>NW_028270143.1:126775952-127455098 GCF_037043375.1 Chiloscyllium plagiosum | reverse complement strand
CTCGTACTGTAGTGTTCCCAGTCAATATTTGGATAGTTGAAGTGTCCCATGACAACTACCCTGTCTCTCTCACTCCTATCCTTTCCTCTACATCTCTGCGACTATTCGGAGGCCAATAGAAAACTCTCAGCATGGTGACTTCTCCTTTCCTGTTTCTAACCTCAGCCCATGCAACCTCAGTTAACAAGTCCCCAAACATCCTTTCTACAACTGTAATATTGTCCCTGATCAACAATGCCACACCTCCCCCTCTTTTACCATCTTCTCTGTTCTTACTGAAACATCTGAATCCTGGAACCTGCAACAGCCATTCCTGTCCCTGCTCTATCCATGTCTCCGTAATGGCCACAACATCGAAGTCCCAGGTACCAACCCACGCTGCCAGTTCACCCACTTTATTTCGGATGCTCCTCGCGTTGAAGTACACACACTTAAAACCAGGTTCTCGCTTGCCAGTGTCAGATACTTGATTTTGGAACTCCCTACTCTCATTCTCTTCTGTACCTGTCCTACAATTCTGGTTCCTACAATGTACATAGTACATGATACGGTAAAAACAATAACTGCAGATGCTGGAAACCAGATTCTGGATTAGTGGTGCCGGAAGAGCACAGCAGTTCAGGCAGCATCCGAGGAGCAGTGAAATCGACGCCCCGGGCAGAAGCCCCCTACCAGGAACAAAGGCAGTGAGCCTGAAGGGTGGAGAGATAAGCTAGAGGAGGATGGGGGTGGGGAGAAAGTAGCATAGAGTACAATGGGTGAGTGGGGGAGGGGATGAAGGTGATAGGTCAGGGAGGAGGGTGGAGTGGATAGGTAGGAAAGGAGATAGGCAGGTAGGACAAGTCCGGACAAGTCAAGGGGACAGTGCTGAGCTGGAAGTTTGGAACTGGAAACCAGGGCATAGAAAATAGGAGTAGGCCATTCAGCCCTTCGAGTCTGCATTGCCATTCAATATGATTCTGGCTGATCACATTCTCAGTAT
Organism: Chiloscyllium plagiosum; assembly: GCF_037043375.1. Classification (NCBI taxonomy): domain Eukaryota; kingdom Metazoa; phylum Chordata; class Chondrichthyes; order Orectolobiformes; family Hemiscylliidae; genus Chiloscyllium; species Chiloscyllium plagiosum. The sequence goes on along the minus strand of NW_028270143.1, from coordinate 127,454,116 downwards.
CCCCTCTCCCTGATCCCCTTTAGGTCGTAAGAGCCACATCCAACTCCCTCTTGAATTTATCTAATGAACTGGCCCCAACAGCTTCCTGTGGGAGAGAATTCAGATGGGACACAGAATGTAGGAGCAGGGAACTCTTGTTGCAACTTTGTAGAGCATTAGTTAGATCATAGATGGAATACTGCGTGCAGTTCTGGTTGGCACACTATCAATGTGATGTGATTACACTGAAGGGGGTGCAGAGGAGATTCACCAGGATGTCACCTGGGATGGAAAGTCTCAGCTATGAGGAGAGACTGGATAGGTTGGGTTTGTCTTTTTTTTTCTAAAGCCGAGGAGCCTGAGGGGGATCTGATTGAAGATTACAAAATGACGAGAGGCAGAGACAGGGTAGATCATGAGAATCTTTTCCCCATGGCAGACATGACCAGAGGGCATAAGTTTAAGGTGAGGAGTAAGGGGTTTAGAGGGGATCTGAGGAAACATTTCTTTCACCCAGAGGGTGGTAGAAATATGGAACATGCAGTCTGAGAGGATGGGGAGGCAGGTACTCTCACAATATTCGGAAATATCTGGACAGGCACTTAAAAATGCCAAGATGCACTTAGCTATGGACTAGGTGCAGGTACATGGGCTCAGTGTGGTTTATTGGAGAAAGTGAGGTCTGCAGATGCTGGAGATTAGAGCTGAAAATGTGTTGCTGGAAAAGCGCAGCAGGTCAGGCAGCATCCAAGGAGCGGGAGAATCGACGTTTTGGGCATGAGCCCTTCTTCAGTAGTCATTCCTGACGAAGGGCTCATGCCAGAAACGTTGATTCTCCTGCTCCTTGGATGCTGCCTGACCTTCTGCGCTTTTCCAGCAACACATTTTTAGCTCAGTGTGGTTTATTGATTGGCATATGCAGGGTAGCCTGGAGGACGTGCTTCTATTCTGCCTGACTCCATGACCTCTGGAGCACGTGTGACTTGAACCCTGGCTCAGAGGTAGGGACACTACCGCTGCAACAGAAGAGCCCAGCTGCATATTCAGATTAAACAGGCCTGATAGGAGTTTGAAGGCAGGTGAAAGTGAGGACTGCAGATGTTGGAGATCAGAGTCAAGATTAGAGTGGTGCTGGAAAAGCACAGCAGGTCAGGCAGCATCCGAGGGGCAGGAAAATCGATGTTTCGGGCAAAAGCCCTTCATCAGGAATGATGCTTCCTGGTGAAGGGCTTTTGCCCGAAATGTCAATGTTCCTGCTCCTCGGATGCTGCCTGACCTGCTGTGCTTTTCAGGCACCACTCTAATCAGGAGTTTGGAGGCTTGTTGTGTTTAAAGGATGTCAGTCTCTCCAAACTCAAATAAAAGGAGATACAATAACATCAAGGATTCACATTTATCTGATGTGTTTAGCATTGGCACTCAGCAGCAAGTCGAACATAGCTCTAGAACATCCATACATGGCCGTTGGTGAAATCTTTCAGTATCTATCGCCCAGATTCACCATTTGGCCCTCCGTGGCCTCCCACATCTCTGTGAGCATCTCAGGCCATGGATTAGACAACATTGGGGCCTGTTTCTCAAGCTTGAGGGGTGGAGCTGGAAATCAGACCAACTGGGTTAACCTGTACCCAGTCTGTGCACCACAGTCTCTCTTGGGGTCGGGGTGTTTGTTTTTTAGGCAAATAGCCAAAGTAAACTCTCAAAAAGTGTCAATCGCTCATGCTTGCAGTGTCACCTATATCCAAAAGGGATGATTAGATCAAGGGACAGAGCCAGAGCCCCTCTCAGCATTTACCAACCTTCCCTGAAGACAGTACATAACTGTGCAATAGGAATGGTGAACCCTCCCTGCTGTATTACTTTGTTCCCTCCTGATGACAGCTCTTTCTCTGTACAATCGCCAGCAGCAGCTGTCCTCATGTGAAACATACTTGGTCAGTACCTTGTATTTTGAGAAGGTTGGAAGTTGGAGATATCATGTGTAAGCAATGAGAATGTACCTTGAGTCCAGCAAAAAGTCAAGTGCTCATCATCCTCCCGCCCCCTCACCGAAAAACAACAACTGATTTGTCACTGACAGGGAGCAAAACTTGCACCCACACCTCCCCCCCCTTACTTCCCTCCAAAGCCCCAAGGGGTCCTTCCATATCCGCCACAAATTCACCTGCACCTCCACACGCATCATTTACTGCATCCGCTGCACCCGATGTGGCCTCCTCTATTTTGGGGAGACAGGCCGCCTACTTGCGGAACGTTTCAGAGAACACCTCTGGGACACCCGCACCAACCAACCCAACCACCCCGTAGCCCAACACTTTAACTCCCCCTCCCACTCCACCAAGGACATGTAGGTCCTTGGACTCCTCCATCGCCAGACCATGGCAACACGACGGTTGGAGGAAGAGCGCCTCATCTTCTGCCTGGGAACCCTCCAACCACAAGGGATGAACTCAGATTTCTCCAGTTTCCTCATTTCCCCTCCCCCCACCTTGTCTCAGTCCCAACCCTCGAACTCAGCACCACCTTCCTAACCTGCAATCTTCTTCCTGACCTCTCTGCCCCCACCCCCCTCTCCGACCTATCACCCTCACCTTAATCTCCTTCCACCTATCGCATTTCCAACGCCCCTCCCCAAGTCCCTCCTCCCTACCTTTTATCTTAGCCTGCTGGACACACTTTCTTCATTCCTGAAGAAGGGCTCATGCCCGAAACGTCGATTCTCCTGCTCCTTGGATGCTGCCTGACCTGCTGCGCTTTTCCAGCAACACACTTTCTATCTCTGATCTCCAGCATCTGCAGTCCTCACTTTCTCCTCGAAGAGTGTGTCACTCACCAATCTAAAAATACAAGATAATCATAAATTTTTACAATATTTTAAAACATGTTATACTGCTTTGAATTTCCTTTATATTTATTGATGCATTTTATTTTGTAAGCTCTTTCAGCCAGGAATACACAGCACTGCATATGTGTGGAGCAGTATTTCAACTTTTGTGTTGTTTCTTCCAAGCAAAAAACATGGTAGGAACTGAAGTCCGGTTTTAACATGGACACCTATGGGAACCTATGACTGACTTAAAGTTGTTTCATGTAACATAGATATTCTCAGGATCAGAATTGCAACATTAAATAAGGATTACCTCTACAAGATACTGCACACTTGGGCAATAAAAAAATCAATCTTTGTAGCCTTATCAACTACAGTGGAACGTCAATTTTGCGAACAACATGGGTGGAGAGTACTTTGTTTGGATAATTGAATGTTTGGATAATCGAATGCCGGATAACAGTTTAGCCAGGCATCGGGACCTTGCGATCTTGTTTGGATAATCTGAAATTCGGGTAATTGAACGCTGGATAATTGAGGTTCCTCTGTACTCAACTTCCTACCCATGTTGCTATGGTGTTTCCCAGGACAATGGTGTAGTTGTTGGAGGTCAGCCATCTCAGCTCCAGGACGTCTCTGCAGGAGTTCCTCAGGGGAGTATCTTCGGCCCAACCATCTTCACTGGTAATTATAGACCAGTGCGCCTTACTCTTGTTGTGGGTAAAGTGTTGGAAAAGGATAATAAGAGATAGGATTTATAATCATCTAGAAAGGACTAAGTTGATTAGGAATAGTCAACACAGTATTATGAAGGGTAGGTTGTGCCTCACAAACCTTATTGAGTTCTTTGAGAAGGTGACCAAACAGGTAGATGATGGTAAACCGGTTGATGTGGTGTATATGGATTTCAGCAAGGCGTTCAATAAGGTTCCCCACGGTAGAACTATTGCACAAAATACAGAGGCATGGGATTGAGGGTGATTTAGCAGTTTGGATCGGAAATTAGTTGATGGGAAATATTCATCCTGGAGTTCAATTACTCATGGTGTATCGCAAGGATCTGTTTTGGGGTTACTGCTGTTTGTCATTTTTATAAATGACTGAATGAAAGTGTAGAAGGATGGGTTAGTAAACTTGTGGATGACACGACGGTCAATGGAGTTGCGGATAGTGATGAAGAATGTTGCAGGTTACAGAGGGACATAGATAAGCTGCAGAGCTGGGCTGAGAGGTGACAAATGGAGTTTAATGCGGACAAGTGTGAGGTGATTCACTTTGGAAGGAGTAACAGGAATGCAGAGTACTGGGCTAATGGTAAGATTCTTGATAAGTGTAGATGAGCAGAGAGATCTCTGCGTCCACGTACATAATTCCCTGAAAGTTGCCACAGGTTGTTAGGTTGTTAAGAAGACATATGGTGTGTTAGCTTTTATTGGTAGAGGGATTGTGTTCGGAGCCACAAGGTCATGCAGCAGCTGTACAAAACTCTAGTGTGGCCACATTTGGAATACTGCGTACAGTTCTGATCACCGCATTATAAGAAGGATGTGGAAGCTTTGGAAAGGCTTTAGAGGAGATTTACTGGGAGCTGCCTGATATGGAGGGCAGGTCTTAAGAGGAAAGACTGAGGAACTTGAAGCTGTTTTCGTTAGAGAGAAGAAGGTTGAGAGATGACTTAATAGAGACATATAAGATAATTAGAAGGTTAGATAGGGCGGACAGGGAGAGCCTTTTTCCAAGTATGGTGACGGCGAGCACGAGGGGACATAGCTTTAAATTGAGGGGTGATAGATATAGGACAGATGTCAGAGGTAGTTCCTTTACTCAGAGAGTAGTAGGAGTGTGGAATGTACTGCCTACAACAGTAGTAAACTCGCCAACCTGAAGGGCATTTAAATAGCCATTGGATAAACATATGGACGTACATGGAATAGTGTGGGTTAGATGGGCTTCAGATCGGTTTCACAGGTCGGCACAACATCGAGGATCGAAGGGCCTAGACTGCGCTGTAATGCTCTGTGTTCTATGTTCTAAGTCTACAATGGAGAAATTGTGTGTGTGTGTGTGTGTGTGTGTGTGTGTGTGTCTTTGTGTGTGTGATGAGGTGCCGGGGGGGGAGATGTGTGTGTGTGTGTTTTTGAAAAGGGGCTCGGGAGAGTACAGTCTAACATGTACACTTTGGAGGGAAATGTAGGACGCAATACATTCAGAGAACCTGGATGTTGAGGATAATTCAGGACTGGATAAGGGCGAAGAGAAGAGCTTTAAGCAAAGCCAAGACAAGCAATTCAGCTATGGCTCTTGAGGAATACAGGAGGCGCAGGACAGAACTAAAGAAAGCAATTAGAAGAGTAAAAAGGGGACTTGAAAAACGATTTGCGAACAGGATTAGGGAGAATTCTAAGATATTTTATAAATCGATGTTGGTTTGCTTGTTGAGCAGGAAGGTTCATTTTCAGTCGTTTTGTCACCCTACTAGGTAACATCTTCAGTGGGCCTCAGGCGAAGTAGGGTGACGAAACATCTGGAAATGAACCTTCCAGCTCAGCGAGCAAACCTACATCCAGAACCTCAACCTGAGCTACAAATCTTCTCAAAACGTGCTAAGATATTTTTATGAATACGTTAAAGGGAAGAGATTAACCAGGGAAAGAGCCGGGCCCAATAGGATCCAAAGGGGAAACCTGTGCGTGAAGCTGCAGGATATTGAAAGGGTGTTAATGAATACTTCTGTTCAGTCTTCACGCTGGAAAAGGAGAAGGTCGATACAGAATTTAGGAAAAAGATAACTGTGAGGAAATTTGACAGAGGAAATGGGGAGATATTGGAGGCTCTGTCAGACTTAAAAATGGACAAATCTCTCACTCTGGATGAGTTACATTCCAGGCAGCTGTGGTTCACAAGGCAAGAAATTGCAGGGGCTCTAACACAATTTTTAAAATTCCTCTCTGGCCACGGAGGAAGTCCCAGAGGACTGGAGGATGGCTAATATGGTTGCACTTTTTAAGAGGGGCATTAGAGATGAACCAGGGAATTACAGACCGGTGTGTCTCACATCAGTGATACGGAAACCGTTAGAGAGAATTCTGAAGGAGCGAGTTAATTCCCATTTGGAAAGGCATGGGTTAATTCAGGATAATCAGCATGGTTTTGTCAGAGGGAAGTCACATCTAACAAATTTGTTAGAATTTTTTGAAAATGTGATCGTGTGTGAATGAGGGAAGTTGAGTTGATGTAGTTTAGAGTCATAGAGACATACAGCACAGGAACAGACCCTTTGGTTCAACTCATCCATGCCGACCAGATAACCCAACCCAATCTAGTCCCACCTGCCAGCACCTGGCCCACAACCCTCCAAACCCTTCCTATTCATATACCCATCTAAATGTTGCAATTGTACCAGTCTCCACCACTTCCTCTGGCAGCTCATTCCATACACGTACCACCCTCTGTGTGAAAACCTTGCCCCTTAGGACCCTTTTATGTCTTTCCCTTCTCACCCTAAACCTATGCCCTCTGGTTCTGGACTCCCTGACCCCAGGGAAAAGACTTTGTCTATTTGTCCTATCCTTGCCTCTCATTATTTTATAAACCTCTATACGGTCACCCCTCAGCCTCCGACGCTCCAGGGAAAACAGCCCCAGCCTATTCAATCTCTGCCTATAGCTCAAATCCTCCAACTCTGGCAACATCCTTGTCAATCTTTTCTGAACCGTTTCAAGTTTCACAACATCTTTCCGATAGGAAGGAGACCAGAATTGCATGCAATATTCCAAAAGTGGCCTAACCTGTACAGTCGCAATATGACCTCCCAACTCCTGTACTCAATACTCTGACCAATAAAGGAAAGCATACCAAATGCCTTCTTCACTATCCTATCTACCTGTGACTCCACTTTCAAGGAGCTACAAACCTGCACTCCAAGGTCTCTTTGTTGAGCAACACTCCCTAGGACCTTACCATTAAATTTATAAGTCCTGCTAAGATTTGCTTTCCCAAAATGCAGCACCTCGCATTTATCTGAATTAAACTCCATCTGCCACTTCTCAGCCCATTGGCCCATCTGGTCAAGGTCCTGTTGTAATCTGAGGTAACCGTCTTCGCTCTCCACTACACCTCCAATTTTGGTGTCATCTGCAAACTTACTAACTGTAGTTTATATGGATTTTACCAAAGCTTTGGACAAGGTCCCACGTGGGAGACTGATTGTGAAGGTTAAAGCACATGGAACTGACGGAGACTTGGTGAGGTGGATCAGAAACTGGTTTGGTAATACAACACCGAGATTGGTGGGGGGCGAAATATGTGGTGCTGGAAAAGAACAGCTGGTCAGGCAGTATTCAAGGAGCAGGAAAGTCAATATTTCGGGCAATAGCCCTTCATCAGGAATGTTGGTGGGGGATGGGGCATTGCTAAGAGATAAATGGGGAGTAGGTGGGAGTGGGGAAGGTACCTGTGAAGGCGAGAGGTAGATGCAAGTGGGGAGTGATAGTGATGGTTTGGAGGGGAGGGTGGAGTGGATAGGTGGGAAGGAAGATGAACAGATAGGACATGTTCAAGAGGGCAGTGCCGAGTTGGAGGGTTGGATCTGGGTTGAGATGAGGAGAAGGGAGATTTTGAAACTAGTGAAATTGATGTTGATACCGTGTGGTTGTAAGGTCTCAAGGCGGAGATGGGAGTGTTCTTCCTCCAGGCTTCGGATGGCTTGGTGTGGTGGTGGAGGAGGCCCTCCTTGGCAGAGTGGGAGGGGGAGTTGAACTGGTCAGCCACAGGGCAGCAGGGTTGTTGGGTGCGTGTGTCCCAGGGATCTTCCCTGAAATGCTCCGCGAATTGGAATCCTGTTTCCCCAATGTAGGGGAGACCACATCGAGGGCAATGCACAGTCTGATAGTGGTAGAAGGCTGTTGGAGTGACTGGATGCTGGTGTCCAGTGGTGAATCATAAAGACCACTACTGGGACCCTTATTGTTTGTTATATACATAAACGATATAGATGAAAATGTGGGGGACTATTAGGCTAATTTAGAGACTCCAAGATTTGTAGAGTGGTTAATAGCGAAGAAGATGGTTGTAGGTTACAGGAAGATATAGATGGGTTGGTCAGATGCGCAGACCAGTGGCGGATGGTATTTAACCCTGATAAGTGTGAGGCACAAAGGACACTTACTTTCATCTGTCATGGCATGGAGTATAAGAGGAAGGAGGTAATGTTGGAGTTGTGCAGATCATTAGTCATAACACAACTGGAGTACTGTGTGTAGTTCTGGTAGCCTCACTACTGGAAGGATATGATAGCACTAGATGGGGTACAGAGGAGGTTCACCAGGATGTTGCCTGGGATGAAGAAATTGAACTATAAGGAGAGACTAGACAGCTTGGATTGGTTTATTTAGAGCAGAGAAGATTTCAGGGTTGGTGGGGGGGGGGGGGAGTGTGGCATGATTAATGTGTAGAAGATTACCATCCGCCACTGGTCTGCGCATCTGACCAACCCATCTATATCTTCCTGTAACCTACAACCATCTTCTTCGCTATTAACCACTCTACAAATCTTGGAGTCTCTAAATTAGCCTAATATTCCCCCACATTTTCATCTATATCGTTTATGTATATGGGCGGCACGGTGACACAGTGGTTAGCACAGCTGCCTCACAGCGCCAGAGACCCGGGTTCAATTCCTGACTCAGGCGACTGACTGTGTGGAGTTTGCACGTTCTCCCCGTGTCTGCGTGGGTTTCCTCCGGGTGCTCCGGTTTCCTCCCACAGTCCAAAGATGTGCGGGTCAGGTGAATTGGCCATGCTAAATTGCCCGTAGTGTTAGGTTAAAGGGGTAAATGTAGGGGTATGGGTGGGTTGCGCTTCGGCGGGTCGGTGTGGACTTGTTGGGCCAAAGGGCCTGTTTCCACACTGTAAGTAATCTAATCTAATCTAATTATGAAGGATATGGGCAGGGTGAATAGAGAGCAGCTGTTCCCCTTGGTTGAGGGGTTAATCACGAAAGGAAATAGTTTTAGGGTATGGCGCAGATGGGATTTGGGGGAAAATAAGTTTTCACTCAGAGGGTGGTGGGAATCTGGAATTCACTGCCTGGGAAGGTAGTGGAGGATGGAAACCTTACAAACTTTAAAAGATATTTGGATGAACACTTCAAATATCACAACATTCAAGGATACGGGACACGTGCAGGAAGTTGGCATTTGTGCACCTTTAGTGGAATGTATATTAGTGCCGAATGTCTGTAAGACTCTGAATTTTACAAGAGCAGGTGAGAGGCTAGGAATACCGCAGTGAGTAGCTCCCCTCCTGACTCCCCAAAGCCTGTCCACCATCTACAAGGCACAAGTCAGGAATGTGATGAAATACTCCCCACTTGCCCTGAATGGGTGTGGCTCGATTAACACTCAAGATTCCTGACACCATCCAGGTCAAAGCAGCCCCCACTTGATTGGCTCCACATTCGCAAACATCCACTCCCCCCCACCATCAACGCTCAGTAGCAGCAGTGTGTACTATCTATAAGATGCACTGCAGGAATTCCCCAAAGATTCTCAGACAGCACCTTCCAAACCCACGGCCACTTCCAACCAGAAGGACAAGGGCAGCAGGTACATGGGAATGCCAACCCCTGAAAATTCCCCTCCAAGCCAGTCACCATCCTGATTTGGAAATACATCTCTGTTCCTTCACTGTCGCTGGGTCAAAATCCTGGAATTCCCTCCCTAAGGGTCAACACACAGCAGGTGGACTGTAGCAGTTCAGGAAGACAGCTCACCCCCACCTTCTCAAGGGGCAACTAGGGACGGGCAATAAATGCTGGGCCCAGCCAGTGAGACCCACATCCCATAAGCAAGTGTAAAATATCTCACTTTCTCAGGAAAATGCAGCCCCTTAAAAACCCCATCAAAGTGAACCGCCTCACATTTTGTCACATCAAACTTTATTTGCTGTTCACCCCCCAACTCTCTGTGAGCTTGGTTGTGTTTTTCTATATTTAGGGCACCCCTCCGTGTCGTTAGCTACCCTGCTTGCATTGCAGAATTTCAACACAAATCCGTCCAAGTTCCCGAACCCATGTCACCTGGTCATGTATGAACAACAGTGATACCAGAGTGGACCCCTGTGGATTAGTATTCCCCATCATTTGCCTGCTTGAGGAACTTCCTCTTCAGTCCTAACTTTTTCTCAGTTTTGTAGCTGCCTCTCAATTTACCTGTGAACCTTTGATCCTGCCTTGGTCATCAATCCTTTTCATGACGTCTAATCAATGGCATTGTAAGGCCCAACATATCACCCCCTCGACAAGGCTCTTTCCACCATGTCTTCAGATGGAGTTGCCTTGTGGAAATCTAGCTGACCAGTTTACTTACATTTTCAGTGCATCGCTCAAAGTACGAAGAGTAACTCTTCCACTTGTACAGCGAGAAACCCTGACTTTCAAAGATTATGATGGTGGTAAGCTAAATATCAAATCACCATACTCTCAAATTAGAGAGAGACAACTGATGGTGAGTTTACTGCACCTCAGGCAAGGTTGAGAAAGTGAGATTTTAAGGGTCACCTCAGCTAATGTGGGAATCGAGCCGACTTTGTGGGTATTGGTCAGTATCACAGCCCAGTTACCCGGCTCACGGAGCTAATCTTCTACTCATGTTCCAGCTTCCAGAGGGGTTCAGATGGCACCAAACTGACAATGTTGATTCTGGGCCACGTTTCTTCCCCCTGTGGGGATTGTCCTGATCTACAGTCTTTGGTAAATATAACAATGAGTCAATTGTCTTCTTGTGTTTCTATTCCCTGAAAGGGCTGTGAGTCATTGGAAAGTCTCCCTTCCTCCTAATCTTGCTAAAGCTTTGGGCTCTATCTACAAATAGGGACCAATGACATTGAACCCTTTGATGTGTCTCCATTTAATAGTGAGGATCATTTCGCAGTTACATGCTTGATTAGTAGCTGGGTCTGTCATCAAGGTATGTAATCTATGTGTATTTGGTTTTTAATCAAATGTTTTACTAACTGATTATATTTTTAATTTAGCCAGTAGAGCTTTTTCTAATTGGCACTGCAGAGTTTTATTTCATTAATGCTGTGTGTCATAACATATTATGTGCTGGTGTGTTTTATACAATTACAGAATTTGTTGCACAACACATTCACAGTTTATATTATATAACACACTGAAAATATATACTGTAGTTGCAATGCAACACATTATTAGGCAATATTTATATAATGGGAATTATAAAGGCTAAATACTGCAGATGCTGGAAATCTGAAACAAGTACAGACAATGGTGGAGAAACTCAGCAAGTCTGGCAGCATCAGTACAGAGAGAAACAGAGTTAATGTTTCCAATCCATTGACCCTTCTTCAGAACGTGGGAAAGGGAATCAGTGAAATGTCACAGTGTAGAAGGAGTCCATTTGGTCCATCGTGCCTGTGCCAGTTTTATTATTGAGTTCCACTCCACATTGTCTTTCCCCCTTTTCCTCTACATTATTCCTATCCAAATAACCATCCAATGTTCCTCTCGAATGCTTCAATTGAACCTGCCTCCACCACATTACCAGGCAGTGTATTCCATACCCTAACCAATTGCTGGGTTAGAAGGCTTTTTTTCTCACATCACCCTAACATGGTTTGTACTTTAAATCTGTGTTCTGTTATAGTTTATTTCTTTTACAAGCAGAAACAGCTTCCCCATCCCCCCCCCTTTTACTCTCTTTCAAACAGCATGTGCTGTAATCTATAATGAATGTCCAATGGCATGGCTTGTTATACAGTATTTTTGATGAAGCTGCTCAGACACACTCCAGGGCAGGATGGAATGTTAACCTGGGACTCCTAGAACACAGGGAGGGACACTGTCAATGCAATACAAGAGTCCCAAAGTAACCAATTCTGTTAACTGCGGCGGAGAGTTTATGTCCTTCCTGTACTCTCCACTGGAACTGGTTGTGGGGTTGGAAAGACCTGCATCATTGAAACGAGCTCCATTTTAAACAAACTGCAGCTCTGTTTCCATGTGGAGTGATGGTCACAAGGAGCCCCATTAATCGGGGCAGGGGGTGTGGTGTAGGACAAAGGGGTAGGTGTGTGGGGTAGGGGTATAGGCAGGGCATGGGGATTGGGCTGCAGCGGGTAGGAGTGGGGGATAATGGAAGGTGTGTGGGTGGGGGTCGGTGTGTGGAGTGGGGGGGTAGGGGTGTGGTGGGGTAGGGATATGGAGTGTTCGTGTGGGTGTTGAGTGGGGTAGGGGAATGGGTAAGGGTGTAGGGTATGGGTGTGGGGGAGGGGAGAAGTGTGGGTGGGAGTGAGGGAGGAGTCTGTGGGTGTGAGGGAGGGGAGGAGTGTGGGTGGGAGTGAGAGAGGGGAGCAGTGTGGGTGGGAGTGTGGGAGGGGTTTGGGGTGTGAGGGAGGGCAGGTGTGTGGGTGGGAGTGAGGGAGGGGAGGTTTTGTGGGTGGGAGTGTGGGAGAGTGTTGTGGGTGTGAGGGAGTGGAGGGGTGTGGGTGGGAGTGTGGGAGAGGGTTGTGGGTGTGAGGGAGGGGAGGGGTGTGGGTGGGAGTGAGGGAGGGGGTGTGGGTGTGAGGAGGGGAGATGTGTGGGTGGGAGTGTGGGAGGGGGTTTTGGGTGTGAGGGAGGGGAGGTGTGTGGGTGGGAGTGAGGGAGGGGGTTGTGGGTTTGAGGGAGGGAAGGGGTGTGAGTGGGAGTGAGAAAGGGGGTTGTGAGTGTGAGAGAGGGGAAATGTGTGGGTGGGGGTGAGGGAGGGGGTTGTGGGTGTTAGAGAGGGGAGGGGTGTGGGTGGAAGTGAGGGAGGGGGTTGTGGGTGTGAGGGAGGGGAGGGGTGTGGGTGGGAGTGAGGGAGGGGGTTGTGGGTGTGAGAGAGGGGAAATGTGTGGGTGGGGGTGAGGGAAGGGGTTGTGGGTGTTAGAGAGGGGAGGGGTGTGGGTGGAAGTGAGGGAGGGGGTTGTGGGTGTGAGGGAGGGGAGATGTGTGGGTGGGAGTGTGGGAGAGAGTTGTGGGTGTGAGGGAGGGGAGGAGTGTGGGTGGGAGTGAGGGAGGGGGTTGTGGGTGTGAGGAGGGGAGATGTGTGGGTGGGAGTGTGGGAGGGAGTTGTGGGTGTGAGGGATGGGAGGGGTGTGGGTGGAGTGAGGGAGGGGGTTGTGGGCGTGAGGGAGGGGAGGGGTGTGCGTGAGGGAGGGAGTTGTGGGTGTGAGAGAGGGGAGGGGTGTGGGTGGGAGTGAGGGAGGGGGTTGTGGGTGTTAGAGAGGGAAGGGGTGTGGGTGGAAGTGAGGGAGGGGGTTGTGGGTGTGAGGGAGGGGAGGGGTGTGGGTGGGAGTGAGGGAGGGGGTTGTGGGTGTGAGAGAGGGGAAATGTGTGGGTGGGGGTGAGGGAGGGGGTTGTGGGTGTTAGAGAGGGGAGGGGTGTTGGTGGAAGTGAGGGAGGGGGTTGTGGGTATGAGGGAGGGGAGATGTGTGGGTGGGAGTGTGGGAGGGGGTTGTGGGTGTGAGGGAGGGGAGATGTGTGGGTGGGAGTGTGGGAGAGAGTTGTGGGTGTGAGGGAGGGGAGGAGTGTGGGTGGGAGTGAGGGAGGGGGTTGTGGGTGTGAGGAGGGGAGATGTGTGGGTGGGAGTGTGGGAGGGAGTTGTGGGTGTGAGGGATGGGAGGGGTGTGGGTGGAGTGAGGGAGGGGGTTGTGGGCGTGAGGGAGGGGAGGGGTGTGCGTGTGAGTGAGGGAGGGAGTTGTGGGTGTGAGAGAGGGGAGGGGTGTGGGTGGAAGTGAGGGAGGGGGTTGTGGGTGTGAGGGAGGGGAGGGGTGTGGGTGGGAGTGAGGGAGGGGGTTGTGGGTGTGAGGGAGGGGAGATGTGTGGGTGGGAGTGTGGGAGAGAGTTGTGGGTGTGAGGGAGGGGAGGAGTGTGGGTGGGAGTGAGGGAGGGGAGATGTGTGAGTGGGAGTGTGGGAGAAGGTTGTGGGTATGAGGCAGGGGAGTGGTGTGGGTGGGAGTGAGGGAGGGGGTTGTGGGTGTGAGAGAGGGGAAATGTGTGGGTGGGAGTGAGGGAGGGGGTTGTGGGTGTTAGAGAGGGGAGGGGTGTGGGTGGAAGTGAGGGAGGGGGTTGTGGGTGTGAGGGAGGGGAGGAGAGTGGGTGGGAGTGTGGGAGAGAGTTGTGGGTGTGAGGGAGGGGAGGAGTGTGGGTGGGAGTGAGGGAGGGGCGATGTGTGAGTGGGAGTGTGGGAGAAGGTTGTGGGTGTGAGGCAGGGGAGTGGTGTGGGTAGGAGTGTGGGAATGGGGTTGTGGGTGTGAGGGAGGTGAGATGTGTGGTGGGAGTGTGGGAGGGGGTTGTGGTTTCTCCAGAAATTTCTGTTCAGGATAAAAAGCTCCTCAATGAGAAGAGAGATATAAGGTCAGCACTTTATAGGTAGAAGTGAAGTCTAGAGAGTTATTTAAGATTGGAGCAGAGGCTGTGTATCAGCTTCTGGTAACAGCTGGGAGGTGGTAGGTTGTAAAAATGCAGAGACAAAACAAGCAACAGCAGAGGGGTTTTAATGGAGAGTGCTTAGCTTACAAAGACTATGAGATAAGCACACTAGCTCATATCAAGAAGAGTCATGAATTTGCTCACTGGGTCTGGGTGAATATTTGAACAGAAATAATGTGTCGGGCTATGAGGAAAAGGCAGGAGATTGGCATGAGGTCACTGTGATCGTTTGAAGAGCTGGTGCAAACACGATGGGACAAATGGCCTCCTTCTGGTCCCATAACAATTCTGTGATTCTGAGTTAGTGAATACCCTAACAGTGCCTGGATAGCGATTGTAGTATGACTGAGTTCGATGATGTGTCTGAAAGAGAGAAATGTGAATGGATGGCCAATAAAATTCCAGCCTGACCAGTGATGATCACATTCTCTGAATGGGTGAAAATACAAGGTGAGCTGGCACAGAAATTCACACTGATATTCCCTGTGCCCTATCCCCATTTCTATTCCTCCACATCATTTCTAAAAAGACAAACATATTCAACTAATTACCTAGCGGACCCTACAGCGTTGATGGATAAAATGTTTATACTGTTGGGATTATGACAGGCAGAGTAAACAGAAAATGACAATTAGTTTAGTTTGACTTCAGAGCAAATATACAGGTTTTAATTCAGAAGTTAGAAGACTTTGCCTCTGGAGGGGAATAAAGTTTGTTCAGAGAACTAATCACATCGACATAAGTAGTTTATAGTCTGTGGAGTTTCCAAGTCAGGATTGTTTAGCTGAAAGCTGTTTAAACTGAAAAAGTTTATGCCACCAGAACTGATTCATGTCAGTAAATTTAGAAAGGAATCTTTTAAAAAAATAGTCCCAGTGGTCTAAGGGAAAGAAACTGGACAGAACCAGTTGAGTAAAGCTTGCAAGAATTGTGAAAGAATGATATTTCTCTGGAATTGAGCATCTATGAAAGAATACTGATGACAATTTTTTTTTAATGTTTGTGCTGTGAATCTTCTAACCTTTATTTGTTTATTTCTTTTGTGTAACAAACTTATATTCTCTTACCAAAGGACATTAGCAGCCTCGTGTGAATATGTTTCAATGACCAACTACCAACGTAACCAACTGCAGAAGTTAATTATGATCTATCAAGCCAGGTTTCCTTCTAGAATCTGTTTAGTATTACGATAGGCTGGGCTCATTATAGTGGGTCATTGTCTGGCACTTGTGTGGCATGATTGTTACATGCCACTTACTAGCCCAGGTGTTTTGTACATTTTATACCCAGTTACAGTATGTGTGAGTTATACCCAATGACAATGTGTTATAATCGATACCATCCCTCTTTTCCAGCACCACACACTCAACTCTAGTCAGCCACTGCTACCTCACACTGAGCATTCTCCTGACTCATAAGTACGTCTGCTTCCGTGGGAGATTAGAGATTACAGTCTTGACAGCCATTGGAAGGCCTGACTAGAACAATGGCAGGATCCTATAGCATTTCTGTCACCTAACTAGTCTTCAAATACAGGGCTGTCAAATAATACGAGTACACTTTAGCTGCTCTGGAATATTGTATAAAGTGGGGTTGGCACAGTACCAGCTGTGAATGAGCTGCCAGCGTCTGTCAGGTTGACAGGATGGTATGACTCACTCCTTTCTCTCAGTGTCTGTGATGACAGTGTGCTCACTGAGAAATGGGTACATTAGACCTCAGTTTTACAGTGTAGGATGCAGTCAGATCAGTGAATCTGAATCACATTACACTGTTTCTCAATTACCATTAATTTCAATTCAGAAGAAAGGTAAAGCCATGATCTCACTGAATGGTGGAGCGGACTCGATGGGCTGAATGGCCTCCCTTTGTTCCTGCAGCTTATTGTCTTTTTTAGTAATATTGGTCACCGCCACCCATCTCATACTTTGAATCAAATTAGACACAATTTAAAATTTCCACTAGTCTCAATTGATCTTAATTTCAGGATTTCCTGTTTGCCAGCCAATCTTCTATCCTTGACAATATCTTACCCCCGACACCATGAGCTTTTAATTTCCACTAATTCGTTTGATGTAGTGCCTTATCAAATGCCTTCTGAAAATACAACATATCCATTGGTTCCCCTATGTCTATAGCACAAGTTACTTTGACAAAGAATGCCAAACAATTAGTTAAACATGGTTTCCCTGTAATAAAATTAGGTTGGCTGTGCTCAATTATCTTGAACTTATCCTTCTATAACATCTTTAATAATATCTTCAAATATTTTGTTGTTAACTTTAAATTTGAGGTAGATGAATTTTTGTTAAGCCAATGTATTAAGGGATAGGGGTGAAGGCGATGTACAGCCAATTAGGCTACAGATCAGCCAAGATCTCATTGAATGACAGAACAGGCCTACTCTGTTTCCTATGTGCCTATTTTCTCTCTGACAGATGTTAAACTCTCTGGTCGGTAGTTTCATGCTTTCTGTTTCCCTGCTTTTTTTGAATAAAGGGGTTGCAATCATTATTTTTCAATGTAAAAGAACATTCCTTAAATCTAATGAGTTTTGGAAAATTGAAACCAATACATCAACTAACTGACTTACTACTCTTAAGATATCTATCAGAAGCTGAGGAAATTTCAGCTCACAGTCCCACTCATGGTGTTCACAACGAGTATAAGACCAGGTTTTAGAACATAGAACATAGAAAAGTACAGCACATAACAGGCCCTGTTAGATGTTAGAGTCATAGAGTCGTAGAGATGTACAGCATGGAAACAGACCCTTCAGTCTAACCCATCCACGCCGACCAGATATCCCAACACAATCTAGTCCCACCTGCCAGCACCCGGTCCATATCCCTCCAAAACCTTTCTATTCACATACCCATCCAAATGCCTTTTAAATGTTGCAATTGTACCAGCCTCCACCACTTCCTCTGGCAGCTCATTCCATACACATACCACCCTCTGCGTGAAAAAGTTGCCCCATAGGTCTCTTTTATATCTTTCCCCTCTCACCCTAAACCTATGCCCTCTAGTTCTGGACTCCCTGACCCCAGGGAAAAGACTTTGCCTATTTATCCCATCCATGCCCCTCATAATTTTGTAAACCTCTATAAGGTCACCCCTCAGCCTCCAACGCTCCAGGGAAAAAAGCCCCAGCCTGTCCAGCCTCTCCCTGTAGCTCAGAACCTCCAACCCTGGCAACATCCTTGTAAATCTTTTCTGAACCGTTTCAAGTTTCACAACATCTTTCCGATAGGAAGGAGACCAGAATTGCATGCAATATTCCAACAGTGGCCTAACCAATGTCCTGTACAGCTGCAACATGATCTCCCAACCCCTGTACTCAATACTCTGACCAATAAAGGAAAGCATACCAAACGCCTTCTTCACTATCCTATCTACCTGTGACTCCACTTTCAAGGAGCTATGAACCTGCACTCCAAGGTCTGTTTGTTGAGCAACACTCCCTAGGACCTTACCATTAAGTGTATAAGTCCTGCTAAGATTTGCTTTCCCAAAATGCAGCACCTCGCGTTTATCTGAATTAAACTCCATCTGCCACTTCTCAGCCCATTGGCCTGTCTGGTCCAGATCCTGTTGTAATCTGAGGTAACCGTCTTCGCTGTCCACTACACCTCCAATTTTGGTGTCATCTGCAAACTTACTAACTATACCTCTTATGCTCGCCAAGGATTAATCCTAATATAAAATAAATTAACTTAACTTATGGACCCCTCAATTCACTGCTATCCATGTGCATGTCCAGCAGTATCTTAAATGTTTTGACGGCACATTATTGTTTATGCCCTCTTCTTTCACAGAGAATTCCACAACTCTCTCTGCTCTTACAAAATGGACAAGGTGGATGATTTGGCAGCCTATGGTGAAGCTGCTCCTTACCTCAGGAAGAACCCACAACAGCTGAAGGCTATCCAGAATGTTCCGTTTGACGGTAAGCTCTTTGTCCAGTTAGGGTGCAGTGTCAAGAAGATGCTTCCTCATCATTGCCAGTAATCGCTTTTCAATAAAGTCGTCTGGGTTAGACCTACATTTGTACAACAACCTCAAAATGTCCTAAAATGTCTGACAGCCAAATGATTGTTTTAAAATTCAAGACAAACATCAACATCCTGGGGGTTACCATTGACCATAAACTCAACTGGACTCACCACGTAAACACAGAGACTACAACAGCAGGTCAGCGGCTAGGAATACTGTGGCAAGTAACTCACCTCCTGACTCCCCAAAGCCTGTCCACCATCTACAGGGCTTCAAGTCAGGAGTGTGATGGAATACTCCCCACTTGCCTGGATGGGGGCAGCTCCAACAACACTCAAGAAGCTCAACACCATCCAGGACAAAGCAGCACAACCACAAGCATCCACTCTCTCCACCACCAACACACAGTTAAGCAGCAGTGTGTACTGTCTACAAGATGCACTACAGAAATTCACCCAGGACCTTCCAAACCCATGACCACTTCCATCCAGAAGGACGAGGGCAGCAGATACATGGGAAACACTACCCCCTGCAAGTTCCTCTCCAAGCCACTCACCATCCTGACCTGGAAATATATTGCAGTGTCTCTGGGTCAACATCCTGGTCCCCTCCTGCCTACACCATATGTTGTGTGTGTATCTGTACCATAGGGGCTGCACCGGTTCACCAGTCAAGCACAATTCGCAGAGGGCAATAAATGCTGGCTTTGCCAGTGAAACTGACATCCCATCAGCAATTTAAAATAAACTCGTTGCTGTAATGCAGAGGAATGAGGTAGTGATTCTCACACAGGATCTGACATACAGCTGTTTTACCTTAAAAGAAACAAGCTGGATGTTTTAGAGATATTGATCAAGTGATGGAATATAGCTCAGGATATATCGCTGTCCCTCCTTCAGTCAGACATGGAGATCTCTTTTCCATCTTCCTGGGGATAGCTGACATTTTGGCTGAGTTTCCGATTTGGAAAATATTGCGAATGCCACCTTAGATGATAAACTCCAACATCTGGAGTGGGGCCAGAGCCTCCTCACTCAGAGGCCAGACACTGACCCTTGAACCCTACCCTTTGACACAGCTGAATTTAGCCTCAGAGAGACACCTTTCTGTTTCCCAATCTCCTGTGGTATTCTGAACATGCACTGGACAGACTGACTCTGTCCAACTCATTGTCTCTAACAGACAGTCCTGGACACGCATTACTCCTGGAGTTAAGCAAGGTATTCTGTAAACATTTTCTTGTTTAAAAGGTAAGAAGAAAGTCTGGGTCCCTGACAAGAAAGAAGTTTATATTGAAGCGGAAATAAAGGAACGTAACAGTGGGAAAATCATTGCGGAGACGGTTGCTGGACAAGTGAGTGGTCCTCCTGTGTGTTTTAATCAATCGTATTTTTAAAATGTGCTTTATTCTGTTTTAAGTCCAGCAGAGCAAGGTATGAGTCTAGTCAAACGTTCCTTGCTCTCACATTTCAACAACTTGACTTCTGCCTTCTCAATAATTGCTAACCTCAATGACATGCAAATCCCAGGAACAAAGAAACAGGTGTATCCCACCTTCCCTATTACTAAATCCAGATCATACATTACTCCTGCTCTCCGTTAACCCCTGGTCTAACAACATCATATATTTAGAATTAAAATGTGAACAAAAATAGGCAATTATCCCTGGAATTGATGTATGAAGAGAGACTGGATCCGTCAAGACTGTATTCACTAGAGTATAGAAGAATAAGGGGGACGGGGTGCGATGTCACAGAAACCTATAGAATTCTAATGGGACTAGGCAGGGTAAACTCAGAGAGGATGTTCCCAATGCCTGGGGAGTCCAGAAGCAGGGGTCCCAGTGAGGACTGAGATGAGGAGAAATGTCTTCGCTCAGAGGGTGGTGAGCCTGTGGAATTCTCTGCTGCAGAAAGTGGTGGAGGCCCAAACAGTGGATGTTTTCAGGAAGAAATTCGATACTGTTCTTAGGGTAAAGGGATCAAAGGGTATTGGGGAGAGACTGGGAGCGGGGGTGGTGACTAAGTTGGATGATCAGCCATGACCATATTGAATGGTGCAGCAGGCTCAAAGGGCCGAATGGCCTCCTCGTGCTCCTGTTTCCGATGTGTCTATAACCCTTGCTGTCAATTCTCTTCAGTTCTTCCCCATCTCCCCTCCCGCAGTGGAACAGTCCAACATCACTGTTCTCTTCCCAACTGGGATTTACTGCTCTCTGAGCACCTTCATCATACTGTTGTCCAGTGTTCCTTCATCTTGCCCGGCACTATGATCTGTCATTGACTCTTTCGAAGCTCTCCTCCTCTCTCTTAAACAAGTGAACCTCTTGGATTTGATCATTGGGGTCTGTGCAGTGAGCTGGGGAGCAGACCAGTCGAGGTGCTAATGATTTAGCTCAGTGCTGAGGAAACGACAGGTGGGCAAATTCTCGGAATTGTGCTAGTTGCTGATTGGCTCCTGCTGCTCTGTGGGATTGAACCAGGTTTGTCATGCTGACCTGAATTAAACCTGTCCAGCCACTCTGCTGGGGTTCACATGGGGAAGTGATCACCTGGTAGAAGAGGGAAGTGGGGGGGTAAGGGGGGAGTGTAATAAGAGGGTGGCTCGGTGGCTCAGTGGTTAGCACTGCTGCCTCACAGCGCCAGGGACCCGGGTTCAATTCCAGCCTCGGGCGACTGCCTGTGTGGAGTTTGCATGTTCTCCCCGTGTCTGTGTGGGTTTCCTCCGGGTGCTCCGGTTTCCTCCCACAGTGCAAAGATGTGCAGGTTAGGTGAATTGACCATGCTAAATTTCCCATAATGTTCAGGGATGTGTGGGTTAAGTGCATGAGTCAGGGGTAATTGAGGAGTAATAGGGTAGGGGAATGGGTCTGGGTGGATTACTGTTCGGAGGATCAGTGTGGACTTGTTGGGCCAAAATGGCCTGTTTCCAGACTGTAGGGATTCTATGATCCAACCTCCTTGACACAGTAACGAATGCCTCGTATCAGGATGGTCAACTCACACTCAGGCTCTGCAGGCCTTTCCTGGTATGATGGTAATGTCCCTACCTCTGAGCTTAGGAAGCACGGGTTCAGACACAGCAAAAGCAGAACTTCCTAGAAACACTCAGCAAGTCTGGTTGCATCTGTGGAGAGAAATCAGAGGTAATGTTTCGGGTCCAGTGACCCTTCCTCAGAACTCAGTTCTGAGCTTTCTCTGATTTCTCTCCACATATGCTGCCAGACCTGCTGAGTGTTTCCAGCAATTTAGAGTCATAGAGATGAACAGCACAGAAACTGACCAGGTATCCTAATCTAATCTTTCAAGTTTCTTCACTTAGTGTTAACCCGGGTTCAAATCACACCAGCTCTGGATTGCATTTCTGAACAGGATGAAAAGAAAATATTGAGGAACTCCTGCAGAAATATCCTGGGGCTACAATGGTTGACCTCCACAATTTCACACTGATCTTACACTTAAAAGATGAACTGCTCAATAAAAGGTACAACAAAAGATGCTGCCAGGTGCAAACTCCAATGTATCTTGTTTCAAAACTTCTTTCTTAGAAAGTGACTCTGAAGGAAGGGGATGTTCAGGAGATGAACCCACCTAAGTTCAGTCTGGCTGAAGATATGGCCATGTTAACCCATCTGAACGAGGCGTCTGTGCTGCACAACCTCAGGCAGAGATATGCAAACTGGCTGATCTATGTGAGTACTGGAGGAAAGGAACATTCCAGAACAATTGCCGAGATGTTCAGTACCTCTCTGACAGGCATGGACAGGCATGTAACTGACATTGGAGCAGTCATCCAAAGAATGGGTGAACATGAAGAAGCAATAATGCCATAATAGAACATAGAACAATACAGCGCAGAACAGGCCCTTCAGCCCTCAATGTTGCGCTGACCTGTGAACTCATCTAAGCCCATCCCCCTACACTATCCCATCATCATCCATGTGCTTATCCAAGGATTGTTTAAATCTCCCTAATGTGGCTGAGTTAACTACATTAGCAGGCAGGGCATTCCACACCCTTACCACTCTGAGTAAAGAACCTGCCTCTGACATCTGTCTTAAATTTATCGCCCCTCAATTTATCGCTACACCCCCCATACAAGCTGACGTCATCATCCGAAGGAAAAGACTCTCACTGTCTACCCTGTCTAATCCTCTGATCATCTTGTATGTCTCTATCAAATCCCTCTTAGCCTTCTTCTTTCCAATGAGAACAGACCCAAATCTCTCAGCCTTTCCCCATAAGACCTTCCCTCCAGGTCAGACAACGTCCTGGTAAATCTCCTCTGCACCTTTTTCAATGCTTCCACATCCTCCCTGTAATGGGGTGACCAGAACTGTACAATATTTAAAGTGCAGTCGCACTAGCGTTTTGTATAGTTGCAGCATGACATTATGGCTCCGGAACTCAATCCCTCTACAAATGAAACCTAACACACCGTATGCCTTCTTCACAGCAGGGTGGCAACTTTCAGGGATCTATGTACATGGACTCCAAAATCCCTCTGCATATCCACACTACCAAGAATCTTTCCATTGACCAGTACATAGCTAATGTCCTCTAATGTATAGCTGTAAAATGAGGCCATTTGGCCCATTGAGTCTGCTCAGCTATTCAATCATGTTTCTCAACCCCATTCTTCTGCCTGCTTGATCCCCTTACCGATCTTAAACACACTCAATGACTTGGCCTCCACAGCCCTCAGTGGCAATGCCTTCCACAGATTCCCCACCCTATGGCTGTCGAAATTCCTCCTTATCTCCGTTCTAAAGGGTCATCCCTTCACTCTGAGGCTGTGCCCTCAGGTCCTAGTCTCCCCTAGTAAAACATAGAGTCACAGAGATGTACAGCACTGAAATCGACCCTGTGGTCCAACTCGTCCATGCCGACCAGATATCCCAACCCACCTGCCAGTACTTGACACATATCCTTTAAATCCTTCCTATTCATATACCCATCAAAGTGCTTTTTAAATGGTGTAATTGTACCAGCCTTAATCAGTTCCTCTGGCAGCTCATTCCATATACACACTACCCTCTGTGTGAAAACATTTCCCCTTAAGTTTGTTTTAAATTTCTCCCCTCTCAACTATTGTTTTCTCTCTAAACCTATGCCCCCTAGTTCTGGACTCCTCCACCCCAGGGAAAAGACTTTGTCTATTTATCCTATCCATGCCCCTCACAATTTTGTAAACCTCTATGAGGTCACCCCTCAGCCTCCACTCCAGGGAAAACAGCCCCAGCCTGTTCAGCCTCTTCCTATAGCTCAAACCCTCCAACCCTGACAACATCCTTGTAAATCTTTTCTGAACCCTTTCAAGTTTCATAATATTTTACCTTCCACTCTATCCAGCCTATTCAGTATTCTGTAAGTTTCAATCAGATCCCCCCCTCATCCTTCTAAACTCCATTGAGTACACATCCAGAGTCCTCAACTGCTCCTAATATGACAACCCTTCATCCCCAGGATCATTCTTGTTAACCTCCTCTGGACCCCTCTCCATCAGCACATCCTTCCTTAGATGCGGGGCCCAAAACTGCTCACAATATTCTAAGCACAGACTGACCAGAGCCTTATACATCCTCAGCAGTACATCCCTGCTCTTGTAGTCTAGCCCAGTTGAACTCAATGCTAACGTTGTATTTGCCTTCCTAACTGCTATCTGAACCTGCACGTTAACCTGAAGAGAATCGTACTAGGACTCCCAATTCCCTTTGTGCTTTAGATTTCTGAAGCCTGTTCCTGGTTAGAAAACAGTTTATGCCTCTATTCTTCCTATCAAAGTGCATGACCTCACACTTTCCCACATTGTACTCCATCTGCTACTTCTTTGCTCACTCTCCCAGCCTGTCCAAATCCTTCTGCAGCCTCCCCACTTCTTAGATACTCCACCTATCTTTGTGTCATTGAAAACTTGGCAATAATGCCCTCAGTTCCTTCATTCAGATCATTAATGTATGACATGAACAGTTGTGGTCCAAACTTGATTACTGTGGAATACCACAAGGCACCAGCTGCCATCTTGGAAAAGACCCCATTATCCCCACTCTCTGCCTTCGGCCAGTCAACCAATCCTTTATCCATGCCAGTACTTTGCCCTTTATTTAGCAGCCTCTTATGCAGCACCTTGTCAAAGGCCTTCTGGAAATCTAAATAGATTACGTCCACTGTCTCTCCTTTGTCTAACCTGCACATTACCTCCCCAAACAATTCAGACATGACTTCCTCTTGAGGAAGCTGTGCTGACTCAGCCCTATGTTACTGTGCATTTCCAAATACTCCCTAATATCATCCTTAATAATGGACTGGAAAATGGCTGAGGTCAGGCTAACTGGCTTATAGTTTCCTGTCTTCTGCTTCCTTCCCTTTTTTAAACAGGGGTGTTACATCATCCATTTTCCGGTTCTCTGAGACCCTCTCTGAAAGATCACTACCAATGTCTCTACAATCTCCTCAGCTATCTCCTTTAGAACTCTGGGGTATAGTCCATCTGGTCTGGGTGACTTATCCACTTTTAGATCTTTCAGCTTCCTTAGCACCTTCTCAAAGAACAAAGAATGAATAATACAGCACAGGAACAGGCCCATCGGCCCCCCAAGTCTGCGCTGACACATTTTGCCTTTCTATACTATAACTGTGTTCACTTCCAGGATCCGTATCCCTCTATTCCCTCCTATTCATGCATTCATCCAGGTGTTTCTTGAATGCTGGTATTGTGTCTGCTTCCACCACCACCTCCTCTGGCAGCGCATTCCAGGCACTGACCACCCTTTGTGTGAAAAAGTTGCATCACCCATCTCTTTTAAACTTCCCCCCTCGCACCTTGATCCTGTGCCCCTAGTAATTGACTCCTCCACCCTGGCTAAAAGCCTCATACTTTCCACTCTATCCATGCCATTCATAATTTTATAAACTTCTATCAGGTCGCCCCTTGCATTTCAGTGAAAACAAACCCAGTCCCTCCAACAGTGATGGCCAATACACTCACCTCTGCTCCCTGACTCCCTTGAAGGTCTGGAATGCTGTTGGTGTTTTCCAACGTACAAACTTATGCAAAGTGCCTTTTCAGTTGCTCCGCTATTTCTTGTTCCCCATGACTACTCCTTCAGTCTCATTTTCCAGTGGTCCAACGTTCACTCTTGCCTCGCTCTTACTTTTTATATATCTAAAATTACTCATAATTTTTTATATTACTAGCCAGCTTACTCTCATATTTCAATGTCTTCCCCCTTTATTACCTTTTGAGTTATCCTCTGCTGATTTTTAAAGGTTTCCCAATCCTCTAGATTCCCACTAATCTTCAGCACATTGTAAACCTTTTCTTTTGCTTTTATAATGTCTCCGAATTTCTGCTGAATTGCCCCCAGAAACTCCTGTCTGTGCTGCTCTAATGTCTTCCCTGCTAGGCTCCCCTTCCAATCACCTCTGGCCAGATTCTCCCTCCTGTCTTTGTAGTTACCTTTACTCAGTTGTAATACCATTGCATCTGATTCCAGCTTCTCCCAATCAAACCACAAGATGAATTCTAACATGTTATGGTCACTGCCCCTTAGGGGTTCCCTCATCTTCAGCTCTCTAATCAAGTCTGCCTCATTAAACACCACCAGATCCAGAATTGCTTGTTCCCCAGTGGGATCTACCACAAGCTGCTCCAAAACAAAAAACATCTCGTCAATATTCCACAAATTCCTTTTCTTGAAATCTATTACCGACCTGAATTTGCTAAAGACGACAGGTGGAGGAATATCTGATTATTGTTGGATATTGGTGTGTTGCTTTGTGTCTGCCTTCACCGGTAACATCCTAAAATCGTAATGTGATGGATTAAAGATTCAGCTAAGAATCACTGTCAAGACCGTGGCTTTGAAACAAAACAGTTCCAAGTGGATTCTAGTTTGGTCATTTATGTTGTGTTGGTGTGGAGAGTTAGCTGAAAAAGCTGAGCCTGTCCCGTCAGTGAGTGGCTGTGAACATCTTCAGTGGGACATGCAGATTAACAGGAGTAATCTGTTCCTTTGCAGACTTACTCGGGGTTGTTCTGTGTGTCGGTGAACCCTTACAAATTGCTGCCTGTGTACACACCGACTGTGGTCGCAGCCTACAAACGGAAACGCAAGGGCGATGCGCCCCCACATATATACTGCATTGCAGACAATGCCTACTTTGACATGTTGAGCAGTAAGTACAGAGGGACACACTTAACATTAACATTCAAATCCCTACCATGTAGAATAAGCACATGTTGTCGCTCTATGGCCTTAATCGGTCAGTGCATGGGCTAACACCACCACAATGGCATCCTTCACAAACTGATCATTATCCCTTCCCTTTCCCACTTACTCCCAATAGCAATGAGCACCTTGCAAGGCTTGTCCTCACCCATCACCCCATTAAAGACCATCACCCAGTGATTGGCTCCCAATCTTTATATCTCTCTGTGTAAAGAAGTGAAAGGGGTTTGTCGTTTTATTTACTCTTTCAGTGTGGGAAGTGGGCATCCCTGGCTGGCCCAGTGTGAATTACCCGCCTCTAATTGTCCTTGAGAAGGTGATCAAACATCAATCTTCCCTTTAGACAAGGAAATCTGCTCTTTGAACTCCTCCATGTTCTTGACATTGCTCCGAGCCCCACAATAAATCCTGCAAGCAGCCATGATTGTTCCTTGTTGGTATGATTAACGTTACAATGTTTCCCATTGGACTGAGCAGCTTTGTGTGGAATTTGCATCTTGGAAATTGATGAGCAAACAAACAAGGAACAACAACAGGCTATTCAGCCCTTTGAGCCTGTTGCTCTGTCTGCAGCTCATCTGACTTCAACTTAACATTCTTGCAATGTCCCCAATCAAGCCTTGGCAATCGAGAATCTATCTTCCGCTGCCTTAAAACAAGCCAAAGATTCTGCACCCACTGCCTTCTGTCCCCAGCTTTAGCAACATTTCTTAGATTCAGAGTACAGTTGGAGGAGTGGGGTAGGACTGTAATTGATAAACTGTTCCAATCTGGAGAAGATCCAATGGTTAGCTCAGGTGCCTAGAAGGCAAGTTTGCGATGTAGGATGACGCTAACAGCGTGGGCTCAATTCCCACGCTGGCTGAGGTCACTGTTAAGATTCAACCTCGCTCCTCGCCTTGTTTATCAACTCATTCATTACCAACATGCTAATTGAAAAGCCGAAACATTGACGTTAGACCACTCTCAGATGATTGTGCACGGTTCTGGTCTCCCTATTATTAAAAAAACGGACAGAGACACTTGAGGAGACATGAAAAAATCAGAGTCGCGAGTGTGGCATACAAAGAGCAGTAGAATCGATGATTCAGACAGGAGCCCTTCATCACCTCATTCCTGATGAAGGGCTCTTGTCTGAAACATTGATTCTCCTGCTCTTTGTATGCTGCCTGACTGGTTCTGCTTTTCAAGCACTACACTCTCGACTCTGATCTCCAGCATCTGCAGTCCTCACTTCCTGCTCCATGAAGAAATCAGAGCGGAGGGAGAGGTTATAATCTGCTGAGCGTACACCATCATTATGAATTCTGCTTCCCGCCTGTTCCCCTATCCCTTGATACCCTGGGTGACCAGGAATACCTCTACGCCAGCCTTAATCAATTACAAGCCTCTAAGTTAGAAAATTCCATCTGTCTACAACCCTCTGAGGGTTGACCTGTTATCCTGAAACTGTGTCCCCGAGATCTTGAAACTGCCAAACGGAGAAGTTTATTCTGATCAGGCCTGACTGCGGCTCCATAACCGACAGAAACCAGGGGACTGAGGGGAGGCCTGGTGGTGCTCCGTCAGGTTACCAACGTGTTCCCTCAATCAGGAATTGGGACCTTCCTCCAATCGGGAATTGAAAATCTCTCCATTCCTGGTTGTACTGATCTCTGGGGTCATCTGTGAAAGTAAGTTTAGTTGTTGAAGGAAATACCGGCAGCGATCCTTACCCAGGCCAAGGGTCAGAGGTTAAAGAGTGAAAGAGGAAGGCTGCAGATGGTGGGACATCGCATGGTGAGGAGCTGGGATTGTTCTAGTTCAAACAGGCCCCTGCAATGGGGAAGTCTGCAAGGGAACTCAAATGCATTTGTCTCCTGGGGCCGGTGATCTCGAAGAGCTGTGTGGGAGGAGGAAGCTCCCACTGCCCCCTCAAAATACGCCCCCCACCCTGTCACCCAGTCCTGACCTACCCCCTCCTCCAGCTTGCCAAGGTCCCTGAGCTCCCCCCGAACAGGGCATTTACCCAATGGTACCAAACCCCACCCCATCCCCTGTAACAGGGACTGTCCCTAAAGAGATCGGGGTGTGAAGGTGTTAATAGAACATAGAACATTACAGCGTAGTACAGGCCCTTTGGCCCTTGTTGTTGCGCCGACTTGTGGAACCAATCTGAAGCCCATCTAAACCTACACTATTCCATTCTCATCCATATGCCTATCCAATGACCATTTAAATGCCCTTAAAGTTGGCGAATCTACTACTGTTGCAGGCAGTGCATTCTACGCCCCTACTACTCTCTGAGTAAATAAACCACTTCTGACATCTGTCCTAAATCTAATACCCCTCAATTTATAGCTATGTCCCCTTGTGCTAGCCATTGCCATCCAAGGAAAAAGGCTCTCCCTGTCCACCCTATCTAACCCTCTGAAAATCTTATATGTCTCAATTAAGTCACCTCTCAACCTTCTTCTTTCCAATGAAAACAGCCTCAAATACCTCAGCCTTTCCTCTTAAGACCTTCCCTCTACACCAGGCAACATCCTAGTAAATCTCCTCTGCACCCTTTCCAAAGCTTCCACATCCTTCTTATAATGCAGTGACCAGAACTGTATGCAATACTCCAAATGTGGCCTCTTCAGAGTTTTGTACAGCTGCAGCATAACGTCATGGTTCCGGAACTCGATCCCTCTATTAAGAAAAGCTAAAACACTGTATGCCTTCTTAACAACCCTGTCAACTTGTACGTGGACACAGAGATCTCTCTGCTCATCTACACTACCAAGAATCTTACCATTAGCCCAGTACTCTGCATTCCTGTTACTCATTCCAAAGGGAATCACCTCACACGTTTCCACATTAAACTCCATTTGCCACCTCTCAGCCCAGCTCTGCAATTTATCTATGTCACTTTGTAACCTATAACATCCATCATCACTATCCACATCTTTGCTGACCTTAGTCAGCATAGGCTTAATTGGGAGCATAGGCTGTCAGGGAAGGATGTCGTTGAAATGTGGAACTTTTTCAAGGAACAGATACGACGTGTCCTTGATATGTATGTACCTGTCAGGCAGGAAAGAGATGGTCGTGTGAGGGAACCTTGGTTGACGAGGGAGGTTGAATGTCTTGTAAGGAGGAAGAAGGAGACTTACATAAGATTGAGGAAACAAGGTTCAGACAGAGCGTTGGAGGGATACAGGATAGCCAGGAGGGAGCTGAAGAAAGGGATTAGGAGAGCTAAGAGAGGGCACGAAAAGTCTTTGGTGGGTAGGATCAAGGATAACTCCAAGGCCTTTTATGCATATGTGAGAAACATGAGAATGACGAGAACGAGGGTAGGTCCGATCAAGGACAGTAGTGGGAGACTGTGTATTGAGTCAGAAGAGATAGGAGAGGTCATGAATGAGTAATTTTCTTCAGTATTTACAAATGAGAGGGACCGTATTGTTGAAGAGGAGAGTATGAAATGGACTGGTAAGCTAGAGGAGATAATTGTTAGAAAGGAAGATGTGTTGGGCATTTTGAAAAACTTGAGGATAGACAAGTCCCCCAGGCCCGACGGGATATATCCTAGGATTATGTGGGAAGCAAGAGAGGAAATTGCAGAACCGTTGGCAATGATCTTTTCGTCTTCACTGTCAATGGGGGTGGTGCCAGGGGACTGGAGAATGGCGAATGTTGTGCCCCTGTTCAAAAAACGGAATAGGGATAACCCCGGGAATTACAGGCCTGTTAGTCTTACTTCGGTGGTAGGCAAAGTAATGGGAAGGCTACTGAGGGATAGGATTTATGAGTATCTGGAAAGACACTGCTTGATTAGGGACAGCCAGCACGGATTTGTGAAGGGTAGGTCTTGCCTTACAAGTCTGATTGAATTCTTTGAGGAGGTGACCAAGCATGTGGATGAGGGTAGAGCAGTGGATGTAGAGTACATGGATTTTAGTAAGGCATTTGATAAGGTTCCCTCTGGTAGGCTTATGCGGAAAGTCAGGAGGCATGGGATACTGGGAAGTTTGGCCAGTTGGATAGAGAACTGGCTAACAGGTCAAAGTCAGAGAGTGGTGGTAGATGGTAAATATTCAGCCTGGAACGCAGTTACAAGTGGAGTTCCGCAGGGATCAGTTCTGGGTCCTCTGCTGTTTGTAATTTTTATTAATAACTTGGAAGAGGGAGTCAAAGGGTGGGTCAGTAAATTTGTAGATGATACGAAGATTGGTGGAGTTGTGGTTAGTGAGGAAGGCTGTTGTCAGCTGCAAAGGGACTTAGATATGATGCAGAGCTGGGCTGAGGAGTGGCAGATGGAGTTCAACCCTGCCAAGTGTGAGGTTGTCCATTTTGGAAAGACAAATAAGAATGCGGAATATAGGGTTAACGGTAGGGTTCTTAGTAAGGTGGAGGAGCAGAGGGATCTTGGGGTCTCTGTTCATAGATCTTTGAAAGTTGTCACTCAGGTGGATAGAGCTTGTAAGAAGGCCTATGGTGTATTAATGTTCATTAGCAGAGGGATTGAATTCAAGAGTCGTGAGGTGATGTTGCAGCTGTACAGGACCTTGGTTAGGCCACATTTGGAGTACTGTGTGCAGTTCTGGTCACCTCATTTTAGGAAAGATGTGGAAGCTTTGGAGAGGGTGCAGAGGAGATTTACCAGGATGTTGCCTGGAATGGAGAATAGGTTGTACGAGGATAGGTTGAGAGTGCTAGGCCTTTTCTCATTGGAACGGCAAAGGATGAGGGGTGACTTGATAGAGGTATATAAGATGATCAGGGGAATAGATAGAGTAGACAGTCAGCGACTTTTTCCCCAGGTACAACAGAGTGTTACAAGGGGACATAAATTTAAGGTGAAGGGTGGAAGGTATAGGGGAGATGTCAGGGGTAGGTTCTTTACCCAGAGAGTGGTGGGGACATGGAATGCGCTGCCTGTGAGAGTGGCAGAGTCAGAATCTTTGGTGACCTTTAAGCAGCAATTGGATAGGTACATGGATAGGTGCTTAAGCTAGGACAAATGTTCGGCACAACATCGTGGGCCGAAGGGCATCTACAAATGTACTAACCCATCCTTCTATGCCTCATCCAGATCATTTATAAAAATGACAAACAGCGGTAGACCCAAAGCAGTTCCTTGTGGTACCCCACTAGTAACTGAACTCCAGCATGAACACTTCCCATCAACCACCACCCTCTGTCTTCTTTCAGCTAGCCAATTTCTGATCCAAACCGCTAAATCACCTTCAATACTATGCTTCCGTATTTTGTGCTATAGCATACCATGGGAAACTTTATCAAACATCTTAATGAAATCCATGAGTCTCTCTCATTCCCACAGAACCTCCTATCCCCTAAACTGTAGAGTCCCCAACGACTAATGCTCTGTTCGTCTTCCCCCTTCCCTTCTGAGAAACAGAGACAGACTCTGTGCCAGAGACCTGTGCCCCATTGCTTACCCCAGTAAGTTGTACCCCCCCCCCCCAAACAGTATCCAAAACGGTATACTTATTGTTGAGGGGAATGGCCACTGGGGATCCCTGCACTGCCTGCCGGTTCCCTTTCCGTCCCCTGACAGGAACACATTGACCTTCTTCTTTTACCTGAGGGGTGACTACCTCCCTGCAACTCCTCTCAATTACTCCCTCCACCTCCTGAATGATCTGCAGTTCATCCAACTCCAGCTCCAGTTCCCTGACGTGGTTTTTGAGGAGCTGGAGTTGGGTGCACTTCCCGCAGACGCAGTCAGCAGGGACACTAGTGGTGACCCTTACCCTAATGTCAGGCTGTGTAGCAGCACTGACACATTCCTGCTCCTGTCATCAGGAATTTTGCTGTTTTTGGCCTCACCCTCCCGACTGGGCCACCCTCATTCTCAGATGTTTATGTGGAAAGGATTCAAGGTTGTCTGAATCATTGTTATTCTTAATTCTAGATCGTGAGAACCAGTCCATGCTGATCACGTAAGTAATCCTGAGAAATCCGCTTCATTCCTTTCCATTGATCCCACTACAGGAGTCTCCGGTTTGGAATAGCGTCCGGGAACTCAGTGAGGAGCCTGAATCAGAACGAATACTTTCTTGTAAATTCACGCTGTTACCTGTAGTTTATTAACCAATGCATGTCATTTAATCTATGGCTGGAAACCAGGAGTAAAGGTTACATTTTAGGGAATATTAAGATGATGCTTTTCTGTAAAGTGAGTTCAAATCAACGATTGATCTAGAAAGTACACAGTTAATGGCAGGACCCCTGGACAGCACTGATATACAAAAGGATCTTGGGGTTCAATCCATAGCTCCCTGATAGTGGCAACGCAAGTAGCTACAAGGGTTAAAGAAGGCGTATGGTGTGCTTGCTTTTATTGGTCGGGGAATTGAGTACAAGAGTCAGGACGTCATGTTGCAGCTTTATAAGACTTTCATGAGGCCACACTTAGAGTATTGTGTTCAATTCCAGTCACTGCATTACAGGAAGGACATGGAAGCTTTGTAGAGGGTGTAGAAGAGATTTGCCAGGATGCTGCTTGGAGCGGAGGGCAGGAGCTGTAAGGAGAGGCTGGAACAACGTGGGTTGTTCTGTCTGGAGCGACAGAGACTGAGGGGAGACTTGAAAGATGTCTGTAAAATTATGAGATACATAGATCAGGTTGATGGTCAGAATCTTTTGCCCAGAGTTGAAATGTCTAACACTAGAGGGGCAGGCATTTAAGGTGAGAGGGGGGAAAGTTCAAATGAAATGTGAGGGGCAAGATTTTGACACAGAGGGTGGTAGGAGTCTGGAATGCCCTGCCAGGGAGATGCGACAGAGGTATTTAAGGGATTTTTAGATAAACAGATGAATATGGGCAGCACGTGGCTCAGTGTTTAAGGGTGGCACTGTAGCTCAGTGGTAGGTACTGCTGCCTCACAGTGCCTAGAACCCAGGTTCCATTCCAGCCTTGGGTGACTGTGTAGAGTTTGCACATTTTCCCCGTGTCTGTGTGGGTTTCCTCCGGGTGCTCCGGTTTCCTCCCCCAATCCAAAGATGTGTAGGTTAGGCAAATTCATCATGCCAAATTGCCCTGTTCAAGTCTTCAGGGATGTGTGGATACATTAGTCAAGGGTAAATGTAGAGAAACAGGGTAGGGGAATGGGTCTGGGCGGGATACTCTTCAGAGGATCGGTCTGGATTTGTTGGGCCAAATGGCCTGTTTCTACACTGTAGCGTCAAAGAATCATAGAGAAGTACAACATGGAAACAGACCCTTCGGTCCAACCCGTCCATGCCGACCAGATATCCCAACCCAATCTAGTCCCACCTGCCAGCACCCAGCCCATATCCCTCCAAACCCTTCCTATTCATATACCCATCCAAATGCCTCTTAAATGTTGCAATTGTACCAGCCTCCACCACATCCTCTGGCAGCTCATTCTCTACGCGTACCACCTTCTGTGTGAAAAAGTTGCCCCGTAGGTCTCTTTTATATCTTTCCCCTCTCATCCTAAACATATTCCCCCTAGTTCTGGACTCCCCATCCCTGGGAAAAGACTTTACCTATTTATCCTATCCATGCCCCTCATAATTTTGTAAACCTCTATAAGGTCACCCCTCAGCCTCCGACGCTCCAGGGAAAACAGCCCCAGCCTGTTCAGCCTCTCCCTATAGCTCAAATCCTCCAACCCTGGCAACATCCTTGTAAGTCTTTTCTGAACCCTTTCAAGTTTCACAACATCCTTCCGATAGGAAGGGGACCAGAATTGCACGCAATATTCCAACAGTGGCCTAACCAATGTCCTGTACAGCCGCAACATGACCTCCCAACTCCTGTACACAATACTCTGACCAATAAAGGAAAGCATACCAAACACCTTCTTCACTATCCTATCTGCAAGGAATGGAGGCATATGCACCAAGGGCAGGCAGAAGGGATTAGTTTAATTTGGCGTCATATTCGGCACAACATAGTGGGCCAAAGGGCCTGTTCCTGTGCTGTATTTTTCTATATTCTAAATAAACCAATGATTTCTCTGTGGGGAGTAGGTTCAGTTGAACAAGAGACGGATGAGGTGATATACTTGTACAAGTAAAGAAACAGTATGAATGGAACTATACTAGAGAGAGTACAGGATCCGAGTAAAGCAGGGTGGGTTTGTGCTTTGGATGTGGCAGGACTGGCCCAGAGAGCTGTAAATAAAGTATTACTGTATTCTCAGCTTCATTGAAGTACAGAGTACAGGAACACGGAGGTTATTGTGTATAGTCATGCGTGCCGCACTGGGCACAAAGCAGGAGGATTTTACTCGACTGGCTCCAGGAATGAGAAACTGCAGTAGGATGAGGATATATTGAAGAGATTGGCACTGTTCTCCCTGGAGAGGAGACGGCTCAGAGGAAGATCTGTTAGAGGCTTTTAACATCATCAGAGGTCTGGGATGAGTGGATAACGAAAAATTATTCTCATTCATAAAAGCCTCAGGAACCAGAGGACATGGGTTGAAAGCACAGTATTTTGCAAAAGAAGATGCCGCCTGGAAATGTGGTGGATGTAAGGCAAATTGAGGAATTCAAAACTGCAGGAGAAATTACTTCAATAGCAAACAGCGTGCAGATTTATGGGAAAGGCCGAGGTCAGCATTAAGTCAAATTGCTCAAAATGTCCGTGAGGGATGGTCTCTGTGGGGAATGGTCTCTGTGAGGGATGGTCTCTGTAGGGAATGGTCTCTGTAGGGAATGGACTCTGTGGGGAATGGTCTCTGTGAGGGATGGTCTCTGAGGGGAATGGACTCTGTGGGGAATGGACTCTGTGGGGAATGGTCTCTGTGAGGGATGGTCTCTGTAGAGAATGGTCTCTGAGGGGAATGGACTCTGTGGGGAATGGACTCTGTAGGGAATGGTCGCTGAGGGGAATGGTCGCTGAGGGGAATGGACTCTGTGGGGAATGGTCTCTGTGGGGAATGGTCGCTGAGGGGAATGGAATCTGTGGGGAATGGTCTCTGTGAGGGATGGTCTCTGTAGGGAATGGACTCTGTGGGGAATGGACTCTGTGGGGAATGGACTTTGTGGGGAATGGTCTCTGTGAGGGATGGTCTCTGTAGGGAATGGTCTCTGTGGGGAATGGAGTCTGTGGGGAATGGACTCTGTGGGGAATGGTCGCTGAGGGGAATGGACTCTGTGGGAAATGGTCTCTATGCAGGGATTGGATTGTGTGGGGCTTGGATTCTGTGTGGATGAGACTTTGTGGGGAATGGACTCTGTAGGGGATGGATTCTATAAGGATTGGGTTTTATGAGGATTTGACTCTGTGGAGATGGGACTCTGTGGGAATGGACTCTGTGGGGGATGGATTCTAGAGGAATTGGATTCTGTGGTGATGGGACACTGTGGGGATGAGTCTCTGTGGGGATGGGACTCTTTGGGGATGGATTCTGTGGAGATTGGATTCTGGGGGATTGGATTCTGTAGGGATTGGACTCTTAGTGTTGAATAAGTTTTGACTTTGTGTTTTTGAATCTATTTGTTATTACACAGGGGTGAGTCTGGAGCTGGGAAAACAGTGAACACTAAGAGAGTGATTCAATACTTTGCCATTACCGCCGCTCAGGGAGATCTGGCAATGAAGAAGACGGTAAGAATGTAGCACAGCCATGGCTGTGAGTCTGACACAGAAACACTAGAGCAATCAGCCAGAATAGTAACTGATCCACAGGGCTCCCTGGAAGATCAGATCATTGAGGCTAGACCACTGTCTAGAACAGAGATGGATAAGGGGTCACCTGACCTCACGGAGATTATGAAAGTGTTCACTTGCAGAAAGCAGTAAGTCCTGGAAGTGGCTGGCACTGGTCTGAGCTCAGCAGTTCAGGCAGCATCCGACGATCAGTAAAATTGACGTTTCGGGCAAAAGCCCTTCATCAGGAATAAAAGCAGAGAGCCTGAAGCGTGGAGAGATAACAGGGACTCCCTGAGATCTGGTTTCCAGCATCTGCAGTCATTGTTTTTACCTCGTTGATTTTAACCCTACTGCGAATCCTCTTGCAAGGATGCCTGCCTTGAGGAAGTTTTCCTCCTCTCTCTACAAGAATCTCAGGGAGTCCCTCTTATCTCTCCACGCTTCAGGCTCTCTGCCTTTATTCCTGATGAAGGGCTTTTGCCCGAAACGTCGATTTCACTGCTCCTCGGATGCTGCCTGAACTGCTGTGCTCTTCCAGCACCACTAATCCAGAATCTGGTTTCCAGCATCTGCAGTCATTGTTTTTACCTAACTGGTCTGAGCTCGTCATGTATCCCTTAATGTGCGACTCTTGGTCAAAACTGTGTGTGTGTGTGTGTTTGTGTGTGTGTGTGTGTGTAGCATGTGGGCCAAGCTGAATAGGTACACTTACGCCAAAATTAACCGCTCGGAAACCCAGAAGCAATAGACAGGGAAAACCTGTTCCCATTGACACAGTGATCAAGTGCGGAAGGTCTCAGGTTTAAGGTGATTAGCAAAAGACAGCAAGAGGAAGAGCCTATGGAGAGCCAGGATCTGCAACATGCCATCCGTGACTTTCAGAAGGCAAACAGATTATTATCTGATGAGTAAAGACATCTCAGACTGGGATGTGGCACTGGAATTGCAAAGAGTCAGCATAGCCAAGACTGGCCAAATGGCCTCCTTCTGTGCTGTGGAGATTCTATGATAACATCTAATTAAACATACATGTTGATTGAATGAATGATTTGGTAAATTGTGCAAGACTAGCTAAAGAGAAGGTCCATATATTGTACATTTTGCATTCTTAATATTTTCTACTTGTGAGTCCCACAGGCCTCCCTGGAAGATCAGATCATTGAGGCTAATCCAGCCATGGAAGCGTTTGGGAATGCTAAGACTGTTCGAAATGACAACTCTTCTAGATTTGTGAGTGGAAACATTTTCCCTTTGATGTTTCTCTCTCCTAACTGCAAGCTTGCCACTATTTGTGGCTCTACCCGTGGTTTCAGCATGTACCCAAATCCCAGACATAGCTCCTCCTGATCTCCAGCTCAGGTTGAGACAATCAATTGGATAAAACCTTGATAGGTTTCCAAACATTAAATCCAAAGGTCAGTATTAACCGTGACAGGCCAGTGACCAGAAAGATCATTGGTAACAAAAAAGGGGGTGGTTAGAGTCATCCTCTGTCCTCTCTGTGACACCTTCCACAGTCTGATCATTTCAGGAGAAATGCTTCTGAAAATTAATCTTGAAAGGCGCTTCCTTGGTTAAGGAAGTGAACAAAAGATAGAAGTAAGATTGTTTTTCAAAGGCTATACAAAGCACTATTCAGACCACAGCTCAAAAAATGTCATAAAGATGTACAGCACAGAAACAGACCCCTTGGTCCAACTTGTCTGTGCTGACCAAACATTCCATTCTGACTTAGTCCCATTTCCCAGCACTTGGCCCATATCCTTCTAAATGCTTCCTATTCATATACCCATCCAGATGCTTTTTAAATGTTGTAATTGTACCAGCCTCCACCACTTCCTCTGGCAGCTCATTCCATACACGTACCACCCTTTCTGGGTCCTTATCTAAGGGAAGATATCCTGGCATTGGAGGCAGTCCAGGTAGAGTTCACTAGGCTGATATCAGATATGGAAGTACATTGGTTAGGCCACTGTTGGAATATGGCGTGCAATTCTGGTCTCCTTCCTAT
Organism: Chiloscyllium plagiosum; assembly: GCF_037043375.1. Taxonomy (NCBI): domain Eukaryota; kingdom Metazoa; phylum Chordata; class Chondrichthyes; order Orectolobiformes; family Hemiscylliidae; genus Chiloscyllium; species Chiloscyllium plagiosum. The sequence goes on along the minus strand of NW_028270143.1, from coordinate 127,415,978 downwards.
TGGAAAGATGTTGTGAAACTTGAAAGGGTTCAGAAAAGATTTACAAAGATGTTGCCAGGGTTGGAGGATTTGAGCTATAGGGAGAGGCTGAATAGGCCAGAGCTGTTTTCCCTGGAGCGTCGGAGGTTGAGGGATGACCTTATAGAGGTTTATAAAAATTATGAGGGGTATGGAAGGGATAAATAGGCAAAGTTTTTTTCCATGGGGTGGGGGAATCCAGAACGAGAGTGCATAGGTTTAGGATGAGAGGGGAAAATTATAAAAGAGACCTAAGGGTCAACGTTTTCACGCAGAGGGTGGTACGTGTATGGGATGAGCTGCCAGAGGAAGTGGTGGAGGCTGGTACAATTGCAACATTTAAGAGGCATTTGAATGGGTATATGAATAGGAAGGGTTTGGAGGGATATGGGCCGGGTGCTGGCAGGTGGGACTAGATTGTGTTGGGATATCTGGTCGGCATGGACGGGTTGGACCGAAGGGTCTGATTCCATGCTGTACATCTCTATGACTCTATGACTGCTTTATGAGGATAGGTTGTGTAGATCGGGCCTGTACTCATTGGAGTTTAAAAGAATGGGAGGAGACCTCATTGAAAGGTGTAAGATTCTTTAGGTTCTTCACAGATTAGCGGAAAGGTTGTCTCTCCCTTGTGGAAGAGTCTCAGACCAGAGGACATTATCTTTGGTTCACCCATTTAAGACTGGACTGAGGAGGAATTTCTTCTCCCAGAGGGTAATGAATCTATGGAATTCTTTAGCGTAGAGGGATATTGAGGATAGGTCATTAAATATATTCAAGGCTGAGAGGGACAGCTTTGTAGTCAGGAATGGGAATCAAAGGTCCAGGGGAAAGGGTAGGAAAGTGGAGTGGAGGATGATCAAAAGAAGTATGATCTCGTCAATTGGTGGAGCAGACTCGATGGGCTGAATGGCCTACTTTGGGTCCGAAATTGTATGGTCTCAGGGGTTTCTAAAAATTCTTCTATGGGATGGCATTTGGAGACCATCCTTAGCTGCCCTCAAACTGAGAGGTTTGTTGAGCCATTTCACAGAGCAATTCAGAGTCAGCCACACCGTTGTGGACCTGGAGTCACGTGTAGGTCAGACTAGGTAAGGATGGCAGATTTCCCTCCCGAAGGCTCTTCATCAATCAGGAGAAACTCTACACAACAATCTCCGATCGACATCATGGAGGTTATTAATGAGACTAGCTTTATGTTCCAAACTTGAGGGCCAAACTTAAATCCCCTCAGTTGCTGCAGTGGGATTTGAACAGAGTAGTTCCAGAGTAGATAGTGGATAACTAATGGAATGTTACCACCTTCTCCGTCTGCACTACAAACCCCCAAGAGGGGTGGGTTGAAGTTGAGCTGCAGGAAAGACGATAAAATCAAATGACCAAGTAGCCTGCTCCCCTTCCTGTACAGATGCTTGGTCTGTCAGCCTGAGCATAGAGACAGAGTGTTAACTAGCTCCAGTAACCCACTACATCATACGTCATGCTATTTCGCTTCTCTTGAGGAACAACTAAACCTATTGTCTAATATCTACCTTGATTTCAGGGCAAATACATACGGATCCATTTTGGACACACGGGCAAGCTCTCGTCTGCTGACATTGACACCTGTACGTAAATATGATGATGTGCTTTTGGTTTGTGGGGAACGTGGGTGTGGGTGTCACTGGCTGGGTTAGCACTTACTGCCCGTCCTTAGTTACCCCCTTGAGAAAGTGGTGGGGAGCTGCCTTCTTCAAACGCAGCAGTCATAGAATCCCTACAGTGTAGGCCCATCGAATCTACAACAACCCTTGGAAGAGCATCCCTCTCAGAACCACCCTCCTACCCTGTAACCCTACATTTCCCTTAGCTAGGTCATCTAACCTACACATCCCTGAACACGATGGGCAATTTAGCGTGGCCAATTCACCTAACCTGCACATCTTTGGATTGTGGGAAGAAACCAGAGCACCCGGAGGAAACCCACGCAGGCACGGGGAAAATGTGCAAACTCCACACAGACAGTCACCCGAGGCTGGAATCGAACCTGGGTCCCTGGCGCTGTCAGGCAGCAGTGCTAACCACTGAGCCTCCTGCTGTCAGGTGCTGTAGATTGACCCACAATGCCCTTAGGAAGGGAATTCCAAGATTTTGGCCCAGCGACAGTGAAGGAATGATGATATATTTCCAAGTCAGGATGGTGAGTGGCTTGGAGGGGAACCTGCAGGGGATGATGTTCCCCTGTCCTTCTGGGTGGAAGTGGTCATGGGTTGGGAAGGTAGGATCTCTATTTGAAACTTAAACAGAAACAGCAGCCCATTCGGAAATTGCATAAAAATTTACGCAGGAGGAAATCTGATGGATGTGAGCTCTCAGAGCATGTAGGCTTGCCAGTTTGTAATGAAATGGACAGTGTGCTAAAGACATTCCAAAGATGGGTTGGTTTGAAATAGTTTGGGGAAATGGTGGACACATTGTGTGAATACATCAGAATGAGAACTGTAATGATGCCTTGCAGAAGGAATGGGTGAAAATCGACCTCAACGAATTCAGGGGGAATAACTCACCTTGGCTCTGAATTACAGTCACAGAGTAACTCAAAATAAGGGGCAGAATGAAGCATGGGACTGAGGGGGGAGAGAATGTCAGAATGAAATGAGGGAATGTACAGACAGATTTTGTCTCTGGACAGGGAGGTCTCTGAATACCTGTCGTAGCTGTAGATAAAGAGTGGGGATTGTTTTCTGCCAAGGTATTAATCAATATTTCTTCATCTGTTCAGACTTGCTGGAAAAGTCACGTGTTGTATTCCAACAACCTGGGGAGCGGAGTTATCACATTTATTATCAGATCCTGTCTGGCAAGAAAAAGGAACTTCAAGGTAAGGAGCAGCATTAGAGAGAGAGAGAGAGAGAGAGATCAATGGATTTACAGTGTGGGAGCCAGACACTCTTAGTTAAATGGAAAAGTCCATCAGCCTCATAGTCAATGCTGGGAGAAAATGAGGGCTACAGATGCTGGAGGTCAGAGTTGAAGAGTGTGATGCTGGAAAAGCACAGCCAGTCAGGCAGCACCCGAGGAGCGGGAGAGTCGACTTTTCAGGAATTCCTGATGAAGGGCATATGCCCGAAACGTCGACTTTCCCGCTCCTCGGATGCTGTCTAACTGGCTGTGCTTTTCCAGCACCTCACTCTCAGACTCAATGCTGCCATGTCCTTGACATCTCCCAATCTCGATAACCTCCTCCAGCCCTACAACCCTGGCTCCCCCATCTCCCAGCCCCTTCATGCTCCCCATTGGTCTCTGTGTCTTAATTAATCTAGACCCTATGATCTTCACAGATCACCTCACAGCTTGCTGTTTGAGTAAGATGCTGCTTCAGCCCTTCAGTCTGCCCAGACCTGACTCCCTCCTCTTTGGCTCAATGTTAACTTCTGTCTAAGACACACAACAGTGCATTAAAAACAGTTTCCCCACATATTGTTACTGCCTCAGGTTGGAATACCTCACAGCACAAGGAGTTAAGTTTCTAATCTGAACCAGGGACAGTTTACCATCACCAGAATCAAACTGAGTCCCCCTTCTCATTACAGATATCCTAATGGTCTCCACCAATCCCCATGACTACCACTTCTGTTCACAAGGAGTAGTGACAGTGGACAAAGTCGACGATGGTGCAGAGCTAATGGCAACTGATGTAAGTGTTTTATATTCCACATCTCACCATTCCTTTAAGAAGTGGTTGTTTAATCAGGGGGACATGGTGCTTTGGGAATGTGACAGGAATAATCATCCCGAAGCCTGGCTTAACGCTCCTGCCTTGCAGGTTCGAATCCCATCACAGCTGGAGTTAAAATTAATTCTCACTCATTCGTGAGGAGTGGGTGTCGCTGGCTATTTATTACCCATCCCCAATTGCCCAGGGGGAACAGGAATAAAACGAACAAATCTGGAATTAAAAGTTAGACTCAGCAATGGTGAGCATTGACTGTTTTAAAAACCAACCTGGCTCACTAATGTCCTTCAGGGAAGGAAATCTGCCATCCTCACCTGGTCTGGCCAACATGTGACTCCAGACACACAGCAATGTGGTTGACTCTGACCTGCCCTCTGAAATGGTATAGACAGCCACTTGGTTCAGGGGCACTTAGGGACAGGGAACAAAGCCAATCCTTCCAGTGACATCCACTAACCATGAAAGCAGGAAAATAAACCCCTGTTAAGGGGACTCTGCGGCCTTTAAAATCCACTGACGAAATATTAAATATGGAAACTCATCCAGGTTTGTGGATAATTCTGTTGTTTACATATATTTGTATTTTTATATAGTTTTATTTATACTTTATAGATAACAGTCTGAGGAACCGTGAGGTAAACATGCACACAATCCCAGTGACAGTTAATGACCTCAGATTGCTCACAGGGTGGTGGTGCCCCTTTGATAAGACGGGAATATTCCTGACTGCAGGATGGGGGTTGTTTCAGCCTTCCCTTGATCATCATTTTCATCAGCTTGTGTCTCTCCTCAGCCTAATGATTTCTCAGAGCTCAGGTCGACAGTCTGAGATGCGAACAGGAATCGTAAATTTGAATTGAATTATTGGATGTGACAAAGCGAAGTGAATGATTACTCTGCGTTGAACCAATGAGCTTCTGGCTTGGTTGATGGGAACAGAGCTGAAGGAGAGAAACACTGTCAGACACACATCAGATATGGGATCACTGAATGCTAGGGGTATAAAGGATGAGGGTTATCCATCCTCCACCTTGAGCACTCAATACAATTGAATTGAATTGAAATGAGTTTATTGTCACGTGTACCGAGGCACAGTGAAATGTTTTATCAATGTGAGTTAAACTCGGTAAATGTCAATCCTTTTGGTTGCAGAATTCTTTTCCAATGAATGAGCAATCGGGGTTTCCCCTTCCTAAATTATAACAGCAGAGAATGTTTGTAAGAACTTTAAATCTTGCACCTTCCCTGTCATTGTGTGTGGTAATAGTTAACAATGTGTTTGCTGTCTGCAGGGGGCTTACACTGTCTGAGCCCCACCATGTACCTGTTCCTGTGCTCTACTCAATCGCACACTGATCTCAAAAGGGAGGGTATTACAGACTCTCACGGAGGATATTACAGATACACAGGGAGGGTATTACAGACACACAGGGAGGGTATTACAGACTCTCAGGGAGGTTATTATAGACTCACAGGGAAGGTATTACAGACTCTCTAGGAGGGTATTACAGACTCTCTGGGAGGGTATTACAGACTCTCGGAGGATATTACGGACTCTCTGGGAGGGTATTACAGACTCTCAGGGAAGGTATTACAGACTCACAGGGAGGGTATTACAGACTCACAGGGAGCGTAATATTGACTCTATGGGAGGGTATTACAGAGTCACAGTGCGGGTATTACAGAGTCACAGGGAGGGTATTACTAATCCTGTGTTTTTTTATTATTAGCACGCTATGGACATCTTGGGCTTTTCCACAGAAGAGAAATACAACTGCTACAAAATGGTGGGGGTGATCTTGCATTTTGGGAACATGAAGTTCAAACAGAAGCCAAGGGAGGAACAGGCTGAAATAGATGGAACAGAAAGTAAGTAATTAACACGAGTCCATTATTGATCAGGGTGGACGGGATTACTTTCATTTCGAAACAGTGTGCGATAGCAGTATAGCAGCTCAATAACACACTGTACAGCTCAGAGTGGCTGCAATACTCATCCATTAAACTGGGGTGGTCCATCACACAAGCAAAACCTGGAACTAAGCAACATTGGCTAAATAACACATATATTGAAAGCTGGTTAAAAATGGGAAACAGATGTTACTCATCTCCTTAACCATCAAGGGATGAATTTTATTGAAAGTTTCCTGCCTGATTCATGAGTAGGTTCTTATTTTCATTGATGGTCTTTGGAATCCTATTCCTCAAAAGGTGTTTGAAGCTGAGACCTTGCATATTTTGAAGACAGAGGTAGATAGATGTTTGAGAAGTGAGGGGGTGAAAGGGTATTGGTGAAAGGTCACTGAGTCCTGAAGCAGAGCCACTACATCCCAAATATTCACTCTGTTTCTCTCTCCAGCAACTTCTGACTTTGTGAAACGTTATCAGGGCCATGAATGTGGAATATTCACAGCAGCCATCACCTCACTGAACGGCTGAGTGAAATCAAAGGGCTTACTCCTGCCCATAATTTGCATGAATTTACATCTTACTCGGAGGTACATTCAATGACACTGGGTTAGCAGGCAGGAATTCTCCTTCCCAACAGCACTGCAGGTATCTCCACAAGCTCGAGACAACAAAGCAGCTCACCGTCACGGACTCCTGGGGCAATTATAGGTGGGCAACAGTTGTAGGTGCTGCCCTTGCCAGTGATGCCCAGATTGCATCACAGCAGGATGCAGCGGATGGTCACCTTTGAGGCATAGTCCACAACATCTCCTGGATTCGGAATAAAGCGTGGTTTTCCACTGATCTTTACTATCATCCCACCTTTTTGTAACAGGTGCAGATAAAGCTGCCTGCTTACTGGGAATTCGCTCGACAGACCTGATCACCAGCCTGCTACACCCTCAGGTGAAGATTGGTAATGAGTGTGTGACCAAGGATCAGAATGTTGGGCAGGTACGTGAATCTGAAACTCAATCAGCTCTGGCTGCACCCCAAACAATGCCAGCTATCCCTGCAAATGGAGCACAGCCTGGATAAATGTGAAGTGGTGCATTTTGGAAGGTCGAACTCAAATGCTGAATTTAGGATTAAAGGCATAAATCTTGGGAGTGTGGAGGAACAGAGGGATCTTGGTGTTCAAGTACCCTAGATCCCTCAAAGTTGCTACCCAAGTGGATAGGTTTGTTAAGAAAGCATATGGTGTTTTGGCTTTCATTAACAGGGGGATCGAGTTTAAGAGCCGCAAGGTTTTGCTGCAGGTCTACAAGTCCCTGGTGAGACCACACTTGGAATATTGTGTCCAGTTCTGGTCGCCCTACTATAGGAAAGATACAGAGGATTTGGAGAGGGTGCAAAGAAGGTTTACCAGGATGCTGCCTGGACTGGAGGGCTTGTCTTACTAAGAGAGGTTGACTAAGCTTGGACTTTTCTCTGTGGAGAGAAGGAGGAAGAGAGGAGACCTGATCGAGGTATACAAGATAGTGAGAGGCATGGATAGAGTCAATAGCCAGAGGCGTTTCCCCAGGGTAGGATTGACTGGTACACGGGTTCATAGTTTTAAGATATTAGGAGGAAGGTAGGTTCCTTACGCAGAGAGTTGTGAGTGCATGGAATGCGTTACCAGCGTGGTGGTGGAAGCAGAGTCATTAGAGACATTTAAGCAGTTGCTGGACATGCACATGGACAGCAGTGAATTGAGGGGTGTGTAGGTTAGGTTATTTTACTTTGGATTAGGATTAATCCTTGGCATAACATTGTGGGCTGAAGGGCCTCTTCTGTGCTGTATTTTTGTATGTTCTATGTTCTAACTCCTGAAGTGTCAAAATCCTGGAATTCCTTCCCTAAGGGCATTGTGGGTCTACCCACAGCAGACGGTTCAAGAAGGCAGCTCACCCCCACCTCCTTAAGGGGCAACTAGGGATGGACAATAAATGCTGGGCCCAGCCAGTGACACCCACATCCCATGAATGTATTCAGGACTGAGATGGGGAGAAATGTCTTCACTCAGAGAGTGGGGAGCCGGGGGGAATCCTCTGCCTCAGGAAATGGCTGAGGGCAAAACACTGAATGTTTACAAGAAGGTACCAAAACAGACATTGCTGAAAAAGCTCAGCAGGTCTGGCCGCATCTGTGGAGAGAGATCAGGGTTAATGTTTTGGGTCGAGGACCCTTCCTCCATTCTGACCCGAAACATTAACTCTGATCTCTCTCCACAGACCTGCTGAGCTTTTCCAGCAATTTCTGCTTTTGTTTCTGATCTACAGCATGTGCAGTTTTTTCAGTTTTCAAGAAGATGTTGTTCTTAGTTCTTAGAGCTAAAGAGATCAAGGGAATGGGGCAAGAGCAGGAGTAGAGGACTCAATTGGATAGTATTGAAAGGTGCAGCAGATTTAAGGGCCAAATGGCCTGTGGCTCCTATTTTCTATGATTTTAGCTGAAATGAAGTATCCATAATTCTCTGGGGGTTGAGAATTTGAAAGATTCACAACCTTTTCATTGGAGCAATCTCTACATAGGCCAGTCCTAAATGGTTAGTTCCTTAACGTGAGGCTGTGATCGTGTGTTTACGATCCTCCTGGTCATGTCTGGCCCCACCTCCCCCCCCCCCCCCCCCCCGCCACCCCATACCCCCACCCCCACTCCCACATTCCTGTGTATTTCAGTGAGATCTCCTGTACTCTGCGCAACTCTGGGCAGTTTCACCTCAATCTTACCCATTTCAGGAACACATCGAATGAACCTGTTTACCAAGCTTCATCTTTAGAAATGTAAAGAAAGGGATAAAAAAAAAGAAGTACAAAGCTGGGTGGGAATGCAAACTGTGAGGACAACACAAAGAGGTTGTGAGGAATTATAGACGGGTTCAGGGAGTGAGCATTAAGTCAGCGATGGAGTCTAATGTGGCAGCCAGGAGATTATTCTGTTTGGCTGTAGGAATGGAAAATTAGAATCTTACTTTACACATTCATTCCTGAATTTGTTGCTTTCTTTTGTAATTTACTTATTTAGCTTTATCTCCACCCATGCAAACACATCCTCAACCCTAAAATGGAAACAGGACTTGGTGCATTGCTCCAGGCGTGGTCTCACCAAAGACCTATGCAACTGTGGCAAGATTTCTTTATTTCTGAACTCCAGTCTCCTTCCAGGCAAAGCCAATCTGCCTTCCTCATTGGCTGCTGCCCCTGGATGCTAACTTGCTGTGTTCCTTGTCCAAACACACTCAAGTTCCTTCGAACAACAACCTTAACAAGTTGCACCAAAATAAAATATACCTCGCCTACAACCAAATTGAATAACCTCCCACATTATACTCCATCGCCGACTCACTGATCCTGCCTATAAGTCTGTGTAGCTTCTTCTTTGTGTCCTCACAGCTAGCATTATCAGCGAGTTTTATATCATTAGTAAACTTGGATACATTATTTGTAGTCTCTTTAAGTCATTAGTATTGATTATAAATATGGAAACTCATCCAGGTTTGTGGATTATTCTGTTGTTTACATATAGAGTCATAGAGATGTACAGCATGGAAACAGACCCTTCGGTCCAACCCGTCCATGCCGACCAGATATCCCAACCCAATCTAGTCCCACCTGCCAGCACCCGGCCCATATCCTTCCAAACCCTTCCTATTCATATACCCATCCAGATGCCTCTTAAATGTTGCAATTGTACCAGCCTCCACCACTTCCTCTGGCAACTCATTCCATACATGAGATATACTTGAGATATTTTTGAGAGAAGAGAGAAATTGACTAGAAATCCATGCAAACCCAAATCCTAAGTTTTACTTTAAGGGACAGAAACATTCACTGAAACTGTTAACTTGTTTCTCCGCACGGTAGTTTGTGCTAGCACTGCGCCACTGTTCCTCACTGTGGACTGGCCTTTCAGTCAATTGGCTTTTTAGTCTCTCCCACACACCGCTCCCTCTGGAGACTTTACTTCTTACAGTAAACTTTATGTCGTGAAACGTGAAAGGGTTCAGAAAAGATTTACAAGGATGTTGCCAGGGTTGGAGGATCTGAACTATAGGGAGAGGCTGAACAGGCTGGGGCTGTATTCCCCCTGGAGCGTCGGAGGCTGAGGGGTGACCTTATAGAGGTTTATAAAATCATGAGGGGCATGGACAGGATAAATAGGCAAAGTCTTTTCCCTGGGGTGGGGAGTCCAGAACAAGAGGGCATAGGTTTAGGGTGGGAGGGGAAAGATATAAGAGAGATCTAAGGGGCATAATTTTCACACAGAGGGTGGTACGTGTATGGAATGAGCTGCCAGAGGATGTGGTGGAGGCTGGTACAATTGCAACATTTAAAAGGCATCTGGATGGGTATATGAATAGGAAAGGATTGGAGGGATATGGGCCGGGTGCTGGCAGGTGGGACTAGATTGGGTTGGGATATCTGGTCGGCATGGACGGGTTGGACCAAGTTTGCGTGCTGTACATCTCTGTGACTCTATGTAAAGCACCTCTGCTCCCATATTTGAAACAAATTGCTGGATATACTCAATGAGGTCAAGTCTGCACTCCTCCTGCCCTTTGTCCGCACTGACAGGAGATCTGACCAACACCACATGGTTCTGGCTTCTGCCTGGACTCAGCTGGGCTTATTTTTTTTTGTCTGGTGGCAGGTCCTTTACGCCGTTGGAGCTTTAGCGAAAGCCACGTATGACCGAATGTTCACATGGCTGGTGACACGGATTAACAAGACACTGGACACAAAGCTGGCGAGCAAATTATTTATCGGAGTGCTGGACATCGCAGGCTTTGAGATTTTTCAAGTAATTCTCAATTCAGTTTTGAGTCCCACATAAGACGTTACTAAGAGTGGGTGGTGTGGGGGCTCATACAGAAAGGGGATGGGCTCAGTACATTGCCCCTTGTCAGACGGATCCACGCTGGGACCACAGCTATTTCTGATCCACATGGATGAGTGAGGGGGATAGGTCAGTCAGATTCACTGATGGTCTGTGTAACAGCAGGGGGAAAGCCAAGTTGTGAAGAGGGTGCAAGGTGTCAGCAGGAAATGACTCCCCTCCACTCACTGTGACTCACCACCCTCCCCTCACACTGCACACTCAGACCCCCAGCCAAGCCTTCGCCTAACACAGATCTTCAGCAGACCCAGTCACAGTCCGCAAGGTAGAGTGTGGAATCCCGAGGAGGGGGTCTCTCTGATGGTGGGGGCGGATTAGTCCCTCACAGGGGAGGGGTCTCTCTGTCTCTCTCTCTCTCTCTGACCTGGGGAGGGGTCTCGCTTTGATTGGGTGGGAAAAGGGCCCTTTCTGACCCAGAGAGGGGTCTCTCTCTCTCTCTCTCTGATGGGGAAGGGGTATCATTCTCTCTCTGACCGGGGATAGGTCTATCTCTCTCTCTTCTGACAGGGAAAGGGGTCACTCTCTGATGGGGGAGGGGTCTCTCTCTCTCTCTCTGACCGGGGAGGGGTCTCTCTCTCTCTGACTGGGAGAGGGGTCCCCCCCTCTCTCTCTCTCTGATGGGGGAAGGGTCTCTCTCTCTCTGACCGGGGAGGGGTCTCTCTCTCTCTCTGACGGGGAGAGGAGTCTCTCTCTCTCTGATGGGGGAAGGGTCTCTCTCTCTCTCTCTCTCTGACCGGGGAGAGGGGTCTCTCTCTCTCTGACGGGGAGAGGGGTCTCTCTCTCTCTGACGGGGAGAGGGGTCTCTCTCTCTCTGATGGGGGAAGGGTCTCTCTCTCTCTCTCTGACCAGGGAGGGGTCTCTCTCTCTCTGATGGGGAAGGGGTCTCTCTCTCTCTCTGTCAGGGGTCTGTGCCTGGCCCTCACTGATCACTCCGTTTCTCCCTGCAGCTGAACAGTTTCGAGCAGCTCTGTATTAACTTCACCAACGAGAAGCTGCAACAGTTCTTCAATCACCACATGTTCGTACTTGAACAGGAGGAGTATAAGATGCAGGGCCTCGAGTGGACCTTCGTCGACTTTGGTATGGACTTACAGGCCTGTATCGACCTGATCGAGAAGGTGAGGGGAAGGGGGAGGGAGGGACGGGACGGGGAGGGAGGAAGGGACAGGGAGGGGAAGGGAGAGGGAGAGAGGGGGAGGAGGAGGGAGGGAGAGGGAGGGAGGAGGGAAAGAAGGGGAGGGGAGGGAGGGAGGGAGGGATGGGGAGGCGGAGGGAGAGGGAGGGACAGGGAGGGGGAGGGAGAGGGAGAGAGGGAGGGAGGGAGAGGGAGGGAGGAGGGAAAGAGGGGAGGGGAGGGAGGGAGGGATGGGGAGGGGGAGGGAGAGGGAGGGACAGGGAGAGGGAGGGAGGAACAGGGAGGGGGAGGCGGAGGGAGAGAGGGGGAGGGGAGGGAGGGAGGGAGGGAGGGACGGGGAGGGGGAGGGAGAGGAAGGGACAGGGAGGAGGGAGGGACGCGGACGGGGAGGGGGAGGGGGAGGGAGAGAGGGGAGGCGGAGGGAGAGATGGAGGGAGGGAGGGGGAGGCGGAGGGTGGAGGGAGGGAGGGACGGGGAGGGGTAGGGGAGGGAGAGGGGGACAGGGAGGAAAGGGTGGGGAGGGGGAGGGGAGGGAGGGAGGCACAGGCAGGTGGGGAGGGGAGGCGGAGGGAGGGACAGGGAGGGGGAGGGGTAGGGAGGGAGAGAGGGGTGGGGAGGGGGAGGGGGAGGGAGGGAGGCATGGACGGGGGAGGGGGAGGCGGAGGGAGGGATGGGGAGGGAGTGAGGGGTGGGGAGGGGTGGGTAGGGGAGGGGGAGGGGGAGGGAGGGACGGGGAGGGGGAGGGGTATTGAGGGAGGGAGGGGTGAGGAGGTGGAGGGGGTGGAGGAGGGGGAGGGAGGGAGGGACGGACAGGAAGGGGGAGGGTTAGGGAGGGAGGGGGTTCGATGAGGGGGAGGGGGGAGCTCACTGCTGCCTGCAATGGAAAACAGAATCTGGGGCAGAGCTGAGACAGTACAGCTCCATCGTGTCTGTACCAGTCAGCCTCTGAGCAGTGGGGAAATCCTCGATCTGGGAGGTGTTTGAAACTTTAGTGCACACAGAGGCCTCTATCCCATCACCCTGTATTTACACGGGGAGAGTCCTCGACACTGACCCAGCTCCCTCAGAGCCAGCTCTCTGGCTGACACTCCTGTTTATATCTGTCAGCCAGGGCTCCCTGACTGAAACAGATTGACAGCCCCAATCAGGGAACTCTTATTCTATGGGGAGAAAGTGAGGTCTGCAGATGCTGGCGATCAGAGCTGAAAATGTGTTGCTGGAAAAGCGCAGCAGGTCAGGCAGCATCCAGGGAACAGGAGAATCGACATTTCGGGCATAAGCCCTTCTTCAGGAATGAGGAAAGTTTGTCCAGCAGGCTAAGATAAAAGGTAGGGAGGAGGGACTTGGGGGAGGGGCGCCGGAAATGCGATAGGTGGAAAGAGGTCAAGGTGAGGGTGATAGGTCAGATTGGGGTGGGGGCGGAGAGGTCAGGAAGAAGATTGCAGGTTAGGAAGGCGGTGCTGAGTTCGATGGATTTGACTGAGACAAGGTGGGGGGAGGGGAAATGAGGAAACTGAAGAAATCTGAGTTCATCCCTTGTGGTTGGAGGGTTCCTAGGCGGAAGATGAGGTGCTCTTCCTCCAACTGTCGTGTTGTTGTGGTCTGGCAATGGAGGAGTCCAAAGACCTGCATATCCTTGGTGGAGTGGGAGAGGGATTGCCTTCCTAACCTGCAATCTTCTTCCCGACCTCTCCGCCCCCACCCCAGTCTGACCTATCACTCACCTTGACCTCTTTCCACCTATCACATTTCCGATGCCCCTCCCCCAAGTCCCTCCTCCCTACCTTTTATCTTAGCCTGCTGGACACACTTTCCTCATTCCTGAAGAAGGGCTTATGCCCAAAACGTCGATTCTCCTGTTCCTTGGATGCTGCCTGACCTGCTGCGCTTTTCCAGCAACATATTTTCAGCTCTTATTCTTTGGGGTCCACTTCCTGACCTCGATACAATCACGACAACATTTTAAGTGGCTAATTCTGCATGGCAACACTTCTGCCAATCAGAGTCCAGTTGCCAACCAATCAGCACTCTCTTCTTAGACAGTATTCATGTTCTCCTTTCTCGTTGGAATTCCTGTGAGTTGTCCTGATGAGGGCAGGCCAAAGGGTTGGACTAAATGGTTCGACCTTTGGACTAGATTTCCCAGCATTGCTCCAGTGCAAACCTTATTGCCCTTACAATGAAAATTAGAACAATGGAAGGAACAAGACAACAACAGTCTGAATTGAGCTGGCATCCTGTTGAGAATCTTCCTCAGGGATTCAGAGGGAAACATTTCCAGCGGTCTGGCTCCTGACCCATGCCCTTGGGAGTTTGCTGCTATGGAATTCTTTACCACACAGGACTGTCAAGGCTGGGTCATTATCTTCAAGGCTGAGGTGGACAGGTTTTTTAATCAGAAATGGAATGGACGGTGACAGGGAAAAGGCAGGAAAGTGGAGTTGAGGATCATCAGATCAGGAACTTGGTGAGACCACACCTGGAGTTTTGTGTACAGTTTTACTGAAGTAAGGATATACTTGCCATCGAGTGAAAGCTCATTGAGCGGATGGATTCACTACCACAGAAGGCTATGGAGGCTGTGTCACTGAGCACATTCAAGAAAGAGATAGATTTTTGGAATGTTTAGATTGTAAACGCATCGCGGGTATGGGGGGAAAGTGGGAATATCGTGTTGAGGTAGAGGAGCGGCCATAATCAGGGAGGTAGGCTCAAAGGCCTGTGTTTCCAGATATAGGAAGTAATTGGAAGGCAAAATATTGGCATTGATTGCAAAGCAATTGGAGTCCAGCAGTAAAGGAGTCATGATATAACCATGGTCAGACAACACCTGAAACAGTGATCGTGAATGTTGGGTGAACCTCTGATTTAGTCTGCACAGGGGATACAACAGTGAACGTTCTGTGGATTGACGGGATATCAGAGTTCTCCTGTTGACAAGGGGCTGGACAAGTAGCATCTGTATTCTGTGAGAGAATGGAGAGAGATCTCACAGAGATGCACAGGTGCTGAAGGAGCTGGATAGAGTACACACTGAGAGGTCGTTTCTGCTGGTCAGAGAATCTGAAACAGGGAAACACAGTCCCAGAACAAGGCAGAGAGAAGAGGGGAAATCGCTTCACTCAAAGGGTAGTGCATCTTTGCAATTCTCGATCCCAGAGTATTCATGGCTGCTCCATCATTCAACATATTTATCTGTGGGGGTGGGGGTGGGAAGGGAGTCAAGTGAGTGTAGTTAGGGTTTGGAACAAAGGCAGTCATCTTGCACACAGCAAGATCCCACAAAGGGGAATGTGAAAATGACTGGATGGCCTGCTTTTGATGGTGTTAGTTTGGCTGTGAGTACCCCGAGATTAACTCCTCCTTAATGGCCAGGATTTGAAGTCTCCCTTGCATGATGAAAATTCACAAGATTGACACGCTGAGTGTTCAAATAAAATGTCAGAATTTGAGGGCAGAAAGATAACCCCACTTCAAAATAAAACTTCACAGTAAAATCAGAGAGGTTTTTTTTTCAGTTTATCCAATCACTGGTTGGGTCAGTATTTACTGCCCTGTCCCTAGTTGCCCCCTTGAGAAGGTGGGGGTGAGCTGCCATCCTGAACCTCCCGCTGCAGTCTGTGTGCTGTCGGTGGACTCACAATGCCCTTAGGGAGGGAATTGCAGGATTTTAACACAGCAATAGTGAAGGAACAACGATATATTTCCAAGTCAGGATGGTGTGTGCCTTGGAGGGGAACATGCAGGAGGTGGAGGTCCCATATATCACGGGATCATAGAATCTCTGCAGTGTGGAAACAGGCCATTCGGCCCAACAATTCCACACAGACACTCTGTAGAGACCCATTTCCCCAGCCTAATACTCTAAATTTCTCCTGAATAATGCTGCTAACCTACATATCCCTGAACACTATGGGCAATTTCCCATAGCCAATCCACCTAACCTGCACATCTTTGGAGTTTGGGAGGAAACCGGAGCACCCGGAGGAAACCCATACAGACACGGGGAGAATGTGCAAACTCCACACAGTCAGTGACCCGAGGCTGGAATTGAACCTGGGTCCCTGGCGCTGTGAGGCAGCAGTGCTAACCACTGAGCCGCCGTGCAGTCCAATATATCTGCTGTCCTCCTAGATGAAATTGGCCAGTTATTGCCCAGTACCAGACATTCCTGATGAAGAGCTTATGCCCGAAGTTTTGACTCTCCTGCTCCTCGGTTGCTGCCTGACCTGCTGTGCTTTTTCAGCACCATACTTGCGACTCTGAGCTCAGCATCTGCAGTCCTCACTTTCTCCCAGTACCAGACACTGTCTGGCTCCTGGAGTCTGCCCAAGGTAGGGATAGTTTCCAACCTCAGTGCCCCCGGACCCTGCCCAAACCCGCTGGTGTTCGGTCCTGGGTTTGTTCTTCACCACTCCCTACATCATCACCCACACTCTGAACCACCACATGCTGACGGTCTATCACTTTCCTTCCCTTTCTGTTGGAATGTTGCAGCCGTTGGGAATCCTGTCGATCCTAGAGGAAGAGTGCATGTTTCCAAAGACTACGGACGTAACCTTTAACGCAAAACTCCACGACAATCTCCTGGGGAAGTCGCCAAACTTTCTGAAACCGAAACCTGACAAGAAGAGAAAATATGAGTCACACTTTGAGATCCTGCATTATGCCGGAGTGGTGAGTAACCGGGACGGAACGGTATCCCAGAGCTCCCTGCGACATTCCGGGAAGGAACAGTATCCCAGAGCTCCCTGTCCCATTCTGGGAGGGAACAGCATCCCAGAACTCCCTGTCCCATTCGGGAGGGATCAGCATCCCAGAGCTCCCTGTCCCATTCCGGGAGGGAACAGTATCCCAGAGCTCCCTGTCCCATTCTGGGAGGGAATGCTATTCCAGAACTCCCGTCCCATTCAGGGAGGGAACAGTATCCCAGAATTCCTAGTCCCCTTCCGAGAGGGAACAGTATCCCAGAGCTCCCTGTCCCATTCTGGGAGGGAACAATATCCCAGAAACACACACACCCTCATTCAGACACACAACACACACATACACACAGACACATAGACACAGATGCACAAACACACACAGAAACACACGCATACACACGTACAGACACACAGTCAGACACTCACACAACACACACAGATGCACACATGTACAGACACAAGCCCCACACAGACATACACACAGACAGACACAGACATGCACAAACCCACACACCCATTTTAAAAGGGAATGGTATCTGGAAGAGATCCAGTGTGGGAGGGGAATCGACTGTGAGCAGGCTCTCCCAGCGAAGGTCATCATGTTCCATTCTATCACTCGGTCTCAGAGTATTTTCCTTTGATAAAAGTGAATAACATCCCAATGTACACAGGGAGAGGAAGGACACATTCCACACTCAGATAAAATCCGAGCTGAAATCCGAGCGCTTTCCAGGGAACTGTAACTTATATATCTCCCCATCCTGGGAAAGTTTCTGCACACTTCACAACCAATGCAGTCTTGTTGAAAAATAGTCCTTGCTGAAAGATGTCAGTCTCAAGGAGAAGAATGAGCATTTAGGTGAAGTTGACTGAGAGAAGATTTTTCACTAAAACATGGGATTGTCCCAGGACAGGCTCTGGAATCTCTACCGGAATGATCTCAAGAGGGATCCTGTTCCCCTTCAGTGTGTGGACTGAGCCAGTGTTCCACTGGGTGAAGAACTGAGTGGGTTTTTACCATCCAGCCACTCACTAACCTCCCTCTCCATCCCTCACACATCGCCAGGCCCACAGTATGTAGTCCCACTGAATACCAGCAGGTCAAGCAAGAAATTTTGACTAGAATTCCCTCCTTAAATAGTGGCTAAAACATAGTAAATACTAAAATACTGTGAAGCGCCCATGATTTAAATATAGCTATGTTAAAATCTGATAAGCTTCATGAGTGTTATTGGAGCTGTCCTCATCCAGACAAGTCGGGAATGTTCATAGAGTCCTACAACACAGAAACAGACCCTTCAGTTGAACCAGTCCATGCCGACCATGTTCCCAAACGTAACCAGTCCCACCTGCCTGTGTTTGGCCCAAATCCCTCCAAAGGTAAAAACGATGACTGCAGACGCTGGAAACCAGAGTTTAGATTAGAGTGGTGCTGGAAAAGCACAGCAGTTCAGGCAGCATCTGAGGAGCAGGAAAATCCCTCCAAATCCTTGCTATTGGTGTGCTTATCCAAATGTCTTTCACACGTTGTAACTGTACTCGCATCCACCACCCCCTCTGGCTCATTCCACACACTGACCACTCTCTGCCCCCTTGTGTCCTTTTTAAGTCTCTCAAAGTTTGTGAGAAGATTTGTAGCTCGGGTGCTCGTTGTTGTGGTTCTGTTCGCCGAGCTGGGAATTTGTGTTGCAGACGTTTCGTCCCCTGTCTAGGTGACATGCTCAGTGCTTGGGAGCCTCCTGTGAAGCGCTTCTGTGATGTTTCCTCCGGCATTTAAGTCTCTCTTCGCTCACCTTTAAAATACGCGCCCTATTTTGAAATACCCCACATTTGGGTAAAGACCCTTGTCATTCGCCTTATTTTGCCCCTGACGATTTTATAAACCTCAATAAGATCACCCCATAAACTCTGACACTCCAATGAAGGAAATCCCAGCCTATCTAGCCCAGTGTTTTATAACTCAAGCCTTTCATACCCAACAACAAAGGGAAGGCGATGGCCTGGTGGTATTATAACTAGACTGTGAATCCAGAGGCCCAGGTGAGATTCTGGGGACTCAGATCTGAATCCCACTATGGTAGATGGGGGAATTTGAATCCAATAAATATCTGGAATTAATGACTACTATAAATCCATTGCCAATTGTTGCAAAACCCCATCTGGTTCACTAACATCCTTCAGGGAAGTAAACTGCCATCTTTACCCAGTCTTGCCTACACGTGACTCCAGACCCACAACAAAGCAGTTGACTTTTAACTACCCTCTAGGCAATGCTTGTTGTCTGTGTAAAGTCTTTCAACCTCATTAGCTGCTGTTTTAGTGTGTTGGTGGGTTTGTGGGCTACCATGATGCCAAGAAGTCTGAGTAGTCTGGCAGTCATTTCTGAGGTGTGTTTGATGTAGAGGAGAGTGGCTAGGGTTTCTGGACGTGTTTTGTCTGCTTGTTGGGGTTTGCTGCTGAGAAATCTGCGGACTGTGTTCATTGGGTACCTGCTCTTTTTGAATACACTGTGTAGGTGATTTTCCTCTGCTCTGCGTAGTTCCTCTGTGCTGCAGTGTGTGGTGGCTTGTTGAAATAATGTTCTGATGCAGCTTCATTTGTGGGTATTGGGATGATTGCTTCTGTAATTTTGTCTACAGGAAAGGAACACATATGGACTAAATATTGAGTCCCCCCCCCCCAAGCCCCTTTGAGTTGCAGCTTTCTGACGTTTTCCTCCATTTAAATAACACCGTTATTTTGTTCTCACTTGCAAGATAAACAATCTTTTTATCCCAATTTCCCACGTTACACTCCATTTGCCCACTTTTTTGCCTACTTACATAACCTAACAATACCTCTCTGTCACCTGTCTGTATCCCTCTCACAACTGGCCTTTGCAACTATATTTTGAAAATTTGACTACTGTCTATTCATTTCTTTCTTCCAAGTCATTAACATATACCGTAAATCTATTGTCGTAACTAAACTGTCCAATTACTTCCTCCAAGTCATTAATGCACATAGTGAACAGTTGTGGTCCCAACATAGATCTCTGGAACCCCAGTAGGTATGAATCACCAACCTTACCCCCACTCACTGTTATCTGCCCATGAGCCAATTCTCTATCCATGCCAATATACGACTGCCAACATCATGGACTCTTATCATATGACTTAACCTTCTGAGATGAGTTCTCTTAGAAAAAGAGATTTGGGCATCGCTGGTTGAGCCCATCGCTGGTTGAGCCCGGTCCCTAGCTGTCCCTTGAGAACACGTGTTTTCGGCAGATCGACAATACTGTCAGAAAGCGGATTCCAGGACTCTGGCCCAGCGATACTGAAGGAATGCTGACGTATTTCCGAGTTGAAGAGTGTGACGCTGGAAAAGCACAGCTGGTCAGGCAGCATCTGAGGAGCAGGAGAGTCGACGTTCCAAGCATGAGCTCTTCATCAGGATCTCATCATTCCTGATGAAGGGCTTATGCCCGAAACGTTGATTCTCCTGCTCCTCGGATGCTGCCTGACCGGCTGTGCTTTTCCAGCGTCACACTCTTCGACTCTGATCTCCAGTATTTGCAGTGCTCACTTGCTCCCTGACATATTTCCAAATCAGGATGGTGAGTGGCTTGGAGGGGAACTTGCAAGAGGGTGGTGGTGGAAGATTGACTCCTTATACTGTATGAATCCTTTCAATATTTCTCACCTCTGTGTTGTCCTTCACTGAGTTAGGGCTTTTGTTCAGATCTACGGCTCAGTGAGCCACTGTCCTTTAGGAACTGATTGAGAAAGAAGAGAATTCATCACTCGCGACTTGGTTGGACAGAGGCACTTGGTTCAGTCTGGAATTAATCAATGTCCTCTCTCTCCTGCAGGTCCCCTACAACCTCCACGGCTGGTTAGACAAGAACAAAGACCCCTTGAATGAAACGGTAGTGGAACTCTTCCAGCAATCCTCGAATGAGTTAGTGGCCCTCCTGTACCAGGACTACGTCAGTGTGTATACAGGTGATTAGAGAATTCTCCCTTTCACATTTCCCTGAGCAGTTGGAGTTAGGGCCATTCCCCTGAAATAGGAAGAGCACTTGGGCCAAAGTAACGGGGTGGAAACAGCTGGCAACTGACCTATCAACAGCAAGAGATCTTCAAATTTGTGATTTGCAAACTCAAAACAGATATGAATTGAATTGAATTGAATTTATTGTCACGTGTACCGAGGCACAGTGAAAAGCTTTGTTTTGCGAGCAACACAGGCAGATCACAGAGTTAAGTAGCATCGATAGTAGATAGTAAATAATAGATAAATAGTAGCAAAAACAAAAACACAGGTACAGGTGAATGTTAAGAGTTTGTGAGTCCATTCAGTATTCTAACAAAGGTAATGTAGAAATTGTTTTGAAACCGGCTGGTGTGTGTGTTCAAGCTTCTGTACCTTCTCCCTGATGGGAGCAGTTGTAGAAAAACATTGCCAGGGTGGGGTGGATCTTTGAGAATGTGGGGGCCTTTCCTTGACAACGGGCCTGGTAGATGGATTCTATAGATGGGAGATTGGCCTTTGTGATTGTCCGGGCTGTGTTCACCAAAGTACATCAGTAAATAAAATCCAATGAATAAACATCAATGATTACAAAGAATGGAATAGTCTGTCTGGCTTGGAAACAGACTATTCAGTCCACAGGGTCTCTGCAAGCATTTATTTCCGACATAACTCCCTGATCCTCCAACCCCAAAAGCAGATGAAAATGGCATTGAAACTGAAAAGAGAGAAAGGATTATGGTAAAGTGAGGAAGGAGGTAGACAGTGCTGTAGTGGTAATAATATCACTGGACAAGTAATACAGAGACTCACAAATTAATGCTACAGTTCAAATCCCATCACAGGAGGCATGGTGGCTCACTGCTGTCTCATGGCGCCAGGACCTGGGTTCAATTCCAGCCTCAGGTGACTATCTGTGTGGAGTTTGCACATTCTCCCCATGTATGCATGGGTTTGATCACGTTTCCTCCCACAGTCTAAGGATGTGCAGATTAAGTGGATTGGCTTTGGGAAATATAGGGTTACAGGAATAAGGTGGGCCGGGGGGGATGCTCTTCAGAAGGTCGGTGTGGGCTTGGTGGGCTGAATGGCCTGTTTCCATACTATAGGGATTCTATGTTTTTATCATAGTAGCTACTGGAACTGAACGTCAATCAAAATAAAGTTAATCTCAGTAACAGTGAACATCAATTGTGCTAAAAACCCATCTGATTTGCTAATGTCCTTTTGGTAAGGAAGTTGCCTTTCTTCCATGTAACTCCAGAACCAGACTCTTAATTGCCTTTAATTGTCCTAACAAATCCTACCAGCAATCCCTGCATCTCCTGAAAGAATAAAATTAAAATTAGCGCACGTAAATCACTTTGGAAAGATGAATGTGTTGCTTAAAGTCTGATGAGGGACAAATGGGTTTCAATTTCTGGGACAATGGGGAAAGTGGGATTGATATCTTCATTAAGGTCTTCCTCTGATCCATGTTGGACCCCATATTCTGGCAGGAGGTATAATTACGGTGGCAGAGAGAGCATTAAACCATACAGTGAGGGATCAAGTTTGGGAGTAGACAATAATTCAATAGATTAGAGTCTAGATTAGAGTGGTTCAATTGAGAAGACAAAGCAAGAGAGCAAGGCAGCGATAAGGAAAATGGTGATTGGAGTGCAATAAGAAAGGATGGAGTGTACAGACCATAAAGAATACAACAATAGAAAGGGCTGGAGATTATAACAATCATAAAAGGTTTGAACTAAAGGTGCCATTTCTGAATACATTTGTGACAAAACCGATGACAGCGCAAATAGAAATAAATACGTCCGACTTGATAGCTGTCAGAAACATGGCTAAAGGTGACCAAGGCTGGCACTTGAATAGCTAAAGAAATCCAGAAAGCTTAAGAAAAGATGAAAAGAGTATTTCTGTTAATTAAGGATGACAATCAGTACAATAGAAAGAGTGAATCTCAGAGTCAACTTGCAATTCAATCAGTACTCTCTTCTCATACTGTACAAAAATCTGCCCTTTACACTGGAATTCTTATCAATGGTCCTGATGAGTGCAAGACAAAAAACTCCATCAAGATATTTTAGCAATACTCAAGAACTTCACTTTATAGCGTTAGTTTATGTGAAGATAAGAAACAGTAAAGTTAAGAACGCACTTGGGAGAGAAGTAGAGTTATAAGCTTGGGTGAGTTTAATCTTTACATTAGTTGAATGAATCAGATTGGTAATGGGCTCATAGAGTGTCTTTGCACAGTTTCTTAGAGTAGAACATTCTAGAGCCAACCAGTGAGGAGACCATGTGTAATAAAATAGGATTGACTCATGATTTCACAGTAAGGGGACCCTGAGGTAACAGTGATCATAATAATGATTGAGTTTTGAAGGAGAGAAGAACAAATTGAACACTAGTATTTCACATTTACATGGGGGCACGAGGAGAGCAGTAAACTGGGACATCAGATTAATGTTGTGGTTCTGTTCGCCGAGCTGGGAATTTGTGTTGCAGACATTTCGTCCCCTGTCTAGGTGACATCCTCAGTGCTTGGGAGCCTCCTGTGAAGCGCTTCTGTGATGTTTCCTCCGGCATTTATAGTGATTTGTATCTGCCGCTTCCAGTTGTCAGTTCCAGCTGTCCGCTGCAGTGGTCGGTATATTGGGTCCAGGTCGATGTGCTTATTGATTGAATCTGTGTATGTGTGCCATGCCTCTAGGAATTCCCTGGCTGTTCTGTGTTTGGCTTGTCCTATAATAGTAGTGTTGTCCCAGTCGAATTCATGTTGCTTGTCATCTGAGTGTGTGGCTACCACTATAAATGCCGGAGGAAACATCACAGAAGCACTTCACTAGATGCTCCCAAGCACTGAGGATGTCACCTAGACAGGGGACAAAACGTCTGCAACACAAATTCCCAGCTCGGCGAACAGAATCACAACAACGAGCACCCGAGCTACAAATCTTCGCACAAACTTTGAACATTAGATTAATGACTGGGTCAGTATGGATACACTGGCAGATACTGAAGGAGGCATTTCAGAACATATCCTTCCAATGCAAAAAGAAGATTCCAATGGAAGAACATTCCCAGTTGCAAATAAGGAGGTTAAAGATTGTATCAAGCTGAAAGAAAATACATATAATTCTATGAAGATGAGCGATAGGTCAGAAGGTTAGATCGAATAGAAAGAGCCACAAGGAATGACTAAAAGGCAAGAGAAATTGGAGTATGAGTGAAAGCCAGCAAGAAATATTAATAAAAATTGTAAGTTTTTAGTTATAAGTTGTAAGTTAAAATCGAAAATAAGAAAATGGCTGGTGAGTCTAACAGATATTTTGAGTCTGCCTTCATTATGGAGGAGCCCAGAGTTAATCGTGAATGAGAATGTGAAATGATCACAATCACTGGGGAAAGGGGACTGAGAAAAAATCCAGGAATTTCAACCAGACACATCCCAGAGTCCTCATGGGTTCCATCCTTGGGTGTTAAAAGAAATGATAATGCACACATGAATTTTATTTCTACAAATTACCTGTGATTCAGGAAAGGGTCCAATCAGATTAGAAAATGTAACTCCCCTTCAAGAAAGGAGGGAAATGAAATGCAGGAAATTACTGCACTGGCCCTTTTGTGATGAATAGATTTTGCTGTTTTTAACAATATTTATGTTTTTAGTGGCCCAGATATTGATGAAATGAATGTGCGACAGAGAGAAGTTGTGCAAGCATTACAAGCACTGGTTTTGTCAATAGCTCACTTTTTGAAAATTTGAAACTCTTCATTTATTTATGAATAGAGTTTATTTAGAACATTAAAACTTAAGAACCAGGAGCAGGAGGAAGCCATTCAGCCCTCTAGCCTGCTCCGCCATTTAACACGGTCAGGGCTGATCTCATCTCACCCTCACCTCCACTTTGCTGCTTGCTCTCCATAATCCTTCAACACGTTACTCATTAAAAATCTCTCCATCTCGTCTTCCAACTTACTCAATGTCCCAGCATCCACCTCACTCTAGGGAAGTGAATTCACAATCTTTTGAGTGAAGTAATTTCTCTTCAGCTCTGTTTTAAATCTGCCAATCCTTGTCCTAAAATATGACTTTGAGATTGTCCCACAAGGGGAAATATCCTTTCTACATCTACTTTGACAGCTCTTTTAGCATCTTGTATCCCTCAAGTAGATCTCCTTCCTCTCTTCTAAACTCCAGAGACCATAGGCCTGAACTGTTCAATCTGTCTTCATAAGACAAACTCCTCACCTCTGGAATCTATCCAGTGAACCTTCTCTGAGTTGATTCCAATCTGTATCCCTCTTCAAGTAAGGTGACCACAACTGTACACAATACACAGAGTTACAGTCATAGAGCACAGAAACAGACCCTGCGGTCCAACTCATCTGCTCTACCAGTCTTCAAAATCTGACTAAGTTTCATTTGTCAGCATTTCCCTCCAATTCATATACCCATCCAGACGCCTTTTAAGTACTGTATTTATACCAGCCTCCACCACTTTCTCTGGCAGTTCTTTCCTTACACGCACCGCCCTCTGTGTGAACAAATTACCCCTCTATTTTAAATTTTTCCCCTCTCCCCTTAAACCTATGCCCTCTAGTTTTGGATTCCTTACCCTGGGAAAAAGACCTGGTCTATTTATCCTATACATGCTTCTCATGGTTTTATAAACCTCGATAAGGCCACCCCTCAACCTCCAACACTCCAGGGAAAACAGCCCCAGCCTATTCAACAAAAGGTATCTGGATGGGTATATGAATAGGAAGGGTTTAGAGGGATATGAGCCAAGTGCTGGCAAATGGGACAAGTTTTGTATAGGATATCTGGACAGCATGGATGAATGGGACTGAAGGGTCTATTTCCATGCTGTATATCTCTATGACTCTCCCTATAGCTCAAACTCTCCAATCCCGGCAACATCCTTGTAAATCTTTTCTGCACCCTCTCAATTTTAACAATATCCTTCCTATAGCAAGGAGTCTAGAATTGGGGCACGCAGTATTCTAAACATGACCTCACCAATGTCCTGTACAGCTGCAAAATGACATTCCAACTCCTGTACTCAATGCACTGGCCAATAAAGGAAAGCATATCAATCGCCTTCTTCACAATCCTATCTAACTGTGACCCTACTTTTAAGGAACTATGCACCTACACCCCTAGGTCTCTTTGTTCAGCAACACCCCCCCCCCCGGGCCTGAACATTAACTGTGTAAGTCCTGCTCTGATCTACCCTAACAAAATGCAACATCTCACATTTATCTAAATTAAACGCCACTTGCCATTCCTTGGCCCACTGACCTATTTGATTAAGGTGCTGTTATACTCTGAGATAATCTTTTTCACTGTCCACTTTACCACCAACTTTGGTGTCATCTGCAAACTGACCATTCCTCCTATATCAATTATATAAATGATGCAAACTAGAGGACCCAGCACCAGCCCTTGCAGCACATCGCTGGTCACAGGCCTCCAGTCTGAAAAGCAACCCTCCACCACCACCCTCTTTCTCCTACTTTCAAGCCAATTTTGTATCCAATTGGCTAGCTCTCCCTGGAGTCCATGTGATCTAATGCCTTGTACAGTTGTAGCAACACTCCTCTACTTTTATACTGTCTTCCCTCAGCAATAAACACCTGAAATTCAATTTGCCTTCTTTATTATTTCCTGTGTCTGCAAGTTTCCTGTGATTCATGCACCAGGACACCCAGATCCCTCTGCACCAAATTACCCTGAAGTTTCTTGCCATTTAGGGAATAAGTTGCCTTTCTACTCATCTGACTAAAATGGATCATCTTCTCCATGTTAAACTTTATCTTCCAAATTTTGGTCCATTCAGAACAGAAACAGCCAGGCGTGAAGACCAGGAGGAGAAAAGCTGCCTCATTCCGTACTGTCTCACAGCTACATAAAGTGAGTACTCACCAGAGCAGATAATGTAAAATAAGACTGACACCAATAGTGTCACACTGCCCATTGTCTCCCTGTCCATCATTGCACTGACACTAACCTCAGATTCCGTCCCCTGAGATCTTGCATTTACCTGTTGGTTTCCTGGACTGTTAGCCTGTGTTTCGGGTGTTTGAGGTGTTTAATTTCCCATGACTGTCAAATCGACAGATTTGTTCTTGTACTTTCAGGAGAACCTGAACAAGCTGATGACAAACCTCCGTTCCACACAGCCGCACTTTGTCCGCTGTATCATTCCCAACGAGACCAAGACACCAGGTACGATGGAGAGGCGCTCAGGAAGAACGTGGGTGAGGTGATGGGGCAATCTGACCGCTGTAAACCGCAGACTGACTCTCATGACCTCTACTTTGGTCAATGCATTCCCTTTCTCGGCATCATTTCCCACAGCCCAGAAACATTTTGAAATGAGTAAGTCAGGGTTGCACACCCATTACGATGGGTAGCTACTCAGTGTGAGATGTAGTTCGGGGTTTTAGCTGTCACATTGCTGAGTCACACAGTTGTGGGTTCAAGTCCCACTCTGGACACTTACTGAAGGGAGGTGATGGGCTAGTGGTATTGTTACTGGGCTAGTCATCCTGACCAGGTAATGTCCTCATTAGAATAGTCATAGAATCCCTACAGTGTGGAAACAGGCCATTCGTCCCAATAAGTCCACACTGACCCTCTGAAGAGCATCCCATCCAGACTCCACCCCTCTACCCTATTCCTGTAACCCTACATTTCCCATGGCTAACCCACGCTAACCTGCACATCCCTGAACACTATGGTCAATTTAGCATGGCCAATTCACCTAAGCTGCATATATTTGGATTGTGGGAGGAAACCGGAGCACGTGGAGGAAACCCACGCAGATACGGGGAGAATGTGCAAACTCCGCTCAGTCGCCCGAGGCTGGAATTGAACTGGAGTTCCTGGCGCTGTGAGGCAGCAGTGCTAACCACTGAGCCACCATGCTGCCCGGGTGGTTGTTTATCAACAGCACAGACACAATGGACCAATAGGCTTTTCTCTGTGATGTAGATCTCCATGACCCTTGAGTATAAAATCGAGGCTGACTCTCCAATGCAGCACTGTCCTCCTTCCCCTTTCCCCTCCCGTTCTTCTGACACTCCTTCCATCCTCCCAACTTTGATTGTCCCTCCGTCCATGTGAAGATGACACACCCCCAAGAGGCCGGTCACTACCTATGTAACTCCGTCCCATTACGTAGTGAGTTGGCACTAGTTGAGGGGGTGACATTTTGTGTGGGATGGCAGTGGGCTTGGGGCTGGGAGGGATGGTGGTGGTGAGACAGTGGTGTTGGAGGTGATATCCCCTGAGGCAGTGGGGTGGCTGGGAGCTCATCGGCCTGTGTTCTGTGTTGAAGGTGTCATTGAGCCCCATCTCGTGCTCCATCAGCTGCGGTGTAACGGTGTGCTGGAAGGAATCCGCATTTGCCGCATCGGTTTCCCCAACCGTATCTTCTACGGAGAATTCAAGCAGAGGTTAGCCGGTGAATTTTTTAAAAATAATCCTTAAAATTTTGTCTGATTTTCCTTCGTGAAGACTTGAATCCTCATGGACTGTGTTGTGAAGATGGCACAGATGTGTAGAGACCAAGTGGAAAAACTTGGAATCTTGGAAAACCATTCAGTCTACACCTGTTCCAATAATGTGCAACTTAACTTTATCCCTCATAAAGATCTAACAAATTTTTGTTCGGGGGTGGGGGGGTGGTATGGTGTCATAATGGTATTGTCACTGGCAATCCAAAACCCAAACTAATGTTTTGGGGATCATAGGCTCAAATCCCAGGATGGCACCTGCTGTGCTTTTCCAGCACCACTCTAATCTAGACTCTGATCGCCAGCATCTGCAGTCCTCACTTTTGCCTAGGTAGAGGGAGCAGCATTACAATGTTTACTGAGGAAATTTGAGCTAAATTAATAAAGAATTTGGAATTAAAAAGCTAGCCTAATGTTAACCTTGTAACCAATGCTGGTTATCGTTAAAGACCCATCTGGCTCATGAATGTTCCTTGTGGAAGGAAATCTGCCGCCCTTACCTGGTCTACACTATATGTGACTCCAAACCCATAGCAATGAGGTTGACTCTTAACTGCCTTCTGGGCTATTAGGGATTAGTAATAAATGCTGCCTTGACCAGTGACAGCCTCGTCCTATGAATGAATTAAGAAAAACCAACTTCCTTAATCATCTTAAATGCAATTGGATCAGTCCTCCACCACGCTATACGCAAGATAACACCTTTGATAACAGGTAGAGAGAGCACAGCGGTCAGGCAGCATCCAAGGAGCAGGAAAATCGATGTTTCGGGCAAAAGCCCTCCATCAGGAATCTTGATGAAGGGCTTTTGCCTGAACGTTGATTTTCCTGCTCCTCGGATGCTGCCTGATTGCTGTGCTTTTCCAGCACCACTCTAATCTAAACTCTGATCTCCAGCATCTGCAGTCCTCACTTTTGCCTAGGTAGAGGGAGCAACATTACAATGTTTACTGAGGAAACTAAACTTGGCAAAGTCATCCATCATAAGGACATTACAAGGCTCCAGGATGATGTTAACAAGCAGAAGCATTGGCCAATAGATTCACCAAAGATGTGAATTCCTTAGAAAGGACATAAAGTTAGTGGTCAAGTGTTCTGTATTTGATTAGGGGATTCCAAAGGGTTCGTCGTTCAATACATTTAAGGCAATGATAGCCAAGTGTCTAGTCGCTCAGGAAATCAGGAGGTGGAGGTATCAGGAGGGAGAGTGAGGTTAATACCTGAGGAAGATTGAGTGGTGGCTGTATGGTTTATACCTGCCATTTCCTGTGTTCCTGAGGGACTGTGCTCAGAAATGAATGCTGTGTTCTGGATGGGGTCTAAGCAGAGCCTGATACATCTGCAAAAAATCTTCCACTGCTTTGTAATCCAGTCACATGAGACAGCTGTTTAAATTTTCTGTCCCCAGCAAAACTGACCGATTTCCCGGCTCTGAGTCCGAGAAGCTCACTGCCCAGGACTCTCCAGAGTTTCAGTCATTCACTGACCATCAGATCCTACAGCTCTTGCTCCAATCACTGCCACCACTGACATGTCTTCATCTAGAATTGAGAAAGTCTTCTGAAAATTCCCAGTCCAAAAGACCATTCTAGAAAATGCATCAATGAGAGAGTAAAATGAAACAAGGGTCTCAGTTTTCTCACTGTGCAGGCAGAACAGGGGGTCCTAATGTCAACTGGAGATTTTCCTCACTCAACCTATCCCTCAGGAACATTAGAGACCCTGGCAAAGCTGCCCTATCCTGCCTCCATCATCCCTCCCTTCAAGGATTAGTGACCAACCACACAGAGTAGACCAAAAGAGCAGGATCTCTCCTCCGAAGGACACAGAGTGAGTGCCTTGGACTTTTATACAGCTTCCTTTGTTCTTTCTCAAGATACTAACCAACAGACCAGCTCTGGTGGGAGCTGACCCCTCCAGCATTGTGTTATTCCCTGTGTCATTCCAGCCTGCCCTTCCCTGCCTGCTATCCCTCCGATACCCATCTCTTCACTTTGACCAAGCTGTGGATATGACTCTTACAGATACTGGATCTTGAACCCCAATGTCCTGCCGAAGGACACCTACGTGGACAGCAGGACAGCAGCAGAGGCCCTCCTGGCATCACTGGCTATCGATCGGAGTCAGTATCGCTTCGGGCACACCAAGGTGAGGGGAGACCGTGGGCATCGGAACAATGGAGACGGCAATCACAGGCCCAGAAATGGCAGGGAAGGGTTCCAGTCGACCAAGTGGACCCCAGTGCGGTGTCAGCTCTCTTTCTCATTCACAGGATCTGGGCATCGCTAGCTGGGGTCAGCATTTATTGCCCGCCCCTAGTTGCCCCCTTGAGAAGGTGGGGGGGGTGAGCTGCCTTCCTGAACCGCTGCAGTCCATCTGCTGTGGGTTGACCCACAATGCCCTTAGGGAGAGAATTCCAGGATTTTGACCCAATGACAATGAAGGAATGCAGATATATTTCCAAGTTAGGATGGTGAGTGGCTTGGAGGGAAACTTGCAAGTGGTGGCATTGCCTTTATTCTCCCCCTAATGGCTGTGGGAATCTAAGGACACAGAGTACCGGGCCCTGTTCCCTAATACACAGAAATAGGCCTAACTAGTCCATGCTGGTAGCCTTTTCACACCTCTCCCCATCTCACTCTATCAATAACAGTTTTGATTCCTGTTCCCCTTGCGGTAACTATGTTGATGAAGACGTACTGCTCCAGCAATGCCCACACAACAAGCCAAGTGAAGCAATTTTTGAAACAGGTCAGACACGACCAGACAATATGTCTGACTTACTGACATCTGCATTCCTTATGTTTTCAAAGTCTGTTTTTTCACCTCACCACCCCCCCCCTCAGTCGGTGACCAAGGATTAGACTGAAGCCAGTTCCTTGTGTACAGTTTAAGAACGACTGTGGTGGAGGCTGAGGGACATGTCGGACGATGGCTGGGTAAAGGTGGGAGGGAAGGGGGAAGACGATAAAGTAACCGGAGAGCGGCCTAAATCTTTGTCACTCCCTACCCAACAGGTGTTCTTCAGAGCTGGACTCCTTGGTCTGTTGGAAGAAATGAGAGACAAGAGGCTGGCTAAGGTTCTGACTCTGATGCAGGCCAAATGCCGAGGCATGTTGGCACGTATGGAGTTTGCGAGGTTGGTTGAGATAAGGTAAGAGATGAGCGAGGGAGAGAATGACGGTAACCTGTTTGAGCGGCAACTGGCAGCTTTGAACCAATCAGGGCTGAGAAGGGCATCAGAATCTTTGGAACTTCAACATCAAAGGATTACTTTGGTCTGATTGATTCCCGGATCCTGAAAGGATTTGCTGACGTGACATAGTCCTTTCCACTCAAAACAGGACAAAAATCTAGGCCATGCTCCATCCAGTCTCTGAATGAGCAGCCTATTGAATTCATACAAATCGGGGTCTTGTTTCTTTCAATGGAACTTCAACCTGACAGGAATGGTGCTGGTATTATGTTCACCAATAATTCCCTAATTAGTGATAACCAACTTTACAATTCAACCAATCAAAGCACTAATTTAACAAACTGGTATTGCATCTTCCTTTAGCCTCTGCTGGAAATATTGTCATCTGAGATTTGGAGATCTGCTTGAAACGTATAAAATTCTAACGGGGCTGGACAGATCGGAGGAAGGAAGGTTGTTTCCCCTGGGTTGGGGGTTTGAGAACCAGGGAACACGGTCTCAGGGTTGGGGTAGACTATTTAGGACTGAGATGAGGAAAGATAGTGAAATTCACTACTGCCAAATGCACTGGGGGAGGGGTGGGGGGGGTCAAGTCTCTGAATATCTTCAAGAAAGAGACTTTTTAGATATTAAAGGCATCAAGGTATTATAGACAGGAAACAAAATAGAGATAGAGAATCAGCCATGATCATGCTGAATGGTGTAGCAGGATCGTAGGGCTGAATGGTCTCCTCATGCTACCCGTTTCTATGTACAGTTCTCCTCACAGCTATGACTCCCCACCTCTGATGTATCTAAACCGATGATTCATTGTAACCCTGAAGGGATCCAAAGATATGGAGGAAAAGCAGGAACAGGATATTAGGTTGGATGATCAGCCACAGTCATATTAAATGGTGGAGCAGGCTTGAAGGGCCGAATGGCCTACTCCTGTTCTTAGTTTCTACGTTTACCATCATCTTCTCAAGGAGAGCTAGGGACAGGCAATAAATGCTGCTCCAGCCAGTGACGCCCATGTTCCCAGAGCAAACTATTCCCACTCCCTTAGATTTCTGTTTGATGCTCTCTCTGTTACTTAAAATTTCCCCTGCCCTCTGATCTTCCTTCATGTTCCACCTGACACACTCCCCCACCTTTTTCTCTACAGTATTAAACTCATCACATTCTCCACCTCTGCTCAGTCCTGATCAGACTTGAAACGTTAATTCTGTTTCTCTCTCCTCTGATGTTGCCAGACCTGCTGAGTTTCTCCAGCATTCTCTGTGTTTATGTTGGAAACTGATGCTTGTGACATACGAGAAATGACAGATGATGTACCTCCCTGTCCATTCTGTTATTGTTCTCCTGAAGATTGATGTGGAAATTATCCAAGAGGAGAGATTGAACAAACTCAGTTTATTTTCAATTGAACGTCAAAGGCTGAGGGGGTGACTTGATAGACATTTAGAAAACAGAGAAGGCAGGGGTAGAATGGATAGTTGGAGTCTTTTCCCCAGGGTAGAAGCGTCAATAACCAGGGGACGTGGGTTGTAAGGTACAAGGGGACACATTTAAAGGAAATGTGAGAGGCAGGTTTTATTTTACACAGTGGGGGGGGGGTAAGTGCCTGGAATGTGCTGCAATAGGAGGTCGTGGAGGAGGATACAGTAACAATGTTTAAGAGGCATCAGATACATGAACAGGTAGTGAATAGAGGGAGACAGACACTGTAGTAGCAAAAGGGTTTGAGTTTTGTAAGGGGTCATGTGTTGGCACAGTCTTGATGGGCTATACTGTTCTTCATTCTTTCTCACTGTCAAATCCACCACCACTCTCCCCCCGAGTTTGTTCAGTCATTGGAACCTGTAGTTGGCCATTCAGCCCTTTAAGCATGCTATGCCAAGCAGCAGGATAGTGACTGATCTTCCTGTCAACTCCCTGAAGACTATCTTGACTCGACCCGCGTCCCATCTGGGATATTTCATCTTCCTCGTCTTTTCCAGGGACGCTATCCAGATCATCCAGAGAAACTTCCGGGCTTTCCAGAGGTTGAAGAAATGGAGCTGGATGAAGCTGTTTTACAAAATCAAGCCCCTGCTGAAGTGTGCCGAGACAGAGAAACAGCTTCAGGAGCTGAAGGAATCGCTCGCGAAGTCGGAGAGTATGAGGAAGGCGGTGGAATGCCAGCATCAGGAACTCATCAGTCAGAAAGATGAGCTTCTGCAGCAACTACAGACCGTGAGCCGCCACCCTTAGCTCCTTCTGTTTAATATGAACCTATTAGGTGTCTGGTCCCACACCTCCTCCGGATGGAATTGACTTTAACTCCATTGACTATACTTGTGTGGATGTGAAAGATCCCATAGTAGTGTTTTAAAGAAAGGGGTAGGAATCTCCCTCCCCCCCCCCCCCCCCCCCCCCCCCCCCGACCCCCGTGCCATGGCCCAATGTCAACCCATCAAAAAACATTAAAAATAAACTGATCAATATCACATTGCTTTTTTTCAATAGAGTTACACATCACAGAAACAGACCGCTCGGTCCAACTCAACCGTGCTGACCAGACACCCCAATCTGACCTAATTCCCTTTCCCATCATTTGACCCATATCCCTCTAAACCCTTCTGATTCATGCATTCATCCAGATGCCTTTTAAATGTTGTAACTGCCTGTTTGTATAAGTAGACTGCCTGCTCAGTATCACATCGGTGTTTGTTGGGGTCCACTGTGGGCAAATTGGTTGGAATATTTCTGAAATTACATCAGCTGAGGCATCCTGTGGGCTTTACAAAACAGCAAGCCATACACATCCTGAGAAATTGCCCAAATTAAAAAAGTAAAAAAATATATTTTTGATAGAATCTTTCTGATAAATCAAGGGTTTAATCCCTTGAAGTGTTATTGGGCTACTCATCTGCTTTGTACACTTGCCAAGGCAGCCCTGGTCTGAGGTTTGAGAAGAATATCTTTAACATTTCAGGCTCACAACATCTGGCAATCCAATACATTCTTCACCCTGAGGACTTGCATGAGATTTGAAACTCTTGTTGTAGTTTTACTTTGAGGTTAAAATCTATTGATGTTTGGATTTGTCTTGCACTTGTCAGGATAACTGACAAGAGTGCCAATTTAATTGAAAAACCAGGATTTATATTGCACGAGAGCAGGGTTATGATTGTTTCGCAAGTGGACTGCAAATGGTAGAGGTATTTTCATGGAGAACCAATTAATTATGATTGATGAGTTAGTTTTAAATTTTAAACAAAGCCTGACTATTAACTGTCAATCCGTAACTGTTAGAATTTAAAATTTTAAACAAAACCTAGCAGTCAATTATCAATTGTTTAAATTTTAAACAAAGCTTGGCAGTTAACTGTCAACTGTTTCAACTTTAAAATTTAAACAAAGCTTGGCAGTTAACTGTCAATTGTTTGAATTGTAAACAAAGTTTGGTATTTTAATACATTCTCCATGGTAGTGCCTCTACCAACCTTGCCAACTCTCACCTCATCTATTGTAAATGTTAGCTTTCTCCTTAAATTGATTTGTTTTTTGCAAATGGTCTCGATGAGTGCAGTAGATGTCTGTAGAATTTATCTTGTAGGCTGTTCCATTTGCCTGACATTCCACCTAATGAACTGTCTCCAGGATCAGGAAAACCTGGCCGATGCTGAGGAGAGGTGTGAGCTGCTGGTTAAGACCAAGAGACATCTGGAATCCAAAATCCAGGAGCTTCTGGAAGGTTTGGAGAGTCAGATGGAAATGAGCCAAGAGCTGGCCAATAGAAAGCGGAAATTGGAGGAGGAATGTGGGCAGATGAAGTCCAACATTGACACCTTGGAGAGTACTCTGAGCAAAATGAGCAAGGAGAAACGTGTAGCAGAAAACAAGGTACTGCCCACGAGTCAGATCCACAGTTGGCTCTGCCAGTGGATGAGGCTCTCTCTCTCAACCAGGAAATGAAATCTTTGGAAATGCTGGCTTGTAAAAACATTCAAGGGTTGGTGTTTATTACCCCATTCTCTGTTGCCTTGTTCCAGCTGAATGGCGCATAGGCTACATCAGAGGGGTGGCACGGTGGCTCAGTGGTTAGTACCGCTGTCTCACAGCGCCAGGGACCCGGGTTCGATTCCAGCGATGGGCGACTGTCTGTGTGGATGATTTCCCCGTGTCTGCGTGGGTTTCCTCCCACAATCCAAAGATGTACAGGTTAGCTGAATTGGCCACGCTTAAATTGCCTCATAGTGTTCAGGGATGTGTAGGTTCAGTGCATTAGTCAGGGGTAAATGTACAGCAATAGGTTCGGGGTGAGTTACTGTTCGGAGGATCAGTGTGGACTTGTTGGGCTGAAGGGCCTGTTTCCAAACTGTAGGGATTCTATACAACCTCAACCACAAGATCACATCTACACTCAGATCAGGTCAAGAAGACAAATTCTGAGCATTTATGAAAAAATTACACTTCTGTGACAATATAAAGGTCTACTTAAAAAGTTCTTAACACACAAAAACAGGCCATTCAACCCAAATGGTCCATGCTGCCCCACACACTAGCTTCCTCTCCGATTCTTCATCTAAACTATTAGAATACCTTCCTATTCCCCTGACTCTCACAGGTTTATCCCACTTCCCTTTGAAAATACTTCTATCTGAAACACATGACATGGTAGTGAGGTTCACATTCGCACCATTCCCTGGGTCAAGTAATTTTATCCAAATTCCCTTTTTGGATTCCCTAGTGACTACCTTCCATTTGTAACTCTAGCTCTGGCCTGTCTTGACCGTGCACCCCATTCCCCCCCAGCCACATTATCTCATTGACGATGGGTTTCATTGGTCGCCATGGAAACAGAGGGTTCAATGCCAAACATCATGGAACAAATATAAAGTCGACTAAATCTGAGACCGTGACCGAGATAATCAATCACAGAGCCTGTGGACATTGTGTCAAGGATTCATGTCTGTTGAATGTGTTTTAATGAGAACCTCTGTTAGGGAACTGGGACATAGAACTAGGGATCACTGTTTCAAAATAAGGGCTCACCATTTATGTCAGAGGTGAAAAAAATTCTCTTTTCACACAGGGCAGTGAATCGTTGGAACCCTCTTCCTCAGCTGGCAGTGGAAGCAACATCTTTAAATAGTTTTAAGCCAGGGGTAGGAACAAGAACAGGCTGTTCAGCCAGTCGAGCTTTCCTCCACCTATTGATACCATCATGGCCTTATTACCCAGCCTACCCCGACCGCCCTATGCGCCATTGGCAATCGGTAAACTGTCTCAAACACACCCAAAGGCTGAGCTTCCATTGGCTTCTGTGATCGAGAATTCCAAAAACTCTCTGAGGATAAGGGTGGCACGGTGGCTCAGTGGTTAGCACTGCTGCCTCACAGCACCAGGGTCCCAGGTTCGATTCCAGCCTCGGGCGGCTGTTCGTGTGGAGTTTGCACATTCTCCCCGTGTCTGTGTGGGTTTCCTCCAGTTGCTCCGGTTTCCTCCCACGGTCCAAAGATGTGCAGATCAGGTGAATTGGCCAGGCTAAGTTGCCCATAGTGTTAGGTGCATTAGTCAGAGGGGGAATGGATCCGGGTGGGTTACTCTTCAGAGGGTCAGTGTGCACTTGCTGGGCCAAATGGCCTGTTTCCACACTGTAGGGAATCTCATCTAATCATAAACAACAAAACAGAAACCTGAGGTGTAGAACAGCCCAGTCCTGTTGCCAATTCTGATGTTCGTGAGGCTAAACAATTGTATTTCCTGGTCGGAGCTTTTTAGGTAAACTAATTTAAATTTATAAGCTGCCCTGGGTTGAATTTGCCTGCAATGCTAAGTCTGGACTTTTAGACAATGAAATCAATGACATACCCTCGGTATACTGATTACTGGACTCTGCTTATTCTGACAGCAGCAACTTTAAGAACAAACTATTTCACCTGCTGCCTAGTTTTCTAACTGTAACTCAAATTTTGTTAGTTGCCAGAGCTAATTGTCTCAGGTACCAAGTTATCCGATGAATTTCCACGTTCTCCTCCAGTAATTTATTCCAAATGGTGATCACCGTTTGTGTTAACTGTTTCACTCTGATTTCAGACCATCTCACCCCATTTTTAAGGCAATAGTGAAAGATACAGAGGGTGGGAGATGAGGGTATTTGACAAATGCAACACGGGGTTCTGATATTTAACCCACTGCCCCTGAAGTGGTGGGAGCTAAAAGGAAATAGGTCATAGAATATGACAGCGCAGTACAGGCCCTTCGGCCCTCGATGTTGCACCGACCTGTGAAACCAATCTGAAGCCCATCTAACCTACAGTATTCCATTCTCGTCCATATGTTTATCCAATATCGACTACTGTTGCATTCCACGCCCTTACTACTCTCTGAGTAAAGAAACCACCTCTGACATCTGTCCTCTATCTATTACCCCTCAATTTAAAGCCACATCCCCTCGTGCTAACCATTACCATCCGAGGAAAAAGGCTCTCACTGTCCAACCTACCTAACCGTCTGATTGTCTAATGTGTCTCTATTAAGTCACCTCTCAACCTTCTTCTAACGAGAACAGCCTCAATTCCCTCAGCCTTTCCTCGTAAGACCTTCCCTCCATACCAGGCAACATCCTGGTAAATCTCCTCTGAACCCTTTCAAAAGCTTCCATATCTTTCCTGTAATGCGGTGACTAACAGTTTTGTACAGCTGCAGCATGACCTTGTGACTCTGAAACTCAATCCCTCTACTAATAAAAGCTAAACCGGGAATTAGGAATTGGGCTTGAAATAAGAAATTCGCAGGATTCTGGGTAAGGAGGAGGGCAGTGGGACTAATTGGCCATCTCTTAAAGAGCCAGCACAGGCAGTATGGGCTGAAAGGCCTCCTGTGTTGTAATATTCTCACCTGAAGCTCCATCTTTGACTGAAGGTGGTAAACCTCACGGAGGAAACGTCAGAGATGAATGCGCTGATTGCGAAGTTGAGAAAAGAGAAGAATGCCCTTCAGGAAGCCCATCAGAATATTCTGGAAGATCTGCAAATGGAGGAGGAGAAGGTCAACAGTTTAAGCAAGGCCAAGGCGAAATTTGAACAGCAAGTGGAAGATGTAAGTGTAACCAAAGGTGCCATTACAAACGGGAAGGGGTGAGGAGGGGTATCCATGCCCAGAGAGGAAGAGAAATTGCTAAAGTAATTCACCCCATTTAACAACAAGCTGTCTTCTTTCCCAGCAAAGGCAAGACACAATCTGCCACAAAGCATGAGTTATTAGAGAGAAAAAAAACTGCAGATGCTGGAATCCAAGGTAGACATGCAGCAGCTGAAAATGTGTTGCTGGAAAAGCGCAGCAGGTCAGGCAGCATCCAAGGAACAGGAGAATCGACGTTTCGGGCATAAGCCCTTCTTCAGGAAGGAGGCTGGGAGAACACAGCAAGCCAGGCAGCATCAGGAGGTGGGGAAGTTGACGTTCGGGGTCCTAAAGAAGGGTTACACCCGAAACATCAACTTCTCCACCTCATGATGCTGCTCGGCTTGCTGTGTTCTTCCAGCCTCTTGCCTGCCTACCAGGGAATTATTCAGGCAGGCCTTGGTCAAGCAGGTAGATTTTAGTGAGTCACTCACGGGAGGGGAGAGAGAGAGAGAGAGTGGAAAGGTGTGTGAGGGAGGTTTTGAGCTTAAGCACAAGGGAGCTGAAGGAGCGCCCAACAATGTTGGAATGGTCAAAATTGAAAAGGTTCAAGAGGCCAGAGGAATATTTGGTTCCCTGGGACAGTCGAGCTGGGGAGGTTACGGAGATCAGGAGGAGACACAGGCCGTTCCAACGTCAGGTGCTGATAGGTTAGATGGTTCGGCCTGAAAGGTAGGCCTCAAGGAGAAGAGAGGAGCAGGGAGGGTATTCTGGAATATGGGTCCCCAGGCACGACAGCCACCAATTCAACCTACCGGTGCTCAGAGACCAGAACAGGAGAAGCACAGAGGGGTGTGGGGCTGGTGGAGATTACGAGTATTTTAGAATCGAGGTGTGCCCTGACTGGGAGCCAGACTGGGTCAGAGAACATGGAGGATGGGATAGAGTGATGAGTTGCCATGCGAGTTCAGGGTTGGGTTGCTGAGATGTGCCCGACTTCAGTGGTTGGAAGAGCAGCCAGACAGCTTTGGAATTGTCAGTTCCGTAGGGAAACTGGATCAGGAATTGAGCGGCCGGTGAACTGATGCCAGACAATGGTGAAAGGAGGCAGCTCACACGCCCTGTCGTTGGAAGTTCATTTGGGTTAAAAAAAAATAGGAAATACTCATGGAATGATGGAAAGCAGGAATTGAAATCCGGAAAGAGCAGGGATACTCGACGGTCCAGGGTGAAACGTGCGGGGAATTCCTGAGGTGATCTGTTTGTAAACAATACTTCTTTCTCTGAAGATGGAAATATCCCTGGAGGAGGAGAAGAAGATCCGTATGGAAATTGATCGATCCAGGAAGAAGCTGGAGGAAGATTTGAAACAGACTCTTGAGTCAGTGATTGACTTGGAAAGTAATAAAGTGCAAATGGAGGAAAAGCTGAGGAGGTAACCAGGGGACCGGGGGTAACCAGGGGTAACCGGGGGGTAACCGGATAGCCAGGAGTAACGGGGGGAACAGGGTACCCAGGGGTAACCAGGGAGAGCATCCCGTGGCTAGAGGAAACTGGGATGGTCTTGTGTGAAGACCCTTGCTCCATTTTATGGGTTCATCCCCACTGTATCCTTTTAACAATCCAGAATAACACAACACACTCTCTTCAACCGGAGAGTGGAGAATCTGTGGAACTCTTTGCCGCAGAAGGCTGTGGAGGCCGGATCACTGAGTATATATAAAACAGAGATAGATAGGTTCTTGATTGTCAAGGGGATCAAAGGTCATGGGGAGAAAGGGGAAAATGGGGTTGAAAAACCTGTCTGCCACGATAGAATGGTGAAGCAGACTCGATGGGCTGAATGGCCTAATTTCTGATCCTATGTCTTATTGCCTAATAACAGCTTGTTCTATTAGACCATAAAACAAAGCGGCAGAAGTCGGCCATTCAGTCCATCGGGTTAGCTCTGCCAGTCAGTGATATCTCAGCTGATCTGATAATCCTCAACACTACTTTCCCAGCTTTTCCCCATCACCCTCGATTCCCTTCCTGATTAAGTATCTAAACAAAATTAAAACCGATTAAATATCTGTCCGTCTCAATCTTGCATATACTTAAGGACACAGCCTTAGTAGCCCTCTGGAATAAAGAATTCCACAGATTCACTATCTTCTGAGAGAAGAAATTCCTCCTCATCTCCATCTTTAAAGGGTAACTCCTTACGCAGAGATGTTGCCCACTGGTCCCAGACTGTCCCCCCACCCTCTCCACCTCTTACACCCTCAGGACCTTGTATGTTTATATAAGGTCTCCAGTCATTCTTCTAAACTCCAATGTGTATGGATCCAACCTTCTTAATCTCTCCTCATATGCCAGGCCCTCCGTAACCCCTTCTCTGCACTGTCTCCAATGCCAAGATATCTTTTCATAGTCAAAGATATCCAAACTGTAGCCAGTATCCCAGCTGTGCTCCATTGGGCTTGGGGTAGTGTTAGCCCCTGGTGTATACTGCGCTAGGCCTGGGCCTTGGGTAATGTTAGCCCCTGGTGTATACTCTGCCTGGGCCTTGGGTAGTGTTAGCCCCTGGTGTATACTGCGCTAGGCCTGGGCCTTGGGTAGTGTTAGCCCCTGGTGTATACTCTGCCTGGGCCTTGGGTAATGTTAGCCGCTGGTGTATACTGCGCTAGGCCTGGGCCTTGGGTAATGTTAGCCCCTGGTGTATACTCTGCCTGGGCCTTGGGTAATGTTAGCCCCTGGTGTATACTGCGCTAGGCCTGGGGTAGTGTTAGCCCCTGGCGTATACTCTGCCTGGGCCTTGGGTAATGTTAGGTCCTGGTGTATACTCTGCCTGGGCCTTGGGTAATGTTAGCCCCTGGTGTATACTCTGCCTGGGCCTTGGGTAATGTTAGCCCCTGGTGTATACTGCGCTAGGCCTGGGGTAGTGTTAGCCGCTGGCGTATACTCTGCCTGGGCCTTGGGTAATGTTAGCTCCTGGTGTATACTCTGCCTGGGCCTTGGGTAGTGTTAGCCCCTGGTGTATACTCTGCCTGAGCCTTGGGTAATGTTAGCCCCTGGTGTATACTCTACCTGGGCCTGGGGTAGTGTTAGCCCCTGGTGTATACTCTGCCTGGGCCTTGGGTAATGTTAGCCCCTGGTGTGTACTCTGCCTGGGCCTTGGGTAGTGTTAGCCCCTGGTGTATACTCTGCCTGGGCCTGTGGTAGTGTTAGCCCCTGGCGTATACTCTGCCTGGGCCTGGGGTAGTGTTAGCAGCTGGTGTATACTCTGCCTGGGCCTGGGGTAGTGTTAGCCCCTGGCGTATACTCTGCCTGGGCCTGGGGTAATGTTAGCAGCTGGTGTATACTCTGCCTGGGCCTGGGGTAGTGTTAGCCCCTGGCGTATACTCTGCCTGGGCCTGGGGTAGTGTTAGCCCCTGGCGTATACTCTGCCTGGGCCTGGGTTAGTGTTAGCCCCTGGTGTATACTCTGCCTGGGCCTGGGGTAGTGTTAGCCCCTGGCGTATACTCTGCCTGGGCCTGGGGTAGTGTTAGCCCCTGGCGTATACTCTGCCTGGGCCTGGGGTAGTGTTAGCCCCTGGCGTATACTCTGCCTGAGCCTTGGGTAGTGTTAGCTCCTGGTGTATACTCTGCCTGAGCCTTGGGTAGTGTTAGCCCCTGGTGTATACTCTGCCTGAGCCTTGGGTAGTGTTAGCCCCTGGTGTATACTCTGCCTGGGCCTTGGGTAGTGTTAGTCCCTGGTGTATACTCTGCCTGGGCCTGGGGTAGTGTTAGCCGCTGGCGTATACTCTGCCTGGGCCTGGGGTAGTGTTAGCCCCTGGTGTATACTCTGCCTGGGCCTTGGGTAGTGTTAGCCCCTGGCGTATACTCTGCCTGGGCCTGGGGTAGTGTTAGCCGCTGGCGTATACTCTGCCTGGGCCTGGGGTAGTGTTAGCCCCTGGTGTATACTCTGCCTGGGCCT
Source organism: Chiloscyllium plagiosum (assembly GCF_037043375.1). Taxonomy (NCBI): domain Eukaryota; kingdom Metazoa; phylum Chordata; class Chondrichthyes; order Orectolobiformes; family Hemiscylliidae; genus Chiloscyllium; species Chiloscyllium plagiosum. The sequence goes on along the minus strand of NW_028270143.1, from coordinate 127,373,787 downwards.
TGGGTAATGTTAGCCCCTGGTGTATACTCTGCCTGAGCCTTGGGTAGTGTTAGTCCCTGGTGTATACTCTGCCTGGGCCTTGGGTAGTGTTAGCCGCTGGCGTATACTCTGCCTGGGCCTCGGGTAGTGTTAGCCCCTGGCGTATACTCTGCCTGGGCCTGGGGTAGTGTTAGCCTCTGGTGTATACTCTGCCTGAGCCTTGGGTAGTGTTAGCCCCTGGTGTATACTCTGCCTGGGCCTGGGGTAGTGTTAGCCCCTGGCGTATACTCTGCCTGGGCCTGGGGTAGTGTTAGCCCCTGGCGTATACTCTGCCTGAGCCTTGGGTAGTGTTAGCCCCTGGTGTATACTCTGCCTGGGCCTGGGGTAGTGTTAGCCCCTGGTGTATACTCTGCCTGGGCCTGGGGTAGTGTTAGCCCCTGGCGTATACTCTGCCTGAGCCTTGGGTAGTGTTAGCCCCTGGCGTGTACTCTGCCTGGGCCTGGGGTAGTGTTAGCCCCTGGCGTATACTCTGCCTGGGCCTTGGGTAGTGTTAGCCGCTGGTGTATACTCTGCCTGGGCCTGGGGTAGTGTTAGCCCCTGGTGTATACTCTGCCTGGGCCTTGGGTAGTGTTAGCCCCTGGTGTACACTCTGCCTGGGCCTGGGGTAGTGTTAGCCCCTGGCGTATACTCTGCCTGGGCCTGGGGTAGTGTTAGCCCCTGGCGTATACTCTGCCTGAGCCTTGGGTAATGTTAGCCCCTGGTGTATACTCTGCCTGAGCCTTGGGTAGTGTTAGCCCCTGGTGTATACTCTGCCTGGGCCTGGGGTAGTGTTAGCCCCTGGCGTATATAAGACCATAAGACCATAAGACATAGGAGTGGAAGTAAGGCCATTCGGCCCATCAAGTCCACTCCGCCATTCAATCATGGCTGATGCGCATTTCAGCTCCACTTACCAGCGTTCTCCCCGTAGCCCTTAATTCCTCGAGACAACAAGAATCTATCAATCTCGGCCTTGAAGACATTTAGCGTCCCGGCTTCCACTGCACTCCGTGGCAATGAATTCCACAGGCCCACCACTCTCTGGCTGAAGAAATGCCTCCGCATTTCTGTTCTGAAATGACCCCCTCTAATTCTAAGGCTGTGTCCACGGGTCCTAGTCTCCTCGTTTAACTGAAACAATTTCCTAGCATCCACCTTTTCCAAGCCATGTATTATTTTGTACGTCTCTATTAAGTCTCCCCTTAATCTTCTAAACTCCAACGAATACAATCCCAGTATCCTCAGCCGTTCCTCATATGTTAGACCTGTCATTCCAGGGATCATCCGTGTGAATCTCCGCTGGACACGTTCCAGTGCCAGTATGTCCTTCCTGAGGTGTGGGGACCAAAACTGGACACAGTACTCCAAATGGGGCCTAACCAGAGCTTTATAAAGTCTTAGTAGTACATCTCTGCTTTTATATTCCAACCCTCTTGAGATAAGAGACAACATTGCATTCGCTTTCTTAATCACGGACTCAACCTGCATGTTTACCTTTAGAGAATCCTGGACTAGCACTCCCAGATCCCTTTGTGCTTTGGCTTTATTAATTTTCTCACCATTTAGAAAGTAGTCTATGCTTTTATTCTTTTTGCCAAAGTGCAAGACCTCGCACTTGCTCACGTTAAATTCCATCAGCCATTTCCTGGACCACTCTCCCAACCTGTCAAGATCCTTCTGCAGCCTCCCCACTTCCTCAGTACTACCTGCCTGTCCACCTAACTTCGTATCATCGGCAAACTTCGCTAGAATGCCCCCGGTTCCCTCATCCAAATCGTTAATATATAATGCGAACAGCTGTGGCCTGGGCCTGGGGTAGTGTTAGCCCCTGGTGTATACTCTGCCTGGGCCTGGGGTAGTGTTAGCCCGTGGCGTATACTCTGCCTGTGAGAATGCAGGCTGTGTGGAGCCCAGCTCTCGGGCAGGTTCAGTTGAATGGTATCCTCTGCTCATTTCTAGGCGGGAGTTTGAGATCGGCGAGCTGCAGACAACTATCAGTGAGGACCAGAGTTTAATCTCAAAGCTGCAGAAGAGGCTGAAGGAGCTGCAGGTATTTACTTCACCCAGTACATCACCAAGAAGTTCCCAACTTGGGCCGTACTCACAGGCTGCAGCCCTGACACTACCCAGTAACCACTGTGACAACAAGGGACCGAGAGGTTGAGTGTTTGAGACACTGACGGGCTCTGAGGGTGAGGGTCTCTGAAGGGGAGGATCTGAGAGCACGAGGGCTATAGGAGTGAGGGTCTGAGACAGTGAGAGACTGAGATGGTGAGTGACTGAGAGAATGTGTGTCTGAGAAAGCGAGGGACTGAGAGAGTGAGGTTCTGTGTGGGTGAAGGTCAAACAGACACACACACACACACACACACACACACACACACACACACACACACACACACACACACACACACACACACACACACACACACACACACACACACACACACACACACCTCTGGGTCCAGTGGGTGGCAGTGGGAGCTTCCTCCTTGCTGTTGTGGCCTCAGGGAATGGTTGGGGGTGTGTACTGTAGCCTCTTAGAAAACCCAGAAGCAGTGGATGGAACAAAAAAATGAGATTTGTCACAACTTTGTTTGGTTTATTTCTTTCCATAGAGTCATAGAGATGTACAGCATGGAAACAGACCCTTCGGTCCAACCCGTCCATGCCGACCAGATATCCCAACCCAATCTAGTCCCACCTGCCAGCACCCGGCCCATGACCCTCCAAACCCTTCCTATTCATATACCCATCCGAATGCCTCTTAAATGCTGCAATTGTACCAGCCTCTACCACATCCTCTGGCAGCTCATTCCATACAGGCACCACCCTCTGGATGAAAACCTTGTCCCGTATGTCCCTTTTATATCTTTCCCCTCTCACCCTAAACCTATGCCCTCTAGTTCTGGACTCCCCCACCCCAGGGAAAAGACCTTGTCTATTTACCCTCATGATTTTATAAACCTCTGTAAGGTCACCCCTCAGCCTCCGACACTCCAGGGAAAATAGCCTTCTGCCGATTCAGCTGCTCCCTGTAGCTCAAACCTTCCAACTCTGGCAACATCCTTGTAAATCTTTTCTGAACCCTTTCTAGTTTCACAACATCCTTCCTATAGCAGGGAGCCCAGAATTGTGTGCAATTATTCCAATGTCCTGTACAGCTGCAACATGACCTCCCAACTCCTGTACTCAATACTCTGACCAATAAAGGAAAGCATACCAAACGCCTTCTTCACTATCCTATCTACCTGCGACTCCACTTTCAAGGAGCTATGAACCTGCACTCCAAGGTCTCTTTATTCAAAAACACTCCATTAAGTGTATAAATTCTGTCTTGATTTGCCTTTCCAAAATGCAGCACGTCACATTTATCTGTATTGAACTTTGATAATTTATGTAATTAAAATAACGCCAGCATATGGTGACTTATACACATTTTTTTGTATTTTCATAAACATTTCTATCAATAAATTACTACTACACATGTTGCCCTCACACACAGGAACAGCATCTTCCGCCATTATCAGAACCTCTCAAATATTAATTCTGATCTCTCTCTCTGCCCCTTCTGTGTGGCTGTAACACTGTAATCTGCACTCTGTACGATCTGCCTGTGTAGCACACAAAACAACACTTTTCACTGTATCACTGTACACGTGACAACAATGAATCAAACTCACACGCACACGTATGTAGACTCCCGTGTCACGATGTGATCTGTTGCTGCTGTCGTTGTTGGATCCTGTTGCAGGGTCAAAACCAGGAGCTGACCGAGGAGTTGGAGAGTGAGCAGAGTGCGCGAGCGAGGAGTGAGCGGCAGCGAGCTGAACTCGAGCTCAGGGTCCAGGAGCTCACCCAGCGGCTCCAGAACGCAGGAGGCCAGAGCAGCTCACAGGCAGAGCTCACAAAGAGGCAGGAGGCAGAGTGTCAGCGCCTGCGCAGGGAGCTGGAGGAGAGCCGCCTGTGCCAGGAGAAAGTGGCAGTGGAACTCCAGAGGAAGCAACTGGGCACAGTGGGCGACCTGGAGGAGCAGGTCGAGAAGCTGCAATACGCCAGACAAAACCTCGAGAAGGAGAAGCAAGCCATGAAAACCAACATGGACACAATGACTGCAAATATTGACCAACTCTCCAGAGCAAAGGTACAACAGCTCAGAGAGCTCAGGGCCAGCAATCTGGCATCAGGTACACTCCGTTCCCACTCACAGACGGGACGGCTAGATATTACAGCCCAGTTCCACCGCTCACACAGTCACACAACAGCAAGGAAACACAGTATTCAGTCCAAAGTGTCCACACCAACCACGCTCCCAAACTCAACTAGACCCACCTGCAAATGGAAAGTGCTGGAGGAACTCAGCAGGACTGGCAGCACCTGTAGAGACAGAAACAGAGTTAATGTTTCCAGTCCAGCATCAATCATCTCCTTCACTATGGTTTTGTGCAGGAATCCCTCAGTACTGACTCTCCGACAGTGCGACACTCCCTCAGTGCTAACCCTATGAAAATGCAGCACTCCCTCAGTATTGACCCTCCGACAGTGCGGCACTCCCACTGCACTGACCCTCCGACAGTGTGACACTCCCTCAGTGCTAACCCTATGAAAATGCAGCACTCCCTCAGTACTGACCATCTGACAGTGTGACACTCCCTCAGTGCTAACCCTATGAAAATGCAGCACTCCCTCAGTACTGACCATCTGACAGTGCGACACTCCCTCAGTACGAACCCTATGAAAATGCAGCACTCCCTCAGTATTGACCCTCCGACAGTGCGGCACTCCCACTGCACTGACCCTCCGACAGTGTGACACTCCCTCAGTGCTAACCCTTTGAAAATGCAGCACTCCCTCAGTACTGACCATCTGACAGTGTGACACTCCCTCAGTGCTAACCCTATGAAAATGCAGCACTCCCTCAGTACTGACCCTCCCACAGTGCGACACTCCCTCAGTACTGACTGTCCGATAATGCAGCACTCCCTCAGACAGTGCGGCATTCCCTCAGTACTGACCCTCCAACAATGAAGCACTCCCTCAGCACTGACCCTCCACCAGTGCGGCACTCTCTCAGTACTGACCCTCCGACAGTGTGGCATTCCCTCTGCACTGACCCTCCGATAGTGCAGCATTCCCTCAGACAGTGCGGCATTCCCTCAGTATTGACCCTCCAACAATGATGAACTCCCTCAGCAGTGACCCTCTGACAGTGCGGGACTCCCTCAGTACTGACCCTCCGACAGTATGGCATTCCCTCAACACTGACCCTCCAACAATGAAACACTCCCTCAGCACTGACCCTCCGACAGTGCGGCACTCTCTCAGTGCTAACCCTCTGACAGTGTGGCACTCTCTCAGTACTGACACTCCGACAATGTGGCATTCCCTCTGCATGACCCTCTGACAGTGCGGCACTCCCTCAGTACTGACCCTCCGACAGTGCGGCACTCCCTCTGCACTGACCCTCCGGCAGGGGGATGGGATCCGGACTTGTAGTCCAGCAAGTAAGCTAGCTGTGTGTCAGGATGCCCAAGACTGTAGGGAGGCTGTGGAGAAGGTAGCACTGACAGGGACTACTTGCGGACACAGAGATGGGCTCAAGTGTGTATACTTCAACGCAAGGAGTATCAGAAATAAGGTGGGTGAACTTAAGGCGTGGATCGGTACCTGGGACTACGATGTTGTGGCCATCACGGAAACGTGGATAGATGAGGGACAGGAATGGCTGTTGGAGGTTCCTGGTTACAGGTGTTTCAGTAAGATTAGGGAGGGTGGGAAAAAAGGAGGGGGGGTGGCATTGCTAATTAGAAATGGTATAACGGCTGCAGAAAGGAAGTTTGAGGGGGATCTGCCTCTGGAGGTAGTATGGGCTGAAGTCAGAAATAGGAAAGGTGCAGTCACCTTGTTGGGTGTTTACTATAGGCCCCCCAATAGCAGCAGAGATGTGGAGAAACAGATTGGGAAACAGATTTTGGAAAGGTGCAGAAGCCACAGGGTAGTAGTCATGGGCGACTTCAACTTCCCAAATATTGATTGGAAGCTCTTTAGATCAAGTAGATTGGATGGGGCGGTGTTTGTGCAGTGTGACCAGGAAGCTTTTCTAACGCAGTATGTAGATTGTCCAACCAGAGGGGAGGCCATATTGGATTTGGTACTCGGTAATGAACCGGGACAAGTGGTGGGCTTGTTAGTGGGTGAACATTTTGGTGATGGTGACCACAATTCTGTGACTTTCACCTTGGTTATGGAGAGAGATAGGTGCGCACAACAAGGTAGATTTTATAATTGGGGGAAGGGAAATTACGATGCTGTAAGGCAGGATTTGAGGAGCATACGTTGGGAGCATAGGCTGTCAGGGAAGGATGTGGTGGAAATGTGGAACTTTTTCAAAGAGCAGATACGACGTGTCCATGATATGTATGTACCTATCAGGCAGGAAAGAAATGGTCGTGTGAGGGAGCCTTGGTTGACGAGAGAGGTTGAATGTCTGGTAAAGAGCAAGAAGGAGGCTTACATAAGGTTGAGGAAACAGGATTCAGACAGAGCAGTGGAGGGATACAGGATAGCCAGAAGGGACCTGAAGAAAGGGATTAGGAGAGCTAAGAGAGGGCATGAAAAATCCTTGGCGGATAGGATCAAGGATAACCCCAAGGCATTTTATGCATATGTGAGAAACCTGAGAATGACGAGAACGAGAGTAGGTCCGATCAAGGACAGTAGTGGGAGACTGTGTATTGAGTCAGAAGAGATAGGAGAGGTCTTGAACAAGTACTTCTCTTCAGTATTTACGAACGAGAGGGACCGTATTGTAGAAGAGGAGAGTGTGAAATGGACTGGTAAGCTAGAAGAGATACCTGTTAGGAAGGAAGATGTGTTGGACATTTTGAACAACTTGAGGATAGACAAGTCCCCCGGGCCTGACGGGATATATCCTAGGATTATGTGGGAAGCAAGAGAGGAAATTGCAGTACCGTTGGCAATGATCTTCTCGTCTTCACTGGCAACGGGGGTGATACCAGGGGACTGGAGAGTAGCGAATGTTGTGCCCCTGTTCAAAAAAGGGAATAGGGATAACCCCGGGAATTACAGGCCTGTTAGTCTTACTTCTGTGGTAGGCAAAGTAATGGAAAGGGTACTGAGGGATAGGATTTACGAGTATCTGGAAAGACACTGCTTGATTAGGGACAGCCAGCACGGATTTGTGAAGGGTAGGTCTTGCCTTACAAGTCTTATTGAATTCTTCGAGGAGGTGACCAAGCATGTGGATGAGGGAGAGCAGTGGATGTAGTGTACATGGATTTTAGTAAGGCATTTGATAAGGTTCCCCATGGTAGGCTTATGCGGAAAGTCAGGAGGCATGGGATAGAGGGAAATTTGGCCAATTGGATAGAAAACTGGCTAACCGGTTGAAGGCAGAGAGTGGTGGTAGATGGTAAATATTCAGCCTGGAGCCCAGTTACAAGTGGAGTTCCGCAGGGATCAGTTCTGGGTCCTCTGCTGTTTGTAATTTTTATTAATGACTTAGATGAGGGAGTCGAAGGGTGGGTCAGTAAATTTGCAGATAATACGAAGATAGGTGGAGTTGTGGACAGTGAAGAGGGCTGTTGTCGGCTGCAGAGGGACTTAGATATGATGCAGAGCTGGGCTGAGGAGTGGCAGATGGAGTTCAACCCTGCCAAGTGTGAGGTTGTCCATTTTGGAAGAACAAATAAGAATGCGGAATACAGGGTTAACGGTAGGGTTCTTAGTCAGGTGGAGGAACAGAGGGATTTTGGGGTCTATGTACATAGATCTTTGAAGGTTGCCACTCAGGTGGATAGAGTTTGTAAGAAGGCCTATGGAGTATTATCGTTCATTAGCAGAGGGATTGAATTCAAGAGTCGTGAAGTGATGTTGCAGCTGTACAGGACTTTGGTTAGGCCACAGTTGGAGTACTGTGTGCAGTTCTGGTCGCCTCACTTTAGGAAAGATGTGGAAGCTTTGGAGAGGGTGCAGAGAAGATTTACCAGGATGTTGCCTGGAATGGAGAGGAAGTCGTATGAGGATAGGTTGAGAGTTCTCGGCCTTTTCTCGTTGGAACGGCGAAGGATGAGGGGTGACTTGATAGAGGTTTATAAGATGATCAGAGGAATAGATAGAGTAGACAGTCAGAAACTTTTTCCCCGGGTACAACAGAGTGTTACAAGGGGACATAAATTTAAGGTGAAGGGTGGAAGGTATAGGGGAGATGTCAGGGGTGGGTTCTTTACCCAGAGAGTGGTGGGGGCATGGAATGCGCTGCCCGTGGGAATGGTAGAGTCAGAATCATTGGCGACCTTTAAGCGGCAATTGGATAGGTACATGGATGGGTACTTAATCTAGGTTAGAAGTTCGGCACAATATTGTGGGCCGAAGGGCCTGTTCTGTGCTGTATTGTTCTATGTTCTATGTTCTAGTGCAGCACTCCCTCAGTACTGACCCTCTGACAGTGCGGCACTCCCTCAGTACTGACCCTCCGACGGAGTCGCATTCCCTCAGCACTGACCCTGCAACAGCGCTCAGTGCTGACCCTTTGACAGTGCGGCACTCCCTCAGCACTGACCCTCTGACAGTGCGACACTCCCTCAGTACTGACCCTCCGACAGTGTGGCATTCCCTCTGCACTGACCCTCTGATAGTGCGGCACTCCCTCAGTACTGACCCTCTGACAGTGTGGCATTCCCTCAACACTGACCCTCTGACAGTGCGGCACTCCCTCAGCACTGACCCTCTGACAGTGCGGCACTCCCTCAGCACTGACCCTCCGACACTGTGGCACTCCATCAGCACTGACACACTGACAGTGCGGTACTCCCTCAGCACTGACCCTCCGACAGTGCGGCACTCCCTCTGCACTGACCCTCTGACAGTGCGGCACTCCCTCAGTACTGACCCTCCGACAGTGTGGCACTCCCTCTGCACTGACCCTGACAGTGCAGCACTCCCCCAGTACTGACCGTCTGACAGTGCGGCATTCCCTCAGCATTGACCCTCTGACAGTGTGACACCCCCTCAGTATTGACCCTCCGACAGTGCGGCACTCCCTCTGCACTGACCCTGTGACAGTGCGGCACTCCCTCAGCACTGACCCTCTGACACTGCAGCACTCCCTCAGCACTGACCCTCTGACAATGCGACATTCCCTCAGCACTGACCCTGTGACAGTGCGGCACTCCCTCAGCACTGACCCTCTGACACTGCAGCACTCCCTCAGCACTGACCCTCCGACAGTGTGGCACTCCCTCAGCACTGACACTCTGACAGTGCGGTACTCCCTCAGCACTGACCCTCCGACAGTGTGGCACTCCCTCTGCACTGACCCTCCAACAGCGCCCACTCCCTCAGCACTGATCCACCGACAGTGCGGTACTCGCTCTGCACTGACCCTCTGACAGTGCGGTGCTCCCTCAGCACTGACCCTCCGTGAGTGTGGCACTCCCTCTGCACTGACCCTCCAACAGCGCCCACTCCCTCAGCACTGATCCACCGACAGTGCGGCACTCGCTCTGCACTGACCCTCCGACAGTGCGGCACTCCCTCAGCACTGACCCTGTGACAGTGCGTCACTCCCTCAGCACTGACCCTCTAACAGTGCAGCACTCCCTCAGCACTGACCCTCCGACAGTGTTGCACTCCCTCAGCACTGACCCTCCGACAGTATGGCACTCCTTCAGCACTGATTCCCCCAACAGCGCCCACTCCCTCAGCACTGACCCACCAACAGTGAGGCGCACGCTCAGCACTGACCTTTGACAGTGCCACACTCCCTCAGCACTGACCCTCCAACAGTGCGGCACTCCCTCAGCACTGACCCTCTGACAGTACGGCACTCTCTAAGCACTGACCCTCCGACAGTGCGGCAATCCCTCAGCTATGACCCTCTGACAGTGCGGCACTCCCTCAGCTCTGACCCTCCGACAGTGCGGCACTCCCTCAGTGATGTCCCTTTGACAGTGCGGCACTCCCTCAGCACTGACCCTCCGACAGTGTGGCACTCCCTCTGCACTGACCCTCCAACAGCGCCCACTCCCTCAGCACTGACCCTCCGACAGTGCGGCACTCCCTCAGCTCTGACCCTCCGACAGTGTGGCACTCCCTCAGCTCTGACCCTCCGACAGTGTGGCACTCCCTCAGCTCTGACCCTCCGACAGTGCGGCACTCCCTCAGCTCTGACCCTCCGACAGTGCGGTACTCCCTCAGCTCTGACCCTCCGACAGTGCGGCACTCCCTCAGCTCTGACCCTCCGACAGTGCGGCACTCCCTCCGCACTGTGGTATGTTGTTGCCCTTGTTGATGTGAGGAAGTCACTGTGGTCGGGGTTTCTGATTGGTTGGATTCTCCACTCCCCACATGCTGGGATGTGGATAGACTGTCACGGGCAGGTCTCACTGCGGAATTCCCTCTCTTTCAGGTTGAGTTTGAGAGACGCTGTCACGCACATGAGGCTGAAGCGAGAGACGCCAACTGCAAAGTGGAGGAACTTCAGAGTGAATTGCAAAACCTTCGAGCACACATGACCAGGACAAAATCTGAGGCAGGTATGTGTAACGGAGGGAGTGCGGCCTGGTGAGAGTCTGGGATCTGGGAGAAGTGGATCCGGGCTGAGGATGGCGAGCAGAGCAGACTGACGGGGAAATGTCCTACAGCAGAATGAGGCTGTTCATCCCATTGAGGCCATGCTGGCCCTCAGCCAAGCAATCCCCTCATCCCATCAATCCTCTCAATCGCCATAGTCCCCACCAATGGCTCCGTTTCCATCAGACGTCTTCCCAATTCCCTGTTTGAAACTGATCATTGTCTGTTGCCAACACCCTGTCTCCAAATAGGGTTTTCCCGGTTCGTTGTCCATTTCCTTTCCCGGCTCCTCTCCGTCCAAGAAAGTTGCTGGATGCACAGAAAACAATCTCTCTCCAAGACGGTGTTGTCACCTCATCGCTCGGTGCATATGGAACGCTGTCCTACACAGAGTCCCCACTCCTCCCCAGCTCAATACCCCCCCCATCACCAGGGCAACTTGCAGAAAGGGCCTGGTTCACTCCCTGACCTACAAAATAACAAGACCATAACATCCCATTTCCAGAAAGTTCCATCCTCACCTTGGCCATGCTAAGTGACCCTGTGATGTACAGGCTTGGTGGATTAGTCATGCAGACACAGGGATGGGCTGGTGGGAGTGGGTCTGGCCGGGATGCCCTTTGGAGGGTCAGCGCAGACTCAATGGGCCCAATGGCCTGTATCTGCACTGTAGGGGTTCTATGCTTTTCTAGACCAGGGCGTGTATCGTGAGCCAGCTCTGACAGGTGACTGTTCTGTGTGCATACGGCCAATGACCGTTGGCTCCTGTCTGGATGTGACTCCTGATGTGTCTCTGCTTTCAGGGGAGCTGTCCCACCAGCTACAGGAACGGGATGCTCTCATCGCACAGTCCGCTCGGGTTAAAATGGCCATGAGCCAGCAGCTCGAGGAGCTGAGGACCCAGCTGCAGGAGGAATCGAAGGTTTGTATCCTCAGCCAACTGTACTCACCCTCACCCCTAACAGGGGTAAACCCCAAACCAAAACTCTGAACTTTCACCCCACTCGCTGCAAGTGTGAGAGGCAAGGCCAACCTTCATTGCCTGCCCCTAGTTGCCCTGGAGAGGTGGTGGTGAGCTGCCATCTTGAACCGCTGCAGTCCCCGTGGTGGAAGTGGTCAGATTGACGCTATGTTAACCTAACTGATAGCCAACCCCCTCACAGATATTGTGGTACAATTGGCCCTTACTCCCACCCATTTCTAATCCTCAAGGCTCAGATTGGATTCAGAGAGTCACTCTGGCACAGAAAGAGAAAGTGAGGACTGCAGATGCTGGAGATCAGAGTTGAGGGTGTGGTGCTGGAAAAGCGCAGCAGGTCAGGCAGCATCCGAGGAGCAGGAGAATCAACGTCTCGGGCCAGAGCTCTCCATCAGGCCCTTCCTGAAGGGCTCTGGCCCGAAACATCGATTCTCCTGCTCCTCGGATGCTGCCTGACCTGCTGCGCTTTTCCAGCAACACACTCTCAACTGTGGCACTGAAAGAGTCTGTTCAGCCCATCACTGCCATGCCAGCCCTCTGTACTATAATCTCGTCACTCCCGATTCCCCACCCAATTCTCCTAATGCTGCAAGTTTGTTTCTCAGCAATGTCCATCCAATTTCCTTCTGAAATCATTGATGCCCTCTGATTGTCCCACCACCCCCTCGGAATGGGTTAAAGACCATGACCTAAGTGCAGGGTAAAATCATTCTTCCTCATAACGCCCTCCTTCCCATATATCTCACCTCAGCAGATCCTTATTGGGTTATTTCCGGGATATGCCATGGTTACTGGAAATGCTCACGTTCCCTTTTATCGAATCCATGGTGCCATTAGATCCATCACATATTTGACGGAGTTCCCACTCCTGTTCCTTTGTGCTTTCATGTTGTTGCTTTGCAATTTAGTTGTCCTTATTCCCTCCTCCCTTCCCCAAAAATCTCTGGGGTACATGAGGTATTTTTCATTCCCTTGATTCCCACTTCCAATTTGCAAACTGTGATCCAGGTCGAGTCAGATTTGGCCAAGTCTTTGCAGCATCTGAGATGGCCTGGTGAAGCCAAGGGATGGGCAGTCAATACTTACTGAGTGTCAGTCTCAATCACACAGACACAATATCATATCAGCTGTGTGACAGTCACTGCAGTCTGACTGCGTGGTGAAAACACATATCTCACAGTTCTGGAAGTCCTTCAAATGCACACCCAGAATCAATGTTAACAATGGTATTGCTATGAACCAGACCAAACCCCCTCAAGGTATATAAAGAAGATAGTCTGGATCCTGACTGTTCCTTAGTTTAAAGGCAGGTCCCAGGCGTCGTGTTCTGAGTGCATTTTGATTGGTCAAACTACCAGATTTGAAGCAAAACACATTTTATTCACACACTAGAGTTACAATGCCACAACAGAAAGAATTGGAATAACTTTATTGGAAAACTTAACAGAACAATAGATTATTCAACTACTAAACAGTAACTGTTACCATATAGTAAACTCTCAGCAGCACACCCTTGGCAAAGGCAAATTCAGTAAAATCGATTATCTCACATGCTATTCTAGCTGCAGGAAGAGAACCCGAGCTTTTAGCTGTAACAGAGAGAGGAATGAGAGCTTCCACATCCAGCTTCAAGACTCCTGCAACTGCAGAGAGCTAAAACTAAACATGCTGCTTCTGTGAGAGCTTGACCCCACCCATTCAGGCTGCGTCTATTGTTCTAACCTAAAACAAAAACCCAAGGTTTCACAAGCTGTTTACTTTATTGGCTCTGAGCAGACTGGTCTGTACCTCTGTCTCAACCTCTCTTCACAAAAACACCACATCAAAATCATATGTACTTTCCAAAAATATCTTTACTGAATAGATAAGTCCCCTGGGCCTGATGGCATTTATCCTAGGATTCTCTGGGAAGCAAGGGAGGAGATTGCAGAGCCATTGGCCTTGATTTTTATGTCCTCTTTGTCTACAGGAGTAGTCCCAGAAGACTGGAGGATAGCAAATGTGGTTCCCTTGTTCAAAAAGGGGAGTAGGGATAGCCCTAGTAACTATAGGCCGGTGAGTCTCACTTCTGTTGTGGGCAAAGTCTTAGAGAGAATTGTAAGGGATAGGATTTATGCACATCTGGATAGGAATAATGTGATCAAGGATAGTCAGCATGGTTTTGTGAAGGGCAAGTCGTGCCTCACAAACCTTATTGAATTCTTTGAAAAGGTGACGAAGGAGGTTGATGAGGGGAAAGCGGTAGATGTGGTATATATGGATTTTAGTAAGGCGTTTGATAAGGTTCCCCATGGTAGGCTACTGCAGAAAATACGGAGATATGGCATTGAGGGTGAGTTGGAGGTTTGGATTAGGAATTGGCTGGATGGAAGAAGACAGAGGGTAGTAGTTGATGGCAAAGTTTCTTCATGGAGTGCCGTCACTAGCGGTGTTCCGCAAGGATCTGTTTTGGGACCATTGCTGTTTGTCATTTTTATAAATGACCTGGAAGAGGGGTTAGAAGGTTGGGTGAGCAAGTTTGCGGATGATACGAAAGTCGGAGGAGTTGTTGACAGTGAGGAAGCATGTGGCAGGTTACAGCAGGATATAGAGAAGCTGCAGAGCTGGGCAGAAAGGTGGCAGATGGAATTCAATGTAGCTAAGTGCGAGGTGATTCACTTTGGGAAGAATAACAAAAAGATGGGGTACTGGGCTAATGGTCGGATACTTGGTAGTGTGGATGAGCAGAGGGATCTTGGTGTCCATGTACACAGATCTCTGAAAGTTGCCACCCAGGTAAATAGTGCGGTGAGGAAGGCATATGGCGTACTGGCTTTTATTGGTAGAGGAATTGAGTTCCGGAGTCCTGAGGTCATGATGCAGTTATATAAGACTCTGGTACGGCCGCATCTGGAATATTGTGTGCAGTTTTGGTCGCCATACTATAGGAAGGATGTGGAGGCATTGGAACGGGTGCAGAGGAGGTTTACCAGGATGTTGCCTGGTATGGAAGGAAAATCGTATGAGGAAAGACTAAGGCACTTGGGGCTGTTTTCACTAGAGAAAAGAAGGTTTAGGGGTGACTTGATTGAGGTGTACAAGATGATTAGGGGGTTAGATAGGGTCGACAGTATGAACCTTTTCCCGCGTATTGAGTCGGGTATTACAAGGGGGCATAGCTTTAAATTAAGGGGGGGTAGATATAGGACTGATGTTAGGGGTAGGTTCTTCACTCAGCGAGTCGTTAGTTCATGGAATGCCCTGCCAGTAACAGTGGTGGACTCTCCCTCTTTATGGGCATTTAAGAGGGCATTGGATAGGTATATGGAGGATAGTGGGTTAGTGTAGTTTAGGTGGGCTTGGATCGGCGCAACATCGAGGGCCCAAGGGCCTGTACTGCGCTGTATTCTTCTATGTTCTATGTTCTATGAATGATGCTCTGATCTAAACTGATGTTAATAACAGATCCCAGAATGAAACATGGATGGACAGTCCTTTGTTTCTTCTTATCCATGAGTTTGCCAGTGTGCTTCCAATAAAAAAGATAATGTGTTTATTAAACAAGAAAGAAAAACTGGACTGTACTATAAAAGAAAAGTTGAAAAGGTTCAATCACAAACACAAGAAAATGATTTGAACTCGTGCTATTTCTTTAATTACAGTAATATCCAGACAAACACCAAGGCTCCCTGACTGACAATGATTCCCACACCTGCTCCTTTTGCCCTGGTTAGTTGCCTGAGATTCCTTCTGGTGAATTCCTCACAGTCATAATGAGGTACAGCATGGTAACAGACCCTTCGGTCCAACCTGTCCATGCCGACCAGATATCCCAACCTAATCTAGTTCCATTTGCCAGCACCCGGCCCATATCCCTCCAAACCCTTCCTATTCATATACCCATCCAAATGCCTTTTAAATGTTGCAATTGTACCAGCCTCCACCACTTCCTCTGGGAGCTCAGACCATACACGTACCACCCTCTGCATGAAAACGTTGCCCGTCAGGTCCCTTTTAAATCTTTCCCCTCTCACTCTGAACCTATGCCCTCTGGTTTTGGACCCCCCCATCTTGGGGTAAAGACCTTGTCTATTTATCCTATCCATGCCCCTCATGTATGAGTGCGTACAAGTGGCATAACTACAAAATGAGGGGTGATAGATTTAAGACAGACATCAGAAGCAGGTTCTTTACTCAGAGAGTGGTAAGGGTGTGGAATGCCCTGCCTGCTAATGTAGTCAACTCAGCCACATTAGGGAGATTTAAACAATCCCTAGATAAGCACATGGATGATTTTGGGATAGTGTAGGGGCAATGAGCTGAGAATAGTTCACAGGTCGGCACAACATCAAGGGCCGAAGGGCCTGTTCTGTGCTGTATTGTTCTATGTTCTATGACTTTAAAAAACCTTTATAAGGTCAACCCTCAGCTTCCGCCGCTCCAGGGAAAACAGCCCCAGCCTGTTCAGCCTCTCCCTGTAGCTCAGGTCCTCCAACCCTGGCAACATCTTTGTAAATCTTTCAAGTTTCACAACATCTTTCCTATAGCAGGGAGACCAGAATTGAACGCAGTATTCCAAAAATGGCTTATGTCATGAGCTGCTTTTTCTTTAGCTGGTATCTCTCTCTGACATACTGTAAACAAACTGAAAGGTAAACTGATTGCTGCGTTAACTTCAGAGCAAACACACAATTCCTGAAGCCAGTTCCCAGCCAGTTTTGTGGGATTTGTCACTGAAGAGTCTAACAGTCCTGCCTCCACAATCTGGCACATCTGTCCACACTGAGTGACTGACTCCCTTCCAGAGTGTTCTCTGTCTCTGTGTGACCCTGAATCCCTGTCGCTAGGCAACAGCATGGTTTTCGGGATCAGTGGTGCTGGAAGAGTACAGCAATTCAGGTAGCATCCGAGGACAGGCAAAATCGACGTTTCGGGCAAAAGCCCTTCATCAGGAACCTGGAAATTTTTGCCCGAAACGTCGATTTTGCCTGTCCTCGGATGCTGCCTGAACTGCTGTGCTCTTCCAGCACCACTGATCCAGAATCTGGTTTCCAGCATCTGCAGTCATTGTTTTTACCAACAGCATGGTTTTATTTTAATGCACTACGCTACAAATTCCCACAGTTTCAAGGGTTGTAAAACCACATTAAATCGCGTATAAAGAAACGAGTTCAGGACATCCTTGTGCCAAGTTGTAAAACTGAAACTAAAACAATGTCCCCCCACCCCCAACTCCATAATAACACACAAAATCGAAATGTAAAGTTATATATTGTCCAGATCACTACGCAATAATAGATATGAATATTTTAAGTGCATCTGCCTCACCCAATCCCTGATTTAGAGATTTGTGATTTGCTTTGTCACTCTCACTCTCGATAAACGAGAACTCCTCCATAGTCCTGCTGCCTATCCCACTGTGTGCAGTTCGCCAGTTACTCCAAAACCTCTCAATCCCACACAGGCTCCCAGCTTACTGATACTTCAAGTGTAAAACATTCCCCTGAGGCTCTTGCTTCTCCTCTTATCTGTAATGTCCTCCAGCCCTAAAACCCCTCCAGAGGGTATCTGTGCTCCTCCAATTCTGGCGCTCCCACTCCCTTTAACTCACCACTGGGGTGGTCAGGGCTGTAGTTACCCAGGCCCTAAACTCTGGGAACACTGCCCCCCCCCCCCCCCCTCCAAACCTCCACCTCCCAACCTCACTCTCCTCCTCGGAAGGTGTTCTCCCAAACTGACATCTTTGACCAATCTTTTGTTGACCATTATCTCTCTTGGTGGCTTGGTGTTAAACTCTGCTGTCCCTCTTGTGACACACACCTTCACATTCAACAACAACACAGGAGCTATATCAATGTAAGTTGCTGCTGAAATCAATCCCAATTGATGGGCTGAACCTAGTTTCTACACACCCCACACCATGTCACCTTCCACTGTCCAAAGACCTCCTGCTCATCTGGTGAAGATCTCCCGCAGCTTGGCATTAAATGCCTCAGGGACGTTTCCCTGTTGCGCCGTGCGAATGCAGGTCGTTGCTGTATTTGATAGTGGGTGCCCTCTGTCCGCAGCTCCGGATGGGACTAGCTCAGAGCCTGCAGGACACCCGCAATGACTGCGAGCTCCTCCGGGGGCAGCACGAAGAGGAGCAGGAAGAACGGGCCCTCCTTCAGAAGAGCCTCAGCAAAGCCAATGCGGACGCCGCGCTGTGGAAGTCAAAATACGAGACAGATGGAGTTCAGAAACTGGCCGAGTTGGAGGAGGCCAAGTACGGTGTTTGAACTTTAAAACCTGTACTCTTTCCCACAGCTGAGAATAGAAGGTGCTGGAAACACTCAGTTGGTCAGGCAACACCTACAGAGAGAGAGCGAGAGATCACAATGGTGACCTCGGGGGGATTCGAATTGGGGAAAGCGAACATTTGCGCTCTCCACACGGAGGCCTGCTGAGTGTTTCCATCATTGTCCCCAGTTTGATTTCAGAGCAACAAGAGAGAGAGAGAGAGAGAGAGAACAGCACCCCTTTAAAGATCAACGAGGTCACCTCTGTGTTGGACCTTGGAGATAGGAGCAACACTAAATAAATATCTTGCATCAGTTTTTACTGTAGAGAAAGAAATAAAGAGGGCAGCATGGTGGCTCAGTGGTTAGCACTGCTGCCTCACAGCACTAGGGTCCCAGGTTCGATTCCAGCCTGAGAGAACTGTCTGTGTGGAGTTTGCACATTCTCCCCGTGTCTGCGTGGGTTTGCTCCGGTTTCCTCCCACATTCCAAAGATGTGCAGGTCAAGTGAATTGACCATGCTAAGCTGTCCATAGTTGTTAAGGTGCATTCGTCAAAGAGGAGGGGTGGGTTGCTGTTCAGAGGGTCGGTGTGGACTTGTTGGGCCTAAAATGGAGGCTAGAGAACTCAGGGAAAATAAATATTAATGTTTTGAAAACAGTCGCCATTGCAGAAGAGGAAGTGTTGGAGATCTTAGAAAACCTGAAGGTGGGTAAATCTCTGGGATCAGATCAAGTCTATCCCAGGTTGCTGTGGGAAGCCAGGGAGAAAGTTGTGGGGCCCCGAGCAGAAATAATTGTATCACCAAAGGTGCTGGGGGACTGGAGGGTGACTAATGTTGTATCTTTATTTAAGAAAGGCTGTAAGGAGACACCTGGGAACTGTAGAATTGAGTGTGACTTTGGTGGTGGGTAAGTTGTTGGAGGGGATTCCAAGGGGCAGAATGTATATCCATTTGGAGAAGCAAGGACTGATTAGGGATAGTCAGCATGTGTGGGAAATCGTGTCTCACTATCTTGATTGAGGTTTTTTAGTGAAGTAACCAGAAAGATTCATGAGGGCAGAGCAGTAGATGTTGTTTACTTGGACTTTAGTAAAGCCTTTGTTAAGGTTAGCATGGTAGACTCATTAGTAAGTTAGATCACATGGGTTTCAGGGTGAGCTTGCCAATTGGATATAAAATTGGTTTTATAGTAGGTGACAGAGTGGTGGTGGAGGGTTGTTTTTTTGGATACGAGGTCTGCGACCAGCGGTGTTCCACAGGGATCGATAGTGGGTCCACTTTTGTTCATCGTTTATATCAATAATTTCGATGAGGACATAGGAGGCATCGTGAATAATTTTGTGGATAACACCAAAATTGGTGATATAGTGGACAGCAAAGAAGGCTATCTAAGATTACCAAGGGACCTTGATCAATTGGGTCAATGGGCTGAGGAGTGGCAGATGGAGTTTAATTTGGATGAATGTGAGGTATTGCACTTTGGCAAAACAAGGACGGGACTTATACATCCTCCATTTTAGGGCTGTGGGTAGTGTTGTAGGACAGAGACACCTAGGAGTCCAGGTACATAATTCTTTGAAATTTAGGACATAGATAGACAGGGTGATTAAGAAGGAGTTTAGCACACTTGCCTTCATTGCTCAGATCTTTGAGAATAGGAGTTGGGACGTCAGGTTAAGGTTGTACAGAACATGGTGAGACCTTTTCTGGAGCACTGTGTGCAGTTCTGGTTGCCCTGCTATAGGAAGGATATTATTAAACTGGAGAGAGTTCAGAAAAGATTTACCAGGGTGTTTGAAATATAAACACAAACTGGAATGGACTGGGACGTAGCAGGTTGAGGGGTGACCTTATTTAGGTTTACCAGATCACAAATGTCTTTTTCCCTAGGGTGGGGGAGTTCAAAACTAGGGGGCGTATTTTTAAGGTTGGGGAGGGGGAAAGATTTAAAAAGGACATAAGGGACAACATTTTTGTACACAGGAATGAAGTGCCAGAGAAAGCGGTGGATGCAGGTAGTTACAACATTTCGAAAACATTTGGATAAGAATGTTATGGGGAAAGATTTCGGGGATTATGGCCACATGCAGGCAGGTGGAACTAGCTTAGCCTGGACTGGTTGGACCGAAGGGTCTGTTTCCATGCTGTCTGACTCTCTGACCGGACAGAGCAAACCAGGGGGACAGTCTAAGGATACGGAGTGAGTCATTAAGGACTGAGGTAAGGAGACATTTCTTATCCCAGACCCCGTACAATCGCCTGCCAAAGGAAGTGGTTGAGGATAAAAGAAGGAATTGGACACAGTTCGTGGGGATTAAGGGGTAGGGGAGGAGGACCGGGGGGCTCAGATGACCAGCCATGACCATACTGAATGGGGAAGCAGGCTCGAGGGGCCGAATGGCCTCCCTCTGCTCCTATTTTCTATGTTTCCTGCACAGTATAACAACTGAGAACCTGTGCCCACCCTCCAGCCTTGTTGTGGGTCATCCAAAATCCGGGAAAATCCCAAATCCAGCTGGTTCTGAGGGTGTCAGTTTCACACATGGGGTCCATAAGTGTCATGGGACCCTCTACTTGCCCCTGGGAGGGGAGTCAGGGACTTGGTTTAATGTCTCATCCAATGGAGGGTCCCTTTGTCAGGACAGCACTCCCTCCCTTAATCGTGGGTGAGCAACGTTCCATTGTGTCCTGGGGACTCTGTGACCCCCCTTTGTGTTTCTGTGTGTCCCCTCCCCTCTCTGTCAGGAAGCATCTCGCTGCCCGCCTTCAGGAAATGGTGGACAAGGCTGAGGCAGTGGGCAGCAAGTGCGCTTCCCTGGAAAAGGTCAAGAACCGGCTACAGGCGGAGGTGGAGGACCTCAACGCCGAGGTTGAGAGATCCCACGCTGTGTCCGCCGCCCTCGAGAGGAAGCAGCAAAACTTCGACAAGGCCCTAAACGAGTGGAGAGTGAAACTGGAGCAGTCACAGGCCGAGCTGGAGGCAGCACAGGGAGAGACGAGGGAGATAAGCACCCAACTGCTGAAGCTCAAAACGGCCTTCGATGAGGCAGTCGATTCGAGAGAGGCCCTGAGGAGAGAGAACAAGCATCACCTGGGTAAGAGGCAGCCATACTGCCCTGGACTACATGGGGAATTGGAGCATGAGGCCATTCAGCCCCTCAAGCTGCTCTGTTATTCAACTGGATCACAGTTGAACCTCTACCTCACTGATGCATTCCCTATATCCCTCAATATTCACCCATTTCGATATTCCCCATCCCTTGATATTCCCCCATTCCTCAAGATTCCCCCATATCACTCGATATTCCCCATTCCTCAATATTCCCCCATATCCATCAATATTCCCCTATTCCTTAAAATTCCCTCATATCCCTCGATATTCCCCCATTCCTCAATATTCCTTCAACAGTGCGGCACACTATCAGCACTGACCCTCCGACAGTGTGGCGCTCCCTCAGCACTGACCCTCCGACAGTGCGGCGCTCCCTCAGCACTGACCCTCTGACAGTGCGGTACTCCCTCAGCACTGACCCTCTGACAGTGCGGCGCTCCCTCAGCACTGACCCTCTGACAGTGCGGCACTCCCTCAGTACTGACCCTGTGACAGTGCGGTGCTCCCTCAGCATTGACCCTCTGACAGTGCGGCGCTCCCTCAGCACTGACCCTCTGACAGTGTGGAATTCCGTCTGCACTGACCCTCTGACAGTGGGGTACTCCCTCAGCACTGACCCATCGACAGTTCGGCACTCCCTCAGTACTGACACTCTGACAGTGCGGTACTCCCTCAGCACTGACCCACTGACAGTGCAGCACTCACTCAGTACTGACCCTCTGACGGTGCATCACTCCCTCAGCACTGACCCACCGACAGTGCAGCACTCACTCAGTACTGACACTCTGACAGTGCGGTACTCCCTCAGCACTGATCCTCTGACAGTGCGGCACTCCCTCAGTACTGACACTCTGACAGTGCAGCACTCACTCAGCACTGACCCACCGACAGTGCGGCACTCCCTCAGTACTGACCCTCTGACAGTGCAGCACTCACTCAGCACTGACCCATCGACAGTGCAGCACTCCCTCAGTACTGACACTCTGACAGTGCAGCACTCACTCAGCACTGACCCATCGACAGTGCAGCACTCACTCAGCACTGACACTCTGACAGTGCAGCACTCACTCAGCACTGACCCATCGACAGTGCGGCACTCCCTCAGTACTGACCCTCTGACAGTGCAGTACTCCCTCAGCACTGACCCTCTGACAGTGCGGCACTCGATATTCCTCATTTCTCAATATTCCCTCATATCACTTGATATTCCCCATCCCTTAATATTCCCCCATATCCCTCGATATTGTCACATTTCTTGATATTCCCACATGTCCCTCGATATGTTTAGTATCTGCAAGTCCATCCATCTCCGTCTCGAACATCCTCAGTGCCTATTGACAGGGTCCAATGCATACAAACAGCTGTAATGTTCAATTCAGCACCAGCTTTCACTAATTGAAAAGAAAGAGTTGCCGGGCACTGATTATTGGTTCAATGGGACATATTTTTCTCAGAGATAGGAACAGGAGGAGACCATTCAGAGAGCATTGCACAGAGAAGGTGCAGGAAGGATGTTGCCCGCGGCTAGGGAGGATGTAGAATTTGGTGGGGTGGGGGCAATGTTTCAGAGAGGATGCAGTGGTGGAATGTCTTCACTCAGAATCACTGGGACACTCCACTCTAGAGGGGTATGGAAACTCAGGTTAAACACAGAGTTCATCAGACTTCGATATACTATATGATGGCTCAGTGGTTAGCACTGCTGCCTTACAGCACCAGGGACCCAGGTTCAATCCCACCCTTGGGTGACTGTCTATGTGGAGTTTGCATGTTTTCCTCATGTCTGCATGGGGTTCCTCCCACAGCTCAAAGATGTGCAGGTTAGATGGATTGGCCATGCTATGTTAGAGTCATAGAGATGCACAGCATGGAAACAGACCCTTTGGTCCAACCCATCCATGCCAACCAGATATCCCAACCCAATCTAGTCCCACCTGCCAGCACCCGGCCCATATCCCTCCAAACCCTTCCTATTCATATACCCATCCAAATGCCTTTTAAATGTTGCAATTGTACCAGCCTCTACCACTTCCTCTGGCAGCTCATTCCATACACATGTACCCTCTGAGATCTCTTTTATATCTTTCCTCTCTCACTCTAAACCTATGCCCTCTAGTTCTGGACTACCCCACCCCAGGGAAAAGACTTTGTCTATTTATCTTATCCATCCCCCTCATGATTTTATAAACCTCTATAAGGTCACCCCTCAGCCTCGGATGCTCCAGGGAAAACAGCCCCAGCCTGTTCAGCCTCTCCCTATAGCTCAAATCCTCCAACCCTGGCAACATCATTTTAAATTGTTTCTGAACCCTTTCAACTTTCACAACATCTTTCCGATAGGAAGGAGACCAGATTTGCAAGGAATATTCCAACAGTGGCCTAACCAATGTCCTGTACAGCCGCAACATGACCTCCCAACTCCTGTACTCAATACTCTGACCAATAAAAGAAAGCATACCAAACGCCTTCTTCACTATCCTATCTACCTGCGACTCCACTTTCAAGGAGCTATGAACCTGCACTCCAAGGTCTCTTTGTTCAGCAACACTCCCTAGGACCTTACCATTAAGTGTATAAGTCCTGCTAAGATTTGCTTTCCCAAAATGCAGCACCTCACATTTATCTAAATTAAACCCCATCTGCCACTTCTCAGCCCATTGGCCCATCTGCTCCAGATCCTGTTGTAATCTGAGGTAACCTTCTTCGCTGTCCAATACACCTCCAATTTTGGTGTCTACAAACGTACTCATTGTGTGTGGGCTAGGTGGGTTAGCTATGGGAGATGTGTGATTGTGGGGGTAGGGTAGGGGAGTGGGTCTTAGTTGGATGCTGTTTGGAGGGCCAGTGCAGATTTGATGGGCTAAATGGCCTGTATCTGTACAGATTCTATGATTTAGGACTAATGGAAGAAAGTGGGAATATTTACAGAGCTGGATGATCACATTCTTGCTCCTAGTTTCTATTTGGGGATAGTGTGGAAAAAGGCATGAGTTGGAAGATCAGACAATGAAATAGGAAATCATTCAGGCCCTCAGCCTGCATCACCTTTCAATGGCTGATTGGATTAAGTTTGGAATTCCACATTCCCACCTCTTGCCCCCGTGCCCCCCATAATCTTTAATTCCCTGACTGACAACAATCTATGTATCCCCACCTCCAGAATCTTCCGATCTGGAAGGCTTCCAGGTCACACAGCCTTCTGACAGAAAAGAGGTTTCCCTCATCTCTGTCCGCAAAGGTAACATCTAACTTTGAACCAGCGCTCCCTGGTTCAGGACTGACCCACCAAGAGCTAACATCTTTTCCATATCCACCTTTTCAAGACCATTTAACATTTTACACTCTTCAAATCCAATTATCGTTTCCCTTTTAACCTCCAATAGAAACATACCTAGCCTCTCCAATCATTCCAGAGCCTTGCTGAGCGTGTGCTGTACCTGAGTGTGTGCTGGACCTGAGTGTGTGTTGTACCTGAGTGTGTGTTGTACCTGAGTGTGTGCTGGACCTGAGTGTGTGCTGTACCTGAGTGTGTGCTGTACCTGAGTGTGTGCTGGACCTGAGTGTGTGCTGGACCTGAGTGTGTGCTGTACCTGAGTGTGTGCTGGACCTGAGTGTGTGCTGTACCTGAGTGTGTATTGTACCTGAGTGTGAGCTGTACCTGAGTGTGTGCTGGACCTGAGTGTGTGCTGGACCTGAGTGTGTGCTGTACCTGAGTGTGTGCTGGACCTGAGTGTGTGCTGTACCTGAGTGTGTATTGTACCTGAGTGTGTGCTGGACCTGAGTGTGTGTTGTACCTGAGTGTGTGCTGTACCTGAGTGTGTGTTGTACCTGAGTGTGTGCTGGACCTGAGTGTGTGTTGTACCTGAGTGTGTGCTGTACCTGAGTGTGTGCTGGACCTGAGTGTGTGCTGTACCTGAGTGTGTATTGTACCTGAGTGTGTGCTGTACCTGAGTGTGTGCTGGACCTGAGTGTGTGCTGTACCTGAGTGTGTGCTGGACCTGAGTGTGTGCTGTACCTGAGTGTGTATTGTACCTGAGTGTGTGCTGGACCTGAGTGTGTGTTATATTTGAGTGTGTGTTGTACCTGAGTGTGTGCTGTGTTTGAGTGTGTGTTGTATCTGAGTGTGTGTTGTACCTGTGTGTGTGTTGTACCTGAGTGTGTGCTGTGTCTGAGTGTGTGCTGTATCTGAGTGTGTGTTGTACCTGAGTGTGTGCTGGACCTGAGTGTGTGCTGTACCTGAGTGTGTGTTGTACCTGAGTGTGTGCTGTACCTGAGTGTGTGCTGGACCTGAGTGTGTGTTGTACCTGAGTGTGTGTTGTACCTGAGTGTGTGCTGGACCTGAGTGTGTGTTGTACCTGAGTGTGTGCTGTACCTGAGTGTGTGCTGGACCTGAGTGTGTGCTGGACCTGAGTGTGTGCTGGACCTGAGTGTGTGCTGTACCTGAGTGTGTGCTGGACCTGAGTGTGTGTTATATTTGAGTGTGTGTTGTACCTGAGTGTGTGTTGTACCTGAGTGTGTGCTGGACCTGAGTGTGTGCTGTACCTGAGTGTGTGTTGTACCTGAGTGTGTGCTGTACCTGAGTGTGTGCTGGACCTGAGTGTGTGCTGGACCTGAGTGTGTGCTGTACCTGAGTGTGTGCTGGACCTGAGTGTGTGTTATATTTGAGTGTGTGTTGTACCTGAGTGTGTGTTGTACCTGAGTGTGTGCTGGACCTGAGTGTGTGTTGTACCTGAGTGTGTGCTGTATCTGAGTGTGTGTTGTACCTGTGTGTGTTGTATCTGCATGTGTGTTGTACCTGAGTGTCAAGCTCTCAAACACCTTGATCCCTCTGCACCTCAGAGTTCTGAAATGTTCTCTGCTTAATTAACACTCAGCATCTGAATACTGCATGCCAAGGTGAACAAACCGCACATTTTCACACATTATGCTCCATTTGCCAGATTTGTGTTCAGTCACATAACCTTCTCTATGCTGGTCTACACTTTCACTTCCTAACCTATCTTTGGAATAGCTGATAGCTCCCATGCCTTCAATCCTCTCCTCTGAACGATTGATATAAATTAGAAACACATACAGATCCCTGCAGGGACAGATCATATCCTGCCAATCTCAAAACCCATTGATGCATACTCTCTGTTTCTTGCCAATCGGCCAATCAGCTGCTGGTATGTTACCTCCTTCCACCATGAGCTTTTTGTGCTGCAACATGTGAAATGCCTTCTGGAAATCCAAGGACTATATGACAACATGCACCCATTACACAACACCACATGTTACTCAGACATGTATGCTTTCCTTCACAAAAATATTGTCAGGGTTGGAGGATTTGGACTATAGGGAGAGGCTGGGGCTGTTTCCCCTGGAGCGTCGGAGGCTGAGGGGTGACCTTATAGAGGTTTATAAAATCATGAGGGGCATGAATAGGATAAATAGGCAAAGTCTTTTACCTGGGGTGGGGGAGTCCAGAACTAGAGGGCATAGGGTTAGGGTGGGAGGGGAAAAATATAAAAGAGACCTAAGGGGCAACTTTTTCACACAGAGGGTGGTACGCATATGGAATGAGCTGCCAGAGGAAGTGTGGAGACTGGTACAATTACAACATGTAAAATGCATCTGGATGGGCATATGAAAGGGAAGGGTTAGGAGGGATATGGGCCAAGTGTTGGCAAATAGGATTAGATTGGGTTGGGATATCAGGTCAGCATGGACGAGTTGGACCGAAGGGTCTGTTTCCATGCTGTATGAATCTATGGCTCGAATTGTGTACATTTCAATCAGATCTCCCTCTCATCGTTCTAAATGCTGGTGAATACAGGCTGAGCCAAACCGATCTCTCCGCCAGGATGGTCCTGCCATTAGGAGACACTGAGGACCGCAGATGCTGGAGATCAGAGTCAAGAGTGAGGTGCTGGAAAAGCACAGCAGGTCAGGCAGCATCCGAGGAGCAGGAGAATCAACATTTCAGGCTGGAGCTCTTCATCAGGAATCAGGAGTCCTGATGAAGGGCAGGCCTACAATTCCCTACCGCTGCTCCTAATTTATATGCTTATAAAGGAAATGGATAAGTAAAGTCAGTGTTGAGTCTCCAGAGTGAGAATGGTGGAGTTAATTGCAGATAATAAGAAAAGGGAGACAAAGACAATTAATATTTTACCTTAGTCTTCACTATAGAGGATACAAAAACCACCCCAATAATAACTGGAGATTGAATGAAAAGAGAACTGTGGGGAGTAGGTGGGGAGTAGACTGAACAAACTGATGGGACTGCTGTTAATAGGTGTCCGGGTCCTGATGGTCTTCATCTGAGGATCTCACTGGTGGTTAATGAGATGGATGATGTGCTGGTGTAACAACAAACTGTGTTCGATTCAGGAAAGGTTCCATCAGACTGGAAAGTAACATGGGAAGGAGGCAGGCAACAGAAAACAATACAGCAGTCAGTGTGGTGTCTGTCATGGGTCATGTGTTTGAGTCAGTGAACCAGTCAACAACTGATAACAGCACACTTAGAAAACCTAAAGGAACAGTGAAGAGGAAATCACTTTAACCAATCTATTGGAATTCTTTGAAGGAGGAAAGATGTTGTGAAACTAGAAAGGGTTCAGAAAAGATTTACAAGGATGTTGCCAGGGTTGGAGGATGTGAGCTACAGGGAAAGTCTAAATAGGCTGGGACTGTTTTCCCTGGAGCACGGAGGCTTAGGGGGTGATCTTACAGAGGTTTAAAAAATCATGAGGGGCATAGATAGGATAAATAGACAAGGTCTTTTCCCAAAGGTAAGGGAATCCAAACTAGAGGGCATAGGTTTAAGGTGAGATAGGAAAGATTTAAAAGGGGTGATGTGTTCATGCAGAGGGTGGTACGTGTATGGAATGAGCTGCCAGAGGAAGTGGTGGAGGCTGGTACAATTACGACATTTAAAAGGTATTTGGATGGGTATATGAATAGGAAGGGTTTGGAGGGATATGGGCCAAGTGCTGGCAAATGGGACTAGATCAGATTAGGATATCTGGTTGGCATGGATGAGTTGAAGTGAAGGGTCTGTTTCCATGCTCTAGACTCATAGAGATGTACAGCATGGAAACAGACCCTTCGGTCCAACCCGTCCATGCCGACCAGATATCCCAACCCAATCTAGTCCCACCAGCCAGCGCCCAGACCATATCCCCCAAACCCTTCCTATTCATATACCCAGCCAAATGCCTCTTAAATGTTGTAATTGTACCAGCCTCCACCACATCCTCTGGCAGCCCATTCCATACACATACCACCGTCTGATCTGGAGGCCAATTCACTGAGTATATTCAAGAAAAAGATTAACTTTTCAATTTTAAAGGCATCAAGGGGTATAGTGAGAAAGCAGGAATGTGGATTTGAGAAGGAGGGTCAGCCAGGGTCATAGTGAATGTTACAGCAGACTCAAATGGCTGAATGGCCTCCTCCTGCTCCTAGTTTTGATGTAATTTAAGCATATTCAGGTCTGAGATAGATTTTTAACCAGTAAGGGAATCAAGGGTTCCAGGGAAAAAGCAGCAAACTGCAGCTCAGGAATATCAGATCAGCCATGATCTCATTGAAAGGTACAGCAATGGGCCAAATGGCCCGAATCTGCTGATGGCTCTATATTTGCTGGAAAAGGTCGGCGGGTCTTCCAAGACAGATGGTCTTGCTGCTCTGTCAACTTTAGCGATGGATTAACCCACTTCCTCTCTCCCAAACCAGAGGAGATTGCCTCGCTGACAGAGCAGCTGAATGAAGCCACACAGCACTGGCACGAGATGGACAAGATAAGGAAACGACTCCAAGAGGAACACACGCAGCTGGAGGTGGCACTGGAGGATCTCCAGGTACAACCCTTTCACCTTTCACCAATCAAAGCAGCCGCAGCTGTCAGTGGGCAGGAGGTGGGGGCTGGAGGGTGTGGGGCAAGGCAGTGAGGGAGTACGGGGATGGGGCAGTCACAGGTAAAATTGTCAAATTACCATGGTATACAATACCTACAGTGTGGGAGCAGGCCATTCAGCCCATTGAAGCCATTTCCCATGGTTAATCCATCTAGCCTACACGTCCCAGGACACTGGGACACTGGACACGAGCCAGGGAACTATGACCTCGGTGGTGGGCAAGTTGTTGGAGGGAATCCTGAGGGACAGGACATATACGTATTTGGAAAGGCAAGGGCTGATTCGGGATAGTCAACATGGCTTTGTGCGCGAGAAATCATGTCTCACAAACTTGATTGAGTTTTTTGAAGAAGTAACAAAGAAAATTGATGAGGGCAGAGCAGTAGATGTGATCTATACGGACTTCAGTAAGGCGTTCGACAAGATTCCCCATGGGAGACTGATTAGCAAGGTTAGATCTCATGGAATACAAGGAGAACTAGCCATTTGGCTACAGAACTGGCTCAAAGGTAGAAGACAGAGGGTGGTGGTGGAGAGTTGTTTTTCAGACTGGAGGCCTGTGACCAGTGGTGTGCCACAAGGATCGATGCTGGGTCCTCTACTTTTTGTCATTTACATAAATGATTTTGGATGCGAGCATAAGAGGTACAGTTAGTAAGTTTGCAGATGACACCAAAATTGGAGGTGTAGTGGACAGCGAAGAGGGTTACCTCAGATTACAACAGGATCTTGATCAGATGGGCCAATGGGCTGAGAAGTGGCAGATGGAGTTTAATTCAGATAAATGTGAGGTGCTGCATTTTGGGAAAGCAAATCTTAGCAGGACGTATACACTTAATGGTAAGGTCCTAGGGTGTTGCAGAACAAAGAGACCTTGGAGTGCAGGTTCATAGCTCCTTGAAAGTGGAGATTCAGGTAGATAGGATAGTGAAGAAGGCGTTTGGTATGCTTTCCTTTATTGATCAGAGTATTGAGTACAGGAGTTGGGAGGTCATGTTGCGGCTGTACAGGACATTGGTTAGGCCACTGTTGGAATATTGTGTGCAATTCTGGTCTCCTTCCTATCGGAAAGATGTTGTGAAACTTGAAAGGGTTCAGAAAAGACTTACAAGGATGTTGCCAGGGTTGGAGGATCTGAGCTACAGAGAGAGGCTGAACAGTCTGGGGCTGTTTTCCCTGGAGTGTTGGAGGCTGAGGGGTGACCTTATAGAAGTTTACAAAATTATGAGGGACAAAGTCCTTTCCCTGGGTTTGGGGAGTCCAGAACCAAAGGACATAGGTTTAGGGTGAGAGGGGAAAGATATAAAAGAGACCTAAGGGGCAACTTTTTCACGCAGAGGGTGGTATGTGTATGGAATGAGCTGCCAGAGGAAGTGGTGGAGGCTGGTACAATTGCAATATTTAAGAGGCATTTGGATGGGTATATGAATAGAAAAGGTTTGGAGGGATATGGGCCGGGTGCTGGCAGGTGGGACTAGATTGGGTTGGGATATCTGGTTGACATGGACGGGTTGGACTGAAGGGTCTGTTTCATGCTGTACATCTCTATGACTCTATAACATCAAAATACAGGACTACAGGATCCATTGAGCAATTGACTGACATAGAGTTCCATGGTGTGAGAGAGGGAGCTGAACTTCCTTTTGAGAACGTGAATAATTGAAATGAGCCAAAGACTCTTGACAGATTGAGACAGGCAGGACTGACAGTGTTCTCTGGAATCTCCCTGTGCCACTGTCACTCACTGCTTCTCTCTTGTTGTGTGTTAGAATGAGCTGAAGACAGCAGAGAACAGGAGCAGCCGTCTTCAGGTGGAGCTGACTCAGCTGCAGAGTGAGAATGAGAGAAAACTGAAGGAGAAGGATGACGAGCTGGCCAGCGTGAGGTAAGGAGGAGGAAGCACCCTAGGAAGCAGGGCGACCCGTACTCTGCCAACATTGATCATTTCGGAGAAAGTGAGGACTGCAGATGCTGGAGATCACGAGTCGAGAGCGTGTTGCTGGAAAAGCACAGCAGGCCAGGCAACATCCGAGGAGCAGGAGATCGACGTTTCAGGCATAAACCCTTCGTCAGGAATGTGAGCCGAGGGGGATGGAGAGATAAGTGGGATAAGGTGGTGGGGCTGGGGGAAGGTATGAGAGTGCGATAGGTAGATGGAGGTGGGGATAGCGGTGGTAGATCGGAGAAGAGGGTGGAGTGGATACATGGGAAGGAAGGTGGACAAGTAGGACAGGTCATGAGGGCGGTACCGAGTTGGAAGGTTGGATCTGGGATAAGGTGGGGGGAGGGGAAATGAGGAAACTGGTGAACATCGATCATTTACAGAGGGAAAGCAAGGGTGTTTATTACTGCATTCATGTCTCAGATAATGTGACTGCTATTGCTGGCCACAGCCTGGGGAGCTTCATTCAGCCAACCAGATACATTACTAACAAGAAAACAACCACTGGGAAGTCTAACAGAGCAACCTGCATCTTTACAGCACCTGTAAAAAATGAAATGCCCCCCTGTCATAGGAGCATCCTGAAACAAAGTATTACACTGGCTCCCAGGAAGAGGGGTAAGTCAGATATCCAAGAGGGTATAAGGAGTGTCTGCAGGTAGGAAGTAAGGTGGAGACGCACGAAGGTGTAGGGAGGCAAATCCAGAACTTGGGGGCCCTGGCAACTGAAGGTATGTCCAGTTGTGGCGAACCAATGCAAATCGGGCATGTACACGATGCCTAAATTAGAGAGGGGCAGAGATTATACAATCGTGGCATTTTACAGTAGAGAAGGAGGAGCAGCGGGAGACAGAGCGGAGATAACATTGGGACCAGGAGGATACCAGGAAGGGAAGGGCTTGGTATATATTTGGGCAGCAGCTAAGGTTTTTTCTTTGTTTCATTTCTTGAAGTGCATTGTCTGGTTTTTGTTAGTTGATATAAAGCTAAGGCTTACAATGTCAGGGGAATCTCAGACCTGTGGCATGTGCCTCCTGCTTGATGTGGGAGCTCAGGGACGTGGCTGACGTTCCTGACTCTTACACTTGCAGGAAATGTGTCCAGCTGCAGCTCTTGTTTGACCACCTGACGGCTCTGGAGCTGCGGATGGACTCACTGTGGAGCATCCACGATGCTGAGGAGGTCGTGGATAACACGTTTAGTGAACTGGTCCCACCGCAGGTTAGAATTGCTGAGGGAGATAGTGAATGGGTGACCAAAAGGCAGAAAAAGCGTAGGAAGACAGTGCAGGTGTGCCCTGTGGTTATCTCCCTCCAAAACAGGGATACCGTTTTGGATACTGTTGGGGGAGATGGCTCACTGGGGAGGGCAGCAGTTGTCAGGATCATGGCACCGTGGCGGGCACTGCTGTTCAGAAGGGCAGGAAAAAGACTCATAGGGCCATAGTCATAGGGGATTCTATTGTGAGGGGAGTAGATAGGCAGTTCTGTGGCCGAGAAAAGGACTCCTGGATGGTATGTTGCTCGGGTCAGGGATGTCACCCATCAGCTGCAGAGCATTTTAAAAGGGGAGGGGGAACAGCCAGTTGTCTTGGTGTATATAGGCACCAACGATATAAGTACAAAACGAGATGAGGTCCTGAAAGCAGAATGCAGGGAGCTAGGAGAGAAGTTAAAGGGGAGGACCTCAAAGGTAGCGATCTCAGGATTACTACCAGTGCCACGTGCTAGCCAGTGTAGAAATGAAAAAATAGGCAGGATGAACACGTGGGGCTTGAGAGATGGTGTAGGAGGGAGGGGTTCAGATTTGTTGGACATTGGGACTGGTTCTGGGGAAGGTGGGACTATTACAAATTGGACGGTCTACATCTGAACCAGACCGGGACTAATGTCCTTGGGGGAGTTTTTGCTACTGCTGTTGGGGAGGGTTTAAAACTAATGTGGCAGGGGGCTGGGAACCACAAGAGAAAACAAGTAGGCAGCGAGGTGGAGACGGGAGACTGTAAGGATCATGAAGATAGCATGAATAAGGGGAAGAGTAGGCAGAGAGCAGATGAACGCAAACGAACTGGTGGCCTGAAGTAAATCTACTTTAATGCAAGGAGAACAGTGGGTAAGGCAGGTGAACTTAGGGCTTGGATTGGTGCCTGGGAGTATGACGTTATTGCAATCACAGAGACTTGGTTGAAGGAAGGGCATGATGATTGGCAACTAAATGTTCCAGGATATAGACACTTCAGACCAGACAGGGAGGGAAGTAAAAGGGGGGGTGGAGTTGCATTGCTGGTCAGGGATGATATCATAGCTGTGCTAAAGGAGGACACTATGGAGGGCTGGAGTGTGAGGTAGAAGAACAAATAGATAAACAGATTATAGAAAGATGTAGAGGCAATAGGATAGTGATAATGGGAGATTTTAATTTTCCCAACATTGACTGGGATACACTTAGTGTCAGAGGTCTGGATGGGGCAGAATTTATAAGAAGTGCCCAGGAGAGTTTTCTAGAGCAGTATGTCAATAGTCTGATGAGGGAAGGGGCCATATTGGACCTGGTGTTGGAGAACGAGCCAGGACAAGTGGTAGAAGTTGCGGTGGGGGATTTCTTTGGGAACAGTGCCCACAATTCTGTAAGTTTTAGAATACTTGGAGACAAAGATGCGAGTGGTCCTAAGGGAAGAGTACTAAACTGGCTCAAGGCCAATTATATCAAAATTTGGCAGGAGTTGGGAAATGTGGATTGGACACAGCTATTTGAAGGGTAGTCCACATTTGAGATGTGGGAGGCTTTCAAAGATAGGTTAAAGATAGTGCAGGATAGGCATGTCCCGTTGAAGGTAAAGGATAGGAAGGGCAAGATTCGTGAACCGTGGATGACAGGAAGAATCATACAACTAGCCAAGAGGAAAAGGGAAGCGTACATAAGGTCCAGTCAGCTCAGAACAGAACGGGCCCTGGAGGAATATCGGAAGAGTAGGACAAGTCTTAAATGAAGAATCAAGCGGGCTAAAAGGGGTCATGAAATAACTTTAGCAATCAGAATTAAGGAGAATCCCAAGGCCTTTTATTCATACATAAGAGGCAAGCGGGTAACTAGAAAAAGGGTCGGTCCACTAAAGGATAACTAAGGAAGGCTGTGCCGAACCTGAGAGAATGGGTGAGATTCTGAATGATTACTTTGCATCAGTGTTCACTGAGGAACATGATGAATGTTGAGATTAGAGATAAAAGTTTGTTTACTCTGGATCACATTGGCATAAGTAGGGAAGATGTGTTGGGTAGGCTAGAGGTTATTAAGGTGGACAAATCCCCAGGACCGGATGGGATCTATCCCAAGTTGCTGAGGGAGGCAAGAGAGGAAATAGCTGGGGCCCTGACAGATATCTTTGTGGCATCCTTAAACACAGCTGAGGTGCCGGAGAACTGGAGGGTTGCTCATGTTGTCCCCCTGTACAAGAAGGGTAGTAGGGATATTCCAGGTAACTACAGACCAGTGAGCCTGATGTCAGTGGTGGAAAAGTTGCTGGAGAAGGTACTGAGGGATAGTATTTCTTTATATTTGGAAGCCAATGGGCTTATCAGTGATAGGCAACATGGTTTTGTGTGGGGGAGATCGTGCCTTATCAACTTAATAGAGGAAGTGACCAAATTGATAGATGAAGGAAGGGTGAAGGATTCAATAATGAGAGGTCACACCTTCAAGGTGAGGGGTGAAATGTTTAAGGGGGATACACGCGGCAAGTACTTCACACAGAGGGTGGTAGGTGCCTGGAATGTGTTGCCAGCAGAGGTGGTAGAGGCATAATTGTGCATAATGTTGGACACCTCAATAAGGTCACTCCTTAATCTTCTCTGCTCCAAGCAGAATAAACCCAATCTCTCTAACCATTCCTTGTATCTAAAATCGCTCATTCCTGTTATCACTCTAGTAAATCTCCTTTGAATTCTTTTCAGGACTTTAACATTTTACCTTAAATAAGGTGCCCAGAACTGAACACAACATCCTCAACGACCTGGCTCCCACAGCCTTGTCATATACATGGACTTTAGTAAGGTGTTTGATAAGGTTCCCCATGGTAGACTAATGGAGAAAGTGAAGTCACATGGTGTGCAGGGTGTTCTAGCTAGGTGGATAAAGAACTGGTTGAGCAACAGGAGACAGAGAGAAGTAGTTGAAGGGAGTTTCTCGAAATGGAGAAAGGTGACCAGTGGTATTCCACAGGGATCAGTGCTGGGGACACTGTTGTTTGTGATGTACATAAATGATCTGGAAGGGGGCACTGTTGGTATGATCAGCAAGTTCAGATGACACAAAGGTTGGTGGAGTAGCAGAAAGCATAGGGGACTGTCAAAGAATACAGAAGGATATAGATAGACTGGAAAGTTGGGTGGAGAAGTGGAAGGTGGAGTTCAATCCGGGAAAATGTGAGGTGATGCATTTTGGGAAGTCTAATTCTAGAGCGAATTATACAGTAAACAGAAGAGCCTTGGGAAAAGTTGATGATCAGAGAGATCTAGGAGTGCAGGTCCATTGTACCCTGAAGGTGGCTGCACAGGTGGATAGAGTGGTCAAGAAGGCGTATGGTATGCTTGCCTTCATTGGATGGGGTATTGAGTATAAGAGCTGGCAGGTCATGTTAAAATTGTACACGACGTTGGTTCGGCTGCATTTAGAATACTGTGTACAGTTCTGGTTGCCACATTACCAAAAGGATGTGGATGCTTTGGAGAGGGTGCAGAGAAGGGTTACGAGGATGTGGCCTGGTACGGAAGGTGCTAGCTATGAAGAGAGGTTCAGTAGGTTAGGATGATTTTCATTAGAAAAAAGGAGATTGAGGGGAGACCTGATTGAGGTTTACAAAATCATGAAGGGTATAGACAGGGTGAATAGAGACAAGCTTTTTCCCAGGGTGAAGGATTCAATAATGAGAGGTCACACCTTCAAGGTGAGGGGTGAAATGTTTAAGGGGGATACACGCGGCAAGTACTTCACACAGAAGGTGGTAGGTGCCTGGAATGTGTTGCCAGCAGAGGTGGTAGAGGCATAATTGTGCATAATGTTGGACACCTCAATAAGGTCACTCCTTAATCTTCTCTGCTCCAAGCAGAATAAGCCCAATCTCTCTAACCATTCCTTGTATCTAAAATCGCTCATTCCTGTTATCACTCTAGTAAATCTCTTTTGAATTCTTTTCAGGACTTTAACATTTTACCTTAAATAAGGTGCCCAGAACTGAACACAATATCCTCAATGACCTGGCTCCCACAGCCTTCTGTGGCAATGAATTTCATTGATTCCCCACTCTCTGGCTGAAGAAGATTTTCCTTACCTCCGTTCTAAAAGGTTTTCCCTTTACTCTAAGGCCATTCCCTTGGTCCTAGTCTCTCCTGCCAATGGAAACATCTTCCCAACATCCACTCTGTCCAGGCCATTCAGTATTCTGTATGTTTCAATTAGATCCCCCCCTCATCCTTCTAAACTCCATCGAGTATAGACCCAGAGTCCTCAAACGTTCCTCATATGTTAAGCTTCTCATTCCGAGGCCCATTCTTGTGAACCTCCTCTGAACCCAGTCCAGGGCAAATACATCTTTCCTCAGATATGGGGCTCAAAACAGTGCACACCGCTGTGCTGTTAATGTATAGGGGGGCATGAGTAAAATCCACCCAAAGTCAATAATGAGTTCCTTGGTTTTACTGGCATTGAGAGCTAGGTTGTTCTCAGTGAATTTTTCCAGGTCTTTCACTCCCGTCTGTAGCCTGTTTCATCATCATCTGAGATTCGACCGACTATGGTGGTGTCATAAGCGAACTTGTAAATGGCATTAGTCTGGTATTTGGCGACGCAGTCATGGGTATACAGCGAGTACAGTAGGGGGCTGAGTACACATACCTGTGGAGCTCCAGTGTTGAGTGTTAGTGAGGATGAAATATTGTCCCCAATCTTCACTGTGGCCTGTGGGTCAGGGAAATGAGGATCCACTTGCAAAGAGTGGGGCTTAGTCCGAGATCACTAAGATTAATAATTAGTCTCAAGGGGATAATAGTGTTGAAGGCTGAACTGTAGTCAATGAGTAGGATTCTTACGTAGCTGTTCTTGGTGTCAGGATGTTCTCGGGAGGAGTGAAGGGCAAGTGATATGGCATCTGACGTGGAGCTGTTAGTCTGACAGGCAAATGGGAGTGGGTCAAGAGTAGTGGGGAGGGTGGAGTTGATTAATGCCATGGACCAGCCTTTCAAACCACTTTGTGACCACCGAGGTTAGGGCCACTGGGCGGAAGTCATCAAGACATGCTACATGAGCCTTCTTAGGCACAGGGATGATGTTGGCCCTCTTGAAACAGGCAGGGACAGTGGCCTGCTGCAGGGAGAGGTGAAGATTTTCCCAGTCCACCTGCATTATGAAATCCCCATGCTGACCGTAACTTTGCCTTTCCTACACATCTTTTCTATCTCCTGGTGTATCTTGTGCCTCAGCTCCTGAGGCCTGTACATAACTCCAATTATGTTTTATTTTACCTTTGTGGTTCCTCAACTCTACCCGCACAGATTCTACACGATCTGACCCTATATCGTTTCTTACTATTGATTTAATTTCATTTTTTATGAATAAGGCAACCCCACCTCTCTGCCCACCTGCCTATCTTTTCGATAGGCCTTGAATACTTCGCTCCCAATCCTGATCTCCTTGCAGCCAGGTCTCCGTGATGCCCACCACATCATACCTACCAATTTCAACCTTCACCACAAGTTCATTTACCTTATTCCTTATACTACGTGCATTCAGGTATAACACCTTCAGTCCTGAATTAACTGTCCCTCTTCTCATTGTCATTCATTATCCAGTGTGCTTGAAGTTTGATTGGCATGTGTTTAGATACAGTGAAGTACTGTCTTACATGCTAACCAGGTAGATTGTACCATACAAAGTGCACCAGGGTAGAGTGCCGCAGTGAGATAGAAAGAGAGAGAGAGAGAGAGAGAGAGAGAGAGAGACAGACAGACAGAGAGAGATCTGAGGAAGGGTCCCTGGACATGAAATGTTAACTCTGATTGCTCTTCACAGACACTGCCAGACTTGCTGAGCTTTTCCAGCAACTTCTGTTTTTGTTTCTGAATGTTATTAAAGACTGGTTCTGTGATCACTGAAACAGCCGCGCTGGTATTGACCGCCATTAGAACCAGGTGACCATTTAACCAGATGTTTATTTTGATTGGTTCTGACTTGGATGTTGCTCAGCAATTTACCTGTTCCAAACCAGGATGTTCCGGGGTGTGCACTCTCCTGGGTACCGGCCTGTGAGTTCTCTCACTCAATTCAGACCAGGTGGGACTGTCACCGTCTCAAATTGATTCTGAAAGCCAAACTTATGGAGCAACTTTATGGAGCAACTCATAACCATCAGTCACTTCAGCTGCTAATCTTGCTGTTTTAACCCTCTGCTCTTCCACATGAGTTCTCACTACTTCAGAAAGTGAATTTTTGAATTCCTCCAAATTAGTTGTCTCTCTAAGAGCATCATAGGTTTGCTGTATTTTTAATGCCCTTATTCACATATCAAAACTACTTTGTTTGATCCTTTCAAACTCACTGTAGGTTTGACCAGGGTCCCTCCTTAAATCCTGAAACATTGTCTGTAGGCTTCGGGCACCAGCTCATATATACTTAAGGTGGATTTCTTCAGCTCCTCATACTCCCCAGATACCTCCTCTGATAGTGATGTGAATACCTCACCAGCTCTACCTACAAGTTTTGTTTAACCAACAAAACCCACATGGTCACTGGCCATCGCAGTTCTTTAGTCACTTTTTCACATGAGATGAAAAAGGCTTCCACCTCCTTCTCATGACCTTTAGGCAATGTTTGAATATATTTAAACAGATCCCCACCCGGCCTTTGGCTGCCATGGGTTTGCTCACCCTCACCCTCACCCTCCTCCTCACTGAGCTTACCTTCAGTCCTCATCTCTATCCCTTTAAGCTGACTTTCCTGCCTGAGTGCCAATTTCTGAAATTCAAATTCCCTCTCTTTCTTCCTTTCCTCTCTCTTCTGCTTTTAATCAGAACTCAAACTGTTTCATTTCTGTTGCCCTTTCCTTGTCTTTTGCCTCTGACTCAAGTTGCTTCATTTTCAATTGAATTTTAGCCACCTCTAAAGGTTCTGTTAGTGTTTCCAGCAAATGTAAGTGCTGAGCTATTGCTGTAATTATCTCTTCTTTCCTCATAGAAGGATGCAGCTCCAACTCCAGATGGTCTGCTAATTCCAGCAACTTGGCCTTCCTTACCTTTTGCAAAACCCCACCTTCCAACCCCCAGAAAACTCTTGATGACTGAAAGAGTCATTGCTATGCTAAGCCCTGTTTAAACCAACCGGATTCAACATCCAGAATAAAAGACACTAACACCTACCACTTGCTGCCCTCGTGTCCAACAACTCTAATCCCCCAATTTGGAACTACAAAATAAATCCTGCAAAGAGCCTCCAACCTGTTATGGACCATTGAAAATGTTTCAAGAAAGTAATCCAGGTCCTAACTTTGCTAGTTGTTTTCAGCAGGTCTAACGTGGGTATTTCAGGAGAGATGCCCACTGGTCAAACCACTAAGTTTTAAACAAAACAGAATTTATTTACGAGATTACTGAATGAAACACAAACAACAGAAAACAGAATACCGAATAACTTTAACCTCTCCGAAAACCCAACAGATTATCCCAATTTAATGATGCTGTTCCAAATACTTGCAACAATCCCCATGAACACCCCTTGGCACAAAAGGTAAAATCAAACACAAGTTCTTACAGGATTGAAGTCGGAGAGAGAGAGAGAGGGCGAGCTTGGACCTGCTTCTTTGGGTCCACACTATTGCTAAAAACCAAACCAAACCAGAGTAAAGCTGGGCCGGGAGAACCAGCCACCCCCCCTTTCATTGTATAAGTGTGTGTTTTTTAAACTTGAAAGCCTTCTGCCTGAGGTAGTATCTGTTAGCTATTATCAAATTGGCCCTGAATCCCTACAAGCCCAGACTTTACGGAGTCTGTGTCATTTATGACTTTCTGAAAAGAAAAAGCCAAGGACAGCATAACCTTGTTAAAAGAGCAGCAGAGGCACAGGTACAAGACATGACACTGACCCAGCTGGTACAGAGCCAGCTCTCAGTGTTAACAGAACCCCCAACAACCCTGTTTGTTTATTTATTTATATAGTATTATTACCCCCACACTACTGCTTAACTGCAGTAGTGCTTATTTATTCCCCAGCGCCCATGTTGTGTGTGTGCAGGTGTGAGACAGTGAAAGACACAAAGTGCACGAATCTTTATTCAATTTCCACCACCAGGAAGATAGGAAAACACCCGAGTGGCCAGTGACAAACACTGCCCTTC
The DNA here is from genome assembly GCF_037043375.1 of Chiloscyllium plagiosum. NCBI lineage: Eukaryota > Metazoa > Chordata > Chondrichthyes > Orectolobiformes > Hemiscylliidae > Chiloscyllium > Chiloscyllium plagiosum. The sequence continues at coordinate 127,333,599 of NW_028270143.1, read as the reverse complement.
ACATCGAAGGGCAATGCTGTGTGATCAAACAGTGAAGGGGAGGGTAGGGACTAAATAAAAATAGAGTTGGAGCGGGAAATAATGCACCCCACTCCCTGCGGTGCCCACCTCTCCCTGAAGAGCTCCAGGGTGTTGGTGGACACCGCGTGCTCCTTCTCCAAGGACACCCGGGCCCTAACGTAACCGCGGAAGAGGGGCAGGCAGTCAGCCCTAACAACCCCCTCCACGGCCCGCTGCCTGGACCTGATTATGGCCAGTTTGGCCAGGCCCAGGAGCAGACCCACGAGGAGGTCTTTAGACCTGCCCTGCCTCCTCCGTACCGGGTGCCTGAAGATCAGGAGCGTGGGACTGAAGTGCAACCAAAAGCAGAGGAGGAGGTTTTTGAGGAAATCCAAAAGGGAGTGCAAACGCCCACACCCAATATACACGTGGTCCACGGACTCCACAGCACCACAGAAAGGGCTGGGAGTCCATGAGCCACTGCAATCTGCAGATGTAGGGGACTGCTGCGTGCAGCACCCTCCACCCCAGATCCCTGAGGAAAAGGGGAGGACACCCACGTAGAGAACCCTCCACTGGGGATCCCCACCGCCCGGTGGTAAATGGGCAGGCCAAGGCGTGGATACTCCTGTTTATAGCTGTCAGCCAGGGCTGTCTGATCGGACCAGACTAACAGCCCCAATCAGGGAACTCATACTCTATGAGGTCCACCTCGTTGCTGTCACTACAGATGCAATGTTGTTTGACACTGCACCTGGCTCCATTGTCCCCTGGATTCTCCACCCAGGATGTGTATCTTGCTAACTGCTGATGCCAGGGCTATCCCACTCAATGACGTGAATGAACATTATCCCCAAAGCCCTGTGTGTCTCTATCTAACTGGGAGGAACGTCATCTCTGCAGGAGGAACCACCAGCGTACCATAGACATCCTGCAGGCTGACCTGGAGACTGAGATGAGGAGCAGAGCCGAGGCCCTCCGAATACAGAAGAAAATGGAAAACGACCTCAATGAGATGGAGCAGCAAATGAACCAAGCGATTCGCCGAGCCAGTGAAGCACAGAGAGCTGTTCGCAACTTACTCTCTCAGACAAAGGTCAGTGTGCTTTCGAGCAAAAAACATCCTCACCTCGTCACACTCACTCATTCACACTCACGGGAAATCCCTCCTCACACTCAGTCACACTCACCACGGGAAATCCCTCCTCACATTTACCGTGGGAAATCCCTTCTCACACTCACTCACCACGGGAAATCCCTCCTCACACTTACCGTGGGAAATCCCTTCTCACACTCACTCACGCTCACCACGGGAAATCCCTCCTCACACTCACTCACTCTACTAGAAATCCTTTCAAACATTCACACTCAAACTCACACTGACTCCGAGAGCCTTTGCTCACCCCTCACAGTCTCATTCACTCTGTGGACCCGTCATGGCCTGACTATCTCCTGCTCTGTCCTCACTGCTCCATCCCTGTTCCTCTCATGGTCCTAGCCACACAATGAGGGGGTAATGATCTGGAGTAACTTTGCTGGGCTCTGAACAAGTGGAAGTTTCACATGCAACATGAACACCAGCTTGGGCCTGATGGGCCAAATGGGCTGCGTCTGTGTTGAGAATGGACAGCTCTTTCAAAGATCTGTCCCAGGCACCGCGGGCCGAATGGCCTCCTCTGTGTTCTCTCATTCTACAATCTTTCATCTAGTATAATCTCCGAATCGGACCAATCAGGAAACAGTGGCGAGACATGACACTGGATACAGACAATGTCACAACAGCAAGACTTTTGCTCAATCCCATTAGAATGTTTGTTTCACTCTGGGACATGGGGTGGGGTTGGGAGGGGGTGGTGTATGGGATGTGTGTTATCCATTGTGAAACAACTTTTCACAGGCCTCCATCCATCGCCAATACCTAGCCCTTGGCAATAACACTGCCTCTCATTGAGGAGAAAGTGAGGTCTGCAAATGCTGGAGATCAGAGCTGAAAATGTGTTGCTGGAAAAGCGCAGCAGGTCAGGCAGCATCCAGGGAACAGGAGAATCGACGTTTCGGGCATAAGCCTGAAGAAGGGCTTATGCCCGAAACGTCGATTCTCCTGTTCCCTGGATGCTGCCTGACATGCTGCGCTTTTCCAGCAACACATTTTCAGCTCTGCCTCTCATTGAGTCAGGCATTCAGACCCCAACATCCCTGACGTCCATTTCCTTGCTCCTCGGATGCTGCCTGACCTGCTGTGCGTTTCCAGCAACACTCTCTCAATTCATCCTTTTGTGTCAGCCAGGGCTCCCTGATTGGGCCAGATTAATAGCCCCAGTCGGTGAACTCGTGTTCTCGGAGGTGCGGCTGCCTGACCTTGATCCAATGGTTACTCATTGTGCAGTGTGCTGTCCTCTGTGCTGTCAGTGAATTACCTCCCCTCTCCCTCCTTGCTCACCACTCTCTCTCTGCTCTTCGGCCAGGAATTACAGGCTCAGCTGGAGTCCAGCTCTCAGCTGAACGAGGGCCTGAAGGAGGAGCTGAATGTGTCAAACCGCCGTGTAATTACACTGACCGCTGAGCTCGAGACCGTGAGAAACCTGCTGGAGACCGCAGAACGCAACTGTAAAACAGCGGAGCAGGAACTGCAGGATGGACGAGACAGATCAGAAATGATTCTCTCTCAGGTATCTCATCATCTCTAAATTCAAATGGTCGAGCGTTAGATCACTGACTCTTATTGGTGTGCAGTGAGAACCACTGGTCAGTGCAGACGCGAGGGGCCGAATGGCCTCTCTCCGCATTGTAGTGATTCTGTGATTATGTGATTAGATAAACAGTTGGGATTTTCCGACAATCGACAATGGATTCCTGGTCATCGTTACACTCTCAATTCCAGATTTGTTTTTTCCTTTTCCATTGAATTCGATTTCCACCATCTGTTTGTGGCGGAATTCAAACCCATGTCCCCACAACATTATCTGGGTCGGTGGATTAACAGTCCAGCGATGTTCTTTAGGGAAAGAAACTGGCGTCCTCACCTGGTCTGGCCTACATGTGACTCCAGACTCACAGCAACGTGGTTGACTCTTAATCGCCCTCAGGGCAATTAGGGATGGGCAATAACTGCTGGCCTAGTCAGTGATGCCATCATCCTGTGAATGAATAAACATGAAAGAAACAAATTGGAACGTCATCGTTCCCATATCCCAGGAGGGAAACAGGAAATGAGGGGAATCGAGTGGACAGAACCTGCCATAAGACCTGTGCTGCCTTTGAGTCCTTTGTAACGTCTTCCTCTGCCCCAGTTCACGGAGACTTTGTGACTCAGTGGGCCATGATTCCATCGGATTTACTAATGTCCTTGAAGGACCATCCTCACGTGGTCTGGCCTACAGGTGACTCCAGACCCACAGCAATGTGGTCGACTCTTACCTGCCCTCTGGGCAATTAGGGATGAGCAATAAATGCTGGCCTCACCACTGATGCCTTCATCCTGAGCGGAAAGGTGATTTTGAACTTATGCAAGACGCTGGTTAGACCTCAGCTGGAGTGCTGTGTACGGTCATTGGCGCCATATTACAGGAAAGATGCAAATGTATTGGAGAAAATGCAGAAGCGATTTCTGAGAATGAGTGCAGGGATGAGAGCCTTCAGTGATGAGGACTGATTGAGGAAGTTGGGACTATTCTCCTCGGACAGAAGAAAGCTGAGAGGGAGGTCTGATAGAGGTTTTCAGATAGAGTGGATAGGGAGAAACTATCCCTTCTCGTAAAAGGAACAAGAACGAGAAGACGTGGAGTTAAGGAGTGAAGTGAGAAAGATATTTTCACCCAGTGAGTTATTGGGGTATAGAGTGCACTGCCTGGAAACGTGGTAGGGGCTGGTTCAACTGAAGCATTCTAGAGGGGTATTGGATGGTTATTTGGATAAGATTGTGTGCGGGCATGTGGGGCAAAGGCAGGAGATTGGCACTAGGTCATACAGCCAGGCTAGTTAGCAGAACCAGTGCAGAGGTGATGGGCTGAATGGCCTCCTCTGCACTGTAATAAGTATGTGATTTGACGGTAAACTCATGCACTTTCCTCTCGCACCTGCAGAACATAAACTACCTAAATCAGAAGAAAAAGTATGAATATGACATTGAGCAACTGAACCAGCAAGTTGAGATATTGGTGCAGGAATTCCGGATGGAAGCTGAGAACTTCCGGAAGGCCAAAACTGAGGTAAGTACAACACAGTGTTCTGACTGGGCACGAAACACTGACTCTGCTTTCTCTCTCTACAGGTGCTGCCGGACCTGCTGAGTTTCTCCAGCACCTTCTGGATTTGTTTCAGATTTCCAGCATCCTCAGTTCTTGCTTTTATTTCATTTCAGCGCTTTTTTTAAAAATGAGTTCACATCCTGCCTGATCCCTATCTGTCACTATCCCTAACCCTGTGTAATATTCCCAGCTCCACAAACTCTACTCCCTGTCAGAACCTGACTTATATTAAAATTGTGCTGACAAGTGGCAAGTAACATTCATGCCATACAAATGGGGGGGTGGTCGAGATTAAAGTGGTGCTGGAAAAGCACAGCAGTTCAGGCAACATCCGAGGAGCAGGAAAATCAAGGTTTCGGGCAAAAGCCCTTCATCAGGAATGCAGGCCCGAAACGTTGATTTTCCTGCTCCTCGGATGCTGCCTGACCTGCTGTGCTTTTCCAGCACCACTCTAATCTAGACTCTGGTTTCCAGCATCTACAATCATTGTTTTTACCTGTGCCAAACAAATGCCAGGCTATGACCATCTCCAATAAGAGACAATCTTACCACCGCCCCTTGACATTTGATGGTGTTACCATCACTGAATCCACCACTATCAACATCCTGGGGGTTACCATTGACCAGAAACTCAACTGGACTCACCACATAAACACAGTGGCTACAGGAGCAGGTCAGAGGCTAGGAACATTACAGTGAGTAACTCACCTCCTGACTCCCAAGAGCCTGTTCACCATCTGCAAGGCACAAGGCAAGTATACTCCCCACCAGCTTGGAGGGGTATAGCCCCAACAACACTCAAGCAGCTCACTTGGTTAGTACCACATCCATGAGCATACACTCCTTCCATCATTGACTCTGCAGAAATGTACCAAAGATCCTCCAACCCAGCTATTGTGGCCCTAGTCTTTAACAGTGGCAGTCTACTCTCTCCAAGTTTCAGTCTGAATTGGTTGGACAGTATTTGGAATTGGACTGGGGACCCTGGAAACGCAAAGAGGCTGCCCCCGTTCCTGAGGAGGCCTGGGCAGAAAGACTGACCGAGAGTTCCAGCCAGTTTAAAAATAACCTTTAGAACAGGGGTCATTCTTCCTATTCTTGCCCCCTCACCCTCCCTGCCCTCACTCTCCCTGCCCTCACCCTCCCTGCCCTCACACTCCCTGCCCTCACCCTCCCTGCCCTCACTCTCCTTGCCCTCACCCTCTCTGCCCTCACCCTCCCTGCCCTCACCCTCCCTGCCTTCACCCTCCCTGCCCTCACTCTCGCTGCCCTCACCCTCCCTGCCCTCACTCTCCCTGCCCTCACCCTCCCTGCCCTCACCCTCCCTGCTCTCACCCTCCCTGCCCTCACTCTCCTTGCCCTCACCCTCTCTGCCCTCACCCTCCCTGCCCTCACCCTCCCTGCCTTCACCCTCCCTGCCCTCACTCTCGCTGCCCTCACCCTCCCTGCCCTCACCCTCCCTGCCCTCACTCTCGCTGCCCTCACCCTCCCTGCCCTCACTCTCCCTGCCCTCACTCTCCCTGCCCTCACCCTCCCTGCTCTCACCCTCCCTGCCCTCACCCTCCCTGCCCTCACTCTCCCTGCCCTCACCCTCCCTGCCCTCACCCTCCCTGCCCTCACCCTCTCTTCCCTCACCCTCCCTGCCCTCACCCTCCCTGCCCTCACCCTCCCTGCCCTCACTCTCGCTGCCCTCACCCTCCCTGCCCTCACTCTCGCTGCCCTCACCCTCTCTGCCCTCACTCTCCCTGCCCTCACCCTCCCTGCTCTCACCCTCCCTGCCCTCACCCTCCCTGCCCTCACCCTCCCTACCCTCACTCTCCCTGCCCTCACCCTCCCTGCCCTCACCCTCCCTGCCCTCACTCTCCCTGCCCTCACCCTCCCTGCCCTCACCCTCCCTGCCCTCACTCTCCCTGCCCTCACCCTCCCTGCCCTCACCCTCCCTGCCCTCACCCTCCCTGCCCTCACTCTCCCTGCCCTCACCTTCCCTGCCCTCACCCTCCCTGCCCTGCACAGTTCAGAGAGTGCTGACTGCACGTGTTTCTCATTGTTCAGGTTATGGCAGTGACTGAGAAGCTGAAGAGAGAACAGGAAATCAACTCCAGCCTGGAACTGGCCAAAAAGAGCCTGGAACAGATGGTCAAAGACTTGCAGGAACAGCTGGATGAAGCTGAGATGGGGGCACTGAAAAGCAGCAAGAAGCAGCTGCACAAGATGGAGGCTCGGGTGAGAGGTCCAGAGCTGGGTAACCCACACTGTACAGTATCCATGGAAACCAGGCCCTCCATCGTACAATATCCATGGAAACCAGGCCCTCTGTTATACAGTACCCATGGAACTCGGTTCCCCTCACACAGTATCCATTGGAATCAGGCTGCCATCATGGTATCCATGGAAACCAGGCCCCCACTGGACAATGCCCATGAAAACCAGGCCCTCCATTATACAGTATCCATGGAAACCAGGTCACCATCGTATAGTGTCCATGGAAACCAGGCGCTTATCGTTCAATATCCATGGAAACTAGGTCCCAATTGTAGAGTATCCATGGTAACCAGGTTCCCATTGTTCAGTGACCGTGGAAGCCAGACCTCCATCATACAGTATGGAATATGAGCCTTGAATTGGCAAACAGACCCTCCTACATGAATCACAAATGTTTAGTTTGCAGGTATAGCCTGTAATTGAGAAAGGCAATGGCGTGTTGGCCTTTATTGCAAGGGGCATGGGGTATCAAACTAGGGAGGACTCACTACAACTGTGCAATGAATGAATGAATATATCAAAGTCAGTGGCAGTGAAAGAGAGTGCGAGCATGTTCCTGTAAGGGTGAAGATTGTGACCCAAAATTCCTGAGAACCCTGGAAAAGTCAAGGAACGTACAGGGTTGAACCAGGAATAAAAGTGAAGCTTTTGGTAGATACCAACAGCTTAGAGAACCTGAAACCAGAGGAGACTGAGAGGGGGCCATGATTGAGGTGTTCACAGCTATAGAGGGGTAGAACAGGAGAAGTAGGGACAGAACCTTTCCCTTGGTTGAGGGATCAATGATCAGAGGGACATTGACCTGTTTGAGAGGAATATCTCTTATACCCAGAGGGAGGGAGGTGGGAATCTGCCTGTGAGGCTGTTAGAGGCAGAAACCCTCATGATAAAAGGAAAAAAGTAAATTACTGTAACGTAACGGGCTCTACGGCCCTCCAAGTCTGTGCCGATCCAGATCCTCGATCTAAACCTGCTGCCTTTTTTTGAAGGATCAGTATTCCTTGCTCCCTGCCCATTCATGTATCTGTCTAGATACATCATAAATGACACTAGCGTTCCCGCTTTCATTGGTGATACATTCCAGGCCCCCACCCACCCTCTGCGTGGAGAACTTTCCAAGCATATCTCCCCTAAACCTTGACCCTCTCATTTTGAACTTTAGTAATTGAGTTCTGCACTCTGGGGAAAAAGCCTTCTTGCTATCCACTCCGTCTATACCTGTGATAATTTTGTAAACCTCAATCAAGTTCTCCCTCAACTCCATCTTTCTAATGAAAATAATCCTAATCTACTCAACCTCTCCTCATAGCTAACACCCTCCATATCAGGCAACATCCTGGTGAACCTCCTCTGCACCATTTCCAAAGCATCCACATGCTATTGGTAATATGGCAACCAGAACTGTACGCAGTATTCCAAATGTGGCTGAGCGAAAGTCCTATACAACTGTAACATGACCTGCCAACTCTTGTACGCAATAACCCGTCCAATGAAGGAAAGCATGCAGTATGCTGCCTTTACCACTCTATAGACCTGTGTTGCCACCTTCAGGGAATAATGGACCTGAACATCCAGATCTCTCTGTACATCAGTTTTCCCCAGGACTTATCCATTTACTTTATAGTTCGCTCTTGAATTGGATCTTCCAAAATGCATCACCTTGCATTTGTCCAGATTGAACTCCACCTGCCATTTCTCTGCCCAGCTCTCCAATCTATCTATATTCTGCTGTATTCTCTGACAGTCCCTACACTATCTGCTACTCCACCAAGCTTAGTGTCATCTGCAAACATGCTAATGAGGCAAACTACACCTTACTCAAAATCATTTATGTATATCACAAACAGTAGTGGTCCCAACACGGATCCCTGTGGGATGCCACTGGTCACAGGTCTCCATTTTGACAAGCTCCCTTCCACTACTACTCTCTGTCTCCTGTTGCCCAACCAGTTCTCTATCCATCTAGCTAGAACACTCTGGACCCCAAGCGACCTCACCTTCTCCATCAGCCTACCATGGGGAACCTTATCAAATGCCTTACTAAAGTCCATGTATATGACATATACAACCCTTCCCCCATCAATCAACTTTGTCACCTCCTGAAAGAATTCTATTAGGTTTGTAAGTCATGACCTTCCCTGCATAAAACCATGCTGCCTATCACTGATAAGCCCATTTTCATCTAAATGGGAATAGATCCTGTCCCACAGCATCTTCTCCAGCAGCTTCCCTACCACTGACGTCAGGCTCATCGGTCTATAATTACCTGGTGTATCCCTGCTACCCTTCTTAAACAAGGTGTCAACATTTTATTTTTCCTCCCTGGGACCAGTGGGAGACAGAGCAGAGGTGACATGGAGACCAGGATGGTGCTGGGAAGGTAAGGACTTGGTAAATATTTGGGTGGTGACTAAACCCAAGATACTACACATGTAGTATTTCCCTCCCGCGCTCCCCTCCTCTAACCAGAAGAGAAAGACTCTGTAAGGTAAGATTTTTATTTTTTTCTCTTTCTTTCATATATTGAAGTGCATTGTCTGGTTTTAGTTAGTTGATATAAAGCTAAGGCTTACAATGTCAGGGAACCTCAGACCCGTGCCTCTTGCTTGATGTGGGAGCTCAGGGACGTGGCTGACGTTCCTGACTCTTACACTTGCAGGAAGTGTGTCCAGCTGCAGCTCTTGTTTAACCGCATGCCGGCTCTGGAGCTGCGGACGGACTCACTGTGGAGCATCCACGATGCTGAGGAGGTCGTGGATAACACGTTTAGTGAACTGGTCCCACCGCAGGTTAGAATTGCTGAGGGAGACAGTGAATGGGTGACCAAAAGGTTGAAAAAGCATAGGAAGGCAGTGCAGGTGTCCCCTGTGGTCATCTCCCTCCAAAACAGGGGTACCATTTTGGATACTGTTGGGGGAGATGGCTCACCAGGGAGGGCAGCAGTTGTTAGGATCATGGCACCATGGCGGGCACTGCTGTTCAGAAGGGCAGGAAATAGACTCATAGGACCATAGTCATAGGGGATTGTATTGTGAGGGGAGTAGATAGGCAGCTCTGTGGCCGAAAACGGGACTCCCGGATGGTATGTTACCTCCCAGGTGCTCAGGTCAGGGATGTCACCCATCGGCTGCAGAGCATTCTAAAAGGGGAGGGGGAACAGCCAGTTGTCTTGGTGTATATAGGCACCAACGATATAAGTACAAAACGAGATGAGGTCCTGAAAGCAGAATGCAGGAAGCTAGGAGAGAAGTTAAAGGGGAGGACCTCAAAGGTAGCGATCTCAGGATTACTACCAGTGCCACGTGCTAGCCAGTGTAGAAATGAAAAAATAGGCAGGATGAACACGTGGGGCTTGAGAGATGGTGTAGGAGGGAGGGGTTCAGATTTGTTGGACATTGGGACTGGTTCTGGGGAAGGTGGGACTATTACAAATTGGACGGTCTACATCTGAACCAGACCGGGACTAATGTCCTTGGGGGAGTTTTTGCTACTGCTGTTGGGGAGGGTTTAAAACTAATGTGGCAGGGGGCTGGGAAACACAAGAGAAAACAAGTAGGCAGCGAGGTGGAGACGGGAGACTGTAAGGATCATGAAGATAGCATTAATAAGGGGAAGAGTAGGCAGAGAGCAGATGAACGCAAACGAACTGGTGGCCTGAAGTAAATCTACTTTAGTGCAAGGAGTATAGTGGGTAAGGCAGGTGAATTTATTGCTTGGATTGGTGCCTGGGAGTATGACATTATTGCAATCACAGAGACTTGGTTGAAGGAAGGGCATGATGATTGGCAACTAAATGTTCCAGGATATAGACACTTCAGACCACACAGGGAGGGAAATAAAAGGGGGTGGAGTTGCATTGCTGGTCTGGGACAATATCACGGCTGTGCTAAAGGAGGACACTATGGAGGGCTGGAGTAGTGAGGCATTTTGGGTGGAGCTGAGAAATAAGAAGGGTGCAGTGACATTGTTGGGGCTGTATTACAGGCCTCCCAACAGTGAGCGTGAGGTAGAAGAACAAATAGGTAAACACACTATGGAAAGATTCTGGATTAGTGGTGCTGGAAAAGCACAGCAGTTCAGGCAGCATCCGAGGAACAATAAAATCGACATTTTGGGTAAAAGCCCTTCATCAGGAATACAGTATTCCTGTATCCTGTGTTCCTGATGAAATGCTTTTGCCCGAAACATCGATTTTACTGCTCCTTGGATGCTGCCTGAACTGCTGTGCTTTTCCAGCACCTCTAATCCAGAATCTGGTTTCCAGCATCTGCACTCATTGTTTTTACCTAGATGATGGAAAGATGTGGAGGCAACAGGGTGGTGGTCAAAGAGTCATAGAGATGTACAGCATGGAAACAGACCTTTCGGTCCGACCCGTCCATGCTTACCAGATATCTCAACCCAATCTAGTCCCACCTACCAGTACCCAGCCCATATCCCTCCAAACCCTTCCTAGTCATATACCCATCCAAATGCCTCTTAAATGTTGCAATTGTACCAGCCTCCACCACTTCCTCTGGCAACTCATTCCATACACTTACCACCCGCTGCGTGAAAAAGTTGCCCCTTAGGTCTCTTTTATATCTTTCCCCTCTCACCCTCTAGTTCTCGACTCCTCGACCCCAGGGAAAAAACTTTGTCTATTTATCCTATCCATGCCCTTCATAATTTTGTAAACCTCTATAAGGTCACCCCTCAGCCTCCAACGCTCCAGGGAAAACAGCCCCAGCATGTTCAGCCTCTCCCTGTAGCTCAGATCCTCCACCCCTGGCAACATTCTTGTAAGTCTTTTCTGAACCCTTTCAAGTTTCACAACATCTTTCCGATAGGAAGGAGACCAGAATTGCACGCAATATTCCAACAATGGCCTAACCAATGTCCTGTACAGCCACAACATGACCTCCCAACTCCTGTACTCAATACCCTGACCAATAAAGGAAAGCATACCAAACGCCTTCTTCACTACCCTATCTACCTGCAACTCCACTTTCAAGGAGCTATGAACCTGCACTCCAAGGTCTCTTTGTTCTGCAACACTCCCTAGGACCTTACCATTAAGTGTACAAGTCCTGCTAAAATTTGCTTTCCCAAAATGCAGCATCTCGGATTTATCTGAATTAAACTCCATCTGTCACTTCTCAGCCCATTGGCCCATCTGGTCCAGATCCTGTTGTAATCTGAGGTAACCCTCTTCGCTGTCCACTACATCTCCAACTTTGGTGTCATCTGCAAACTTACTAACTGTATCTCTTATGCTCGCATCCAAATCATTTATGTAAATGACAAAAAGTAGAGGGCTCAGCACCGATTCTTGTGGCACTCCACTGGTCACAGGCCTCCAGTCTGAAAAACAACCCTCCACCACCACCCTCTGTCTTCTACCTTTGAGCCAGTTCTGTATCCAAATGGCTAGTTCTCCCTGTATTCCGTGAGATCTAACCTTGCTAATCAGTCTCCCATGGGGAACCTTGTCGAAAGCCTTACTGAAGTCCATATAGATCACATCTACTGCTCTGCCCTCATCAATCGTCTTTGTTACTTCATCAAAAATCTCAATCAAGTTTGTGAGACATGATTTCCCACGCACAAAGCCATGTTGACTATCCTGAATCAGTCCTTGCCTTTACAAATACACGTACATCCTGTCCCTCAGGATTCCCTCCAACAACTTGCCCACCACCGAGGTCAGGCTCACCAGTCTATAGTTCCCTAGCTTGTCCTTACCAACCTTATTAAACAGTGGCACCACCTTTGCCAACCTCCAGTCTTCCGGCATCTCACCTGTGACTAACGATGATACAAATATCTCAGCAAGAGGCCCAGCAATCACTTCTCTAGCTTCCCACAGAGTTCTCGGGTACACCTGATCAGGTCCTGGGGACTTATCCATCTTTAACCGTTTCAAGACATCCAGCACTTCCTCCTCTGTAATCTGGACATTTTGCAAGATGTCACCATCTATTTCCCTAAAGTCTATATCTTCCATATCCTTTTCCACAGTAAATACTGATGCAAAATATTCATTTAGTATCTCCCCCATTTTCTGTGGCTCCACACAAAGGCCGCCTTGCTGATCTTTGAGGGGCCCTATTCTCTCCCTAGTTACCCTTTTGTCCTTAATGTATTTGTAAAAACCCTTTGGATTCTCCTTAATTCTATTTGCCAAAGCTATCTCATGTCCCCTTGTTGCCCTCCTGATTTCCCTCTTAAGAATACTCCTCCTGCCTTTATACTCTTCTAAGGATTCACTCGATCTATCCTGTCTATACCTGACATATGCTTCCTTCTTTTTCTTAACCAAACCCTCAATTTCTTTAGTCATCCAGCAATCCCTATACCTACCAGCCTTCCCTTTCACCCTGACAGGAATATACTTTCTCTGGATTCTTGTTATCTCATTTCTGAAGGCTTCCCATTTTCCAGCCGTCCCTTTACCTGCGAACATCTGCCCCCAATCAGCTTTCGAAAGTTCTTGCCTAATACCATCAAAATTGGCCTTTCTCCAATTTAGAACTTCAACTTTTAGATCTGGTCTATCCTTTTCAATTACGATTTTAAATCTATTAGAATTATGGTCGCTGGCCCCGAAGTGCTCCCCCACTGACACCTCAGTCACCTGCCCTGCCTTATTTCCCAAGAGTACAAAGTTAAAAATCACACAACACCAGGTTATAGTCCAACAGGTTTAATTGGAAGCACACTAACTTTCAGAGCAATGCTCCTTCATCAGGTGGTAGTTCCCAAGAGTAGGTCAAGTTTTGCACCTTCTCTCGTAGGTACACCCACATACTGAATCAGCAAATTGTCTTGTAAAAGAAATTCCTCTCCATCTAAACCTTTAACACTATGGCAGTCCCAGTTGATGTTTGGAAAGTTAAAATCCCCTACCATAACTACCCTATTATTCTTACAGATAGCTGAGATCTCCTTACAAGTTTGTTTCTCAATTTCCCTCTGACTATTGAGGGGGTCTATAATACAATCCCAATAAGGTGATCATCCCTTTTTTATTTCTCAGTTCCACCCAAATAACTTCCCTGGATGTATTTCCGGGTATATCCTCCCTTAGCACAGCTGTAATGCTATCCCTTATCAAAAATGCCACTCCCCCTCCTCTCTTGCCTCCCTTTCTATCCCTACACTAGCATTTGTATCCTGGAACATTCAGCTGCCAGTCCTGCCCATCCCTGAGCCATGTTTCTGTAATTGCTGTGATATCCCAGTCCCATGTTCCTAACCATGCCCTGAGTTCATCTGCCTTCCCTGTTAGGCCCCTTGCATTGAAATAAATGCAGTTTAATTTATTAGTCCTACCTTGTCCCTGCCTGCCATGACTGTTTGACTCTCTTCTGTTCTCAGCTGTACCCCTCTCAGATCGATCTCTTTCCTCACTATCTCCCTGGGTCCCACCCCCCCCACCTTACTAGTTTAAATCCTCCCAAGCAGTTCTCGCAAATTTCCCTGCCAGTATATTAGTCCCCTTCCAATTTAGGTGCAATTCGTTCTTCTTGTACAGGTCACTTCTACCCCAAAAGAGATTCCAATGATCCAAAAATGTGAATCCTTCTCCCATACACCAGCTCCTCAGCCATGCATCCATCTGCTCTATCCTTCTATTCCTGCCCTCACTAGCTCGTAGCACTGGGAGCAATCCAGATATTACTACCCTTGAGGACCTCCTTTTTAAATTTCTGCCTAACTCTCTGTAATCTCCCTTCAGAGTCTCAACCTTTTCCCTTCCAATGTTGTTGGTTCCAATGTAGACAATGACCTCCTGCTGGCCCCTCTCCCCCGTGAGAACATTCTGCACCCTCTCTGAGACATCCTTGATCCTGGCAGCAGGGAAGCAACACACCATTCTGATTTTTCTCTGCTGGCCACAGAAACGTTTGTCTGTACCTCGGACTACAGAAATCCCGAACACAATTGATCTCTTGGAAGCCAATGTACCCCTCGTTGCATTAGAGCCAGTCTCAATACCAGAAACTTGGCTGTTCATGCTACGTTCCCCTGAGAATCCATCACCCCCTACAGTTTCCAAAACAGCATACCTATTTGAAATGGGTATATCCACAAAAGACTCCTGCACTAGGTGCCTACCTCTCTCACCCTTCCTGGAGTGAACCCATCTATATGACTGTATCTGAGACTTTCCCCCCCTTCCTATAACTGCCATCCATCACATACTGCTGCTGTTGCAAATTCCTCATTGCTTCTATTTGTCTCTCCAACCGATCCACTCGATCTGATAAGATTCGCATCCAACAGCATTTATAGCAGATATAATCCGCAGTAACCCTTAAACTCTCTTTAAACTCCCACATCTGACAAGAAGTACATATCACTGCAAAGGCCATTTTTGCTCCTTCACAATCGACAGACCCAGAAAATAACACCGTCTTATTCCTCTACAAACACTGCCCCAGGTTAAATTAAGAGCTATGGCTTATATTTTAAGTTTAATCAAGAGACTTATCTCCAAAAACATTTAATCAAGAAAGAATCCACTATACTCACTACTGCAGCCTTTCTCTTGGACAGACTTAAAACAACAATTAACTTATCTGATTTTGTGCTGCGAACTTCACCCAACAGTTCCTCCAAGATTAGTTGTGAAATTCACTGTTTGTTAATTTTCCCAGATGCACTCTGATGTCCAGCGACACATGAATTCAAAAACAGCAAAGGCAGTAACTGTGCAGGTTCTCTCTCTCTCTCTCTCTCCTGCACTGTCCTCACCATGTGTTTCCTTTGTCTGCTCTTCTCCTTTTTAAAACTGCTGATGTTTTGACTTTTTTTTTCCAAAGTTCCAAAACAATGCATCAGCATATAAAACATTGCTGCTCCTGGAATTCAAGGAAATCACCTCCAACACCTAAAATACCTCAAAAAAAAAAGAAGCAGCTCTTACAGCCAGAAAGTTTTCCTGTCCTCCATCTTGGATTGGTGATGAGAGATTTTAATTTTCCCAACATTGACTGGGATACACTTAGCGTCAGAGGTCTGGATGGGGCAGAATTTGTAAGAAGCGTCCAGGAAAGTTTTTTAGAGCAGTATGTCAATAGTCCGACGAGGGAAGGGGCCATATTGGACCTGGTGTTAGGGAATGAGCCAGGCCAGGTGGTAGAAGTTGCGGTGGGGGATTTCTTTGGGAACAGTGTCCATAGACAAAGAAGAGAGTGGTCCTAAGGGAAGAGTACTAAACTGGGCCAAGGCCAATTATATCAAAATTAGGCAGGAGCTGGGAAATGTGGATTGGACACAGCTATTTGAAGAGAAGTCCACATTTGATATGTGGGAGGCTTTCAAAGATAGGTTAAAGATAGTGCAGGATAGGCATGTCCCTTTGAAAGGAGAAAGTGGGTACTGCAGATGCTTGAGATCAGAGTCAAGATTAGAGAGTGCTGGAAAAGCACAGCAGGTCAGGCAGCATCCAGGGAGCAGGAAAATCAACGTTTCAGGCAAAAGCCCTTCATTGGGAAAACAGATTTCCTAATGAAGGGCCTTTGCCGAATCGTCGATTTGCCTGCTCCTCAGATGCTGCCTGATCTGCTGTGCTTTTCCAGCACATCTCTAATCATGTCCTGTTGAAAGCAAAGGATAGGAAAGGCAAAATTCGTGAACCATGGATGACAGGAGAAATCGTACGACTAACCAAGAGGAAAAGGGAAGCGTACATAAGGTCTAGGCAGCTAAGAACTGAATGAGCCCTGAAGAATATTGGAAGAGTAAGACCAGTCTTAAACGAGGAATCAAGCGGGCTAAAAGGGTCATGAAATAGCTTTAGTGAGCAGAATTAAGGAAAATCCCAAAGCATTTATTCTTATATAAGAAGCAAGCGGGTAACTAGAGAAAGGATTGGTCAACTAAAGGATAACTAAGGAAGGCTGTATGCTGAACCTGAGAGAATGGGTGAGATTCTGAATGATTACTTTGCATCAGTGTTCACTGAGGAGAGGAACATGATGAATGTTGAGATTAGGGATAGAAGTTTGATTAGTCTGGATCACGGTGACATAAGTAGGGAAGATGTGTTGGGTAGGCTAGAGGTTATTAAGGTGGACAAATCCCCAGGACCGGATGAGATCTATTCCAGGTTGTTGAGGGAGGCAAGAGAGGAAATAGCTGGGGCTAGTTCCCCATGGTAGACTAATAGAGAAAGTGAAGTCACATGGTGTGCAGGGTGTTCTAGCTAGGTGGATAAAGAACTGGTTGAACAGCAGGAGACAGAAAGTAGTAGTTGAAGGGAGTTTCTTGAAATGGAGAAAGGTGACCAGTGGTGTTCCACAGGGGTCAGTGCTGGGGCCACTGTTGTTTGCAATATACATAAATGATCTGGAAGAGGGCATTGGTGGTATGTTCAGCAAGTTTGCAGATGACACAAAGATTGGTGGAGTAGCAGAAAGCATAGGGGACTGTCAAAGAATACAGGAGAATATAGATAGACTGGAAAGTTGGGTGGAGAAGTGGAAGGTGGAGTTCAATCCGGGAAAATATGAGGTGATGCATTTTGGGAAGTCTAATTCTAGAGCGAATTATACAGTGAACTGAAGTGCCTTGGGAAAAGTTGATGAGCAGAGAGATCTGGGAGTTCAGGTCCATTGTACCCCGAAGGTGGCTGCACAGGTGGATAGAGTGGTCAAGAAGGTGTATGGTATGCTTGCCTTCATCAGACGGGTATTGAGTATAAGAGCTGGCAGGTCATGTTAACATTGTACAAGGCCGCATTTAGAATACTGTGTACAGTTCTGGTCGCCACATTACCAAAAGGATGTGGATGCTTTGGAGAGGGTGCAGAGAAGGTTTATGAGGGTGTTGCCTTGTATGGAAGGTGCTATGAAGAAAGGTTGGGATTGTTTTCATTAGAAAAAAGGAGATTGAGGGGGGAACTGATTGAGTTTACAAAACCATGAAGGGTATAGACAGGGTGGGTAGAGACAAGCTTTTTCCCAGGGTGAAGGATTCAATAATGAGAGGTCACGCTTTCAAGGTGAGAGGTGGAAAGTTTAAGGGGGATACATGCGGCAAGTACTTTACACAGAGGGTGGTAGGTGCCTGGAACGTGTTGCCAGCAGAGGTGGTAGAGGCAGGCATGGTAGATTCATTTAAGATGGGTCTGGACAGATGCATGAGTAGGTGGGGAGAGAAGGATACAGATGCTTAGGAATTGGGCGAAAGGTTAAGGCAGTAGATTTGGATCGGCACAGCCTTGGAGGGCCGAAGGGCCTGTTCCTGAGCTGTACATTTTCTCTGTTCTTTGTTATTAGCAATTCTCCCGTCCTCCGGGACCTCACCTGTGTTCAAGGATGCTGCAAAGATATCTGTTAAAGCCCCAACTATTTCCTCTCTCCTTTCCCTCAGTAACCTGGGTTAGATCCCATCCGGATCTGGGGACTTGTCTACCTTAATGCCTTTTAGAGTACCCAAAACTTGCTCCCTCCCTTAAGGCAACTTGACCTAGTGTAATCAAAGATCTATCCCTAACCTCAATATCCATCATGTCCCTCTCCTCGGTGAATATCGATGCAAAGTACTCATTAAGAATCTCACCTGTTTTCTCTGACTCCATAACCTTCCTCCTTTGCCCTTGAGTGGCCAACCCTTTCTCTCATTACCCTCTTGCTCCTTATATAAGGTTTTGGGACTTTCTCTAACCCTGTTTGCTAAAGATATCTCATGACCTCTTTTAGCCCTCTTAATTCCTCGTTTCAAATTGGTTCTACATTCCCGATATTCTTCCAAAGCTTTGTCTGTCTTCAGGCCACAAGACCTAATGTACGCATCCTTTTTGTCTTAGCTAGTCTTTACAATTTCACCTGTCATCCATGGTTCCCTAATCTTGCCATTTCCCTCCCTCATTTTCACAGGGACATGTCTGTCCTGCACTCTAATCAACCTCTCTTTAAAAGCATCCCATATATAAAATATGAATTGACCCTCAAATAGCTGCTCCCAATTCACGTTCCCCAGCTCCTGTCAAATTTGGTAAAGTTGGCCTTCTCCCAATTTAGCACTCTTCCTTCAGGACCACTCTTGTCTTTGTCCATGAGTATTCTAATATTTATGGAATTGTGATCACTATTCCCAAAGTAGTCCCCTGTTGAAACTTTAACCACGTGGCTGGGCTCATTCCCCAATACCAGGTCCAGTATGACCCCTTCCCGAGTTGGCCTGTTTACATACTGCTCTATAAAACCCTCCTGGATGCTCTTTACAAATTCTGTTTTATCTAAGTGAATCCCAGTCAGTGTTGGGAAAATTAAAATCTCCTATCACGACCACCCTGTTGCTCCTACATCTTTCCATAACCTACATATTTGCACCTCTATCTCACACTTCGGAGACCTGTAGTACAGCCCCAACATTGTTACCGCAGCCTTCCTATTTCTGAGCTCTCCCATATTGCCTCACTGCTCGAGTGAGGTACACAGTGCCCTCCTTCAGCACAGCTGTGATATTTTCTTTGACCAGCAATACAACTCCTCGACCCCTTTTACCTCCCTATCACGTGATATCCTGGGGTATTTAGCTGCCAATCATGCCCTGCCCTCAACCAAGTCTCAGTAACAGCAATAATGCTCCCAGGTACTAATCCAAACCCGAAGTTCATCTGCCTTGCCTACTACACTTCTCACATTAAAACAAATGCACCTCAGACCACCTGTCCCTTACCATTCATCATCTGCTCCTCTGCCTCCTCTTTTTAATAAGTAATTTAAGAAATAACATTTAAGAAGTACTTTTAAGAATATTTAGGTTATAGACCATATGAGGTTATGGACCAAGTGCTTAGAGTTGTTCGAAGGCTATTTTTGAGCAGCACAGAGTCAATGGGCAGAAGAGCATTTCTCTGTGCTGTAAAAGTTGCTGGAGACTAATCTCTAGAAGAGTATCGAATGTACAGGGGGTGGTTTTAAAAGGAGATTCGAAAAGAGAAGAGCTGTGAAAAAACACCGACGGCTAAAATAAAGAAAAATCCATCGGTGTTTTATATGCATATTAGGGGAAAGAGAATCACTCGGGAATGAATAGGGCTCATTAAGGATGAATGTGGCAATCTGTGTGGAGTGGAAGACATATCTGATATTTTAAATGAGTACTTTGCATTTCTATTCACGATAGAGAAGATTGTTGTACATATAGAAATCAGAACTGAGGTTGTGATATACTTGAATAAATTAGCATTGCGAGGAAAAGGGTATTAGTGATTTTAGTGAACTTGAAAGTAGATAAATACCCAGGCCCAGATGAGATGAATCCCAGGCTCCTCTGTGACACATGGGATGAGATTGCAGAGGTTCTGACTTTAATTTTCAAATCTTCTCTGGCCATGAAGGGTGCCAAAGGACAGGAGCATGGTTAAAGTAGTACCAAAACTCAAGAAGGGTGGTAGGGGTAAACCAGGAAACTACAGGCCAGTGAATCTAACATCTGTGGTATGGAAATTATAGGGAAAAAACTGAGGGGAAATTATAGGAAAAACTCTGAGGGACAGAATTAATCTGCACCTGGGAAGACATGGATTAATCAAGGATAGTCACCATGGCTTTGAAAGGGAAAGTCATGTCTAACAAATTGGATTGAATATTTCGAGGAGATGACTGGGTGTGTAGATGAGAGTCATAGAGTCTACATGGAATTCAGTAAAGCTCTTGACAAAGTCTCGCACAGGAAACTGATCAGGATGTATGAGCCCATGGGATCCAGGGCAAATTGGGTCCAGAATTGGTTTAGTAGCAGGAAACAGAGGGTGAAGGTCAAAGGATGTTTTGGTGACTGGAAGCTTGTGTCTAGTGATGTAACACAGGGTTTGGTGCTGTGTCCCTGATGTCTGTAGTATGCATTAATGATCCTGACATGAATGTATGAGTTATGATCAGTAAGTTGACCCCCTGAAGTTGTTATGTAGTGAGAAGGAAGGCCTATTAATACAGGACAATGTCGACAAGCTGATTAGATGGGTTAGCAGTGGCCAATGGGAGGATTAATAAACAGGAGAGTACACACAGAAAACCACTGGGTCCCTACAAAGGTTACATACAGTGCTACACTTTCTGTTCCAGAAAGTGGATTTTCATAAAAATATTAATTCTCCACTAGGCCACATGCTGATGAAGGTTGTCATAGGCACAACCTTGGCCTAAGTAAATTGTCCCACAACAGTGTCTGCCTCATTAATGAAATACAAATGTGGTGCATATAAACTCCCAATTCCTCCAGCGATTTCCATTCGGATAAGCCCCACACTCCACAGCTAAAGTCCGGGATCTCAACTTGTTATTGGATTTCAGTGGGGTGAGCTGCCTTTAAATAAAACGTGGGGATTATTTCTCAAACTGCAGGTCAGAGGGTTGGAGGAAGAAATTGCCATCGAGAAGAAAAAGAATGCTGATTTACAAAGAGGAATAAGAAAGCAGGAACGCTGTGTTAAAGAACTCAACTTCCAGGTAACTGACTGCGTCATCTTTAGGCATCACAACAATCAGCCAATGCTCCCACTGCTTCAAAAAATTCCAACAACTTCATCAAACACAATTTGTCATTAACCAATCTTTGCTAGCTTTGCTTAATTAAATCGCCACTTTATCCAAGTTGATGATCTAGTCACAGGCTGTATTTAGAACACATAACAGTACAGCACAGCGACAGGTCCCACTATGTCTGTGCTAACCATGATGCCATCCTGAATAATCCCATCTGCCTGCACATGGTCTATATCCCTCTATTCGCTTCCTGTTCATGTGTCTGTCTCAATGGCTCTCAAACATCGCTACCACCTGCCCTGGCAGCGCATTCCACACACCTACCATCCTTTGTGGAAAAAAGAATTGCTGTGGACACGTCCTTTAAACTTTCCCCCTCTCACCTTTAACCTTTGCCTCCTAGTACTTGACATTTCCACCATAGGAAAACAATTCCGACTATCCACCCTACCAATGCCTGTATATAATTCAATTCACTTCTAACAGTTTGCTTCTCAGCCACCAACACCCTAGTGAAAACAATCCAAGTTTGTCCAACCTCTCCTTATAGCTAACACACTCCTATCCAGGCAATATCCTGGTAAATCTCCTCTGCACCCTCTCTAAAGCCTCCACTTCCTTCCTATAGTGTGGGGAGAGAACTGGGCAAAATATTCATGTTCCAAATGTGGCCTAATTAAAGTTTTGTACAGCTGCAACATGACCTGCCAGCTTTTATACATTATGACCCACCCAATGAAGGCAAACATGCCATATGCCTTCTTTACCATCTTAGCCACTTGTGTTGCCACTTTCAGGGAGCTATGGCCTTTTTACCCAAGATCCCTCAATGCTGCTTAGAGTCCTGCTATTCACTGTACACTTGCCACTTGCATTTGACCTCCCAAAATGCATCACACTTATCCAGATTAAACTCCTATCTGCCATTTATCTGCCCAACTTTCCAACTCATCTGTATCCTGCAGCAACCTTCCTCCCTAACTACAACTCCACACTTTCTAGAAGCTTCTGCACCACCAAGGTTAAACTGACTGGCCTTTAGTTGCTGTACTTACCCTTATACCCTTTTTTTGAACATGGGCGTAACATTTGCAGATGGCCAGTCCTCTGGCACTAGCCCTGAGTTGGAGAAGGACAGGAAGATGACGACCAGAATCTCTGCTATTGCCATCCCTACTTCTTGTAGCATTCCCCAAGGCTTCCCGTCTGAAAACCAGTCTCTCCAAGACTGCCCCTTTGTCAAATTTTAACCAATTTAGTGTTTCAACCACCTCCATTTTCACCATAACAAAAACTCGTGCAGCATGCTCACATGGTTTCTACCTTCCTGTATAAATCTCCTTTTGGCCACACTTATGGAGTCGTAGTCATCCAGCCCATAAACAGACCCATCAGTCCAAACATTCCAACCCAAAGTCAACTGGTCCCACCTGCCTGCACTTGGCCCATATCCTTCCAAACTTTTCCTAATTATGTACTTATCCAAATATCTTGTAAACATTGCAATTCTGCCCATATCCGCCACTTCCTCAGGAAGTTCATTCCAATGCTGTGTGTAAAAGCCCCTCATGTCTTTTTTAAATCTCTCTCCTTAAAAATGTGCTCCCTAGTTTTGAAATCTCACATCCTCGGGAAAAGACAACTACTGTTACCTATATCTATACTCGTCATTTATTTTATAAACTTCTATAAGGTTGCCTCTCGACCTCCTATGCTCTGATGCCAATAAAAGACTTATGAATTATTTTTAAGGTACCTCCTTGTTCTTTCTTGTACCCCATGTGTCATCCAGAACATGAATTTTTAAATGTAATTTCTCATGCTGTTATCTTCAGAATCAAGACAATATGCCTCGCCCCACTGTCACAGGCCATGACACTAACTGGACAGGAGGCATCACCAATAACCCAGCCTGACTTTCAGACCGAAAGCAATGACGATCTAGTGTTACTTTTCCGAGTCATTCTGGTTTTTCACATATTTCATTTCATTTCTACTTTTAAACAGACTGAAGAAGATCAAAAAAATTTGAAAAGGCTGCAGGAAGTGATTGATCAAATGCAGCTGAAGATGAAAAGTTACAAGCAGCAAACTGAGCAGGCCGTGAGTAACCTTCACTCTGCATTACTCATGGGAGTTACTGGGCAGTCAGTAACCTACTTATGGGGATCCTAACCCTGCAACAGCGAAGGACTTGAGTGGCCCAGGCAGAACCCAAGCTGGGTGTCACTGAGCAGGTTATTGCTGGGCAGGTGCTGCTTTATTGCACCGTTGATGACAACTTCCGTAACTTTACTAATGATGGAGAACAGACTGATGAGGTGGTCGTTGACTGGGTTGGATTTGTTCTGCTTTTTACGTACAGGACACACCTGGGCAGACTGCCGTATTGTTGGGTAGATGCCAGTGTTGTAACTGTACTGGAACAAACTGGCGAGGGGAGTGGCAAGTTCTGGAGCACAAGTCTTCAGTACCATTGCTGGAATGTTGTCAGGGCCTTTACAGTATCCAGTGTCTCCATCTGGTTCTTAATATCACGTGGAGTGAATTAAATTGACTGAAGGCTGGTGTCTGTGATGCTGGGGACCACTGGAGGAGGCTGAGATGGATCACCCACTCAGCACTTCCAGCTGAAGATCGTTGTGAAAGCGTCAGCCTTATCTTTGGCATTGATGGTTTACGCTCTTCCATCATTGAGGATGAGGATATTTGTGGAACTTCCTCCCTCAGTGAGTTATCTAATTGTCCACCACCATTCACAACCACACGTGGCCAGAACTGCAGAGCTTAGATCTGATCCACTGGTTGTGGGATCGCTTTGCTCTGTCTATCACTTGCTGCTTCTGCTGTTGGGCAGGTAGTCCTGTTTGGGGGCTTCACCAGGTTGACACCTCATCTTCAGGAATGCCTGGTGCTGCTCCTGGCATGCCCTCCTGCACTCTCCATTGAACCAGGCTGATCCCCTGGCTTGATGGTAATGGTTGAGTGGGGGATATGCTGTGCCATGAGGTTACAGATTGTGCTGGAGTACAGTTCTGCTGCTGTTGATGGCCCACAGCGCCTCATAGATGCCCAGGCTTGAATTGCCAGATCTGTTCGAAGTCTGTCCCATTTAGCATGGAGATGGTGCCACACAACACGATGGAGGGTATTCTCAATGTGAAGGTGGGACTTTGTCTCCACAAGGACAGTGCGGTGGTCACTCTTACCAACACCATCATGGACAGATGCATCTACAGCCGGCTGATTGGTAAGGATGAGGTCAAGTATGGTTTTTCTTCTTGTTGGTTCTCTCACCATCTGCCGCAGACCCAGTCTGCCAGCTGTGTCCTTTAGGACCCAATCAGCTTGATCAGTGGTATTACTGCTGAGCCACTTTGGTGGTGGACATTGAAACCCCCAGGGTACATCTTGTGCCCTTACCATCCTCAGCGTTGTTCAATATGGAGGAGTACTGATTCATCACCTCAGGGAGGATGTGGGAATCAGCAGGAGGTTTCCTTGCCCATATTTAACCTGAAGCCATGAGACTTCCTGGGTCTGGAGTCAATGTTGAGGACTCCCAGGACAATTCACATCCGACTGTATCCCATTGTGCTGCCACCTCAGCTGGGCCTGTCCTGCCAGTGAGACAGGACATATCCAGGTGTGTCTGGAGTACTGCCTGTAAGGTTTGACTCCGTGAGTGTGATTATATCAAGCTGTTGCTTGACTAGGCTGTGAGACATTACTGATGAAGGGCTTTCGCCTGAAACGTTGATTTCCCTGCTCTTCGGATGCTGCCTGACCTGCTGTGCTTTTCCAGCACCACACTCTCGACTCGAGGCTGTGAGACAACTCTCCCAATTTTGGCACTAGCTCTCGGATGTTAGTGAGGAGGACCTTGCAGGGTCGACAGGACTGTTTCTGCTGTTGTCTTTTCCAGTAACTAAGTGGATGCCAGGTAATTTGTCCAGCATCAATCCTTCAGTTACTTGAGGAGTTACTGGGCAGTGAATAATCTTTACTTCGCATTACTCGATGTATTTACTGCACAATGACTAATACTTGGACAAGTAGCCAATGAACTCTTATTATTCTAAAGGTTACTAGGCAGTGAGTAATGCTCAGTCAGTATTCAACTCAGGCTGAGCAGACTGCTGTTGACTATATGGTTGATCAGGCAAAGAGTGGGTGACTAGACCAGAGGTAGTGTTTTCCTACCATCTGCTCATACTAGCAGGTTATAAACACATTATAGCAGGTTATGGAAAGGATACTGAACTAGTTAATATGGAGAAAAGCTTCCTTAATACGCTATAGTCTGAGAATACAAGTAAGAGTACAAGCCCTGAGAAATCCCAGCTTGTGTAGATGTAGGTATTTTGCTAATCAACCGTCTCAGGGATGTTGGACTAGGTAGCACTTGAACCTTGGCCTCCCAGCTCAGAGGTAGGGACACTACCACTGCATCAGAAGAGTCCTCCCTGCTTTAGGTATACTGATTACATGTAGGTGTAGAATAATGTTTCAGTGAGGTGTAATCTATGTGAGCGTCAAATGGTGTGTGCACTGACTCTGCATAACGTCAACTCAAAATTGCCGGTCTCCTGTCACCAGGACAGTTAATGAACATGTGTATATTGCCACATGAACTGAGTGTTTTCCTGATTCCAGGAGGAACAAGCCAACGTGAACCTCTCAAAGTTCCGGAAAGCACGGTACGAGCTGCAAAGCGCAGAGGAGCGAGCAGATGCAGCAGAAAATCAAGTGAACAAACTGCGGCCAAAGGCAATGCAGCTCTACGGTTAGGTAAAGAACTGAAAATGAGATTATTGCTGGTCTGTATACAAAACGACCTTTCACGTATTTAGTACGGATTCGTGCGTTATGAATTAAATACAGAGGGCTAGGAATTCTGGCACATTTTGTTTTTGGAGAAATCTACAAACAATCAGGGAGCTATTTTCTGAAGCCTTGTTTTACCTGCTCCTGTCTCTTCTCTGACAGGAGAAGTTCCTACAGTGACTGCACCAACACAGGTCAGTGGGACAGAGTGATATCTGGCAAAGCTCGGCTCGATCCACCCATAAGACATAGGAGCAGAATTAGGCCATTCGGCCCATTGAATCTGCTCTGCCCTGCAATCATGGCCGATGTGTTTCTCAACCCCACTCCCCTGCCTTCTCCTTGTGAGCCTTGATCATTAAGAGCCTATCTATCTCTGTCTTAAATACACTCAATGACGTTCTCCACAGCTCTCTGCAGCAATGAGATCTATGTAGTCACCATCCTCTGGTTGAACAAATTGCTCCTCACTGCAGTTCTAAAAGGTCATCCCTTAATTCTGAGGCAGTGACTTTAGGTCCTAGTCTCTACTACATGTGGAAACATCTTCTCCCCACTATATCAAGGCCTCTTAGTATTCTGTAAGTTTCAATCAGATCTCCCTGATCCTTCTAAACCCTATTGAGTACAGACCCAGAGTCCTCAGTTGCTCCTTATATATCCCAGCCCTTCATCGCTGGGATCATTCTTGTGAACCTCCGCTGGACCCCCCCTCCAACACCAGCACATCCTTCCTTCGATATGGGGCCCAAAACTGCTCACAATATTCTAAATGCAGTCTGACCAGAGCCTTATACAACCTCAAACTCCTCTTGTATTCTAGCCCTCTCAAACTGAATGCTGACATTCTATTTTCCTTCCCAACTGCCAGCTGACCCTGCATGTTAACATAGAACATAGAACATAGAAGAATACAGCGCAGTACAGGCCCTTCGGCCCTTGATGTTGCGCCGATCCAAGCCCACCTAACCTACACTACCCCACTATCCTCCATATGCCTATCCAATGCCCGCTTAAATGCCCATAATGAGGGAGAGTCCACCACTGCTACTGGCAGGGCATTCCATGAACTCACGACTCGCTGAGTAAAGAACCTACCCCTAACATCTGTCCTATACCTACCCCCCCTTAATTTAAAGCTATGCCCCCTTAACCTTAAAGGAAACTTGAATTAGGACTCCCAAATCCTTTTGTGCTTCAGATTTCCAAAGCCTTTCCCATTTAGAAATTAGTCAATGCCTCCAGTTTTCCTACCAGAGTCTATGACCTCTCACTTTCCCACTTTCTATTCCATCTGTCACTTTGTTGCCCAACTCTCCCAGCCTGTCCAGATCCTTCTACAGACTCCCTGCTTTCGCAACACTACCTGTCCCTCCACCTATCTTTGTGTCATCTGCAAAATTAGCAACAATGTCCTCGGTTCCTTTGTCCAGAATGTTAATGTATAATATGAATAACTGTGGTCCCAACATTGACCACAGCAGAACTCCATTAGTCACCAGCTGCCATCCTGAAAAAGACTTCTTTCTCCCAAATCTCCGCCCTTTGCCAATCAGCCAATCCTCTATCCATGCACTACCTCGCCTCTAATGCCATGGACTCACCTGGTTTCTGTTATAAATTTTCAGCATTCTCTCTTGTGTTTCTCTGCTGCTAAGAACCAGGAATTCCAGAGATGGGTACAGAATTTTCCAGGCCCACCCAGAGCTTTCAGCAGGGGAGAGGGATCTTCATTCAACAGGAAACAAAACTTCAGTTTCCCAACTTTGAGTTAAAAGTTTTGTCATTAAGTTCTCAAAACATTCGGGCCAGGCCAGTTTCCCCTGACTTCTTTCATCTGGAAGCTGTTTTGCGTCATTAGCATGTTGTGAATCCTGAAGAAAGGCTTATGCCCGAAACGTCGATTCTCCTGCTCCTTGGATGCTGCCTGACCTGCTGTGCTTTTCCGGCAACACATTTTCAATACTGATTATCACCCTAACCTGCTGGAATTACAACACGGATACAATCTTCATGACCAGAAACATGAACTATTTGTCTGAAAACATGTGAAGCTTGGATACACTCTTTCCTCCTCATTTTTCAAGTGGAGGGGGACGAAGGGTTATATAATTCAGCCCAATTTGTGTTGCTCTGAAAAAATACAAACTTTTAAAAAAATCGTTTGTGGGATGAGAGTCTCAGTGGCTGTGCCAGCATTTATTATCTGTCACTAATTGCCCCTTGAGAATATGGTGGTGAGTTGTCTTCTTGAATCACTGTAGTCCACCTGCTGTGGGTTGACCTACAATGTCATTCGGGAGGGAATTCTAGGATTTTGACCCAGCAGCAGTGAAGGAACGGTGATATATTTCCAAATCAGGATGGTGAGTGGCTTGGAGGGGAACTTGGTGGTGGTAGTGTTCCCATGTATCTGCTGCCCTTGCTCTTCTGGACAGAAGTGGTCATGGTTTTGGAAGGTGCCATCTGAGGATCTTTGATGGATTTCTGCAGTGCATCTTGTACATATTATACACTGCTGGTACTGAGCATGGGTGGTGGAGAGTCATTGAGATGTATAGCATGGAAACAGGCCCTTTGGTCCAACCCGTCCATGCCGACCAGATATCCCAACCCAATCTAGTCCCACCTGCCAGCACCCAGCCCATATCCCTCCAAACCCTTTCTCTTCATATACGCATCCAAATGCCTCTTAAATGTTGTAATTGTACCACTTCCTCAGGCAGCTCATTCCAAACATATACCACCCTCTGCATGAAAAGGTTGCCCCGTATGTGTCATTTATATCTTTCCCCTCTCACCCTAAACCTATGCCCTCTAGTTCTGGACTCCCCCACCCCTGGGAAAAGACTTTGTCTATTTATCCTATCCATGCCCCTCATAATTTTGTAAACCTCTATAAGGTCACCCCTCAGCCTCCGACGCTCCAGGGAAAACAGCCCCAGCCTGTTCAGCCTCTCCCTGTAGCTCAGATCCTCCAACCCTGGCAACATCCTTGTAAATCTTTTCTGAACCCTTTCAAATTTCACAACATCTTTCCGATAGGAGGAGACCAGAATTGCATGCAATATTCCAATAGTGGAATTTTCTGAACCCTTTCAAGTTTCACAATGTTAAAAATCACACAACGCCAGGTTATAGTCCAACAGGTTTAATTGGAAGCACACTATCTTTCGGAGCGTCGCTCCTTCATCAGGTGATTGTGGAGGACACAATTATAAGGCATAGAATTTATAGCAAGAATTTACAGTGTGATGTAACTGAAATTATACATTGAAAAATACCTGGATTGTCTGTTGAGTCTTTCATCTGTTCGAATACCAAGAAGTGAAACTATCATGATATTCAAACAGATGAAAGACTCAACAGACAATCCAGGTAAATTTCAATGTATAATTTCAGTTACATCACACTGTAAATTCTTGCTATAAATTCTGTGCCTTATAATTGTGTCCTCCACAATCACCTGATGAAGGAGCGACGCTCCGAAAGATAGTGTGCTTCCAATTAAACCTGTTGGACTATAACCTGGTGTTGTGTGATTTTTTAACTTTGTACACCCCAGTCCAACGCCGGCATCTCCAAATCAAGTTTCACAACATCTTTCCGATAGGAAGGAGACCAGAATTGCATGCAATATTCCAACAGTGGCCTGACCAATGTCCTGTACAGCCGCAACATGACCTCCCAACTCCTGTACTCAATACTCTGACCAATAAAGGAAAGCATACCAAACGCCTTCTTCACTATCTTATCTACCTGCGACTCTACTTTCAAGGAACTATGAACCTGCACTCCAAGGTCTCTTTGTTGAGCAACACTCCCTAGGACCTTACCATTAAGTGTATAAGTCCTGCTAAGATTTGCTTTCCCAAAATGCATTTATCTGAATTAAACTCCATCTGCCACTTCTCAGCCCATTGGCCCATCTGGTCCAGATCCTGTTTTAATCTGAGGTAACCCTTTCGCTGTCCACTATACCTCCATTTTAGGTTCTGGATCAGTGGTGCTGGAAGAGCACAGCAATTCAGGCAGCATCTGAGGAGCTTCAAAATCGACGTTTCGGGCAAAAGCCCTTTTACCTCCATTTTAGGTGTCATCTGCAACTTACTAACTGTACCTCTTATGCACGCATCCAAATCATTTATGTAAATGACAAAATGCAGAGGAGCCAGCACTAATCTTTGTGGCGCTCCACTGGTCACAGGCCTCCAGTCTGAAAAACAACCCTCCACCGACATCCTCTGTCTTTGAGCCAGTTCTGTATCCAAATGGCTAGTTCTCCCTGTATTCCGTGAGATCTAGCCTTGCTAATCAGTCTCCCATGGGGAACCTTGTTGAACATCTTATTGAAGTCCATATAGATCACATCTACCGCTCTGCCCTCATCAATCCTCTTTGTTACTTCCTCAATAAACTCAATCAAGTTTGTGAGACATGATTTCCCACGCACAAAGCCATGTTGACTATCCCGAATCCATCCTTGCCTTTCCAAATACATGTACATCCTGTCCCTCAGGATTCCCTCCAACAACTTGCCCACCACCGAGGTCAGGCTCACCGGTCTATAGTTCCCTGGCTTGTCCTTACCACCCTTCTTAAACAGTGGCACCATGTTTGCCACCCTCCAGTCTTCTGGCACCTCACCTGTGATTATCGATGATACAAATGTAAGAGGCCCAGCAATCACTTCTCCAGCTTCCCACAGAGTTCTCGGGTACAACTGATCAGGTCCTGGGGATTTATCCACCTTTAACAGTTTCAAGACATCCAGCACTTCCTCCTCTGTAATATGGACATTTTGCAAGATGTCACCATCTATTTCCCTACAGTCTATATCTTCCATATCCTTTTCCACAGTAAATACTGATGCAAAATATTCATTTAGTATCTCCCCCTTTTTTGCGGCTCCACACAAAAGCCGCCTTGCCGATCTTTGAGGGGCCTATTCTCTCCCTAGTTACCCTTTTGTCCTTAATGTATTTATAAAAACTCTTTGGATTCTCCATAACTCTATTTGCCAAAGCTATCTCATGTCTCCTTTTTGCCCTCCTGATTTCCCTCTTAAGTATACTCCTACTTCCTTGGATGCAATGCCAATCAAGCAGGCTGCTGTGTCCTGAATGGTGTCCATCTTCTTGAGTGTTGTTGGAGCTCCAGCCATTCAGGCAACTGGGGAACATTGCATCACATAAAAGGCAAAATAGTCGGTAACGATGGTATTTCATCCCAAGAAAAGTCTACACAATGTGGCCAGTTAAGTCCAAGGGGTTTGGTCATTTGGGGAAAGCAGGTGAGGTATCATAGAGTCATTGAGTCCTACAGCACGGCCCAAACTGGTCCATGCCGACCAAAATGTCCATCCAAGCTAACCCCATTTCCCATATCCTTCTAAACTTTTCCTATCCATGTATTGGTCCAAATGCCTTTTAAATGTTGTTAATGTACCCACCTCAACCACATCCGCTGGTGGCTCATTCCATATACGTACCACCCTCTGTATAAAAACATTACCCCTTGGGTTCCCTTTTATTGTTTCTCCTCTAACCTTAAACTGATGCACTCTAGTCCTCGATTCCCTAACCCTGGGAAAAAGACTGAGTGCATTCACCCTATCCATGCCTCTCATGATCTTATACATTTCTGTAAGATCCCCCCTCATTCTCCTACGCTCTAAAGAAAAAGGTCCTTGCTTGTCCAAATTCTCCCTGTAGGAGAAAGTGAGGTCTGCAGATGCTGGAGATCAGAGCTGAAAACGTGTTGCTGGGAAAGCGCAGCAGGTCAGGCAGCATCCAAGGAGCAGGAGGATCGACGTTTCAGGCATGAACCCTTCTTCAGGAATGAGGAGAGTGTGCCAAGCAGCTAAAATAAAAGGTAGGGAGGAGGGACTTGGGGGAGGGGCGTTGGAAATGCGATAGGTGGAAGGAGGTTAAGGTGAGGGTGATAGTCAGGAGTGGGGGTGGGGGCGGTGAGGTCAGGAAGAAGGTGCTGAATTTGAGGGTTGGGACTGAGACAAGGTGGGGGGAGGGGAAATGAGGAAACTGGAGAAATCTGAGTTCATCCCTTGGAGGAGTCCAAGGACCTGCATGTCCTTGGTGGAGTGGGAGGGGGAGTTGAAGTGTTCCCTCCAAGGCAAACTTGCACCCATACCTCCCCCTTACTTCCCTCCAAGGCCCCAAGTGATCCTTCCATATCCACTACAAATTCACCTGCCCCTCCACACACATCATTTACTGCATCCGCTGCGGCCTCCTCTATATTGGGGAGACAGGCCGCCTACTTGCGGAACGTTTCAGAGAACCCCTCTGGGACACCCAGACCAACCAACCCAACCACCCCGTGGCTCAACACTTCAACTCCCCCTCCCATTCCACCAAGGACATGCAGGTCCTTGGACTCCTCCATCGCCAGACCACAGCAACACGACGGCTGGAGGAAGAGCGTCTCATCTTCCGCCTAGGAACCCTCCAACCATAAGGGATGAACTCAGATTTCTCTAGTTTCCTCATTTCCCCTCCCCCCCACCTTGTCTCAGTCCAAACCCTCGAACTCAGCACCTTCTTCCTGACCTCTCCGCCTCCACCCCCACTCCGGCCTATCACCCTCACCTTAACCTCCTTCCACCTATCGCATTTCCAACGCCCCTCCCCCCTACCTGTTATCTTAGCCTGCTGGACACACTTTCCTCATTCCTGAAGAAGGGCTCATGCCCGAAATGTTGATTCTCCTGCTCCTTGGATGCTACCTGACCTGCTGTGCTTTTTCCAGCAACACATTTTCAGCGCAAATTCTCCCTGTAGCCCAGACCATTGAGTTCTGGCAACATCCTTGTAAATTTCTTCTGCACTCTTGCCAGTTCAATAACATCCTTCCTGTAGCAAGGTGACCAAAACTGAACACTCCAAAACCAGCCTCACTAATGTCCTGTTCAACTGCAACATAACTTCCCAACTTCTGTACTCAGTGGCCTGACTGATGAAGGCCGGTGTGCCAAAAGCCATCTTCACTGCCCTGTCTACCTGGGATTCCACCTTCAGAGAACCGTGCCCCTGAACTCCAAAGTCCCTCTGTTCCACTTCACTCCTTAAGGCCTTATCATTCACCATGAAACGTCTGCCTTGATTTGAGTTTCCAAAATGCAAGACCTCACACTAATCTATATTAAACTCCATTTGCCATTTCCTGACCCACTTCCCCAGCTGATCAAGGTCCTGCTGCAATTTCTGATAACCCTCCTCACTGTCCGTGATACCACCTATTTTAGTGTCATTGATAAATAAAAAATATGTTTTAAAAAAAATTCAAGACAAGAAGAATCAGGAGATATCATAAAGTCACTCTACATTGCTACCCAGTGGCTGCAGGGTGAAACTAAAATATGACAGCTGAGATGGACAAATTGAATAAGAAATTTTGATAAATATAGAACATAGAATGTGGAAAAGTACAGCACAGAAAGGCCCATGATGTTGTGCCGAGGATTAATCCTAATGTAAAATAAAATAACTTAACCTACCAATTCATTGCTATCCATGTGCATATCCAGCAGTCACTTAAATGTCCCTAATGACTCTGCTAAATATGACTAAAATATTACGACAAGGTGCAATTCTTGTAGAAGTGTGTCCAGCATAAGACATTTAATTATATTCAAGACTAAAACAGGATGGTAAAAGCCAATGCTAACAATATTTATGTATCTAGATTGAGGGGGTGACTGAGGTTGAATTACTTGTTTTAATAAATCTTCATCTTATTGACACTCCTTAGGGTAGCAACTGATGGAATGCAAGATGACTTCATGACCAGATGAGAGCTGCAGTGAAATTTGATTGCTTGAGCTGAGACAGTAGAGAATCGAGGCGATCTTACTGATGATGTTATGCCCAGATTGTGAAATCACAGATTATGGGTGGGCTATGACACCTAGAATTTTGCCAATAGCTAAACAAGATTTACAATGAATTTTTCAAAAACAAAATTGTCCTAAGATTTAATGAAAAAGAACACTGGCTTTTCCATCAAGTGTGGAAATATGATTGATTCGCGCTTGTTAGTACAAATGCCTCTGGCACCATCAGTGCTTCATTTAATGCTTTATAGAATTCTGCAGATTCATGAAAACACGCAAACGTACATTTGCCCGATATGATTCAGTAGTAGTCAGGAGATAACAGATTCAATACCCACTGTAAGCGAGGCTGATGCAGTCCCAAGGAATTCCTGCATGTTGCGGGTGCTGTCTTTCACATTTAATGTTTAACCTGAAAATACTCCAAGTCCAGTACCCCATTGGCTGAGATAGGTGCAAAAGATGCCACTGTTTAGGAGTAAGCTTGTCTCCTGGCCAATATTTATTACTCAACTCAGATTAACTGATCAACAACCTGTTGCTGATGAGACATTGCTATGTGGAGATTGACTAGCAGCCATGCTTTTCCTGACGTTACAAAGCAATGGAGCATTTTTAAGTGAGAAAAGGACTATATCAGTCCAAATTCTTTCCTTGCTAACTGCAGACCAGCTGCCATGATATTGCTAGAAATGCAGGAAGAAGCAACTGCAATTCCCTCCTGCAGATCTGAGCTCCACCTCCAAGTACCTCCTTACGCAGACTGGAAACAGGTGTCTCTGAGTTTGGTAAAGTATCACCTGATCAGAGTATCCGAGTGCAGAACTGAGAAAATATTGTGTCCCTTATTTTAGATGAGCAAAAATAATTTGTACATCCTGATGACGGATAAGGAAAATGAAACAAAATGCTACAATCAAAACAGAAAGATTTGAAATTGCCTCAAGTTCTAACGAAAGGTCACACCCAACACTTTCAGTTGGCTTGTCATCTTATTCATATTTCCAAAAGGGACCATTTTGGCAGCTTTCGTTTTACAGATTACATTTAAATAGCAACTTTAACCAACTGAAATCACCCAAAGTGCTTCAACAGGAGCATAAACAAAATTAGACACCAAATCTCAACAGGAGACCTGAGGGAAGTTTAACAAAATATTGGTCAATAAGGTAGGTTTTAAGAAAAACCCTGAAGGCTAGGGGGAGGAGAAGTTCAGGGAGAGAATCTCAGAGGTTTGTATAACTGAAGGTCTAATATAAATCAGGGATGCAGTACACTGCAGATAAATCATCAGTGAGTGGTGTTAAACCCACTGAATATTCAGGAATCATAATAGATATTCTTAAACTGAAATCAGCTCAAATTGAGAACCGTATTTTGAAATGATGGAATCAGTCAATTGAGTTGAAAATATAGAGTGTAATAAGCACAAATTTCTGAGTTCGGAGGGTCTAGGTTCAAGTCCAGCTCCAGAGATTTGTGCACACAGTTCAGGCTGACACTCCCACAGCACAGACTCTGCAGCTTAATACTGTGTCATCAGAGGGGCTGTGTGTTTTGAATGACACGTTAAGAACATGCAAAAAGAAGTGGGGTAGGCCATGTGCCTCTTCAGGCCTGCTTCATAAAAACATAAAACTACTAGACATAAAAGATACCGGCATACTATTCAAAAAGCAGCAAGGTACTCTCTCCTGGTCAACATTAATTCTCAACTGACATCAGTAAAATAATTAATTTGCTCATTATCACTGTGGGAACTTGCTTTGTACAAACTGGTTTCTAGAGGTTTTTGTATGAAATGACTACATTTTATAAGTTCTTACACAGTGGTGGTAAAGCATTTTCATTCGTACTGAGGCAGTGAAAGGTTTAAATGCAAGCTCCTTTGCTTGATTGAGCTCTCAGCTGAAGTAATGGGAATCACATCAGCCACAGGCAACTCGTGGTTAACTAACAACCACACTAACTCCACATCCCCCTCTCCCTCGCACAGGGTCTCTCCCATTTCACTGATACACTGACTCACCCAGAGACAAACATGATCGTAGACTATTTGAGATAGCTCCCACAGTTGGAAATGGTGGAAATAACCAAGTTTGATGTTTCATGATAGTTTGTTGCTTTGCTTTCTCCCTCCTGTTTTGAATATTGCTTTGATAGCTACAATAACTGATGTCATGCAAGAATAATAAAATTGTGGAAAGAATATGACCAATCTTTCTCAAAGCAAAATTTATTTGTTTAAAAAAAAATCATAAAAAGTCCAAAGCAATTCCTGGTACTTAGTTATAAAATGAAACTCCTAATTGAATACAAATATAAATAGATTTAAGACTGTCAGAATGCTGTGTAAAATGACGACCCATGAACACCTTTGGAACACTCCCCTGTAAGCAGGAAGCCTTGTTCACCGCAATACATCACCTCTGCAGAGCTACAGCAGTAGAGGAGACTGTTTTGAAGGCAATAACTGAATTAATAAGCACATTTGGAAGACGTGATTGCGAAATTACTCTTGGTTATCGACGACCATTGAACTTTCACCCTCAAACATCACTTAAAATAATTAAGTATTAACACAACATTAGGTCCTCCATAAAAACTCAGCAGCTCTGATTTAAAAACAAGAAGCTGCCAAATATTTCAAGTTATTACAGATTTACAAATTATTGGAAAATACAAAAGTTGAAGGCCTGAAATAATAAATCGGAACATGTATGAACACGCAGCACGACCATTAATACTAACCAAGAGAAATGAATATTTTGAGTGGCTCTCATTCACGAGAGTACTCCTAACAAAACATCAGTCCCAGAGGCCTACCCGTTTTCACAGCTCTGGATCATCTAAATGGGAGTCAGTGTTCCATTATTATTGCTTTGAGCTACATTTAGTGGCTCGAGCACTTCAAAAACTACTGATGGCAAATGGTTACCAAAGCAGCAGTGATGACAAAGTGCTTTATTATCCAGTGTTTGCCAAGGATCATTTGCCGGTGGACCCCTCTGCAGCCTGTGTTAACATGACATGCATCAGCTGCACATCTGAGAGCTCCCATTGACTTTAACCCTACCACTGTGGACAGGATCTGCCCAGTGGATGCCAGGCTTAATATGGGGACCATGCTCTAATCACAAATCCTATTTCAAAACGTTTCTTCCCCTTGCTTTATGGAAATTAGTATTTCCTCGGTTCCTAGTAACATTCCCATGCTTTTTTGGTTTTGAGTTTGGAAGCAGGATGAGAAGAGGGAACAGCCCTGAAATTCACAATGAGTCAACAGCTAAGAAAACTCTGAACAGCAGAGTTTGATTAGATTTGATTCCCTACAGTGCGGAAACAGGCCCTTCGGCCCAACAAGTCCACACCGACCCTCCAAAGAGGGACCCACCCAGACCCATTCATCTACTCATGCAACTATCACTATGAGCAATTTAGCATGACCAATTCGTCTGACCTGTACATCTTAGGACTGTGGGAGGAAACCAGAGTACCTGGAGGAAACCCACGCAGACACTGGGAGAATGTGCAAACGCCACGCAGACAGTCGCCCGAGGCTGGAATTGAACCCGGGTCCCTGGCGCTGTGAGGCAACAGTGCTAACCACTGAGCCACTGTGCCGTCCTGCTTGCACAGGATCGGGATGAAAAAAGCAGCCCATTATACTAAAATCATTATGTATCGAAGATCACTGCTCCCAAATGAAGGTGTTATGTGGCACAGTTGAGAGGTAGCTACAACGTTTAATAGCAGCACTAACCATGTTAGGTAACATACATTCCACCCCAGGGATCTGGCTGCCAGAGCTCACTTCATTCTGATCAATTCCTCTGTCGCCATCCGTATTAGTTCATTGAAATCAAAGTGGAGATACTTGCGCCAGAATCTTCGATCTCGTCCGTAGACCTGAGCTGGATAACACGGGCTCTCTGAGTAAGAAGAAGGAAAAGAACAAGAATATGTTATTTGTTTGTCAGATAACAACTGGAAAACCAATAAAAACATTTCAGCTCAACTGCACTTGTTAACAGAAAGCATATGGTGGCAGCTGTGTCGTGTCTAGCCAATAGACATAGCATCTCTCTGAACAGTATATATGTCAGACAGAGGGCGACAGTGGAAATAGATGGAGGTGCCGGTGTTGGACTGGGGTGGAAGAAGTCAGAAATCACACGATATCTGGTTATAGTTCAGCAAATTTATTTGACATCACAAGCTGTCGGAGAGCTGCTCCTTCATCAGGTGAAATGACAAATGGGAATGGATGCAGTCTAGAACCAGGCACGTGCATGTACGAACACACACAACATGGCAGCTGGAAGAATTTAAATTCAGTTCGTAAATCTGGAACCGAAAGCTAATCTCAGTTATGGCAACAATGAAACTATCAATGTGCTGATTTTTATTTTGGGAAATCTACCATCTTACCTGATCTACATTTGACTTCCTCACCTGTACCCCTCTGAAATGACCTACCAATCCACTCAGCTCAAGGGCAATTAGGGATGGACATCAAAAGCTGGTGTTGCCAGCAACAGTCATATCCAAGGAAAGAACATACATTTTAAAATACATTTAAAAAGTTCCAGGGTTGCACTGAGGTCACTGATTATAGCCTGCACCACATAGGGTGTTGTGCTTGGACTCTAAACACATCAACCCAGAGATCCCATCATCACATAAGGTGAAAATGCATGCATTAAATCTGGGAACTTGAGTGAGCAGCAGGAAAATGACCATGAAGGCTACCACATTAAAAACCAGCTGTTTGACCAGTTTCTTCTGGGGAAGGCAAGCTCCATGATTCCATTTTCACACTTTGGTGAATGACATTGTGACAGTAGTGAAAACCAAATTAACCAGGATTCCCGTTGGTGAACATGTTTCTACAACACAGAGACAGAGTCTCAGAATAAGGAACAAAAACAGAAGTTGCTGGCAAACCAGGTCTGGCAGCATCTGTGGAGAAAACGTCGAGTTAACATTTTGGTTTGATAGTTCTGAAGAAGGGTTCACTGGACCCCAAACATTAACTGTTTTCTCTCCGCAGATGCTGCCAAATGCCTGAGTTTTCCCAGCAATTTCTGCTTTTGTTTCTGATTTTCAACATCCACAGTTCTTTGTTTTATTTTTCTCAGAACAAGGAGTTGGCCATTTAGGTCTGAGGAGAATGTTTTTTTGCCCCTCCACACTCAGATGGTGGTCAATCTTTGCAATTTTCCACCCTAGATCTGATTCTGACTATATTCAAAACGAAGGTTGTTAAGACCTTTGAATACGAAGGGAAGTAAGGATGTGAGGTTAGTTTGGGAAGATAAAATTGATGGAAATCAGCGATGGTCTTGTTGAATGCCAGAACACTTGCATGACTGAATGCTTGATTTCTTTTCAAGACTAAAAAAGTAAGGGAGCAAAGGTAAGTCATAGAGTTACACAGCATGGAAACAGAGCCTTCGGTCCAATTTGTCCATGCCAATGAAATATCCTGAACTAATCTAGTCCCATTTGCCACCATTTGGCCCATATCCCTCTAAACCCTTCCTATTCATATACCCATCCAGATGCCTGTAAAATGTTGTAACTGTACTAGCCTCCACCACTTCCTCTGGCAGCTCATTCCACCCTGTGTGAGGAAAAATCTAGGTAGGGGAGTCTAAACTAGAGTTGATAGGTTTAAGATGAGAGGAGAGAGAAATAAAAGGGACCAAAGGGGCAACTTTTTCACACAGAGGAAGGTGCATGTTTGGAACAACTTGCCAGAGGAAGTGGTGGAGGCTAGTACAATTACAACATTTAAAAGACATCTGGATGGGTAAATGAACAGGAAGGGTTGAGGGGGTTATGGACCCAATGCTGAAAAATGGGACCAGCATTCAACCCATCAAGTCTGTTCGACACTGAATGAGATCATGGCTAATCCGATAACCCAATTCCACTTTACTGCCTTTTCCACATCACCTTTCACGCTCTTCTGTTTATCTGTTTAAATCTTTCTACCTCACTCTATACTTCATTCCAGTAACCCTGTCGATAGAGCTTCTCTCTCAGTGACACAGTTTTAATGCTCACTTCAGACCCTCTTGAAAAGCTCACTTGAATGAGACACAAACTGGTTCTTGTATAACCATAATCCAAAAGGTCAAGGGGAGGACAGGAGGAAAATTGGCAAAAGACAGCAGGTGGGATTAGAATTTCACTCCAGATCCAGTAAGGCTCAACACGGAAACACGTTTTTAAAGTTTTAATAAATGAGTAGGAGGTGCCTTACCAATACCATGAAATATTCGTGCAATGGCTCTGCCAGAGAACTTCTCATCATGACGAATAGACAGGAACTGTCGGATATCAGCTCGGATCTGACTTTCCCAGTCTTTGAGCTGAAACAGAGATGCCAATTGGAGTGAAGTCTTACAATCAACGACCCACCCTCTCGAGATGTTCCCGCTTTAGGAAAACAAAACTACTAGTCTTGGCCAAAAAGAAAATGACTGAGCAATGCCCCTTTCAGTCATTCCGGGAGGTGACTGCTGTTAAGTGACTGGGATTGATTTGATACACACCTTTGGTATGA
Source organism: Chiloscyllium plagiosum (assembly GCF_037043375.1). Taxonomy (NCBI): domain Eukaryota; kingdom Metazoa; phylum Chordata; class Chondrichthyes; order Orectolobiformes; family Hemiscylliidae; genus Chiloscyllium; species Chiloscyllium plagiosum. The sequence goes on along the minus strand of NW_028270143.1, from coordinate 127,293,354 downwards.
GGCAATTATCTTCCATTGGTCACACTTACCTGTTCTCATTAGGAAATGGCTGAGATTGCTGACATGAGTTGTGTTGGCCATAGCCCATAGGAACTAATTTGAACCCCGTCCCATCTCCAATTATCATAACACTCACTGCAACTTATCAGTGCCAACAATGTTCTCAATTGTCAAACCCATTTTAGTTACAAAAGTAATGGACCTCAGAACCTAATGTGGTGAAAATAAGCCAATGGAGTTACAAATTCACTCCAATTCCATTAGGGCTCAGCACTGAAAGAACAGAAACAAATTTTTCAAGTTTTAATAAATGGGTTCTAATAAATAATGTTGGAGATGCATTCTTCACTCAGTTCATTTTTAAATATCAAACAGCACCATAAAAAGCTCTGGGCCTGTACAAACCTTTGCTCTGGTCAGGTCGTCCTCCCAGTCTTCTGGGTAATTTGTGCTTTGACTCTGGTCATTTTTCTGGTCAAAATATTCTTTCAGCACCTGTTTTAACCGTGAGCTCTTCTCCATAGAAACAGCATCTGCACAGATGCTACAGTTCTTAAAGGCCACACTGTAAGATAGAGAGAGAAAGAGAGAGGGAGAGCGAGACAAAGAGAGAGGCAGACAGACAGACAGAAAGAGAGACAGACAGACAGAGAGAAAGAGAAAGAGAGGAAAGAGAGAAACAGTAATTGGTCCTTAATTAAAATAGCTTAACAAATACCACACTTTCAGCATTAACGAAGAGTAATCTGATGAATCCAGTCCAACTTTAGTTAATGGAATTATCAGTACACAAGCCAGTGAGGAGCAAGGTCAATCATCCAATGGCCTACTTCAGGATAATGGCCATCTCCTTTGGCTTTCACTCTCCTTTGCCACTCACTGACCCGAGGACCTTATTTCGTACAAGTCACCTGTATGTACAAGCAAGAGATTGTTACAGAATGACACTCACTTTTCCAAGTACTTTAAGAAGTGATGTGTCATCTCAGGAAGCATGTAAAGGTCCTTGAGAGAGTATATGAAGAGGGAACCAGTATGGTTCCATGGTGGGAGGTGCTATTTAGATTCAAAATTTGGTTCAGTAATCTAGGGGTAGCCTCAGCCAAAGGATATTGAATGGAGATTTGATAGAGATGTACTTGATTATGGCAGGTTCAGATATGGTATACAAGTTCCTCAAGAAATGTAATATTCACATCAACATGAAAGAGATCCTTGTTCAGAAGGAACCGACAGGAGGCAGTTCCTGTATGAGGGATACCATTTTTTGAGAACAATCAGTAGCACGAAGTACAGAAATACATCTGGTCACACCATATTTGGAGTATTGTGCACAACTTTGGGCTCGATATCTCAGGAAGGATGCACTCGCCCTGGAAGGTGTTCAGAGGAGGTTCCCAAGAATGGTCCCAGAAATGAAAAGCTTAACATATTGTTTGAGGACTCTGGGTCTATACTCGATGGAGTTTAGAAGGATAAGGGGGGGATCTGACTGAAACTTATAGAATATTGAATGGCCTAACAAAGTGGATGTTGGGAAGATGTTTCCACTGGCAGGAGACTAGGACCCGAGGGCACAGCTTTAGAATAAAGGGAAGATCTTTTAGAACAGAGATAAAGAGAAACTTCTTCAGCCAGAGTGTGCTGAATCTTTGGAATTCATTGCTACAGAAGGCTGTGGAGGCCAGGTCATTCAGTATATTTAAGAGCGAGATAGATAGGTTCTTGGTTGTCAAGGGGATCGAGGGTTACAGGGAGAAAGCAGGAGAATGGGGTTGAGAAATTTATCAAGGGTGAGCAGACTCAATGGGTTGAATAGCCTAATTTCATCTCCCATGTCTTATGGTCTTAAATGAAATAGAGGTAGGAATGCCAGCAGTCAAAGTTAAGGACCACTCCCACCTCCTGGAAATACCTGCCAAACATGTGGACATAGCTGTGGCTCTAGGATTGGGCTCATCATGCAAACAAAGACCCCCAGAAGACCGGACCAGTGACATGGAGTTCTCGAGGTGGACAGACATACTCACAAGCAGATAATGACATGGAAAAGGTACTCCCTTTAGATAATAACACAAGTATGAGGGACAATGATTTAAGGTTTTGGGAAGAAAAGTCTTTTGTAAAAAATCATTTTTGTGATGTAGATATTACTGGCAAGGCCAGCTTTTACTGCCAACTTCTAATTTCCTTTGAGGTGGTGGCGGTCAGTGGCCTTCTTAAACTGCGGCAGATTGTGAGGAAGATGTAAAGTGGCTTCAGGTGAATTTGGACAAACCTAGTGAACAGGCAAGAAAATGGCACATAGAATATAATGTAGAAAGTATGAGGTTATCCAGTTTGGCAGGAGAAGCAGAAATGCACAGCACTTCTTAAAAGGTAAGAGAAGTTGAAAGCTGTGGTTGTATAAAGGGACCAAGGTGTCTTTGTTGATAAATCACGGAAGGCTACAAACAGCAAACCATATGAAAGCTAATGGAGTGTTTTCCATTAATACAAGAGGATTTAAGTACAGGAGTACTGAATCCTTTCTTCAATTGCAAAGGAGCTTGGTTAGACTGTGCCAGGAGTACTGACAGCAGTATCCAGTATCTTATGTTAAGCTTTTCATTCCTGGGGGAGTGCAAATAGGTTCACAAGTTTTGTTCCTGGGATGATGGGACTATCTTATGAAGACAGCTTGGGTAAACTGGCTCTGAATTCTTGAGTTTCAAAGAATGAGAAGGAGATCTCATTGAAACTTACAAATACTTGAAGAAATTGACAAGGTGGATGCAGTTAAAATGTTTCCTCTCGAGGAGAGTCTAGAATCAGTTGGCAGAATCTAAAAAATTAGGATTCCACATCAGTCAGAGATGAGAAGAGTTTGTTTTACTCAAAGTTTCGAATCTTTGGAATTCTCCACCTCAGAGGGTTGTGGAAGCTCTGAGTATATTTAAGGAAGAGATTGATCCATTTATGATTACCAATGACATACAGGCTTTGAGATGGGGTGGGTAAAAGTGTTAGATCATACAGAATGGCTCGTAATGTTTTTTATGACATTGCTGTCAGAAAGAGATTTCTAGGACTTTGACTGAATGAGAACAATGGAAATATAGTCCCAATTCAGGATGGTGTGGGGCCAGGAAGTGAAATTGTAGGTTATCATGCAACCTGTGCCCTTCTCCTTAGCAACTGGCAATGGGAGATCACTGGCAAGAAAATGATGGAAGCAGAGGCCATGTGTATTTTCATAATGAAATAGATGTGCATTCAAGGGAAGTAAACTTATAGGGTTATGAGGACAATGTGACAGAATTGGACAAACTGAGTTGCTATACATGAAGTCAATGGGATGAACAGTTTCCATTTGTTCTGTAATGAGTTCAAGACAGTCCTTTGATGACCCTAACCTGTGCTCTTCTGGACAGATGATACCCACCTGTGGAATGACTTGAAGCAAGATTTGAGGTGACACAGCGCAGTCTTTTCATGGGCCAGTACTCGTTGATGCAGGAACCTACAAACTGCATCCAGTTCCTCATGGTCAAGATCTCCATAGGATCGGAAGTGGAAGGACAGGTTACTGAATTCCACAAGTATGCCACTCTTCCCTGTGCCTTGAAACCCTATCAAAGGAGTTTAAAAAAAACGACAAAAATCAAAGCTGACTGAACAAGATCCCGACAAAGTGAATTTTAGACAAAGGGAAACATCGACTTTAATGAAAGTTCTATGACCTGTAATGTGAACTCCATTTCTCTCACAAACACTGAATGATCCACTGAATATTTCCTAATTTCCAGCAGCATCCATACTATCTAGATACTGTAAGGGAGACAGCAGTCTCGACCAGCAGTTAATGGCTATGTTGCAAACCTCATGTGCGATCAGTCGTTCAAATTAACAGCAGCTGAAAAATGAACTAACTAGAATGGCGAAGAACATAGAGTGAATTCCTCACTAAATGATTGGTTAGTACGAACCAGATTGTGACAGGTTACATTTAAAGAGAGTTGCCTATTGACACCAGTGAAGACAGGGAAGGTTTCATATCCTTCAGCCTGGCAGGTAAGTGAAAACATGCTCTACTTAATTAAGTCTAGACAAACATAGAACTTAGGAGCATGGTACAGGTACCCAATCCTTTACCCGAAAGTTTCGAAATCCGAAAAGCTCCAAAATCCGAAGTTTCTCTTGTGAAGATTTTTTCTGCATTACAAGGTTGTTTGGCACGCGAACAGGTGGCCCAAGTTCCCATCCTCTCGAGAGTGTGGTGCTGGAAAAGCACAGCCGGTCAAGGCAGCACCCGAAGAGCAGGGAAGTCAATGTTTCGGGTAAAAGCCCTTCATTGGGAAGGGTTCCCCTCCCCACCCATGTCACTTAGACATGACGCAGCAGCATGGCCCAGCACTGGCAGACATTAACTGTGTCTCAGTGCTCATACTCGTTGCAAGTGGGTCTGCTGTTCGGTAATTCTTTTTTATTTCACTGTGAAAATGTCATTTATTCTGAAATCCGAAACAACTGGCACCAAGGATTTCAGATAAAGGATTGTGTAGCTATACAATCAGGATAAGGATCTAGGGTAGTGAAGTATGCACCTTTCACACAGTGGTATGTGCCAAAAGTATTCAAAAGCACATTCCAGAAAGTACCAGCGTGCTGAGTTATTCAAGCAGAAGGTTAGATAGCTGTACCTGGCAACATGACTACACAGGAAAGGTTTCCAGAAGAAACATTAAGAAGATTCAATGCAACAAGTGCGGCCGCACTTGGAGTAATGTGTGCAGTTCTGGTCACCACATTATAAGAAGGATGTGGAAGCTTTGGAAAGGGTGCAGAGGAGATTTACTAGGATGTTGCCTGGTATGGAGGGGAGATCTTACGAGGAAAGGCTGAGGGACTTGAGGCTGTTTTCGTTGGAGAGAAGAAGGTTGAGAGGTGACTTAACAGAGACATACAAGATAATTGGGGGGTTAGATAGGGTTGACAGGGAGAGCCTTTTTCCAAGTATGGTGACGCCGAGCACGAGGGGGCATAGCTTTAAATTGAGGGGTGATAGATATAGGACAGATGTCAGAGGTAGTTTCTTTACTCAGAGAGTAGTAAGGGTATGGAATGCTTTACCTGCAACGGTAGTAGATTCACTAACTTTAAGTACATTTAAGTCGTCATTGGACAAGCAAATGGACGTACATGGAATAGTGTAGGTTAGATGGGCTTCAGATTGGTATGACAGGTCGGCGCAACATCGAGGGCCAAAGGGCCTGTACTGCACTGTAATGTTCTATGTTCTAAATATAATTCAGAGACTGCATTAAAAAGGAGGAAAATGAAAAACAAACATCTTACGGAATGGGATTGTCCAAAACACAGCAATAATGTAGACAATGAAAGAATCATAAACAAAGGTATTCAACCTGGGATACAGTAATATAGGAGCAGGCCATGTCAACCCATCAATCTGTTCCACCATTCAATCAAATCATGGCTGATGGGCAACCTGAGGGAGTGTATATGGCTTTTTCTCCACATCCCTCAACACTTTGGGTTAACAAAAGTTACCAATCTCAGATTTAATGTTCACACTTGATCAACAGCAATTGAGTTCCAGACTGCTACCATCCTTTGCACAAAGAATATTTCTGAATTTCAGTCTTTATTAAAGACAACCAGGGTACTATAAAGAAAATGTGTAGCTTACGTGAAAAGGAGAGTCAATAACCTTTGGAAGTCAGAGTCATACAGTGCGGAAACAAACCCTTCGGTCAAACTAGTCTATGCCAAACATAATCTCAAACTACATTAGTCCCACCTGCCTGCTCTTGGCCCATATCCCCCCCAAACCTCTGCTATCACTCATAAGAGGAATCTCTTGGCAGAGAGTAGTGAATCTGTGGAATTCTTTATCGGACAGGGCTGTCAAAACTGGGTCACTAAGTATATTCAAGGCTGAGACAGATTTTGAATTAGTAACGTAATCAAAGATTACCGGCAAAGGTAGAAAAGTGGAGTTAGGGGTCTATCAGATCAGCCGTATTTACACGGAGTGATGGAGCAGACTCGATGCAGTGAATGGTCTATTCTGCTGCTACATCTTATGGTCTTATAGAACATAGAACAATACAGTGCAGAACAGGCCCTTCAGCCCTCAATGTTGCACTGACCTGTGAACTATTCTCAGCTTGTCCCCTACACTATCCCATTATCATCCATGTGCTTATCTAAGGATTGTTTAAATCTCCCTAATGTGGCTGAGTTGACTACATTAGCAGGTAGGGCATTCCACACCCTTACCACTTTCTGTGTAAAGAACCTGCCTCTGACATCAGTCTTAAATCTATCACCCCTCAATTTGTATTTATGCCCCCTCGTACAAGCTGATGTCATCATCCAAGGACATCATTATGCAATAGTAGTGGGGAAATTCTATAGTTGGTGGGTATACAGCTTTTACAGTCATGATTTAAAATCTCAAATAACATGACATCTCCCAGCGCTTAACGGATAGAAAATACTGTCAAAAAATGGGAAAATAGAAAGAGGTGGTTTGCGTAGCAAAAATTGAGAGAAAATAGAAGCAGATATTTTGCATGCAAGATTTGGAGGAGAGGAATCTCAGCATCATGCTCTATTCTCAAAGAGATCCTCAGCTCCACCCAAACTCACTTACTCACCTTGCCTGGATTGAGTTGTCCACTGCAGTTGCCTTAGTTCTCGTTTAACTGGCAGTAGTTCCCATCCCATTGAATCAGCCAGTTCCACCACATCAAACTCAACTGAATTGGAATGGGTATGATCCACACCACGCAGGCGCTCTTTGGCGAGAGCCACAGCTATAGGAGGACATCTTCAATTAAACAACAGGCAGAAATTAAACACGACCAGCCTCCTCGAATGTCAAAGCTTCAACATGCTAAGTGATTTAGTTATTGTTGCGGGGCTTAAATTCCTGGGCAACAAGAGGGTGTGCAATAGATAAGTTGGGCAAGGACAGGAATTTGCAATGGGACCTAGACCAGGATGGGCGGCACGGTGGCACAGTGGTTAGCACTGCTGCCTCACAGCGCCTGAGACCCGGGTTCAATTCCCGACTCAGGCGATTGACTGTGTGGAGTTTGCACATTCTCCCCGTGTCTGCGTGGGTTTCCTCCGGGTGCTCCGGTTTCCTCCCACAGTCCAAAGATGTGCGGGTCAGGTGAATTGGCCATGCTAAATTGCCCATAGTGTTAGGTTAAAGGGGTAAATGTAGGGGTATGGGTTGGTTGCGCTTCGGCGGGTCGGTGTGGACTTGTTGGGCCGAAGGGCCTGTTTCCACACTGTAAGTAATCTAATCTAATCTAATCTAATCTAGGATCACTTTTTTAGATTAGATTAGATTCCCTACAGTGTGGAAACAGGCCCTTTGGCCCAACCAGTCCACACCGACCCTCCGAAGAGTAACCCACTCAGACCCATTTCCCCTCTGATTAGTGCACCTAACACTACGGGCAATTTAGCATGGCCAATTTACCTGACCTGCACATCTTTGGACTGCGGGAGGAAACCGGAGCACCCAGAGGAAACCCACGCAGACACGGGGAGAATGTGCAAACTCCACACTGACAGTCACCTGAGGCTGGGATCAAACCTGGGTCCCTAGCGCTGTGAGGCAGCAGTGCTAACCACTGCGCCACCGTGCCGCCATCTACTCTGGTTCTGCCCAAAATCAAGATTAATAAGAAGAATTCGGCTTGCTGTTCTCTTCTCCAGATAGAATGTTACAGGATGATGATGTTTAGAGGTCACTGACACTGTATTTGATTGACCCTGACCCTGAGATTGTTAATGTCACCTGCTGTTATGGCCAAGAGTTACAGTTATTCCAGCAGAGAAACCTGATGCCTTTTTTCACAAATAATGACTTCAGCTTCAAGTAAAGCGGAGAACTGCACAGAATTTACATTGAAATGCCGGTTGACGGGATGGGGAGGAACTGCAAAAGGTCACAAAACATCAGGTGCGGCAAGTCTTGGATGCATTGGAAAGTTTTCTGATGCTAAAGATTCGATACAAGTGTCAACTGTGGTTGAAACAGTCAAGGCTGTGTGTGAAGACACAAGGTGGTAGGAGCATGGAATGAAACAGTAAAAACTTGATCAATGCTGTCCCACTCATGACAACTTATCATTATTATTTGGTATCAAAAAGCTTGCAGGACATTCTGCAGCCCTCACATGACACTGATTTTATACTGATTCAATTAGAACCAGCCAGGTTCATCTCATACTAATGTGACTGCACCGATACACTGTGATAGGTCAGGATTTGTTTTGTCACATAACTTGTTTTTAATTGATACAGAGTCTCACTCTTTTCTTTTCCAAGGAATTCCAGTCAACTCTGCAATGAAATCCTCTCTCATTCAGCATTACACTTCAGAGTCATTACCTTCAGCCACCATCACCAATGATAATGGGAACAATGTTTACCTTCTTGCTGTGCTTCTCAGTTGCACGGGTCCACTGTAACACTGGAGGCGACAGGTTGAAAAGGTTGGGTGCATCAACTCTACCCACTGCTGGGGGTGCAGCTCCAGGTAACAGAGCAAAGTTTCAATTCCTGCAAGTTAAACAGAAGTGTGCCTGAGTCATCAATGTCTTGGAACCAGTGGTGGAAAACCAACACTACATTCCTGCGGCAACCTGCTTACATCAAGAACGTGGGCACTCCAAAACTTAGAATGCTGGTGAAAAGAACAGCCAATATTCATCTCTAGTTCAGTTCCTGCTGTTTTATATTTTGAAGTCTGATATCCAGCCGCAGACAAGTTAACACTGGGAGAAGCACAGCCACCTACCTTCCTCTCGGAGATCTAACGTCTCCACAGTTTTCTGGATTGACATTGCCCTCTCGTGCCTGTGGCACACCCTTGGAGAACTTCCTTCAAATTCTTTGAGGGGCTGAGCTCCTTCAGGGGGCAGCTCCTCAGATGGGTCAGGCATTTCCAGCAACTCATCATCTGTGATGGCCCTACACTGTCATGAAGGGGGGAAAAAAAACACAGGAATCTCACCATCTAGATCTCCAATGTAAAATCAAACAAGCTATAATGATACCAAACGAGAAAATGCTGGAAAATCTCAGCAGGTCTGACAAAGGGTCAGTTAGACTCAAATCGTCAGCTCTTTTCTCTCCTTACAGATGCTGCCAGACCTGCTGAGATTTTCCAGCATTTTCTCTTTTGGTTTCAGATTCTAGCATCCGCAGTAATTAGATTTTATTAAGCTATAATGATACATTATCTCAGGAAATCAGACACCTAAAAAAACACCTGATCACCGATGGCACTATACTCTCACTACATCTTTTTAGTCAACTGCTGCTTCAACATACCATGGTGCTTCCTGGTCAACTTCTCTATGCTCCACAACCACCTGACGAAGGAGCAGTGCACCGAAAGCTAGTGCTTCCGAATAAACCTGTTGGACTATAACCTGGTGTTGTGTGATTTTTAACTTTGTTCAAGACTCACACTGAGTTCAATAATTTTAGGTCCTGTAGTCCTTCTCCCAGGTCCTTGTCCTCCCTCCAACACCAGGCTTTGTCATCATATGGTCTCCTATCACAACCATCCTATTGTCAACTCCTAATGGGCCCCATTAGCAGCTATTGGTTCTCCCAGGCTGACCTTTACCCAGTCCTTTGTCTGTCCAACAGGTTTTCTCTCTCTGGGCTTCACCTAGCATTTAAGTCTCCCCCTTTTTCCCACTCCATCTTCAGCATATAAACCAACCTTTACCAAGCTAAAATCAACTCTGAAGGTAGTTGACCCAAAATGGACCCAAAATGTTAATTCTGCTTTGACTCCACAGATGCTGCCAGAGTTGCTGAGTTTTTCCAGCAATTAAAAATACTTCACAGTCATGTGCGTTTAAATAGGTCCAGCAGTCGATAGAACATAAATAATTAAGAGCTGGATTTGGCAATTTGGTCCAAATTCTCTAGATCATGGTTGATCTTGGGTTTCATCTCCAACACCAATATTTGGCAGCATACAGTCCATTTACAAATATTATTCACAAATTTGCGAATAATACTCCACTGCTAAAATTTGGTGATCTTGGAAACTTGTATTGCATTAGCTTTGGAATGTTAATTGATCCCTTTAAAGGTGACAGTCATTAACTGTGGAAATAACTGCTGCTCCATCACTAGTCAGGTCATTCTGGGAGCTTGCTTGTTCTCTTGACATTCACAATTAATATTTTAACCAATTTGTCAGGTCTTTCATGGTTCTAATCTTTCCCCAGATATTACACAAAACAACCAAAATATTCCAGACTTTTTAAATGTATATAAATGTGGTTCAGCATTGCACTGAGAGCTATATTAGAGAGTTGACCTGTGATGAAAATGGGGGCGGGGGGGAGGGGGGGTAAAGAAGAAAAATAAATAATCAGTGAAGCATGAGACTTACACTGACGCCCTGCTGTTTCTGATAAATTTGATGGCATTTGCAGGGTTGGAATACTTTCTGTACCAGTTTCTTGACTGTATAATAATCCACAGTGTCAGCATAAATGTGCCGTCGCAGTTCATTCATATCTCCACCCTGAGAAGAAAGGCCCAGCAATTAAACAGACCATCAAGGATTTGCCAGTTAAAAACATTGTTGGCCAAACAAAATTCACATGAAGGATGAGAACACCCAAACTTTTTTGAACATTTTACTTTTGTGCTCACGCACACGATAGGATTGCCAATTCTGCTTGCACATTTCACCACCACGCCACCCCCAATTCTGCCATTAGTTTCCTAAACGAATTACCCGGCACGATTACAACATTCCTAACCACTTGTGAAAAGTTGGGGGTGGGGGAGTGTTGAAATGGATTAAAAGTAGCTACAGGGCTGTGACAGCTGAACAAACTCAACCAAAGTTCAACAAAACCTGGTCCCACCAAACAATTGGTCTTTATTAACAAGGAAACTGTACAGAGAGTGGCTGAACTTGGAAAAGAAAGAGAGTTGATTACAGAACTGAGTCTCTCTCACAAGTTCACGCTTACAGAGAGAACAGCAGGAATCTTTATACTTAAAATTTATCAACAGCTATCAATAACTATCAGAGGTTAGTCACCCACTATACCAGTACATTGAATTCTGATCTGTGTTATTACTTCCAAGGTTTATAGAACAAGAACCAAAGAAAATTTACAGCCCATGAACAGGCCCTTCGGCCCTCCAAGACTGAACTGATCCAAATGTACTGTCTAAACCTGTCGGTCAATTCCTAAGCATCTGTATCCCTCTGCTCCCCACCTACTCATGCATCTGTCCAGACGCATCTTAAATGAATCTACCGTGCCTGCCTCTACCACCCCTGCTGGCAACGTGTCCCAAACACCCACCACCCTCTGTGTGAAGTACTTGCCACGTGTATCCCTCTTAATTTTCCACCTCTCACCTTGAATTATATTGACTTCCCAAAACCTTGTGCCACATACATTATCTCATAATTTCATCCTTATTGGGGTTCAGAGGATTCTGTGGAATATCTTTATTTGGACTTAGCCAGTATCCCAGATTTTATGTGGAGCCAGCCAAATCAAGCTCTGCCGAGATGGGCTGCACGGTGGCACAGTGGCACAGTGGTTAGCACTGCTGCCTCACAGCGCCAGAGACCCGGGTTCAATTCCCACCTCGGGCAACTGTCTATGTGGAGTTTGCACATTCTCCCCATGTCTGTGTGGGCTTCCTCCGGGTACTCCGGTTTCCTCCCACAGTCCAAAGATTTGCAGGTCAGGTGAATTGGCCATGCTAAACTGCCTGTAGTGTTAGGTGAAGGGGTAAATGTAGGGGAGTGGGACTGGGTGGGTTGCTCTTCGGAGGGTCGTTGTGGACTTGTTGGGCCGAAGGGCCTGTTTCCACACCGTAAATAATCTAATCTAGCAAGGTTAAAGAATTTATGTGCACTTAGCCTACTTCAAGTCCTGCTGAGGTTAGCAATAGCAATAACCTTTGCAATAGTCTTAACTTGTGTTGCGTTACAACCAGGGGTTGGCCAGTTTTCCCATCATGCAACTACCTGTTTCATACAATTCCACAGGAAGGGGTTGCGGAAAGAGGGAACTGTCAGCATTCTGTTTGTTTACTGATAAAGAAGGAAAACAGAAATGCAGATGGAGAGGGACCAAGCTGATACATTACGCCATGTTTCTCTATTTCTTTTGGAAGACCTGTTGAGTACTGCCAAAATTATTTGATTTTCAATGAATTCCAGTCTGATTATAGCCAATTGGATGGCCCCGACTGGTTTAGTTTTCTTTGTTAACATATTCAAAGAGAGATATACGAGACAGAGGAAAAAAAATCCCTTAAAAATCTTCTGGCTGACAGTGGAGATTTTTTTTATTCTGTCGTAGGATGTGGCACAGTCAATATTTGTTGCCCATCCCAAACCATCCTTGAATGGAGTGGATCACTGGGAAATTTCAGAGAGCATTTCAGAGTCAACCATACCGCTGAGAGTCTGGAGTCAAATGTAGGCCAGACCAGGTAGGAAGGCAGACTTCCTTCTCTAAAGGAACATAGAAATAGAAGAATGTCATTCAGACTGTCAAACCTACTTTATCGTTCAATACGATCATGGCTGTTGGAACACTTCAATGTCTTTTAGCCACATAACTCTTATGCCATGGTAAATCAAAAGTTTAATCAATCTCTATTTTAAATAAACTCGAAGACTGAGTTTCACAGTCCTCTGGGATAGAGAATTTCAAAGATTCACCGTACTCTTAGAATAAACATTTTTCCATATCTTGAAAACTTTTGAAATTAGTCTTATTTTTTCCAAGGGGAACATAGAATTCTATAGTTTAGTATCCCTAACCATTTAACCCATCATGTCTGTATCAGCTCCCAAAAAAGCTACTCAGCTAGTCCTGTTCTCCAGCCATATCTCTGTAGCCATCTAACTTCATCACTTTCAAATATATACCCAACTTTCTTCTGAAACCTCCTGTGGAACCACCACTTCACAGGCAGCTCATTCCAAATCCTGACAACTCTCCAAGTAAAGACATTTCTCCTCATCTCGCTCTAAGCCCTCTTGCTGGGAATCTTGAAGTTGTGACCCCAAGTTACTGACTTTCCAAACAGTGGAAACAAAATATACTCAGTGAGGATCATAAGGATAACTTACCACAGGGTAAAAAAGAAATCCTTGAGGGGTTCAAAGAAGTCAAGAAGCTCTGGTGTTTTCATTCTAATAAAGTGGGCCACACAAAATCAGTGAAGGCCAGGTGTAGGAAAACTGGAAAAGCCTGGGAGTTTTGTTGGACTAGTAACAAAAAGCACAAGGAAAGTTAGACAACCGACTCAGAGTGTACAAGATGATCAGAGGATAATTAAGGAGGAAGTGCCAGATCTGCTTAAAAAATATACATGCAAGGGTAACATTTATTCACATAGGCCAGGAGCAGCAGGCAAGGAGGTTACAATATTAAGGGACACAGGATCCTTGCAGTCTGTAATACTGAAGGAGGAGGAGATATGTACTCCTGAGGGACTATTGCCAGAAAAGGTACTAGTAACAGGAATTCATGGTGAGACAAAACGTGCTCAGTTATGTAAAGTGAGGCTAGAGAGTCCAGAGAAGAGCGGAGAATTTGTGGTAGAGTAGTGGATAAACTCTCAGCTTCAGGAATATAATTTGTCTTGCAAATGATATAGCCGATTCACCGGTAGACGTGCTGCCTACTCTAGCTGAAAAGCCAGTGGAGACGCAGGCAACTGAAGACTTAGAGAATGGTTATCCAGGAATTTTCCCTGATGACAGAGGCACAAGCTGAAGCAGGAGAGTTCAAGAGGCACAGATAAGGAAGCTGACATAGTTTTATCACAGACTTTGTAGGTCAGAGCAGGAGCAACTAAGTAAACATGCCAGTATATCTAACTCTGCTGTGCTTATGGAGTTACAGCAGAAAGATGAGAATTTAAAACAGTTAGGAGAGTGAATGCATCCCTGCATGTTATTACTTAACAAACGATGTCTTAATGAGGAATTGGAGACCATTACATATTTAAGCAAATGAAAATGGGTAAAAGTTCATCAGATTGTTTTGCTAGTAGGGTATAGAAAGGAGGTGCTGCAAGTGGCGTATGAGCTACCACATGGAGGTCATTTAGGGGCGAGGAAAACACAGGCTAAAATACAAAGACATTTTTACTGGCCTGGGCTACACAAGGATGTCGTTGAATTTTGCCAGATGTGTCACACATCAGTCAATCGGAAAACCACAGGCAGTAATAAAACCTGCACCTTTAATACCCGTTCCAGCATTTGAGGAACCTTTCACAAGAGTCTTGATTGATTGTGTAGGTCCCCTACCTCAAACAAAAAGTGGTAATAAGTATTAATAACAATAATGGATGTGTCAACTTGATTTCCAGAGGCAATCCCACTATGCAACATCTTAGTTAAAAGGGCTGTAGAAGAATTACTTAATTGTTTTTACTAGATATGGACAGCCAATAGAGATCCAGTCAGATCAAAGATCAAACTTCACATCCAAACTTTTCAATGATGTTATGGATAACTTGGGAATAAAGCAATTCAAATCTATTGCATACATCCAGAATCGCAGAGAGCACGAGAGATGGCATCAAACGCTAAAGACCATATTGAGGGCTTATGGTCAAGATTATCCAGATGATTGGGTTAAGGGAGTTCCTTTTGTACTTTTTGTAATCAGAGGTGCACCAAATGATTCGACCAAATTCAGTCCATTTGAATTAACTTTTGGGCAAGAAGTAAGAGGACCATTAAAACTGATTAAGGAGAAATTAATAAGTCACCCATTTGGACTATGTGTCAAATTTTAGAGAACGATTAATTAGAGCTGGAGAATTGGCTAGACAGCATTTAAAAGTATCACAGCATGCAATGAAACAAGAAGTGGATAAGAAATCACAAATTCGCAATTTTCAATTAGGGATAAGATATTGGTGTTACTTTCAGTAACAGGTGAGCCTTTAAAAGCAAGGTTTAGTTTAGCATATCAAATCAAGAAGAACTCCAGACAGGAAGAAATCTCACAGAGTGCGTCATGTGAATATGCTCAAAAGGTATTTTGTTAGGGAAGGAAAGCAAGAGGAGAAGGTGTTAATGATTAAGCACAGAAGGAAGAACCAAGTTCAGAGGATTCTGCACTGGCCATTCCTCAAATCAAATTGGACAAGGAGGAAGTTTTAAAAAATTGGGATAAATTAAGTTACCTTCCACAAGAAAACCGAAATGACCTTAAAAGAGTTCTTACTCTGACATGGGGAGATATGTGGAAATAAACTGGGAAGTACCAACCTAATTGTCCATGATGTAGGTATAGGAGATGCTGTTCCAATTAAGCAACATCCTTACAGGCACAACCCTCTAAAGTTGGCACAGGTTCAGAAGGAAACAGAGCGTATGCTCCAAAATGGCATTATCAA
The DNA here is from genome assembly GCF_037043375.1 of Chiloscyllium plagiosum. Classification (NCBI taxonomy): domain Eukaryota; kingdom Metazoa; phylum Chordata; class Chondrichthyes; order Orectolobiformes; family Hemiscylliidae; genus Chiloscyllium; species Chiloscyllium plagiosum. Next base: position 127,277,895 of record NW_028270143.1, on the reverse strand, counting down.
AGTGAGTTACAGTGACTGGAGCTCACCCACAGTCATGGTGCCAAACCCAAATGGTACCCAACAGTTATATGTGGACTGTCGCAAAGTCAACGTCGTTACAAAGACTGATACATATCCAATTCCACAAGTGGAGGACTGTGCCGAAAAAATGGGACAAGCAACTTACATTTCTAAGTTGGACTTGCTCAGAGGCTACTGGCAAGCACCTGTCAGAGAGAGCAAAGGCAATTTCAGCTTTCATTACGCCAAATGGACTATATCAGTTCAAAGTCATGCCATTTGGTATGAAAAACGCTCCAGCCACACTTCAGAGACTGACTAATAAGGTAATTGCCGGATTACCCTATTGTGTGGTACATATTGATGACCTGGTGATTTTTAGTAACTCGTGGAAGGAACACTCACAGCATTTATCGGACTTGTTTAATCGACTTCGGAAGGCAGGCTTGGTGGTAAACCTAGCTAAAAGTGAATTTTTAAAGCCCAAGTCACCTTCCTGGGGCCATGTTATTGGACATGGACAAATAGCCCCACAGGATGTGAAAACAAAAGTAATTGGGGAATTTCCCACACCACCGACGTAAAAAGCAGTACTACGGTTCCTGGGATTGAGTGGATTTTATCGAACATTTGTGCCAAACTTTAGCAGCGTGACTGCTCCATTTACTGAATTGTTAAAAAAGGTCAAGAAGTTTCAGGGGACAGGGGACTGTCAAAAGGCATTTGACAGCTTGAAGACTGTGTTAACCACCAGTTTACACAAAGTCTTTCAAGGTGGCTATCGATGCCAGTGATGTGGGTGTCGGTACGGTGTTCCTGCAGGAGGATGACAAGGGAATAGAAAGACCCATCGGGTATTTTTCCAGGAAGTTGAACCTTAATCAACAGGAATATTCATCGGTGGAGAAAGAAACTTTAAGCTTGGTGTTGTAATTACATTTCAGTGTTTATATTACCAGCAATGCATCGGAGACTATTGTACACACTGATCGTAACCCATTGACCTTTGTGGAAAACTTTAAGGACAAAAATGCCAGACTGTTTAGATGGAGCTTGTTGTTGCCGCCATTCAATTTGACAATTGTGCAGGTGGCAGGTCGCGAAAACATGATTGCCGAGGCTCAAATGAGATACGGGGGCATTTGGTGGCGGGTGTGCCATGGCCTGAATTTACATGTGGTTGTGCATATTTGTATGTGTATAGTCAGTATAGTGTATACATGTGTTTTAGACTACTCACCAGTTTGTTTTTGAAGGATTTTCAAAATGAAGCCATCTTGTGGTATTGATGGTTCATTTTTTTCTAAGGGGGGAGGTGTCACAAAGCTGGTCCCTTTTTTCTGTTCCTTTTCTCAAGGATACCGTGTCCTTGGTTTCTGTCACAGGGGTCCTAAACAGCTCCTGGTTCTGATTACACTGATTTGGTCCAGAGATTACAGGGTATTGAGAGGCCTTTTTGTTTATACGTAAACAGATGAGACTTCAGGCCAAAGTGGTCATGTTTTAGAAGTGACCTGTATAATGAAAGGGGAGTGGTCAGCTCTCTAGCTGAGCAGTTCAGTCCAGAACTAGTTCGAAGTTCAGCAGAGAGCTGTGTGGAAACAGGTTGCAAAACTCTCTCTTTCCTTCTGCCCTTCTAACTTCAACCTGTAAGCATTTGTTCCATTTTTACTGTTTTCTTTAAGGGGGCATGCTTATTGGGACTGTTGTGTATATTCAGAACAGCATAATTAAGTCTAGTTTGAATAGCCAGAGGTCTGTGCTTCATTGTGTAATTTTGTGAATAAACCTGTGTCTGTTTTAAAACCTGGTAGTCAACCTAGCTAACTGCGGGTAATTTTCATTGTACACTTACTGAAACAAATTGCAAAGTTATGGTCTGGGCTGTCCACTTAAGAATATTTTGGGTGTCTGGCCTTGTCCATAAAACACTGTCAAAATTGTGCATAATGTTGGACACCTCAATAAGGTCACCTCTTAATCTCCTCTGCTCCAAGCAGAATAAGCCCAATTTCTCTCATCTTCCCTTGTATCTAAAATTGCTCATTCCTGGCATCATTCTAGTAAATCTCCTTTGAATTCTCTCCAGGACTTTAACATTTTACCTTAAATAAGGTGCCCAGAACTGAACACAATAGTCCAAATGTGGTCTGACCAATGATTTGTAGAGATTTAGCATCACTTCATTGCTTTTATACTCTTATGCCTCTATGTATAGACCAAAGGATCCTATAAGACTTCTTAACAACCGATTCAACTTGCCTAGCCACCTTCATAGAATTATGAACGTGAATCCCAAGGTCCTTCTGCTCCTGTACTCCCCTCAAAGCTGTACCATTGAGCCTGTATTGTCTCCGTGTTTCTTCTAGCAAAATGCATGGTCTCGCATTTCTCTGCATTGACATTCACTTGTCCGGTGTCTGCCCATTTGTCAAACTTGTCGATGTCCCTCTGAAGGTCACTCTATATCATCCTTACATTTCATTAAATTTGCAGATGATACTGAACTAGGGAGAATAGAGATTTTGCCCTCAACACCCATCTCCAAATCGCTTATATAAATCTGAAAAATCAAGGGTCCCAAGACTGATCCTTGGAGAATGCGTCTTTCAACTAGGCTTCAGTCTAAGAAATGTCCACATGCATAAGATGCACAAGATACAGGAGCAGAATTAGCCATTGGGCCCATCAAGTCTGCTCCACCATTCAATCATGGCTGATGTTTCTCAACCCTGCCTTCTCCCCGTAACCTTTGATCTTCTGACTAATCAAAGTCCTCCCTCTCTCTGTCTCAAACACGTTCAATGACTTGGCCTACACGGCCCTCTGTGACAATGAGTTCCACGGATTCACCACCCACTGGCTGAAGATATTCCTCCTCTTCTCTGTTCTAAAGGGTCATCACTTCACTCTGAGGCTGTGCCCTCGAGTCTTAGTCTCTCCTACTAGCAGAAACATCTTCTCCATGGTTATTCTATCCAGGCCCTCAATATTCTGTAAATTTCCGTCAGATCCTGTTCCCACCATTTCTAAACTCTATTGAGTACAGACCCAGAGTCCTCAATCACTCCTCATTTGACAACCCTTCATCCCTGGAATTTTCTTGTAAACCTCTTCTGGACACACTCAAAGACCAGCACATTTTTTCTTAGATATGGGACCCAAAACAGCTCACAATATCCCAAAGGAGGTCTGACCAGAACCTTATACAGCCTAAGCAGTATGTCTCTGTATATTCTTTTTCTCAGTGTATCTCTTAGATCCTGTGCCTCTTGAAATGAAAACTAACATTGCATTTGCCTTCTTAACTGCCATGTTAAACTTAGGAGGATCCAGAACTAGGTCCATCAAGTCCCTTAATGCTTCAGATTTCCAAAGCCTTTCCCCATCCTTTCTACCAAGGTGCATTACTTCATACTTTCCTGCACTATATTCCATGCGACACTTCCTTGCCCACTCTCTAAGCTTGTCCAAGTCCTTCTGCAGCTGCCCCACTTCCTCTACACTCTCTAAATAACTTTGATTCATCTGCAAACCTGAACAAAATCGTACCTGCCAATTCCAATCTCTGCTACAAGCTCATTTACTTTGTTTTGTATACAGTGTACATTTAAGTACAACACCCTCAGTCTGGCATTGACTGCCCCCACTTCTCATAGTTGTCCCCTTAACTGTTGTGCCTGAAGTTAGATTCCTGACCCTTTCCATATTCTGTCCCAACACTAGTTCTGGAAACTTTCATAATCTCTGTGAGCCCTCCCCCACTTAAACTTTTTCCATAATTTTCCACACAATTGAACCCACTCAAGTATTTAGATTAAAGCCCTAAAGCCCTATACAGCCCTAGGTATGGGACCTGCCAGGACTCTAGTTCTATACCTACCCTGGTTCCCATTCTTTTACACCTAACTTGTAATCCATGCTGTCAAGGATCCATCAATCCCAAACATTTCTGATTTGTTAACCAACCTGTCATTTGGCACTGTATCAAATACTTTCTGAAAGTCCAAATATACAAGATCCATAGCACTACTCTCATCCACTGGCCATTAAAGAACTCATTAAGGGACTCAGTTAAATTTACCAGACCTGATCTGCCCTTGACAAAGCCACATTGACTTGCTTAGTTTTCTCTAAGCGTATACAGAAACTAACTTATCCTATACTATGGTCTCCACCAGTTTTCCAACTATTGCTGGCAAGCTGATAGGTCTGTTGTTTCCTGGGGGAGCTATCTTTGACCTTTCTTAAAAAAGTGTCACAATTACAATCCTCCAGTTTCCGGGAACCAATTCTTGTTTGGAGGCCTGGAAAACTTCTGTCAACAGCTCTGCGATTTGCTCCCTTACATCTCAACAATCTCGGAAGCATCCCTGGGGACTTCTCAACCTGGAGTGCTGCCAGCCTTTTTAACACATCTTCTAGACCTATCGCTACCCTGCTCAGTTGCTCAACACCCACATTTTCACCTGGGTCAGTGTCACTGCCTTTTTAAAAAAAACTTGGTAAAGATAGAAGCAAAGTACTCATTTCACAGCAAGAATTCAAGAGTGAACGTTTCAGGTCCAGTGACCTTTCCTCAGCTGGACACAAAATGTTAACTCCGATTTCACTCACAGATGCTGCCAGACTTGTTGAGCTTTCCAGCAATTCGGTTTTTGTTTTGGATTTACAGCATCTGCAGTTTTTTCTGTATTTACTCACTTAGTAGCTCTGCCACAGCTTTTGCCTCAGTAAGCAGCTTACCCTGCTTCTTCTTATGGGTCCCATTCTATCCTTCAGTAATCTTTTACATTTGAAGAACATCTTATCACTTATTTAGCACAGCCTGCCATCCTTTCCTCACGCTTCCTGTTAGCTTTCCTTATTCCAGCCTTAGCCTTTCTCCTGCATTGAAGATATTCTTCCTGATTTCTATTGCTATTATTTTTCCGATATGTACCACACGCCTTTATCTTCCTTATTTTCTCATCAGTATCAATAGCCCCAATTTCTTCAATTTTTTTCCCTCATAACTGAAGTTTCACATTTCTGAACCATTCTTGTAAATCGCTTCAGCCCTCTCTCCAATGCATTCACATCTTTTCTATAATATGGCACTCGCAACTGTACACAATACCCTCGCTGAGGTCTAACAAGTGTCTTATACAAATTCAACATCACCTCCTTACTCATGTCCTCTTTGTTCATACACAGGATGTGGATGTCACTGGTTGAACCACCATTTAATGCCTATCCCTAGTTGTTTTAGAGAAGATGGTGGGTGGCTACCTTCTTGAACCACTGCTGGGTATCTGGTCTCAGCAGACCTACAATATCGTTTCGGAAAGTTTCAGAACGTTGACCTGGCCACACTAAGGAATTGCAATATATTTCCAAATCTGGAAGATGAGTGGCTTTGAGTGGGAGGGGGCGGTTGTGGGGGAGAATTGTGGTTGGTGGTGCTCCCAAGTATCTGCTGCCGTTGTCCTACTGAACGGTTGTGATTTTGAAGGGTGTTGTCAAAAGGAGCTTTGGTGAATTTCTGCAGTGCATCTTGTGGGTGGTACACACTACTAGTACTACTAAGCATCATGGAAAGACTGAATGTTTGTGAATGTTGTGCCAATCAAGTGTGCTGCTTTGTCCTGGATGGTGCCAAACTTCTGGTGAAGCTGCACTCTTCCAGGCAACTGGGCATATTCCTGACTTGTGCCTTGTGGACAGGCTCAGGAGGAGACCTTTTTGCTGCAGGATTCTTAGCTTCTGGCTTCACTTGTAGCCATTGCAATTATAGGGCTAGTCCAGTTCAATTGCTGTTCAATGGTCAACCCCAGGATTTTGATGGTGGGGGAATTAGCAATGGCAATGCCACTGAATGTCACGGGTGATGTGTAGCATGACTAATCATGTAACCAGGTGCCAGGTAATGTTATTTACCAATGGTTGGTCTAAGCCTGTCTATTGTCCAGACCTTGCGGCATGGAAACATAGGCTGCTTCAATATCTGAAGAGTTACAATGACATTGACAATTATGCAATCAGTAGATATTCCCACTTCTGACCTTGAGATGGACAGAGGTCATTGATCCTGAACTGATAGTGTGCCACAGGGATCAGTGCTGGGGCCACAATAATTTACCATCTATATTAATGGCTTGGATGAGGGATGTGAATGCACTACAGCCAAGTTTGTGGATGACCACAAAAATAGGTGGGAAAGCAAGTAGTGATGAAGACACAGTCTTCACAGAGATATAGATGGGTTAAACAAATGACCAAAAACTTGGCCAATGGAGAAATGGGGAAATGTAAGGTTATACATTTGGGTAGGAAGAGGAGGAGCTGAATACTATTTAAATGCTCAAGATGCTTGGGAGTCCTGATCAATGAATCACAAAAAAGCTAGCATTCAAATTTAGCAGATAAAGAAAATGGTCTTTATTCCAAGGGAAATGGAGTATAAAAGTAAGGACCTTTTGCTAGAACTATACTGTAGTGATCGTAACGAGGTCAGCTAGATGGACTTCATAAAGTATGAGTTCCCTGATTGGGACTGTTAATGAGGTTGAATCAGGGAGCCCTGGCCGACAGATATAAACAGGACTGTCAGCGGTTCTGTTCGCTCTGACAGCCGGCTCTAAAGAAGCTGCATCAGTGTTAATGCCTTTCCACATGTCAATAAAGGGTGACTTGGTGATGGGATTCCATCCTGTGTGGAGTTACTTCACATACAGGCACAAGTCAATATCACAGCTGAAAAACTTAGATAAGGAAAATTATACTAGCATTGGAGGCAGTGCAGGGATGGTTCACGAGGCTGATACTAGGATGGTGGGATTTTCTTATGAGTTGAAATATAGAATAATGAAGGGTGACCTTATTGATACATACAACCCTGTTAGGGAACTTGACAATGTAGATGCAAAAAGGTTGTTTCCCATTGTGGAAGTGTTGAAGACTGTAGGGCATAATCTCACAATCACAGGTCACCAATTTACAACAGAGATGAGGATGAATTTCTTCTGAGGGTAATGATTCTGTGGAATTCTTTACTGCAGAGAGCTATAGAAGCTGGGTCATTATTTGTATTCAAAACTCTACATTTATGTGAGGAACAAGCGGATGGCCAGAGTGAGGGTAGTGGAGGGAACTTGTGTCTGGAGTCAGAGGTGGTAGGGGAAGCTTTAATGAATACTTTGCTTCAGTATTCACTACTGAGAGGGACCTTGACATTTCTGAGGACAGCATGAAACAGCTCAAACAGGTTGACGTTAAGGAGGATGTGCTGAAAAGTTTGAAACACCATGATTGATGATAAATAAATGGGACCAGATTGGATATACCCTAGGTTACTGCAGGAAGTGAGGGAAGAGATTGCTGCATCTTGGGAATGATCTTTGCATCCTCACTCTCCACTGGAATAGTGCCAAATGATTGGAGGGTGGCAAATGTTATTCCCTTCTTCAAGATAGGTATAGGGATAATCCTGGGAATTACAGACCAGTCAGTCTCATGTCTGTGGTGGGCAAAGTACTGGAGAGGATTCTGAGAGACAGGATTTATGACTACTTGGAAAACTACTGTTCGATTAGACATAGTCAGCATGGCTTTGGCTGGGGTGGGGTGGGGTTGCAGGTCATGCCTCACAAGCCTTACCAAATTTGTTCAGGATATGACAAAACACATTGATGAAGGTAAAGCAGTGGATGTGGCACATTTAGATTTTAGCAAGGTTTCCCATGGTAGGCTGATTCAGAAAGTAAGGAGGCATGGGATACAGGGAAATCTAGCTGTCTGGATACAGAATTGGCTAGCTCATAGACGACAGAGGGTGGTGGTAGATGGAAAGTATTCAGCCGGGAGCTTGACAACCAGTGGTGATATACAGGGATCTGTTCTGGGACCTTTGCTCTTTGTGATTTTTATAAATGACTTGGATGAGGAAGTGGAAGGGAGGGTTAGTAAGTTTGCCAATGACACGAAGGTTGGTGGAATAGTGGATAGTGTGGAAGGCTTCTATAGGTTGCAACAGGACATTGACAGGATGCAGAACTGGGCTGAAAAGTGGCAGATGGAGTTCACTTTGGAAGGTCAAATTTGAATGGAGAAAACAGTGCTAAAGACAGGATTCTTGGCAGAGTGGAGGAACAGAGGGATCTTGGAGTCCACACCCATAGCACAGATCCCTCAAAGTTGTCACCCAAGTTAAGAAAATGTATGGTGTGTTGCCTTTCATTAGCCAGGGGATTGATTTTAAGAGCTGTAAGGTTATGCTGCAGCTCTATAGAGGCAAAGTGAGGACTGCAGATGCTGGAAACCAGAGTTTAGATCAGAGTGGTGCTGGAAAAGCACAGCAGGTCAGGCAGCATCCGAGGAGCAGGAAAATTGACATTTTGGGCAAAAGCCCTTCATCAGGAATAGACGCCTTTTTTCCAGCACCACTGATTTAAACCCTGCAGATCTATAGAGTCCTGGTTAGACCATACTTGGAATATTGTGTTCCTTTTTGGTTGCCTCATTATAGGAAAGATGTGGAAGCTTGAGAGGAGATTTACCAGGAGAGCACTGAGGAGATTTACCAGGGTGCTGCCTGAACTGGAGGGCATGTCTTATGAAGAAAGGGAGCTAGGCTTTAAAGTCATACAGATGTACAGCACAGAAATAGACCCTTCAGTCCAACTCATCCATGCCAACTAGATATCCCAACCCAATCTAGTCCCACCTGCCAGTACCCAGCCCATATCCCTCCAAACCCTTCCTATTCATATACTCATTCAGATGCCTTTCAAATATTGCAATTGTACCAGCCTCCACCACAGCCTCTGGCAGCTCATTCCATACAGATACCATCCTCTGCGTGAAAACGTTGCCCCTTAGGTCTCTTATATCTTTCCCCTCTCACCTTAAACCTATGCCCTCTAGTTCTGGACTCCGCCACCCCAGGGAAAATACTTTGTCTATTTACCCTATCCATGCCCCTCTATAAACTTCTATAAGGTCAACCCTCAGCCTCCGACACTCCAGGGAAAACAGCCCCAGCCTATTCAACCTCTCCCTATAGCTCAAATCCTCCAACCCTGGCAACATCCTTGTAAATCTTTTCTGAACCCTTTCAAGTTTCACAACATCTTTCCGATAGGAACGAGACCAGAATTGCCCACAATATTCCAACACTGGCCTAACCAATGTCCTGTACAGCCGCAACATGACCTCCCAACTCCTGTACTCAATACTCTGACTAATAAAGGAGGTGGTACGGTGGCTCAGTGGTTAGCACTGCTGCCACACAGCACCACGATCCCAGGTTCGATTCCAGCCTCGGGTGACTGTGTGGAGTTTGTACATTCTCTCTGTGTCTGCGTGGGTTTCCTCTGGGTACTCCGGTTTCCTCCCACAGTCCAAAGATGTGCAGGTCAGGTGAATTGGCCATGCTAAATTGCCCACAGCATTAGGTGCATTAGCCAGAGGGAAATGGGTCTGGGTGGGTTACTCTTCGGAGGGTCAGTGTGGACTGGTTGGGCCAAAGGGCCTGTTTCCACACTGTAGGGAATCTAATCAAACACCTTCTTCACTATCCTATCCACCTGCAACTCCACTTTCAAGGAGCTATAAACCTGCACTCCAAGGTCTCTTTGTTCAGCACTCCCTAGGACTTACCATTAAGTGTATAAGTCCTGCTAAGATTTGCTTTCCCAAAATGCAGCACCTCGCATTTATCTGAATTGAACTCCATCTGCCACTGCTCAGCCCATTGGCCCATCTGATCAAGATCCTGTTGTACTCTGAGGTAACCTTCTTCACTGTCCACTACACCTCCAATTTTGGTGTCATCTGCAAACTTACTAACTGTACCTCTTATGCTCGAATCCAAATCATTTATGTAAATGACAAAAAGTAGTGAACCCAGCTCCGATCCTTGTGGCACCTCACTGGTCACAGTTGTGGCACTCCACTGGTTATTTTCTCATTGGAGAGAAATGGGATGAGAGGTGATTTGATAGAGGTGTACAAGGTGATGAGATGATGTGGAGGAGTTGATGTTAATCTGGGGTAGACAAGTTAAAAATCACAACACCAGGTTATAGTCCAGCAGGTTTATTTGGAAGCACTAGCCTTCGGAGCGCTGCTCCTTCATCATGTTATTGTAGAGCAGGACCATAAGACACAGCATGTATAGCAAAAAATTACTGTTAATAAACTGAAGTGATATATTGAACAAACCTAGATTGCTAGGTTTGTTTAATATATCATTTCAGTTGAATGACACTAATCTTTTGCTATAAATTTGGTGTCTTATGATGCTGTCCCACTAGTTACCTGAAAGCTAGTGCTCCCAAATAAACCATTGGACTACAATGTTGTGTGGTGTTTAAAGATGATGAGAGGCATAGATAGAGTGGATAGCCAGAGACGTTTTCCCATGGCGGAAATGTCTATCACGAGGGACCATAATTTTAAGGTGATTGAAGGAAGGTTTAGGGGAGATGTCCGAGAGTGGTGGGTGCATGGAATACACTACCTGTCAGATACATTAGGGTCATTTAAGCAACTCTTGGATAAACACATGGAAGTTAGTACAATGAAGGGTATGTAGGTTAGTTTGATGATACAGTAGGATAAAAGGTCAGTATAACATTAAGGGCTGAAGGGCCTGTACTGTGCTATATTGTTCTATGTTCTCTATGTTCAAAAACAAAAACAGATCTCTAATCAATAATGGAATCAAGGATTATGACGAAAAGGCAGGAAAGTAGAGTTGCGGATTATCAGATCAGCCGTGATCTCACTGAATGGCAAAACAAAACAGTTGAATTGCCTACTTCTGCACATTCGTGGTGTGGTCTTCTTGATGAAGCAAATTAAAGGTAGTTGAGCTGAGGATGGGGAAACTGGATGCTTTATTAATTATTCTTTCTATTGAAAGCATCACCTCACATTTCTCTGCATTGAACCTCATCCTTCCACTCCCCCAGTGTGGAGTTCCACACTGTCCTCACAGTTTGCAATTTTAACAAGTTTAGTGTCATTGCGGAAAATTGAAAATTGTCCCCTGCAGATCAAGATCCGGAATATTAAATGCATTAACAGGAGGAGCAGAAAATCCCAGTATCAACCCATAGGAAGCTCCACTGTGCACTTTCCCCCCTCCCCCCAGAAATACACACAGAGCACTGCGGGCAGTCGCTGGGTTGCAAATGGGTTCAGTTCTGGAGTGCAGAGTTGATTTGTAAGGAGCACAACACGGGAACTGCAGAAGAGCGAAGGGAGAAGGGGCGGGGGACTGCACTGTAACCTGGTGTTGTGTGATATTTAACACTGTGCTCAGTAAGGGAGCAGTGATAAAGCTGACAGCACAGCACTCCACCGGGAAATGCAGCGAGTGGATGAGTTTGTATTAATTATTCCCAGGTTTGAGATGTAGATGTGATTAAGAGTTCCCCAAGTCTGTGGTGAATGGAGTAAGGGGCCAGTGTCTGGGGGAGCCACCCCCATCCCCCCCCCCGGGGTCACTCTGGGGGATGGAGGGCACGGACACCGGGGAGTGGTTCTACCACCAGCGCCTGGCTGACGGCCTCTACCTGATCCGGGAGCGTTACTTCGAGTCGGGGAACCGGGCGAACATGTGGCTGCTGCGGGGCTCCGATCGGGACGTGGTGGTGGACACGGGCCTGTGCCTGGGCAGCCTGCCCGAGTACCTGCGGCGGCACGGCCTGCTCGCCGGCCACCGGCCCCTGCTCGCCGTCGCCACCCACGTCCACTTCGACCACGCGGGCGGCCTGCGGCACTTCGAGGGCGGCCAGGTGGCGGTGCACCGCGCCGAGGCGGAGGCGCTGGCCCGCGGCGACCAGCTCGAGGCGGTCAGCTGGCTCAGCGAGCGGGAGCTGAGGCGCCCGCCTCCCGGGGCAGGCCCAGGATGGACGGCCCGCGGTTACCGGGTACAGGCCGTCAGGGCCGGCCTCCTGCTGGAGCACGGTGACCTGCTGGAGCTGGGGGACACGCAGCAGCTCCGGGTGCTGCACACCCCCGGGCACTCCCGGGGCAGCGTGTGTCTCCATGAGGCCAGGCGCGGCCTCCTGTTCACCGGGGACACCCTGTACCAGGGGGCTCTCATTGACTGGCTGCCCCACAGCAATGTGGGCCATTACCGCCGGAGCTGCAGGCACCTCCTGGAGCTGCTGGACCAAGGCCAGGTACACACCGTGCTGCCCGGGCACTTCGACCCCTTCGGGCCCGACACGATGCGCAGCCTGGCCTCCGACTACCTGGCCCGGGCTGGGCTCTGCCACAGGATTACGGCCAGTGCCATCGGCTGCCTGGCAAACGTAGCACTGAGGGGGAGGCACTTGACCAGATGACCAGCCAGAGGGCCAGGACAGGACACCATCCACTGGGCCAGAGGGACAGGCCAGGACAGGACACCAGCCACGGGGCCAGAGGGACAGATCAGGACACCATCCTTTGGGCCAGAGGGCCAGGACAGGACACCATCCACGGGACCAGTGGGACAGGCCAGGACACCTGCCACTGAGCCAAAGGGACAGGCCAGAGGGCCAGGACAGGACACCAGCCACGGGGCCAGAGGGTCAGGCCAGGACACCATCCACGGGGCCAGAGGGATGGTCCAGAGGGCCAGGCCAGGACACCATCCATGGGGCCAGAGGGACGGGCCAGGACACCATCCACTGGGCCAGAGGGCCAGGCCAGGACACCATCCACGGGGCCAGAAGGACGGTCCAGAGGGCCAGGCGAGGACACCAGCCAAGGGGCCAGAGGGCCAGGCCAGGACATCAGCCAAGTTGCCAGAGGGACAGGCCAGGACACCAGCCACGGAGCCAAAAGGCCAGGCCAGGACACCATCCACGGAGCCAAAAGGCCAGGCCAGGACACCAGCCACAGGGCCAGGACAGGACACCATCCACGGGGCCAGAGGGCCAGGCCAGACACCAGCCATGGGGCCAGAGGGCCAGGACAAGACACCATCCACTGGGACAGAGGGATGGGCCAGACACCAGCCATGGGGCCAGAGGGCCAGGACAGGACACCAGCCATGGAGCCAGAGGGCCAGGCCAGGACACCATCCACTGGGCCAGAGGGACGGGCCAGGACACCAGCCACAGGGCCAGTGAGACAGGCCAGGACACCATCCACTGGGCCAGAGGGACGGGCCAGGACACCAGCCACAGGGCCAGTGAGACAGGCCAGGACACCATCCAGGGGCGAATGTGATTACATTGATATTAGAAAACAAACTTGATTTATCCAAGCTTTTTTAAAACAAAGTACACTCAAATTTATACTGCAGATTACTTATACAGTATTTTAAGAAATGTTTTCCAAAGAAAATGTTTACCATAATAACAAATCTTTCAGCATCAATACTTGGTTTCTCTGGGTTTTTATTTTAGGACATGAATTACTTTGTTATCAGCTAGGAAGTCTATTTACTTCCATTGTAGGCACTTTTTCATATTAATTAACACTTAATTACAAAATGGAACAGCTTAAACTTGATCAGTGTGAATTTCCATTTCTGGCTCCCCTGCAATCAATGTAAAGGTACAGTTCTAATCTCCAGTATCTAACAAGAGTGATTGAATCATGGCAGTTAACTTATTACTCAATACCTCTAAATATTACTTCATTTTTTATTTCTATCCTAAATCCTGTTTCCACAAGCATTTAAAGCTTGTACTCTTTTCACACACATGGCCAGCCTGACAAGCTTTTATAGGCAATTTCCATTGCAATTTAGGAAGGGAATGTGAATATGTTTAATTCATTAAATGAAAATATTAACAGCTATACAATTATTCTTCAAACCTTCTGATTGTTGGGTATCAAGGGAAAGTCTTTTCCCTGGGATTGGGGAGTCCAGAGCTAGAGGACATGGGTTTAGGGTGAGATGGGCAAGATATAAAAGAGATCTAAGGGGCAACTTTTTCACAGAGGGTGGTACGTGTATGGAATGAGCTGCCAGAGGATGTGGTGGAGGCTGGTACAATTGCAACATTTAAGAGGCATTTGAATGGGTATATGAATAGGAAGGGTTTGGAGGGATATGGGCCGGGTGTTGGCAGGTGGGACTAGATTGGGTTGGGATATCTGGTTGGCATGGACAAGTTGGACCGAAGGGTCTGTTTCCATGCTGTACATCTCTATGACTCTTGAATGGTCCTATGTTCTGAGCAAAACAAAGAGGGGTGGGGGTCCCTCGTGTTTGTGGGACAAGAAAAATACAGCTGAAGGCTTGCTCGTGATCAGTTTGTTTCAGCTGTTTAAAATATGCCAGACTGACATCAAGTAACAGGAGGATCTGACTGCAAAGAGATAGCTAACCTGACTGTTTCTGTACCAGTTGAATGATAAGCACAGAAGTTTGCCATTTGGACCACTGTGTCTCTTCTAGCTCTATGAACTACCCAATTAGTCCCATTCTCTGTCATCACAGCCCTGCAAATTGCATCCTTTTAAAAAAAAATCCTACTGAAAGATGCTGTTGAATTTGCTTCCATCACCTTTCCAGACTATACATTTCTGAGAACATCACCTTTCTATGTTAAACAAAGAAATCATTTCTCCTCTGATCATAGAACTGTATAGAACAAAAACAGACCCTTCAGTCCATGCTGACCAGATATCCTAAATTAATCTCGTCTCATTTGTCAGCAATTGGCCCATATCCCTCTTAAACCCTTCTATTCATATACCCATCCAGATCCCTTTTAAATGCTGCAATTGTCCCAGTCTCTCACTTCCTCTGACAGCTCATTCCATTCACACCAACCTCTGCAGAAACAAGTTGCTCCTTTGGTCCCTTTTAAATCCTACCCCTCTCAACTATGCTCTCTAGTTTTGGATTCCCTTTTCCTGGGGAAAAGATCTTGGCTGTTAACCTTATCCATGTCTCTCATAATTTTATAAACCTCTATAAGGTCACCCTTCAGCCTTTGACACTCCAGGGAAAACAACACCAGCCTGTTCAGCCTCTCCCTATCGTTCAAACTCTCCAACCCTGGCAACATCCTTGTAAATGTTTTCTGAACCATTTCAAGGTTTACAACATCTTCCCCAGAGCAGGGAAAGCAGAACTGGATACAGAATTGACCTAACCAATGTCCTGTATAGCTGCGACATGACCTCTCAACTCTGACACTCAATTAACTGATTAATAAAGGCAAGCATACCAAACACCTGCTTCACGACTCTGTCCAACTGCAACTCCACTTTCATGGGACAATGAACTGTTCTTTTGCTAATTAACTTTGCTCTGTGTTCTCTATTAATGATCCTCCTACCAGTGCAAAGAGACACAGTAATTGCTTCCAGCACCAGGGAGGCAGAAGGGCAAATCTCAGAAGTAAGCAATACAAAGTCAGAAGTCACACAACACCGGGTTATAGCCCAACAGGTTAATATGAAATCAAACCTTTCAGAGCACTGACCTTTCATCAGGTGAAGGAGCAGCGCTCTGAAAGCTTGTGATTTCATATAACCTGTTGGACTATGACCTGGTGTCGTGTGACTTGACTTTGTCCAGCCCAGTCCAACACCAGCACCTCACATCGTAACTAATACAAAACAGGTTTGTACTCACGTCTGGGTCGAGGAAGAGATGGCAATGGGCAGGCTTCCCATCTCTCCCAGCACGGCCAATTTCTTGCACATAATTCTCAAAGCCCTTTGGTATATTATAGTGTATGATTCCTCGGACATCCGACTTATCCAATCCCATGCCAAATGCCACTGTTGCCACCACAATACGCAGCTGACCACTCATGAAGTTGTTCTGAATTCTCCTCCGTTCACTGGCTGACATTCCAGCATGGTAGCAATCAGCAATCCATTTTAAAGGCCGCCTCAACTTCTTTTTTGCTGCATTTTGTGTAGAGGAATTGTAAGAAAATAGTCTTTAGAACCTTCTCCACAACCAAAACAAGTTGTACGTGAACATATTTTTCCCCAGTGTCAGGACAGGCAAAAAATCCTATATAATAAACTCATTTCAGACTCTTATTAAATACACTGCCTATCATTGGCAGTAAAGTACACCAGTGATACTGGTTTAATTGACCTCAAGAAAAACGGCAGACAGTGTTATGAATGGCATCTGGGCGGAGAAATAAATTGCAGAGATAACTATCAAATCTGTCTCGGGATCCTACATGTGTCCCTCCCTCACAAAACACTAATCCACCTTCAATGTTGTGAAAAAAAGTCATAAGTTTTCTGGCTTGCACTCATTAGGACCAATGCAAGAATGCAAGGATGTAGGTTTGCTCACTGAGCTGGAAGGTTCGTTTTCAGACGTTTTGTCACCATACCAGGTAACATTATCAGTGAGCCTTTGGGTGAAACACTGGTGGTATGGATTACTTTCTATTTATGTGTTTAGGTTTCCTTGGGTTGGTGATGTCATTTCCTGTGGTGACATCATTTCTTGTTCTTTTTCTCAGGGGGAGGTAAATGGGGTCCAAATCAATGTATTTGTTGATAGAGTTCTGGTTGGAATGCCATGCTTCTAGACATGCAAGAATGCCAAACTTCAAAATGATCACAAAAACTCATACTTTTGGAGAAAAGGGTGCTGATTGGTCAGCAAGTTGTCTCTTAATTGGCTGAAATATTTCCATGAAGAACACAGCAAGGAACTGTCGGCTCAGTGAGCTCTTGGATAGTTCAAAAAAGGCACAAGGCTTGAGCATATTCTTGTTTGCAGTGTCTGGATTCTTGTGTATGAATCAATGTACTTCTAATGAGCATAAATGAGCTTTGTTCCCACCTTAATTTGTTATCTGAAATTGGTTGTTCGTAGAGCCATTTATAGCCAGGATTATTCAAGCAAGTGCTTCCCAATTACAGAATCTCAAGCCCCAACCCCACTCTCCTCCCTCTATTTATTCCCAAGTCTCCTTCCCCAGTCCTGACCC
Organism: Chiloscyllium plagiosum; assembly: GCF_037043375.1. Classification (NCBI taxonomy): domain Eukaryota; kingdom Metazoa; phylum Chordata; class Chondrichthyes; order Orectolobiformes; family Hemiscylliidae; genus Chiloscyllium; species Chiloscyllium plagiosum. Next base: position 127,260,985 of record NW_028270143.1, on the reverse strand, counting down.
AAAAGATCGACTTTCCTGCTCCTTCGATGATGTCTGACCTGTTGTGTTTTTCCAGCTTCACATTTTATTGACTCCAAAAGGTAGACTTTGGTTTTGGGTTTTGCCAGTACAGGTTGGTTGGATACAGTTTGTGCTCTGACTATTACAAACAGCTGAAGGAACTGCAAGATGTACAGCCTTATGGACCTGGCATTGCATTGGCACTGAAATTCATATACAATGATGCAATATACAAATCATATACAACTGTAAAGAGTAGTAGAGCATCCTTTTGGGCACACAGCACCCCATTAATGGAAAATACTATCTGTGTTACCTTTGCATAATGGCAGCATGAAATGACTTGCTTAGTTTGTTGTTCAAATGTTTCAACGTGTTGCCTCTCCCAGGGCATTCTGAAGTAGACGAAGCACTGTTCAGGTTCAGAGTGGCAGACTCTGGCTCGATTGCATGTATGAGTTTGAGATTATTCCGTTAGTCACAATAAGTACGAGTCAAAAATCTTCAGAAACGAGACTCTCACCAAGAATAATTTTCTCATTCATTGCAGGGACACTACACTGTTGCCACCACTCTAATCAACATTCTAGCTATTTATCATTCTCAATGATTATAGCATAGAAAGAGGCCATACATAACAGTTGCCAAATAAATTCAGCTAGTCCCATTCCCCTCCTCCTTCTATATGACCTGGCAAATTCTCTCTCCCAGTGCTTATCCAATTTCTTTTTAGAACCCTATGTTGAATCTGGCTGCACTCTCTGGTAATGCATGCCAGATCATAAGCACTCATGTAAAAATATATTTGTGTCACTATTTCTTCTGTCATTTATCTTAAATCAATGTCCTGATTCTTGACCGTTCTGCCAACGGACGTGTCTTTTTGGTGTTTTGTGCTTCTTGATATAAAATATTGAACTTGTCAATGAGTTACTACTAGTACATCCTTGTCAGACAGTCTGGATTCAACTTGCAGTGGCTCCACTGAATTGATTCCAGGCAGTGTTTTCCATATCTGTGAACAGTGCCCTCTTATTGTCACATACAGTGTAACCTCGATTATCTGAACATCAATTATCTGAAAAAGCTCTCAACGTCCTGTAAAAACGGCATTAGGCAACTCAGCATTCAGTTCACAGTTAAACAGCATTATGGCATGCAATGCCGGATAACTGAGGCATGTTTGATAAACAGCGGTCAAATTATCGCTTGTTTACAATCGGATCAGTTATTCGAACAAAATACTCCCCACTCGTCTTGTTTGGATAACCGAGGTTGTAGTATATATCAAGACTGGCATTATAGTTACAGTCCTCTGACACTGGAGATCAACACTGTCCCTTCTTTAAAAATGTTCTATTCCTACCTAATAAGTTTCACAATGGAATCTTTAAATTGGCACCAGATCCAAACATAGCCATTTAAAGGACTTAACTCCTGATTAGAAGTGTCCTTAAAAAAATGAACTTAGCAAATTTAGCAGTGGGACCATCGTGAAGCTGCAAACCAATGCTAAATTGATATGCTTTCCAGACATTTTATGCCCCAGTGATTGAGTGTATAGCATTTCAGTTTCTACCCCAAACAACTCATTTTGAGCAACATCCTGAGCTTCTAAAGGCAACTTACCCATAGCTTTCTTTCGTTTTGCTAGGATTTCCTCAGCCATCTTCCCCTCCTCATTTAGTTCTTGTGGCGACTCCTTTAGTGTGACTCCCTGAAGGCATGTCCGGAGCAGGGCTGCAATGCGGGTCGTCTCTTCTCTTCGTGTGCAGTAGACAATAATGGAATCCAAAGAGGCAAATCGATCCCCTTGGATCAAAGTTACAAGAGCCTGGGCAGGAATGAAGTTAAACAATTTACCACAATAAAAAAGCACACATATAAAACACAAAGTTGATATTCTAAAATATTATTTCTGGAGCAAAGTTTCTGCCACCTACAAGGACAAAAGCAGCAGAAATATGGGAAGATCATAACCACCAGCAAACTCCCCTCCAAACTTGAAAATATAGAAAGTGGCTGGAGGAGTAGGCTGTTGGAACCTGGTCTGCCATTCACTAGGATCATGGCTGATCCTTTACCTCAGCACCATAGTCCTACTCTCTCCATAACCCTCGATGCCTTTAATATGTAAAAAAAAATCAGTCTTTATAACACCATTCCTGCAGGGTTGCAAGGATAAAAACCTGAATCATTCTACCCAATAGCACTTTGTTCAAGGCAGCTTTTCAAAGGCAATTAGGCAAGTGGAATAAATGCTAGTATTCTCAGTGATAGAGCTGAAAATGTGTTGCTGGCAAAGCGCAGCAGGCCAGGCAGCATCCAAGGAGCAGGAGAATCGATGTTTCGGGTATGAGCCCTTCCTCAGGAATCTGTCTGACCTGCTTCACTTTTCCAGTAACACATTTTCAGCTCTGATCTCCAGCATCTGCAGTCCTCTCTTTCTCCTATTCTCAGTGATATCCAATTTGAATGAATGCATGAATTAACTTCATTGTCACATGCTCAAATGAGTACAGTGAAAAGATCATTAGTTGTCACTTACAGCGCCATCTTAGATGCCAAGGTACAGCTTCTTCAGTTACAGACTACTCACAGTGTAACAGTGTCACTAACATACTGCACCATCTTAGGTACAGAGTAGCTAAGTCCAATCCAAAAGAGAAAATGCTGGAAAATCTCAGCAGGTCACAGCTTTGACAAAGGGTCAGTTAGACTCAAAATGTCAGCTCTTTTCTCTCCTTACAGATGCTGCCAGACCTGCTGAGATTTTCCAGCATTTTCTCTTTTGGTTTCAGATTCCAGCATCCGCAGTAACTTGCCTTTATCTAAGTCCAATCCTTGGTTATAGAATAGCATCATTTTAAAAAGTTCAATGTTCATCTGGTCTAACTTCAATTTAATTTGGGTCTTGCACCCTCATACACCACATTATTGCAAACAAAAACAGAACTTGTTGGAAAAACTCAACAGATCTGACAGCATCTGTGGACAGAAAGCTGAGTTAACGTTTCGTAACCATATTATTGCATATTTTTACACAGTTACTAACAAGAACCAGATGGTTTTCGCTCTCACGCTATCCTTGCCAGCAAGGACCACATCCAGTAAGTGATTAAAAAGCTCCCTTCTACAATGGGCTATTAACAGTCCGACTCTCAGGCTTTACCTGGTCTCTATCCCGGTCAGTAGACACACTGAGGAATAAATTGGCTGGTACATCGGCAGAGCGAACAGCTATTCCTTCTCGCTCCTGGATCCCAAGGTGATGTGCGATATTCTGGGCTGTCGCTAGTGTGGCAGTGGCTGTTAATCCCAGCAGGCATTTCACTCCCAAACGTTCCTTCAGGACCTGCAGATCAGACAAAATAATTGACTAAAGAATAAACATAGTGAAACTCTGCAGGTTACTCTCTCTAGTGTTACTGACATTTGGAATTTAAATTGAATTTGTTCATTCACTGGCTGAAGTTCTGACATAACTGAGAAAAGGAGCAATTTAATTAGCCTACTAGCTAAATGACAATAGTGTTCAGTGCGTCACTGATTTTCTTTTCAAATTCCTCCAATAACCCTCCCTCATCTCAAAATGACTGATTTGTGATAGGATGCAAATGCTTTGGCACTGCCTATGCTCGAATAGTCAAGTGTCCAGCACTTGGTCTTTCTTTAGTCAAACAATTTAGCACATAAATGATCATATCTCAAGGATATGCAGCCATCATTAAGGGCTCTTCTGGTCTGGTCATGTCCCTGCCTCTGAGCCAAAAGGCCCAAGTTCAAGCTCACCTGCTTCAGAGGTATGATGATAATCCATCTGAAGACAGTGATTAAGAATATCTGTACAGCCATGCTCACTCTGTCCTCAATTTGACCAATTAATCAAAGGCATAATTCCAGTGAATCTGTTTAACCTTCAAATCTTTCCCAACAGAAAATGCTAGAAATACTTAGCAGGTTAGGCAGAACCTGTGGAGATAAGTACCTCAGATCAATGGAAATTCAGAATCCGAATCACCATCAGAATCAGTGAAAGTTCATCAATCTGAAAGATGGATTCTGTTTCTCTTAACAAATGCTACCTAACCTGCTGAGCTATTCCAGCACTGTCAACTTTAATTTTGGATTTCCAACATGTACAGTATTCTACTTCTGTAAGTGATTGCTGACCCTTGATGTTCAAAACTAAAGACGTGAGCTCCAGATGGTATCTAACCAAGATCGTGTACAATTGATGCATTCGCACCTCATTGCATTTGACCAACACCTTTGAGAAAACAAACATGCCATCATATATTATTACTAAAAACAGAGTCAAAGCTTTTCATTTTACACTCAAAATTAGGGGACAAGATACAGGCTTGATTGAAACAAAGGACACCAATTAAGTTACAGGATAAAGGTAGCTGGGTGACTGTCAGGAAAGGGTAAGAGAATAGGCAGACAGTGCAGCGATCTCCTCTGGCTGTTCCCCTCAATAATAAGTATACTGTTGGGGGGGGTATGACGTACCAGGGGAAAGCCAGCGGTCAGGTCTTTGACAGTGAGCCAGGCTCTGTGGATCAGAAGGGAAGGGGGAGAATAGGAGAGCAATAGTGATAGGAGATTCAATGGTTAGACGATCAGACAGAAGATTCTGAGGTCGTGAACGAGACTCCTGGGATGCCAACATCAGGGATGTCTCCGACTGAGTCTACAGGATTCTTAACGGGGAGGGGGAGCAGCCAGAAGTCGTGGTACACATTGGTGATATAGCTAGGAAAAGGGAGGAGGATCTGAAAAGTGAATGTAGGAATTTAAGTTGTGAGCTAAAAGGCAAGACAAGCAGAGTAATAATCTCAGGATTGTTACCAGTGCCATGGGCTAGGAACAGAGAGCGAGTGTAGCTGATCACATGGCTGCAGAGCTGATGTAGGAGGGAGGGCTTCAGATATGTGGATCATAGGGATACATTCTGGGGAAGATGGGACCTGTACATGGAGGATAGGGTTGTACCTGAACTGGAAGGGCACCAATATCCTGGGCTAAAGGTTTTGTTAGAGCTTTACAAGAGGGTTTAAACTAGTTTGGCAGGGTTTGGAACTGGAACTACAGATCAGAGGTTGGGGTAGCTGGTGAACAGGCAGGTACAGCGTGCAGAGTGTCTTTGAGAAAGGATAGACAGTTGTTAGGGCAAAGTTGCAGTCAGTGTGATGGTTTGAAGTGTGCATGTGTGCAAGAAGTGTCAAGAATAAAGGGTGATGAACTTAAGAGCATGGATCAGTACTTGGAGCTACGATGTTGTGACCATTACAGGATATCACAGGTTCAGGAATGGTTGTTACATGTTCCGGGGTTTAGATGTTTCTAAAGGAAGAGGGAGGGGAGTAGCCAGAGACTTTTCCCCAGAGCAGGATTGACTGGCACACGGGATCATAGTTTTAAGATATTAGGAGGAAGGTATAGAGGAGACATCAGAGGAAGGTTCTTTACGCAGAGAGTTGTGAATGCATGGAATGCGTTGCCAGCAGTGGTGGTGGAAGCAGAGTCATTAGGGACATTTAAGCGACTGCTGGATATGCACATGGACAGCAGTGAATTGAGGGGTGTGTAGGTTAGCTTATTTTACTTTAGATTAGGAATAATCCTCGGCACAACATTGTGGACCAAAGAGCCTGTTCTGTGCTGTACTTTTCTATGTTCTATGAGTAACATTGCTAATCAGAGATAGTATCACAGCTGCAGAAGGGGAGGTCGTCAAGGAGAGTTTGTCTGCTGAGTCAGTATGGGTGGAAGTCAGAAGCAGGAAAGCAAGTCAATTTATTGAGAGAATTGTATACAGCCCCCAACAGCAAGAGAGACACAGAGGAGTAGATTGGGAGCAAGATTTTGGAAAGCTGCAGAAGTAACAGGGTTGTTGTCTTGGGTGACTTCAACTTCCCTAATATTGATTGGAACCTCCTTAGTGCAAATAGTTTGGTGGAGCAGACTTTGACAGGTGTGTCCAAGAAAGATCCCTTACTCAACATGTAGGTAGAGGGGAGGCCATATTTGATTTGCTGCTTGGCAATGAGCCAGATCAGGTGTCAGATCTCTGAGTGGGAAAGCATTTCAGTGATAGTGATCACAACTCCCTGACCTTTACTACAGTCATGGAGAAGGATAGGAGCAGACAGTATGAGAAACTATTTAATTGGAGGAGAGGGAATTACAATGCTATTAGGCAAGAACTGTGGACTATAAATTGGGAACAGATATTCTCAGGGAAATGCATGACAGAAATGTGGAGGTTGTTTAGGGAGCACTCGCTGCAAGTGCTGGATAGGTTTGTCCCACTGACGCAAGGAAGGGATGGTATAGTGAAGGAACCTTGGATGACAAGAGATGTGGAACATCTAGTCAAGAGGAAGGAAGCTTACTTAAGGTTGAGGAAGGAAGTGAGGACTGCAGATGCTGGTAATCAGAGCTGAAAATGTGTTGCTGGAAAAGCGCAGCAGGTCAGGCAGCATCCAAGGAGCAGGAGAATCGACGTTTCGGGCATGAGCCCTTCTTCCTTGTATGCTGCCTGACCTGCTGCGCTTTTCCAGCAACACATTTTCAGCTCTGATCCCCAGCATCTGCAGTCCTCACTTTGTCCTCAATGAATACTTTGCTTCAGTATTCACTACTGAGAGGGAGCTTGTCGTTTGTGAGGATAGCATGAAACAGGCTGATATGCTTAAACAGATTGATGTTGAAGAGGAGAATGTGGTGGAAAGTTTGAACAACATGAGGATAGATAAGTCCCCTGGGCCAGATGGGATATTCCCAAGGCTACTACAGGAAGCAGGGAAAGAGATTGCTGCGCCTTTGGTGATGACCTTTGCATCCTCACTGTCAACTGGAGTAGTACCAGATGATTGGAGGGTGGCAAATGTTATTTCCTTGTTCAAGAATGGGAATAGGAATAACCCTGGGAATTACAGACCAGTCAGTCTTATGTCAGTGGTGGGAAAATTATTGGAGAGGATTGTGAGAGACAGGATTTATGATTATTTGGAAGGTTGGTTAGAGATAGTCAGCTTGGCTGGGCTTTGTGAGGGGTAGGTCATGCCTCACAAGCCTTATTGAATTCTTTGAGGATGTGACAAAACACATCGATGAAGGTAGAGCAGTGGATATGGTGTACATGGATTTTAGCAAGGCATTTGATAAGGTTCCCCAAGGTAGGCTCATTCAGAAAGGAGGCATGGAATACAGGAAAGTTTGGCTGCCTGGATACAGAATTGGCTGGCCCACAGAAGACAGAGGGTGGTGGTAAATGGAAAGTATTCAGAGGGATCTTAGGGTCCACCTCCTTAGATCCCTCAAAGTTGCCACCCAAGTTGTTAAGAAGGCATATCGTGTGTTGGCTTTCATTAGCAAGGAGATTGAGTTTAACAGCCACGAGGTTACGCTGCAGCTCTGTGAAGCCCTGGTGGGACCACATATGGAATAGTGTGTTCAGTTATAGTTACCTCGTTATAGGAAAGATGTGAAAGCTTTAGAGAGGGTGCAGAGGAGATTTACCAGAATGCTACCTGGACTGGAGAGTATGTCTTGCGAAGAAAGGTTGAGGGAACTAGGGTTTTTCTCATTGGAGAGAAGAAGGATGAGAGGTGACTTGATAAGAGTTGTACAAGCTGATGAGAGGCAGAGTTTGAGTGGATAGCCAGAAACATTTTCCCAGAGAGGAAATGGCTATCAAGAGGGGACATAATTTTAGGGTGATTGGAGGAAGTTTTCGGGGAGATATCAGAAGTAGGTTCTTTACACAGAGTGGTGGGGAAGTGGAATGCACTGTCAGCAGTGGTAGCAGAATCAGATACATTCGGAACATTTAAGTGACTCTTGGATAGGTACATGAATGATAGCAAAAGGAGGGTATGTAGGTTAGTCTGATCCTAGAGTAGGATAAAAGGTCAGTACAACATGGAGGGCTGAAGGGCCTGTACCATGCTGTACTGTTTTATATTTTATGTTCAATGTAAGAGGGCCAGAATACACAAGAGATGTATAAGATTCTGGTCAGACTGCATTTGGAATATTGTGAGCAGTTTGAGGCCCTGCATCCAAGGAAGGATGTGTTGGCATTGGAGGAAGTCCAGAGAAGGCTTCCTAGAATGATGCCAGGGATGAAGGACTTGTCAGATGAGAAGCAATTGAGGACTCGGAGTCTGCACTTGATGAAGTTTAGAAGGATGAACGGGGGGGATCCTGAATGAAACTTCCAGACTTCCAAAAGGCCTTGATAGTCAGCCTGGAGAAGATGTTTCCAAAAGTAGGAGAGACTAGGATTCAAGGGTACAGCCTCGGAGTGAAGGAATGACCCTTTCGAATTGAGAAGAGGAGGAATTTCTTCACCCAGAGGGTGATGAATCTGTAGAACTCATTGCCCCAGAGGGCTGTGGAGGTCAAGTTATTGAGTGTATTTAAGACAGGGATAGATAAGATCTTGATTAGTAAGAGGATTAAGTTTTGGAGACAGGGCAGGAGAATGGAGCTGAAAAACATGTCAGCCAAGATCGAATGGTGCAGTAGACCTGATGGGCTGAATAGCCTAACTCTACTCCTATATTTTATGGTTTAATACAACATCAGAATATGGTGCTGATTGGTGGATTCATCATTGGTGTGGAGACGCAGTTAACTCAACCTTAGTAATTGGATCAAGCAGGTACACAGATCAGTCAGGGTGTTACCAGGTGGTTGCAACGGGGATTTACAGTCGCTATGACACTTTTTCTCTCCCCAGTGAGAAAGGCACAATATAAATGCAACCGTTCTCTATATCTGTTCCTCGGATCACAGTTCTCTTCAGTGCAAGACAAAAAGTCCTTCCAGGAAATGCATCAGGGTGGAAATTGGGCAAGGCCAACATTACAATGCCCATCACATACATTACTCGAAGTCAGGGTGTCAATCAAATAGGTCACATGCTCTAGGAAGCATCGTCAGGAGAGCAGGAAACTGAAAATTTAATTAGATTCCGAATTTGAATTCAGATTATTTCCCTCAAGCTAATCCTGATCAAAGCTGCACTGCACAAGGGAGCCACCCTTCTAAACCACGACACCACTGAGGTGTTCCTCCCTTACCTTACACAGACGGAGATAGCATGGTCTGAAGTTGTGAGACCATTCCGAAACACAGTGTGCCTCATCAATACATGCAAAAGCCACTGGGGGAAGTTCGTGTGCAGGCGGGAGACAACTTGATCCAGCCCGACCACCACCAACAAGTGCTTCTGGGGACAGCAACAGCACATGGACCTTACCCTCTTTCACCTGAGGATTCAAAGATAAACATATGAATCCAAACCAATCTGAAATTACTTCCAATTACATTGAAACAAAAAAAAATATTCCTGCTGCAGTTTGTTTTAAAATACTTGATGTCTTTCAGCATATATTCTGCTCTGCAACCATCTGGTCATACACCTCAACATCACCAATCATCCAATGAGAAGTGTTGAGAGTGAAGTCAGTAACTGTTGCACATTGTGCCAGTGGTGAACGGGGCTCCAATCAATGACTAATTTGTCCTGAATAATGTCAAACTACATGATGTTATTAGAGCTGTACTCATTTAGGCAAAGTGTTCCATCATACGCCTGCCTTGCAGGTAAAGGATAAGCTCAGGGAAGTCAGTCATCACAATTCCCAGTCACTGACATGTTTTCATAGTCACGACTGTTCCAGTTGATTTTCTGATAAGTAGCGACTTACAAGATGTTGATGGTGGGGCATTATAAATATTAGTAAGGACAAGAAATATCACTGGGAGGTAGATATATTCTTGCTGGAGATAGCAAGATGGTTGTAGGCAAATAGGGATGGGAATAAATGCTGGCCCAGCAAACAAATAAAGTGAATTTAAAAATGATCATTGCCTGAAACTTGAGTGACATAAACATGACAGTACTTGCTACTTGGTACCATGAGACCAAAAAGTACAGATTGCTTCAATAGAGGATAAAGGCAAAAAGCTGCAACCAAAGGCCTGCCACATACTTGGAGAAACAAGACAGCAAGAAACATCACAGGTGACTGTATATCTGATGGATCCCACACAAAGGTGCTTTAAGTTAGGCCTGTATTTTCAGTGTTTCGAAGAATAACGCACATTTCATAGAAACCTACAAAACTGTTAAATATAAAAAAAGAGTGAATGCATAAAGAACGTTTTCACAAGCTCTGGGGTCTATAACCATGAGACAGTCTCAGAATAAAAGGCAGGGCATGTAAAACTGAGATATGAAACAACCCCTTCACTCAGAGGGTAGCAAGTGTTTGGTATTGTTCATCCTCAAGGACTGTGGAAGTCCAAAACAGAAGTCATTAGATTTCTAGTTACTAATGACAAGGAATATGGGAATAGTGCAGGCACATGGCATTGAGGTAGATACTCAGCTTGGAATAGTGGAGCAGGCTGTAGGGGTTGAATGGCCTACTTCTGCAATGTTCTGAGCATACCAAGGTTTAAAAACTACACACAGACAGTTACAAGGATGTACCCATACAGGATTAAGGGACACTTTCTTTTTTATGGCAGGGAGCTAATCTTTTCTCATCTCCTGACTGTCATACTCACTGTGAATCCAGAAATTCAAAATGTGACACTATAATGTTTGAGAAGTAAAAGTTCCCATAGTTCAAGGCATGAAGTAACAAACTGTACAAGTGAAGTTTTTGATGGCTCTGTAAAGTTAACATATGCAAGGACTAGCATCATTTGATATTAAAAACCGAAAGAACTGCGGATGCTATAAATCAGAGACAAAAATAGAAATTGCTGGTAAAAGCTCAGCAGGCCCAGCAGCATCTGTGGAGAGAAATCAGAGTTAACGTTTTGGGTCAAGTGACCCTTCCTCAGAACTTTGATATCACCGAGCTGTACTGGGGACACAACTTGTTTCAACAGCATATTTCTGAACCAAAAATGCTTTCCAGTAATGCTTTTGAAATATGGATAATCTCTCAGAATCTTTTAGCATCAGTATTCAGCAGACTTGTACCGGAGTTTTTATGATGATGACAGCATTGCTGCTTATCTAAATGCTTATATTTAAAATGGGATTAATGGAAACCTGGAGCAAAGAAATAGTATCCTCACTCCAAACTGTACTGTAAAACTGGCATCCATGTATCCCAAAAGATGATAGAAATAATTGGGTTCTTTCCATTTGAGAGAGTGGATGCTGTCTAAAATAGCAGTGGGAGCACAGTGGCTCAGTGGTTAGTACGGAGTGCCAGGGACTCAGGTTCAATTCCGCCCTCAAGCAACTGGGTGTAGAGTTTGCATATTCTCCCCATGTATGCGTGTGTTGCCTTCCACAGTCCAAAGACATGCAGGTTAGGTGGACTGGCCGTGGTAAATTTCCCAGGGATGTACTGTCTAGGTGGATTTGCCATTGGAAATACAGGTTTGCAGGGATAGGGTAGGAGGTAGGTGTGGGTGGGATGCTTTTCTGAGGATCAGTGTGGAATCGATGGGCTGAATGGTCTGCTTCCACTGTAGGGAATCTACGATTCTAAGCAGAGTCAACATCAGCTTTCAAAAGTGGAATTGAATAAACACTTAGACAAATATTTGGAGGCTAAAAGGATAATTGAAAGGAATGAAACTAATTAAAGTATTCTTTCAATGAGCCAGCATACCCACCTGTATGGCACAGTTCTCTAAACAGCTCAAAGAATAATTGAAACTAGGTCAGATTGTCATATTTCTATAGTTGATGAGCACAATGAATCATTAAATCTTCAGCTGACCTTTGCAATAGCTGCTTCTCTCTGTGTCCTTGTCATACTGGAGTGGATACAAACTGCCTTTAGGTTGGAAGGAAGCCCCGAAACCTGTTAGAAAGGTACAAAATAAATATGCAAAAGTCAATTAGTTTCTCACCAATAACCTGATATCGGGGCACAATTTTACACGGAGTGAACTAACAAAGGGAGCTATGTGCATATGCCATCGAAGGTGACATAAAAGACAAGTTGAATGCAGTTTATAAAGCATACAACATCCAGGGTTTTATCAATAATGACAAAGTAAAAAAAGAAAGGTTGCTATTCAAAGTTTGGGAGAAGATTTGTAGTTCGGGTGCTCGTTGTTGTGGTTCTGTTCGCCAAGCTGGGAATTTGTGTTGCAGACATTTCGTCCCCTGTCTAGGTGACATCCTCAGTGCTTGGGAGCCTCCTGTGAAGCGCTTCTGTGATGTTTCCTCTGGCATTTATAGTGATTTGTATCTGCCGCTTCTGGTTGTCAGTTCCAGCTGTCCGCTGCAGTGGCCGGTATATTGGGTCCAGGTCGATGTGCTTATTGATTGAATCTGTGGATGGGTGCCATGCCTCTCGGAATTCCCTGGCTGTTCTCTGTTTGGCTTGTCCTATAATAGTAGTGTTGTCCCAGTCGAACTCATGTTGCTTGTCAGCTGTGTGTGTGGCTACTAAGGATAGCTGGTCATGTCGTTTCGTGGCTAGTTGGTGTTCATGGATGCGGACCGTTAGCTGTCTTCCTGTTTGTCCTATGTAATGTTTTGTGCAGTCCTTGCATGGGATTTTGTACACTACATTGGTTTTGCTCATGCTGGGTATTGGGTCCTTCATCCTGGTGAGTTGTTGTCTGAGGGTGGCTGTTGGTTTGTGTGCTGTTATGAGTCCTAGTGGTAGCAGTAGTCTGGCTATCAGCTCAGAGATGTTCTTGATGTATGGTAGTGTGGCTAGTCCTTTGGGTTGTGGCATGTCCTCATTCCGTTGTCTTTCCCTTAGGCATCTGTTGATGAAATTGCGGGGGGTATCCATTTTTGGCGAATACATTGTATAGGTGTTCTTCTTCCTCTTTTTGCAGTTCTAGTGTACTGCAGTGTGTTGTGGCCCTTTTGAACAGTGTCTTGATGCAACTTCTTTTGTGTGTGTTGGGGTGGTTGCTTTCGTAGTTCAGGACTTGGTCTGTGTGTGTGGCTTTCCTGTATACCTTTGTGGTGAATTCTCACCAGGACAAGTTCAATCAAAGGATTCAAGAGGGACTACTCTCTGAAAAGGAACAATTTGTAGAGTCACGGGGAAAAGGCCGGGGATTGCCTCTCAGTGATTTGCTCCTGCATAAAGTCAGCATGAACAGGATAGATTGAATTGCCTTCTCCTGTGCTGATGTTGCATATTGCTTGTTGTTCCTTTCAAGATTTATAAGTTATTCTCATACCTGATATAAAGCAAACAATAGATCAGTGATTTTTTTCTGCCCTTAGGCCTCACAGCACCAGGGACCTGGGTTCAATACCAGCCTCGGGCGAGAGTCTGTGTGGAATTTGCACATTTTCCCCTTGTCTGCGTGGGTCTGCTCTGGGTGCTCCGGTTTCCTCCCAAAATCCTAAGATGTGCAGGTGAAGTGAATTGGCTGTGCTAAATTGCTCATAGTGTGCAGGGATGTGTAGGTTAGGTGAATTAGTCAGGGGAAAATGTAGAGTAATAGGGTAGGGGGATGGGTCTGGCTGGGATACTCTTCAGAGGGTCAGTGTGGACTTGTTAGGCCGAAGGGCATGTTTCCACACTGTTGAGACTCTATGAGGCTATCCCAAAGCAGTTCATATCCAACCAAGTACTTCTTTCATTTTTATTTTTTTTCCGGAGGATCTGGGCATCACTAGCTATATCATTATTCCCATCCCTCATCGTCTCAGAAAAGGTGGTGTGCTGACTTCTTGATGTGCTGCAGTCCCTGAGGTCTCGGAACACCACATTGCTGTTACAAAGGAAGTTCTGTGATATTGATAGGATTCCAAGTCAGGATGGCAGGTGTCTTGACAGGGATCATGCAGGTGATGGTCCCAGGCACCTACTGCCCTTGCCCTTCCAGGTGGTCAAGTTTGTGGGTTTAGAAGAGTGAAAGTGTTACTTGCCACTTATTAGCCAAAGCTTAAATGTTCTCCATGTCTTATTGCTGGACCCAGCTGGAGGCTTGGAGTCAGAACTGCCGTGGGCAGTAAGAGGCTTGTGAGGCCGGTCAGACCACATGTGGATGCCCCTGTGCTGATCTACTGCAAAGTAATGTTTATCCTTTTAACTTTACGTCTTACTTTATAACTTATACTATGAATCACTGTAAGGCAATGTAACTTTTTTTCTCCTTTATTTCTCTTTCTGTATATAAAAGTTTTACCTAGCTACTTTGTACCTAATGAGGGACAATAAACCTGACAATAAAGCTAATTCTAATTCAGTATTTGAGGAATCACAAATGATATCGAATATTCTGCAAACCTCTGGTAACATTTCCCTCTACTAATCTCACAATAGAAGGAAAGTCATTGATGACACAGCTGAAAATGGAATACTACACTTAGGAATTCCTGCAGTGATGTCCTTGGATTGAAGTGATGTCCTCGGATTGCAGTGATGTCCTCCAGCAACTGTAACCTTTGTGTTACATATTATTCCAATCAGTGGAGTGACTGTCATTATTCCCATTGCTTCCAAGAATCCATACTCAGTCAAGTGCTGCTTGATGTCAAGGGGAATCACTCTTAACTCACCTATGGAGTTCAGGTTTTTTTTTAAAACCACAATTAAAATTAAAGATACAAATAAGATCAGCAGCTAATAGGCCTTAGGAAAATCCAAACTGAATGTCAGTGAATAGCTCATGGCTAAGCAACTGCACACCTTCCATCACTTCCCTGATAACTGACAGTAGATAGATGGGGCAATTATTGGTTCAGTTAGGTCAGTTCTGATTTCCGAGTTCTGTAGAAATCATACTGGCATCGAAACATGAACTCGGTTTCTCTCTCCACAGACAGTGCCGGGCCTGCTGAACTTCTCCACGTTTGCTCCTGGTGGCTGCAATATTTGTAAAGCTGGTTCAGTCGGTTTCTGATCAATACTGATCCTCAGCTGTAGACAGACAGTCAGGATTCTGTGATGGAATGTTGTTGGACTGAAGAAAATGCAGCAGCCAGTTTGTTTCAGTATGATCCCACAGACAGCTGCAAAACAGATAACCAGGCTTTTCAGCCCCATCTGAAAGACCTTGTGACAGATGATGCCTGACCTGCTGTGCATTTCCAGCATTTTGTTTATATTTCAGAGTTCTCAGAGTGCTTAGCCTTGCTTCCATTTAGTAACCTTAAACTATCAGCACTTTGCATGGAGTACTAATACCATAATGTATGCCTGAGTTATAGTTTAGGTTTGTGACTGAGAAGTAACTGAAGCTGGATTGGTACATCATCTGTTAGGGTAAAACATACTTCATAATTTGTCGAGTTAGGAGTTAGACAGAACAGGACTCGAGTGTAATGATCCTCTGGGTTATGAACAGATGCTGTTACATTTTCTAAATGTGTGAATGTAGTGAGGGTCACTCTTTAAAAACAGATACACTATACGATAAAGAAAATAAACTGAAAATCTCACCTGATCATCCATCAGCGAGACAAGAGGTGAAATCACCAAGGTGATGCACTTTGACCTCTTGGCATACAGGTATGCAGGTAATTGGTAGCAAAATGATTTCCCCATTCCGGTGGAGAGCACAACCAAAGTAGAAAGACCTAGTTTGGTGACAATGGACAGAACAGACACCAGACAAGAACATTAGGCACCTCTGAAAATGTTGTATTCAAGTGTTACATTTTAATTAACTACTTAAGTTGTACAGCAAACTTTTTATTGACCAGCACCTATGGGACCAGGAGTGTACCAGTTATCAAAAATTCTGGTTGATCAAGAGGTCCACATAATCAATGTAAAAACACAGAGTAATGCAGGTATACACATCCCTGTTATACTTTATTTACAACATAAATCACTTAAGTAATGATGCAACTTTGCCTTAAATTTTTTTTAAAATGTACTGTCAGAGAGACTTCTCACTCGCACTCTCAGCTGACTACTCAGACATTGTGAAGATTGCAATAATACAGTAAATGTCTGCTTTTGAGGTATATAATTTTTGCTGGTTTAATCAAGTGTGCCAGTTCACAAAGTGCTGGTTCAAACAAAGTTTGAAGTTACTTCACATGCTGAAGCAGAGGAGATATGACTCATTCTAATTGTCACAAGGAAACGAATAATTCAGTAAAGCCGTCACACAGATGAAGCCTTTCCTCGCCTTGCTTCTCACGTCTCGCAGCCTTCATATTGAGTGGCTATGTCATTTATTCCTGTTTGCAGAACTTTATTTGACAGTGTGGGTTTCCACATAGTGCCAATGGTTACAGTATAAGCAGACTTCCTAGCTGGAGAGACTGCACCACTATTGCCATATGTATGTTACTGAAACATGGTCACTGCCTGAACCAGTTTGTTCTTTCTGACATACCTGATAAAATTCTCATCACGGTTAATTCCTGGCCTGGTCTGAATGAATGGTACCCGAGCTCTGTCAGGGCTTCAAATACCTCTGCCGGAGTAGCTGACAAAGAGAGTTTAAAAAAAAAATTAATAAATGTAGTGTTGCCCAAATCCGGAGCCTGAGCTGGTAGCACACATCACCAGGTCACAAATCCCATTCCAAAACCGGAGTACAAAAACCTCAGGCTGACAGTACATAGTCCTACACTTTCAGACAAATCATTAAACCATGGAACCAAACACTCAACAGGACAAAGCAAAAGACTGCCTGGTACCATTTCAAGGAAAAGCAGAGAACTTATCTCTGGTGTCCTACTAATATTTATTCCTCAATCATCATCAAATACTGCTGTTTGAGACAGCACGTCCTTTGGAAATTGGCTGCTACATGTTTCACCTGACAACAGTGAACACTGTTTGACACACCCTAAGATATTCTATAGAAATACAAAACCTTTCCTTCCTTATGGTTAATTCAAATTTCCCCAAAGGAAAGTAGTCCACATGATTGGCAACCCATCTAACTACAAGCTCCACTGCACCAACTCAGAGGATGCTTCCCCAGCATTTTCAACCTCTACCAATTAGAACACCAATTTCTATTCCAAGTCACACCCCACCCTGACTTGAAATTGTGTTGTTGTTCCTTCCCTACAACTGGCTCAAAATTCTGGAACTCCTTATCCAAATCATGGTAGGTGTCTCTATACTCAATGGATTGGAGCAATTCAAGCCAGCAGCTCACCACTACCTTCTCAACTGCAATTAGGAATGACACAAAATGTTGGTCTTGCCAATAATGTCTACATCACATGACCAATATTAATACATATTTTTCCGTAATTAAAGCTTCACTCAACATCAGTCACTTGTTACACTGTCCCTTTGGGTTGATTGTAAAGGACTGTCCTATTTGTGGGGATCTCAACCGACAGAAAAGACAGTGGTTATTCATTTGTGTTCCATAACAAATCAGAGTCACTGTTATAGAGTTATACAGCACGGAAACAGAGCCTTCGATCCAATTTATCCATGCCGACCTGATCTCCTAAATTAATCTAGTTCCATTTGCCCATATCCCTCTAAACCCTTCCTATTCATGTAACCATCCAGATGCCTTTTCGATGTTGTAATTGTACCAGCCTCCACCATTTCCTCTGGCTACTCATTTTATAACATCTGCATGAAAAAGTTGCCAATGGTTATAATGTCAGTAATAGACAGAGATTCATTTATATTCACCCATTACTAAGAATAAAATTAGGCAGCCAGATAACTTAACATTACAAAGACGGTCTCTCTCCATTACTCTATTACATCTTCCCTTGCAGTGCTGCACATGGACATCAACATGCAATCTCCTGCAGAGGTGATAATGGAACTATTTGGAAACATGATCTTATCTCTTACACCAAGCTCACATATACTTTCTGGCAAGGATAGCTTACAAATATTAGAGTGTGAAGGGGCTTTTTTTTAATAAATTCATTCATGGGACGTGGGGTGTCATAGGCAATAAATGCTGGTCAGCCAATTTCTAGCTGCCTTTGAGAAGGTGGTGATGAGCTACCTTCTTAAACTGCTGCAATCCATATACTGTCGGTTGACCTACAACGCACTTAAGGGAGGAAATTCCAGGTATTTGTCCCAATGACCGTGGAGGAACAGCGATAGATTTCCAAGTCAGGATGATGAGTGGGTTGGAGAGGAACTTGTTGATAGTAGTGTTCCCTTGTATTAGTGTTCCCTTGTCCTTCTAGATGGAAGTGGTTGTAGGTTTGGAAGGTGCTGTCTGAGGATTCTTGATGAATTTGGTGCATCTTGTAGCTAGTACACACTGCTGCTTCTGAGCATCACAGTGCTGGATGCTTGTAGATGTGGTTCCAATCATGCAGACTGCTGGATGGTGTCAAGCTTCTTGAGTGGGGAGTATTCCACCACACTCTTGACTTGTGCCTTGTAGTAAGTGGACAGGCTTTGGGGAGTCAGGAGGTGAGTTACTCATTGCAGTACTCCCAGTCTCTGACTTGCTTTTGCAGCCACTGGATTTATGTGGCAAGTCGAGTTGACTTTCTGGTCAATGGTAATCTTCATAATGTTAATAGTTGGAGATTCAGTGATGGTAACATCATTGAATGTCAAGGAGCAGTGGTTAAACTGCCTCTTACTGGAGATGGTCATTGCCTGGCAGTCTGTGTTGCAAATGTTACTTGCCACTTGTCAGCCCCAGCCTAGATGTTTTCCAGGCCTTGTTGCATACGAACATGGACTGTTTCATGACTGGAGGAGTCGCAAATGGTGCCGAATATTGCATAACCAATCCTTGGTAAACATCCCCATTTCTGACCGTATGAAGAGGATGCAATGGCTTAGTGTCATTATCACTAGTCTATTTATCCAGAGACACAAATAATGTTCTGAAGACCCATTGCAGTGAATGGTGGAATTTGAATTCCATTAAAATCTGCAATTAATAGTCTAACAATGATCATATAACCAATGCTGATTATCATTAAAGACCCACCTGGCTCACTAATGTCCTTTAGGGAAGGAAATCCCATAGCCTACATGTGACTCCAGACACAGCAAAGTGGTTGCCCTCTGGATAATTAGGGATGGGCAATAAATGCTGGCCCAGCCAGCGACACCCTCATGCCATGAATAAATTTTAAAAAAGATCATTGATGAAGTAGCAGAAGATGGTTTGTTAAAACTCAATTAAATCTCATACCCATGACCTTTCCATCCTCTCCAAGCCTGTACAGAGGTTCCACTGCTGGGGGAGCTTCTGGTTTCTCAAATGTCGGACATGCAGTGTTCATTTGAAGCTCAGCAGCAGACCCCGGTTCAAACTGTGCCCTTGTATTATCTGGAGCCGAGATGCCTGCAATGAAAATGTGATAGCCAAGAACATGGTCCTGGTTAAAAGGTTAAAACAGTGACACAGACATGTAATAAGGACCACTTTCAGAGTCAGCAGCCCTAAGTAGTAATAAAATAGGGAAAAAGGGTTCATTTCAACAGCTTCTGTGAGGTGGGAGACTTGCTCATGATTTATCCCCAACCAATTTTCATTTCTAATGATGTTACAAATGGGTAAACTATGCGGTCAATTTTAACTAACTCATATCCGACATTATTAGACATGAAAGATGGCCCATACAGGATCAGACTGGCCTAATAGGAGATTTCCCGAGTGTATCCATAAACGGTTCCACTCTATTAATTATCAACACCACCCACTGATGAGAAAAATCCCATGGCCTTTGAGGGAAACCAATCCATTCATTGATCATGGAGAACATAACTAAAGTGTACCTGTCCCCTCTACCTTTGGATTTTCATTTGTTTTGCAGTACTTACAAGCCTCATTCTATTCCAAACTGCAGGTTGCCCAAATGCAAGAATCAATGTGATTCTTTAGTCATGCTAACAGTGAATCACACCAACAGGATCCTTCCATTCAACTGCACACCTAATGTGCTTTTTAAAAAGGTTTTACATTTTATTTTGCTCCACTCTCTTCCTTTACATTGTACATTGAAAATTAAACTCGTTTTTATTGAAACCTGAACCATTTGTTTCTCAGTCATCTCTCTTACCCCTCTCAGTGTTACACATTGATGTCAAACGGGCTACTTCCTCCAGGGTTGGTAATGGGGCAATGTCATCATCTATCATCTCAGACATTTCCACTTTCTCCTCAGATACTGCTTTAAACCCGGTGTTAACTCCTGAAACAAAGCATGACATTGCCACAGTTACTGCACTGTTCAGAAATGTGCAATGGTGTTTAGTATCACTTCCACGCTGTAAGATTCCCTGTCCAGAGACATGGAGGTTAGTTAGCAAGGGTTACTGTAATGTGCAAGTTTGGTCTAGAGAGAAAGCAAACTATAAGTGTAATAGAGGCTAAGGGCATTACTAAGTTATAGAGTCATAGAGATGTACAGCATGGAAACAGACCCTTCGGCCCAAACTCTTCATGCCGACCAGATATCCCAACCCAATCTAGTCCCACCTGCCAGCAACCGGCCCATATCCCTCCAAACCCTTCCTATTCATATACCCATCCAAATGCCTCTTAAATGTTGCAATTGTACCAGCCTCCACCACATCCTCTGGCAGCTCATTCAAGTTGTGCAAAGGACTTTGGTCATTTTGTAATTGGAAAGGTGATAGAAAGGCACTTCAGTATTTCTGGCTGGAGACAAACATTTAATAGGGGAACATCTCTTCCCACATCAGTAGTCCTTCCAGGGCAATAGCCCGAATAGTGAAAGTTTACAGAACTGCAAGGAAGACAGTGATAAACTTCAAGAGGGCAAAGACAGGCTAGTAGTTTGGACATGTACATTGAGGACAAAATTTAATGTAGAGAAGTGAAATTATTTACTTTAGCAGGAGTAATGAGGAAATGCAGAATAAAATAAAGGATGATTTTACAAGGGTACTATTGGAAATGGGGTTCCCCTTTAAAACGGTGTTCTTAGTATTCCATATTTAGCATTTCCCGTGTCGCATCAGACTTCCTGCTATCGGGAGAGGTTGAATAGGCTAGGGCTGTTTTCCCTGGAGCATCGGAGGCTGACGGGTGACCTTATAGAGGTTTATAAAATCATGAGGGGCATTGATAGGGTGAATAGACAAAGTCTTTTCCCTAGGGTGGGGGAGTCCAGAACTAGAGGGCATAGGTTTAGGGTGAGAGGGGCAAGATATAAAAGAGACCTAAGGGGCAACTTTTTCATGCAGAGTGTGGTACGTGTATGGAATGGGCTGCCAGAGAAAGTGGCGGAGGCTAATACAATTGCAACATTTGAAAGGCATCTGGATGGGTATATGAATAGGAAGGGTTGGGAGGGATATGGGCCGGGTGCTGGCTAGATTGGGTTGGGATATCTGTTCGACATGGACGAGTTGGACCGAAGGGTCTGTTTCCGTGCTGTACATCCCTATGACTAACCTTCTACAAGTGTAAACAAAGACTTATCATGTACCACGCTCCTTGATTACAAATGCAGCGTTTTCAAAAATAACAATTTTTTGTTTGTGGAAGAAACAAAAACTTTCAAATGGAGGTGAGCAAGGTGACAACGGTCATCCAACATCATGAGGAGCTGTTCCATGGTCATTTACTAAAAGGATTCAGACAGTTGGTTGACACAGCATAAGCTGCCAAGTATCAGGGTGCTCAGGCATAGGGCAGTACTGAAAGAGCTGTCTGCACCAGAAAGATGGACCAAAAGACGGTGGGGTGGCGGGGGGAGACAAAGACCCAGGAAAGCTCCGGAAAAAGAAAAGGTGATGATGGAGGTGCTAGGTGATTTGCGCTTGTGCAACAGGAACACATACCATGGGCTGAATGAGCTCCTTCTGTGCTGCAACCATTGTACAATTCTTCTGATGATTTACATGTTAAAGTCAGTTCCACTCAGATTGCACAGTCTGTGAACATTGCTTCCAGCAGCAGCCAGACATGCATTTCTTTCCTCTTAGACCAGCAAAGTCCTTTATTGAGCGTGCAGGCCTGTTAATTGCTTTTTTGGACAGGAGCCATAAAATTCTGAAGCCACTGATTAATATTGCCA
Organism: Chiloscyllium plagiosum; assembly: GCF_037043375.1. Lineage (NCBI taxonomy): Eukaryota > Metazoa > Chordata > Chondrichthyes > Orectolobiformes > Hemiscylliidae > Chiloscyllium > Chiloscyllium plagiosum. Next base: position 127,239,042 of record NW_028270143.1, on the reverse strand, counting down.
GGGCACCTTTTCATACAACATAGAACATTACAGTGCAGTACAGGCCCTTCAGCCCTCGATATTGCACCGACCAGTCATACCAATCTGAAATCCATCTAACCTACACTATTCCATGTACATCCATATGTTTGTCCAATGACGACTTAAATGCACTTAAAGTTGGCGAATCTGCTACCGTTGCAGGCAAAGCATTCCATACCCTTACTGCTGTCTGAGTAAAGAAAAGGAGATTTGAAACATGACAGATTTTATAATAAGCTGAATCTTGAAATATCGATGTGTTCAAGTCCATTCAGACTGAACACGTTTCTCCAGCTTACTGCCAAAGTTACTTCACATTTGGAATGGGGAAAAAATAGAGCGCATGGATTGGGGGGGTGTTTGGGTTTGGGGTGGGGTGGGGGTGCAGCTGTTGTGGCTTCTGATCAGAGGAAATAAACTCATTCCATACTGTGTGGATCAAGTGCTGTGATTCCCTTGTAGATCCTCCAGCTTTCTATGACTTACTGTTTCAATTTAATTTCAGTTGCTGATTGTCTTTGTACTTACTCCTTCAGGATGCAAAAGACAGAATTGGAACCCCATATGTCACAAACAAATCTAGAGCCAGGCAGTAGATTTTTTAATACGCTTCACTTTCTCTCACTGACAAGCTGCTGGAGAATGAGAAATACTCTCATTCCAATTTTTGAAAAGAGAATAATGGATGGGTATAACCCGTTTTCATAGATACTCGTTAAATAGCACCCTTACTCCAATCTCTTCACCCCAATCAAAACAAAAGGGATTAAATTCCTATAAAATTTCTTAAATTAAAAGTTTATACTTTTGTCTTCTTCTAAGCACAAGCAAATAGCAGCTGAAGATCTGAGATAACAAATCTCTAAATGATTCCAGTTTGGATGACAGAACCACTTTCTTCCCACTGGCTTCATTTGTTTCAGCACATACCAGCTTAACTTCTCTTAAGTCGTCCCCAGCGGACACAGATAAAACAGAATTACTCGAATTTACAGCTGTCAGGATGTCATTCTGCACTCTCTCAATCTCAACAATCAGCCTTTTGGCACCAACTGAGGTGTGAACCAGAACAAGCAGCAGAATACAGGAACATCAGGAATTCACAGCCGACCCTGATCCAAAACATTAATTCTGATATCAACCACAGGCCTGGAGGGGAGTGGGGGAGGGGGGGGGTAGGGAGGTTTGGCAGGGGTTGGTGGTATCATTTCAGCCAAGCAGAACATGGATTCCTGACTGTCACATCATGCTGCTTGATAGAGCTCCTGCCTGGTCAGGTAGGGCTGCCACCTGGGGTCTCCCCTCATTACTATAAAAGTCAACACAAGTCTCCTTTTTAAAAAAAAAGCACAATGTCCAACCTCTGAAAGGCAAGAATGGTATGACTGAATACACTTACCCTGACTGCTGCAGTTCTTGGCCCAGTGACCTGCTACTCCACAGCGGAAACACGTGTCTCCCTTTCTGCTGAATTGACCAGCACCACCACCAAAACGTTCCCCTTTTAAATTCCACTTCTGCTTCCAGGCCTTTGGAAATCCATAACATCAGAAAGGCACATTAGTAAACTACATTTGTTTTCAAAACCAAAACAATTACAACATTTAAAAGACATTTGGAATGGATACATGAATAGGAAAGGTTTGAAGGGATATGGGTCTGGAGCAGGTAGGAAGGACTAGTTCAGTTTGGGATTGTGTCGCGCTTGGACCGAAGGATCTATTTCCATGCTGTATGACTGTACGACTCTACAACTGTGGATGCTGGAAATCAGAAACAAAAATAGAAATTGCTGGAAACGCTCAGCAGGTCTGGCAGCATCTTTGGACAGAAATCAGAGCTAACGTTTCCGCTCCTGTTTGAAGGAAGGGTGAGTGGCCCAGAAACGTTAGTGCTGATTTCTCTCCACAGATGCTGCCAGACCTGCTGAGCGTCCATATTGAAAGAAAGGGAAAACAGCGGCTGTGCATGTCGCTGGCAATAGCAGTATTTGTTACCTTTCCCTAATTGGCCTTGAACTGAGGAGCCCACTAGGCCACTTCAGACTGCGGTTGAGAACCAACCATATTTTGCTGGGTCTGGAACGACACGGAGGCCAGATGGGTTACAACGGCTGATTTCCTTCCTTAAAAGATCAATGAATTAGGTGGGTTTTACAACAATCGAGGAGAGTTATTATGGTCCCTGTCACAGAGATTGGTTTTCAATTCCAAATTTGATGAAGTGAATTTAAATTCAATCAGCTGCTGCTGAGCTGGATTTGAAGTCATATCCACAAAGTATTAGCCTGGGTCCACAAAGACAGTGACTCGTCAACACAATATGCTCTAAGTTGATGCTTTTCTGGCAAACAGGCAGATGTTCATGTTAACTACATAGCCAAGTTTTGGTTCATTCCCTGAGTGAAACGTACAGATTTGATTGATTGCATCTCAGGCAACAGATAAAATTCAAAAGGTGTGTTTTTTTTCTGATCAATCACATCACTGTCAATAGTCAGGTCCTTGCCCTTTTAAAATCATCTTTCAAATACTGAAAAACCTGCAGCTATCCAAATATTAATAACCATATTAATATTAATAAAAACCAGGAAGAACACAATTGCATTGTTTTCAAACTTCCATACCTCAAAAAAGGAGAAGCTACTAGTTTTATATTCATCAAAAGAAGCGTCGTGAACAACAAGTTCTACCGCAGAAAGTAACTTAAATGCAGTACCTGTTTGCGAAGATACGTTCCTCGTAACACTCCACCTCTGACGTGTGATTTCTTCTTAAGGTTGATTCTCACAAAGTTTCCATCTTTTTTAGGTGGTGCAACTCTACAACAGATTATAAGCAAAGCCAAAAGTAATAGTAGTGAAGATTGATCAAGCAGTCAAGACTCAACACGACTACAATGTAAACATCTACAACAGAAATCCTTTTCTCAGTCGGTTTGCAGTATACTGCATCCACTCATTCTCCTTTTACCCACTGCACATTACTTCTTTGAAGAACTCCAATAAATTAATTAGATAAGCTTTCCCCTTTCACAAAACTATGACTCCACCAGATTACCTTGATTTTTTTAAAGTAACCTGCTCTATTGTCCTTAATAACAACGTCTAACATTTTCCATCTACAGCGGAACTTTGTCAAAGGCCTTACTAAAGTCCATGTGGATAACAGTTAACACTTTGCCCTCAAAGAATTCCATCAAGTTTGTCAGACATTATTTTCCGAGCTCAAAGCCATGCTGACTATCCCGAATCAGTCCTTGCCTCTCCAAATGCATGTAAATCCTATTTCTCAGAATCCCCTTCAACAACTTCCCCACCACTGATGTCAGACTCATTTGTCTTTGGTTTTCTTAAATATAGGTACAACATTAGCCATCCTCCAGTCCTCTGTTACCTCACTCGTGGCTGTAGATGATACAAATATCTCTGATAGAGGTCCTGCAATTTCTTCTTTAACTTCCCATGCTGTCCAGGGATACATTTGATCAGGTCCTAGAGATTTACCCACCTTAATGTTTTATAAGTCCTCCAGCACTTCGTCTTCTGTAATGGGGACTATTTTTAAAACATCAATATTTATTTCCGAGTTCCTCCATTTCTGTCTCAACAATAAAAACTGACAAAATATTAATTTAGTATCTCTCTCATCTCCTGTGGTTCTACAGATAGACAACCTCATTGATCTTTAAGGGGCCCTATTCTCTCCCGTCTTGCTCTTTTGCTCTTAATGAATTTGTAAAATGTCTTTGAATCATCCTTAACCTTATCTGCTAAGGCAATCTCATATTCCCTTTCTGCCTTCCTGATTTCCCTCTCAAGAATGACTCTGCACCTCTGTTACTCCTCAAGAAATTCAGTTGATCCCAGCTATCTATACCTAATATACAGCCCTTCCTTATGCTTGACCAGAGCCTCAATATCTTTATTCATTCATTGGTCCACTCTTACCAACCTTAGCCTTCTCTCGAACAGGAAGATAATGCTTCTGAACTTGTTATCACACTTCTGAAAGCGCCCTCTTGCCGGTTGTCCCTTTACCCGCAAACAGTCTATTCCAATCAATTTTTGACAGTTCTTGTCTCGTATCTTCAAAATTTGCCTTACTCTAATTAAGAACTTTAAGTTTTATACAAGGCCTGTTTCCATAACTATTTTAAAATTAATAGAATTATGATTAGAAACTCTTACTATCTATATTTCTTGTTAGCTTTCTCTTGTACTCTAATTTTGCTCTCATTCTTTTAGTCATTTGTTGTATGGAGTATGAAAAAAAGGCAGCCTTCTGACTTGCCATCCACCTTTGCTTTTCAGTTAAGTTCAATCAACTATGATCCCTAGCAGCTCAAGTATAGCAAGGTTATAGAAAGATATTTCATACACCTTGCATGAGAAATGAGATCAATGCACCTAAAAAAGCCCTGAAGAAACAGCCCAAAAGATCACATTTACTAGCCTGAACTATATAATGAGGAGAAAGTGAGGTCTGCAGATGCTGGAGATCAGAGCTGGAAATGTGTTGCTGGAAAAGCGCAGCAGGTCAGGCAGCATCCAGGGAACAGGAGAATCGACGTTTCGGGCATGAGCCCTTCTTCAGGAATGAGGAAAGTTTGTCCAGCAGGCTAAGATAAAAGGTAGGGAGGAGGGACTTGGGGGAGGGGTGCCGGAAATGTGATAGGTGAAAAGAGGTCAAGGTGAGGGTGATAGGTCAGACTGGGGTGGGGGCAGAGAGGTCGGGAAGAAGATTGCAGGTTAGGAAGGCGGTGCTGTATTCGATGGATTTGACTGAGACAGGGTGGGGGGGGGGGGGGAGGGGGGAGGGGAAATGAGGAAACTGGTGAAATCCGAGTTCATCCCTTGTGGTTGGAGGGTTCCTAGGCGGAACTATATAATGGCATTTCTTCTAACTGGGAAGGACAAATAGTTCCATCTTAGGCTTGGTCTCGTAATAGATAACTACAACTGCAACCAAAGTAAGAATTTGTTCCGTTGAATCGAGCATTAAAATAGAAAGCAAAACAAAATCGAGTACATCTTTCTCATGTACCTCTGATATTGCTTGTTAGGTCAATGTCTGTACCTACCTCATGCCACTGCTCTTCTGAGCCTCTGAACAGATGTTCCCTTCTTCCACATCTCCGTAGAGATTCTCCTTTGGCAGCTCGGGTTTTGGCTTCCCCTCATCCTCATTCGCTGGTGGACTGCTGTCGTCCACCACAGTTCTGCAATTGGCTTTGAGGATTTGCTTCTTCACCATCTCAGCTGTGGTAGTGTTTGAAGGTTTAGTTGTTTTTCTGCGTTTCTTGGCATTGCCATTGAGATCTTCACAAGCGTCAGCACTCACTCCATCTGCTGCCAATGTTCTCCGTCGCTTCTTACTGCTTCTCTTTAGGTCTTGTGTACCTTTCCTAGTATTTATCACTTTAGACTGCTCACAATCAGTCTCTCTCTCTCCTTCATCATAATTTTCCTGCAAAGATTCTGGGGCATTGCAATTTCTCTCTTCACTGGTCACTGAATTAATGTACAATTGATGTTCCAAACCAGTTCTTGTTAGAATCTGCATTTTCCCCGTGTCAACATATTTTTGGCAAGCATGATCATCTCGGAAATAGCCATTCCCTAATTCTGGAGGCTTTTCAGAATCCTGAAAATCACTCGAGGAAACGGATAGCTCATCATGTCTAACTTTTAAAGAGACATTACCCAATGAGGAGGGTGTATCACCAGCTGAGGGAGATGTAGCAGTCACTGTACAGGACCCCTTATTGACTGTTGGGGAATCACTTAGTTGCAGAGGCTGCTCACTGGCTACCTGTATTGTGTCATTCACATTTTGAGGCTTGTGATCAACTTGGGGAGTAGAGTCACCGAATGAAGGAGGTTTCCCATGATCAGAGTCAAGACTGTATTTACCACTGGCTGGGAGTGAAAGTCTGCCCAATATGGGCAATTCAACATCTGGTTGTGTTCTCTCCTGGCATCTGTCCAACCAGCCACGATCAATCGAGGATAATCTCAGAGACACACACTGCTGTAATTGCTGTAGTTTATTAATAGACTGGGGAGTCCTTGTCTGGATTCGGAGCACTTTTGATGGAGAAATACCTTTCATGACTGGATGCTGAAATTTTAGTTGATCAGATCCATCTGGAGAGTCTTGAGATACAAGCTGCAGATCTTCAGCAGGCTTGGGGGTGACAGGGTGTCCCCCAACAACTGGGCCATTCTCTCCATCATCGATCTCTTTGGATATCTGCGTCCTCCTTGAAGTCAGCGACTTACGGAGAGAAATTGGCCTTTCCTTTCAGATATTTAAAAAAAAAGACATTCACTGTTTTTGCTCTGGTCTTTTACTTGTACAGCTGTACTAAAGTTCAAAACATTTAAAACCAAGCGGCTAAAACTATGTAGTCTCTTGTAACTAAACTCGCTGATTTTGCAGCTCCAGTACTCAGCTTTGTTGTACTTTCTCTGAATTCATCAAGAGAATGACGGAAACAAGCCAAATGACCCATCAACTTTATGTTTTATTCTTCCAGATAAAGTACCCAACTCTAAACTCACTCACTTCCTTCTTCCCAGTACCCCCTAAAGTTCTCCGGTTTCAAATAATTTGTGGACTGTGTCAAGTTTGTGACAGAAAAAAAACACATTCCACTCTCCTGACTCCCTCTCGAAAGAGAGCTTTTCAAAGTTCCTGTGACTGTTTACCAAGGGTCTGATATCAGCTGTGTTACCAGGATAATCCAACACCAACACGTTCCACAGAGATAGATACAGCACAACTGAAGTAACTGCAACTGTACCCTCCTTAGTCAGGGTAGACGGTTTCATACATGTGATACAGAGGGTGGGAAGCAGCAAAGGAAGTAACACTTACCTTTCCTGATGTTCCAAGTTTCTCCTTTAATTTCATTCCATAATACTGTGCCGATGCTTTTAGAGCACCGTGCTCCTTCGGTGTGAGCTCCTGAAACTTTCTGTTCTGACGATTAAGATGTAATCCCCAAATATCACACTTAGAAGCCTGGAGAGATAAATCAGCTAAATTTATTTTTTTTTAAAAACAAACTAGATTCCCTCCTCAGTTACAGCCATCTCAAAAGATGACCAATAGTTGCTTACATGATGTTGGAAGGCTCAACCAGTTATCCAGTTACAAAATGACGTGATTCATGCCAGTTACCAAACAACGGATGGACCAAATGACAGTGACTTATTCTTGCTGGTTAGAACACCATGCCCCTTGTGTAAAACAAATTCTGAATGGCTCAAATATTAAATGTTTTCCACATTGTTTGGCTTTCCCTACTAGAGCAAATAATTATCTACCCCCATCAATGCATTTGGAGTCATGTGTCTACATAATAGCAGTGAAATTCAAAAAACCCTGCATAAACAGCAGGACTGAGTCAATCAGTCCATGGAGTCTGCTCCATCATTCAATAGTAATGGCTGCATCATGGTTAGTTTGAGTGTGCCCATAACTTCATTTTCCTGTCTGTCCCACATAGCCAGAGACTTCCTTGTCAAAGGTCTGAACATATACAAGTCTAGTGACACAAAGATAAAGACAAAGACCCAACCTCCATCGCTGTCTGGAGAAAGAGAATCATAAAGATCCGCAGAGGAAATACCATCTCTATCTTAATTTTTAACTGTGTTCCTCGTTACATAGAACTAGGAGGAAGCAGCCAGTCATTTGAGTTTGTTCCACCACTCAATATGACAACAGTTGAACCTAAATCTCAAAGCCACATTTCCATTTTCTCCCTCTACCTCTCGATGCCATATCTAAAAAATTTATCTCGTTCTTGACAATATTCAGTGATTTCTGTGGTAAAGTATTCCACAGATACACTATCTTTTGAATGAAGAATTGTTTTCCTCATCTCAGTCGGAAATGCCCTACCCTGAAATATCCCGCTTTTCTGTTTTTGCTGCCAAAATAGAGATCTGTGTTTGGCTGCATTATATTTCATCAGTCAACACTATCCTGAGTCTGTGTCCCCCAGTTCTTGAGTTTTCAACCAGGAAAATCATACTCCCTGCATCTAGCTTCCTCCTTGTTAGAATTGTTTCACCTTTTATCTCATCTCTCTTAACTGTAGCGAATACAGGCCAAATCGAACCATCTATATTCAAAAAGATCATCTTGCCATCTCTGTTATTAGTCCAGTTAATCTCTCTGTGCCAAGAATATTCTCTCTTAGGAAGGAAGACCAACATCATACACATTACTTCCGGTGTGGTCCCAACAAGGTCCTGTATGACTGCAGGAGAAAGTGAGGTCTGCAGATGCTGGAGATCAGAGCTGAAAATGTGTTGCTGGAAAAGCGCAGCAGGTCAGGCAGCATCCAGGGAACAGGAGAATCGACGTTTCGGGCATAAGCCCTGCGCTTTTCCAGCAACACATTTTCAGCCCTGTATGACTGCAGCAAGACAATCTTACTTCTAAACTCAAAGTGTCTTGCAATGAAGGCCCCTCTATCATGTGCCATCTTCATTGTTTGCTGCACCTGCCTGTCTTTCACTAACTGGTGTACAAGGACACCCAAACCTCTTTGTACATCTACATTTCCCAATACTTCATTAAATAATACTCTTCCTGTCTGTAATTCACAACAAAGTATTTACTCAATTTTAGCCACATTGTACTGCATCTGCCATGTGTCTCCTCACTCACTCAGACTTGTTGGATTTGATTTATTATTGTCCGATGTGCGAAATGCAGCAACAAGTATTGTTTAGATTAGACTAGATTACCTACAGTGTGGAAACAGGCCTTACGTGCTATCCAGACAGAACGTAACACAGAATGTAGTGTTACAGTTACAGAGAAGTTACAAAGATCAATTCTGATATACGAGAGGTCTGTTCAGCAGTCTGATCAGAGGAGAAGAAGCCGTTCTTGAAGTTACCATGTCAAAGTTACCATGAAACCTCCTTTGCTCCACCCAGTCTTTAAATGTCTACGACCAGAGGGCTAAATGGATAATGGGTTGCACATTTAAATGTGAGGAGGAATTTCTTCTTGCAAAAGCTGGCAAATCTGTGGAATTGTTTAACATAGAGGCTATAGAGGCGGACTCATTACGTATCTTTAAGGCTGAGATAACTAGACTTTTAATCATTAAGGGAATCAAGAGTTATGGAGACAAAAACAAGAAGGTGGAGTTGAGGATTATCAAATCAGCTGTGATTCATTGAAAAGGTGGAGAAGACACCATGGGCTCAATGGTCTGTTTCTGCTCCTACATCTTATGATCTTAACCCACTGGTCACTGCCTGCCACCTGGAAAAATGCTTCCCCTCAGTCAATCAATTCTAATCCATGCCAATTTGCTGCTCCCAACTCCCTCCAGAAGAAACATCCTTGGAGTCAAGCTTCTTTAGGATCTTACATGTTTCAATAAGATCACCTCTCATTCTTCTAACCTTCGCTGAGTACTAGCCCAACCTGTTCAACCTTTCCTCAAAGGGCAGCACCTTCATCATGGCCTTGTGAACATTTTCTAAACTACTTCCAACGGAAGTATGTCTGTTCTTAAGGAAACCAGAATACCACATGATCTCACCAATGTCGTCTAAGGTTGTAGTAATGACTGCAGTAAGACATTCTTACTTCTAAACTCAAAAGTGCCTTGCAATGAAGGCCCCTCTATCATGTGCCATCTTCGTTGCTTGCTGCACCTGCCTGTCTTTCATCAACTGGTGTGCAAGGACACCCAAATCTCTTTGTACATCTACTTTTATACTCTATTGCCTTGAAATAAAGCTAAAGATTCTGCTTGCCTTCTGAGTTATATGTTTATTTTTGTGATCTATGTGCAAGGATACCGATCGCTCTGTACCACAGTGCTGTCATCTCTCTTCATTGAAACAAGATCTTGCGTTTCTGCTTTTGCTGCCAAAATGGAGATCTGTGTTTGACTGCATTATATTTCATCAGTCAATATTTCCCACTCACCTAACCTCTGTATAAGCCCATTTTAGCCTCTTCACAAATTGCTTTTTCTATTTACCATACTGTCAATAAGTTTGGCTACAATAACGTCGGCTCCTTCATCCAAGTTGTTAATATGGATTGTGAATAGTTGAGGCCCCAGCACAGATGCCTGTGGCACTCCATCATTAACAGCTTACCCCATCAACCTTTAACATAACCGGAGGTATCCCTTGTTCTACATGTTGGTGGAAAAGAGACATTGACAGTTCAAATCCAATTATTAAAAAAGGAACATAAAAGCTACAAATCAGAGACAGCTAAAAGTTTGGAAAGGCAAACATCTATCTTTATTGGCTGAAAAGCAGAATCAATCGCTTCACTAAGTAGTCTCTCTGTCAGAGATCACAGCCTGTCCTGCTACTTAAGCCACAATATTCTGTAAATGACTGGTTACCTGGAGGCAGACAGAATTTTTGATTTTTGCTGCACAAAATTCCATGAGGAATATTCTACGCAGGGACATATTATGGGAAAAGAAGCAAAGAAAATGGACATAATGCAGAAATCTAGACTTACCTCCTCATTTTGGCTAGTTTTCATCAAGGGCTTACTCCCACTCACCGGTGGACGTTGATTGTTCTCTGTAGTATGTCCCTCCCTATTTTGCTTGATAGTTCTATATTCTCTATACAATTCTGTGAATTCAAAAAAACATGGATTATTAGTGTGCCCTGGGATGTAAATGGTTTAATCCAATACATTAATATCAGTGAACTCAGTTCCAAGACAACACAATATAAACAAGTTCGATCCACATTAGTCGGGCACCATCCATGCAAGATGGAACGGGTTGCATTCTCGTCTTTCAGATACGTTATTTTACCATATACAATTCCAGCTGACCCATAGTGGGGTTGGGAATTTCCGGTCTTGAAGTTCAGATCCTCTTTATATACACTAGAATTACTTAAAAAAACAGTCACACTCCAGCCATGCCAGAAAATTCAGACAATATTTTGGGTTATTTCAGAAATTGTGTGTTAATATTACTGGGGGGGAAAAAAGGGAGACATTAAGTCTTTTCATCTTGCAATCCTTGGGAGAGTTGCAAGAATACCATTATAAAAAGAGTGCTGATTGATTAACAAATGGACTCTGATTGGTAGGAGATATTGCCATGGAAAATCCACCAGTGAGGCAATGACTGACAGTAAACTGACAAGCTTTGTTTACATTTGAGCATAGTTGACGCTCATTAATCAAGGCATTAATCAACCAAGGAATGGCAGTCACCCACGTTATTTGTTAGCATTTGTGTAAAGATGGTTCAGTTGGTCAATTAACGAATTATGTGAGAGTCACACAGTCCGAGAAATCACAGGATCAGTTTTTTGATCTTCAGGGGGCAAAGATCTTTTTATCCCCACACAACAGGATACAAGGTTGACTTCATACTTCCCTGGACAAAACAAAGAGGGAACTATAAAAAGGCACAACTCTTCCTCCTCATGCCCCTCATTCAGTAATCTTTGCTAAAAGTGTATACTTATGGACATCAAATAAAAACCAAGGTCGATATGGTGAACTCCATTGATATGCCTTTCGGGAACATTCAATGCGTAACCTCACAATCAAATAATGGTCCTGAGTGGTTTCCAGCAGCCAGCATTATTGCAACCATCCCAACCCAAGGAAGAGTTAGCACTTTCTATAAAAGACAAAGGTTGGAAATATTTGGTGACAGTATTGTGATATCACAGAGATGTGCAAATTCTTCTACATTTTGACGAGTGAAACCCCCATGTTTCCAAGCCAAGCAGATAAAGGAAAAAATAAGAGAAAAACATTAATAAGTTACAACTGTTATCAAGCTGCTGCCTTGCATTCCGTCTTGACTGTCTTTAGTACTGGCCTAAGTAGAGGACCTATTCACTTAGTCAAGTTACTTGGTTGGATAAAGTTAGGGTTAGGCAGGGGAAGATCAAGCATAATCAGAGTAAAAACTTCCTTTAGTTTAATATATCAAAACTGAAGCATTCTTCCTCAGCTCCCTCACACTCCTGGCCTCTGTCACTTCTCCAGCTACAGAATGGCAAGAGTGTTGTCATATTTGCTCCAACTGCCCCTCCACCAAACTGTAATTCTTTCCTCAGCATCGCTGTTCCACTAAGGCTTTTACTTTCTTTCTGGAATCCCTTGCCTTCCGAATGCCCTCCCCTCTGTAACATTTCCTTCTCAAATTTTCCCAAACCACTTCCCTTCCTTCTTTACGGCTTAGTAAAGCAACCTTAGGCTTTTATTTCTATCAAGCAAAACATACAAGCTAATTTATCTGTGCCAACACAATCCATTGACAATAAAAACCTACAGCTCAGAAAGGCTTGAGAACAACAAGAAATCAGAAAAAGCTGCAGAGGAGAAACTTTGTTTACTGTGTGATACATGTTACATGGATATTTTCCCTGCAACCAGATTATGCAAGTAAAGGTCGGTCCAATGCATTCTTTCCCTTCCATCCACTACCAATAAATTCTCTGGATTAAGGTAACAAGACATATTCCTTTCATACATTACTTACTTTGAGTCTCTTCTGAAGCACAAGCCACATCAACCTACAGAGGAAAACGTTGAGGAACAGTAAGTTTTCTTGGACAGACAGAGCAGCTTTATTACACAAAATTAAAAGATCACAATTTGAAATCATACTTATTACAAATGGCTACTTGCAGCAGCCACACATATACCAGATTAGCCTGATCTGCACCACATATTGCATTCCCTCCATAAAGTCATAGTTTTAAAACGTCATGAATTGTCTGTAAATTTCCAGATGAGACCAAATTGATTTGCATGACTAGCAACACAGGTATGTGCCAAATCCTACAGGGGGAAAAAGAAACAGAAGACCAAATTAAATGGTGTACCAGGCCAGAACATAGGAACAGGAATAGGCCACTCAGCCTGTTAAGCCTGTTCTATCATTTAATACAATCATGACAGACCATCCACCACAAGATTAGCTTAGAACAAGGAGGACATGAGCATACTGCCATTTGAAGTAATAAGGTGAAGGGAAATCGATTTGGTCCAAAACTATTTCTTGTCTAAAATTCAATAAATGTAAGAGTCATCAAAATAGTAACACTCGGATTGCCGAAGAATTTATGACTAAAACAAAAACAAAATTTCAGATAGAGGAGCAGCATGGCAGAATTTATTGAACTCTTTTTTTTCATGAGTGCAATTATACCAATTCAACTAGTTATTTAGAGATTGAAGAAACAAGGATTGTGAGGATAAGATTATTGATAGTTTTTCAGACAATAAAACTCAAGGGTAACGAGGGTACTAGTGAGTCTAATTTGGGTTCACACCCAAAGACCGGAGACTATGAGTGAATAAAACATGAATGCAAGGTATTTCTCCAATTTAATACAAGCTATTGCAGATTTAGAGGACGTAACATTTTCTTTATGTGTCCATCATCATTAGGTGGTCAGCCATTTACACCTTTCGAAAATGTAAAAATTCTCTTGAAGATAGCTGCAGAATAACTATGTGAAAAAACCCACAGTTTAAAAAGGTCATTCTTTTCACACACTGTACAGGCCCTTTTCAAGTATGCAGATCAGTGAATATTTTAAAATTGTATTCACTGATTGAAACACTGCTGGATGTCACAAGGCTGTGAAAGGTAGCGCAAATTCATTTTAATACTCCAACAGGTAAGGGGATCTTAGACTATTTTTTGGAAGTTCTGAAGAAGGATCACTGGACCAGAAACACTGACACTGCTTTTTCTGCGGGACCTACCTAGTTTTTCCTGCTATTCTGTTCCTGTTTCAAATGACTTCTGCTGGCAACCTGTCCGGAACTAACTCTTATTGGAAACTGTGAAGCTAGTGACATTCACAGCCATTACTTCAATCATAAAGTGTTTGTGATTGGTTTTCTATACTCAGTGACTACCTTAGTTGGTTTCCGTCTGTTTCTCTCAAAGAACAAAGTCTCCCACTTTTTCAACGCAAGTTTTAACTCAGTGTATCGATCCATTTCCCAACAATAGTCCACAGTGGTTTCTCTCAATCTTTCATTTGTCTCTACAAGGAAGAAAACAAGACAAAATAAAACATTTGATTGCACACATTTTTTTGAAAGTTAGAATTGTGTGTTTATCAAAAGATGAAGAAAAGTAGCCTTCAACAACTTTCAGTCCTATAGTCAAGACACATCTGACTGGGTATATGTACTCCCCTACTTGATGCCAAATCTTAAACACTTCAAGATATGGAGATGCTGGTGTTGGACTGGGGTGTACAAAGTTAAAAATCACAACATCAGGTTATAGTCCAACAGGTTTAATTGGAAGCACTAGCTTTCGGAGCGCTGCTCCTTCATCAGGTGATTGTGACAACCACATGATGAAGGAGCAGTGCTCTGAAAGCTAGTTCTTCCAATTAAACCTGTTGGACTATAACCTTGTGTTGTGTGATTTTTAACTTTATACACTTCAAGGCTGCGTTGATTTAGAGGGTGATACGATCAGCTCTACACTTAACGTCAGTGATCTTAAAAGTAGGGTGGAGAATGAAGGATTGAGATAAAAGGATCAGAACTCCTGCCATCATGCTCTCATTCAATGAAAACGGTGACTCGCGCTCAATCCACTCCAAATATTTCATACATCAGTTCAATCCATTCAACCCCTATCCTGAGCTGTATCCTTAATCCCTTTTCCATTCACTGGCTCCAAAAGGTCGAGTGCTAGTCAGCCGGAACCAATCCCGATCCCACACAATCTTCAATCATGGTATTTCCCTTCCCAACAGAAATACTGTTCCCATCAGATTCCTTCCAAAGGAGGTTATGATTTTACTTTTCATCACAGATGAAATTGGAGTGCTGGGAGAACAGGGCTCCAAGAACACAGAGGATGGTTATTGGAACTATGCAGCTTTTTGCAATGAACATTATTTACAACTTTGTTCCAAAAATGTCAGTCAAAATCAAGACTGGTAACACTTGGTCAGAACTTCATACAAGTCCATCCCTCATGATCCCACTCATGGCCAGTAACTCATAATGAGGTGCTGTAGTTAATGACCTGCAGTGGCAATATTTTCAACCACAATTTAACCTCATAATCCAGCATATCCTGACTTGGTAATCAGTGTCACTGGGTTAAGTTGTGGAAACCCCTTCTAGATAGCACTCTGGCTGTACCTACAGCTAAAGCATTGCAGCAGTTAAAGAAAAAAAATCAAAGTATATATATAATACCAAAGGCTGCTTTTCATGAGAGAGACACTGCATCAGGAAATCAGCCACTTTTATCAAGCTAGGGGGACCAAGCGTGTTTCCATGAGAGATCATGTCAGGAACAGAACCAGACCGATGTGAAAGTGAGGTGTAAATTTGTAGCTACAAACCTCACCATCCTGACTTGGTAATCAGTGTCACTGGGTCAAAATCATGGAAACCCCTTCCAGGTAGCATTGTGGCTGTACCTACACCAGAAGGACTACAACAGTTAACAAAAAATTCCAAGCATATATAATACCACAGGCTGCTTTCTCATGAGAGAGAGAGACTACTTCAACAAATCAGCCATCTAACCAAAGCACCCCTGAACAATTCAGGATGGCAGCTCCTGACCCCCTTCCTTAGGGCAATGAGAGATTGGCTACAAATGTTGGTCCAGCCAGCAACATACAAAAAAAAACTGGACCATAACCAACAAGCATCATTGTGATCAACATTTCTCAATGGTAACACTTCCTTTTAAAAGTGGTGTTTTAAATACTATTAAGAAACAACTCACTTCAGGTAGAAATAAAGCAAGAAGACTGACAAAGGGACAGAAGTTATGTATAAAATGAGAATTTACAAGTCAGGCAACTGGGGGAGAAAAACAGAAGTGTTCATGTGGAATTTGAAGTAATTGGGAGGCATTGGTGGAAGTGAGATGGGACTGGAGAGACACCTGTTTGTTCTCGTAGCATGGCAAAGCAGTGTTGTTGGTTTGGCCACAGGGATTCAAGATATCGGGGCAGAGGACACTAATCCAAGCCCATGACTGAGCCACAAGTGAAAGGGTTTCCAAAGACTATCTAACTTTAAGATAAGACTATAAGATGAATGTTATTGTTTCATTTTTCAGGCCTAATATTGTGTTTGAAGATGGACTGAAGAGTGGTGACACTACACAACACTATCAGCTTAACCTCGGTTGTTGGTAAAATTCTAGAATCCATCATTAAGGATGAGGTTTCTAAATTCTTGGAAGAGCAGAGTCTGATTAGAACAAGTCAACATGGATTTAGTAAAGGGAGGTCATGCCTAACAAACCTGTTGGAATTTTTTGAAGAGGTAACAAGTAGGTTAGACCAGGGAAACCCAGTGGATGTGGTCTATCTAGACTTTCAAAAGGCCTTTGATAAGGTGCCACACGGGAGGCTGCTGAGCAAGGTGAGGGCCCATGGTGTTCGAGGTGAGCTGCTGGGATGGATTGAGGATTGGCTGTCTAACAGAAGGCAGAGAGTTGGGATAAAAGGTTCTTTTTCAGAATGGCAGCCGGTGACGAGCGGTGTCCCGCAGGGTTCGGTGCTGGGGCCACAGCTGTTCGCATTATATATTAATGATTTGGATGAGGGAACCGGGGGCATTCTAGCGAAGTTTGCCGATGATACGAAGTTAGGTGGACAGGCAGGTAGTACTGAGGAAGTGGGGAGGCTACAGAAGGATCTAGACAGGTTGGGAGAGTGGTCCAGGAAATGGCTGATGGAATTTAACGTGAGCAAGTGCGAGGTCTTGCACTTTGGCAAAAAGAATAAAAGCATAGACTACTTTCTAAATGGTGAGAAAATTAATAAAGCCAAAGCACAAAGGGATCTGGGAGTGCTAGTCGAGGATTCTCTAAAGGTAAACATGCAGGTTGAGTCCGTGATTAAGAAAGCGAATGTAATGTTGTCTCTTATCTCAAAAGGGTTGGAATTTAAAAGCAGAGATGTACTACTAAGACTTTATAAAGCTCTGGTTAGGCCCCATTTGGAGTACTGTGTCCAGTTTTGGTCCCCACACCTCAGGAAGGACATACTGGCACTGGAACGTGTCCAGCGGAGATTCACACGGATGATCCCTGGAATGACAGGTCTAACATATGAGGAACGGCTGAGGATACTGGGATTGTATTCGTTGGAGTTTAGAAGATTAAGGGGAGACTTAATAGAGACGTACAAAATAATACATGGCTTGGAAAAGGTGGATGCTAGGAAATTGTTTCCGTTAGACGAGGAGACTAGGACCCGTGGACACAGCCTTAGAATTAGAGAGGATCATTTCAGAACAGAAATGCGGAGACATTTCTTCAGCCAGAGAGTGGTGGGCCTGTGGAATTCATTGCCACGGAGTGCAGTGGAAGCCGGGACGCTAAATGTCTTCAAGGCCGAGATTGATAGATTCTTGTTGTCTCGAGGAATTAAGGGCTACGGGGAGAACGCTGGTAAGTGGAGCTGAAATGCGCATCAGCCATGATTGAATGGCGGAGTGGACTTGATAGGCCGAATGGCCTTACTTCCACTCCTATGTCTTATGGTCTTATTTGGAATAAATCCACGTGACAATAAATTAAATTTTAAAATTGGGCAGCACAATGGCGCAGTGGTTAGCACTGCTGCTTCACAGCACCAGGTACCCAGATTCAACTCCAGCCTTGAGTGACCATCTGTGTGGAGTTGGCACATTCTCCCCGTGTCTGTGTGGGTTTGTGCTAGGTTCCTCCCACAGTCCAAAGGTGTTCAGGTTAGGTGGATGAGCTGCACTAAATTGCTCATAGTATCCAGGGATGTGCAGGCTAGGTGGGTTAGCCACAGGAAATGCAGGGATAGGATAGGGAAGGGTGAGTCTGGGTGGGATAGTATCGGGAGGGTTATGTGGACTCAATAGCCTCTGAAGGGATTCTATTCTAAAAAGATAAACTGAACCAACGAGATTGGTCAGGATTGTATTATTTTAAAATTGTATTCGCTGGAGCTTAGAAGCATGGTAGGGAGGGGGAAGGTGAATGGGCAAAGCTGTGGCTGATGAATTTATTGAGTTCTATCAGGGTGAAGCAGGAAGGATGGTCCTGATGGTGGGGGAGCCCAGATTCTGGGCTTGCAGGGTAAGGATATGGAGAAGAGTCATTTAGGACTGAGGTGAGGAGTCATTTAGGACTGAGGTGAGGAGTCATTTAGGACTGAGGTGAGGAGACATTCAGAGGGTAACCCCAGAGCCTGTGCAATGGCCTCTCTGTCACAGAAGGCGGTAGAGGATAAAAGGAGTTGGACACAATTCGTGGGAGGGGGTGGGGAGGCTCCGATGACCAGCCATGACCGGAGCAGCAAGCTCGAGGGGCCGAATGGCCTCCTCCCGCCTTTTTCCCCACTTCCATGGTCACCCTGTCGCCATGGTAACCCGGCAGCAGCGCCCCCGCGCGCGTCCCCCGAGCGGAGCCTGGACGGTCCCCAGCGCGCCCCCGAGCGGACCCTTGGTTGTTTTGGGGGGGGGGGGTTGATGAGAAAATGATCGTCCTTACCCAGCCCGGGAGAGCGCCGCGCCGCGCCGCGCCGCGCCCCGCCCCTTGCCCTTTGCCCTTTGCCCCCCGCTCGCGGGGGAACCGCTGCAGCCTTCCCCTGGACAGCGGGGGCCGGCTGAAGCTTCTCGAATCCGAGCTTCCCGCCTCTGGCCGCTCAGCTGCAGCTGGCTGCGCGCGCAGGTGGACCTCAGCCCGCCCCCTGGGCACAGTGTGGGCAGGGGCTGGTACAACAACAACAACTACTGTTCATTTATACAGCACCTTTAGTGAGCCTCAGCCCGCCCCCTGGGCACAGTGTGGGCAGGGGCTGGTACAACAACAACAACTACTGTTCATTTATACAGCACCTTTAGTGAGCCTCAGCCCGCCCCCTGGGCACAGTGTGGGCAGGGGCTGGTACTACAACAACAACTACTGTTCATTTATACAGCACCTTTAGTGAGCCTCAGCCCGCCCCCTGGGCACAGTGTGGGCAGGGGCTGGTACTACAACAACAACTACTGTTCATTTATACAGCACCTTTAGTGAGCCTCAGCCCGCCCCCTGGGCACAGTGTGGGCAGGGGCTGGTACTACAACAACAACTACTGTTCATTTATACAGCACCTTTAGTGAGCCTCAGCCCGCCCCCTGGGCACAGTGTGGGCAGGGGCTGGTACTACAACAACAACTACTGTTCATTTATACAGCACCTTTAGTGAGCCTCAGCCCGCCCCCTGGGCACAGTGTGGGCAGGGGCTGGTACTACAACAACAACTACTGTTCATTTATACAGCACCTTTAGTGAGCCTCAGCCCGCCCCCTGGGCACAGTGTGGGCAGGGGCTGGTACTACAACAACAACTACTGTTCATTTATACAGCACCTTTAGTGAGCCTCAGCCCGCCCCCTGGGCACAGTGTGGGCAGGGACTGGTACTACAACAACAACTACTGTTCATTTATACAGCACCTTTAGTGAGCCTCAGCCCGCCCCCTGGGCACAGTGTGGGCAGGGACTGGTACTACAACAACAACTACTGTTCATTTATACAGCACCTTTAGTGAGCCTCAGCCCGCCCCCTGGGCACAGTGTGGGCAGGGACTGGTACTACAACAACAACTACTGTTCATTTATACAGCACCTTTAGTGAGCCTCAGCCCGCCCCCTGGGCACAGTGTGGGCAGGGACTGGTACTACAACAACAACTACTGTTCATTTATACAGCACCTTGAGTGAGCCTCAGCCCGCCCCCTGGGCACAGTGTGGGCAGGGACTGGTACTACAACAACAACTACTGTTCATTTATACAGCACCTTGAGTGAGCCTCAGCCCGCCCCCTGGGCACAGTGTGGGCAGGGGCTGGTACTACAACAACAACTACTGTCCATTTATACAGCACCTTTAGTGAGCCTCAGCCCGCCCCCTGGGCACAGTGTGGGCAGGGACTGGTACTACAACAACAACTACTGTTCATTTATACAGCACCTTTAGTGAGCCTCAGCCCGCCCCCTGGGCACAGTGTGGGCAGGGACTGGTACTACAACAACAACTACTGTTCATTTATACAGCACCTTTAGTGAGCCTCAGCCCGCGCCCTGGGCACAGTGTGGGCAGGGGCTGGTACTACAACAACAACTACTGTCCATTTATACAGCACCTTTAGTGAGCCTCAGCCCGCCCCCTGGGCACAGTGTGGGCAGGGGCTGGTACTACAACAACTACTGTTCATTTATACAGCACCTTTAGTGAGCCTCAGCCCGCCCCCTGGGCACAGTGTGGGCAGGGGCTGGTACTACAACAACAACTACTGTTCATTTATACAGCACCTTTAGTGAGCCTCAGCCCGCCCCCTGGGCACAGTGTGGGCAGGGGCTGGTACTACAACAACAACTACTGTTCATTTATACAGCACCTTTAGTGAGCCTCAGCCCGCCCCCTGGGCACAGTGTGGGCAGGGGCTGGTACTACAACAACAACTACTGTTCATTTATACAGCACCTTTAGTGAGCCTCAGCCCGCCCCCTGGGCACAGTGTGGGCAGGGACTGGTACTACAACAACAACTACTGTTCATTTATACAGCACCTTTAGTGAGCCTCAGCCCGCCCCCTGGGCACAGTGTGGGCAGGGACTGGTACTACAACAACAACTACTGTTCATTTATACAGCACCTTTAGTGAGCCTCAGCCCGCCCCCTGGGCACAGTGTGGGCAGGGGCTGGTACTACAACAACAACTACTGTCCATTTATACAGCATCTTTAGTGAGCCTCAGCCTGCCCCCTGGGCACAGTGTGGGCAGGGACTGATACTACAACAACAACTACTGTTCATTTATACAGCACCTTTAGTGAGCCTCAGCCTGCCCCCTGGGCACAGTGTGGGCAGGGACTGATACTACAACAACAACTACTGTTCATTTATACAGCACCTTTCGTGAGCCTCAGCCCGCGCCCTGGGCACAGTGTGGGCAGGGGCTGGTACTACAACAACAACTACTGTTCATTTATACAGCACCTTTAGTGAGCCTCAGCCCGCGCCCTGTGCACAGTGTGGGCAGGGACTGATACTACAACAACAACTACTGTTCATTTATACAGCACCTTTAGTGAGCCTCAGCCCGCCCCCTGGGCACAGTGTGGGCAGGGCCTGGTATTACAACAACAACTACTGTTCATTTATACAGCACCTTTAGTGAGCCTCAGCCCGCCCCCTGGGCACAGTGTGGGCAGGGGCTGGTACTACAACAACAACTACTGTTCATTTATACAGCACCTTTAGTGAGCCTCAGCCCGCCCCCTGGGCACAGTGTGGGCAGGGACTGATACGACAACAACAACTACTGTTCATTTATACAGCACCTTTAGTGAGCCTCAGCCCGCCCCCTGGGCACAGTGTAGGCAGGGGCTGGTAATACAACAACAACTACTGTTCATTTATACAGCACCTTTAGTGAGCCTCAGCCCGCCCCCTGGGCACAGTGTGGGCAGGGGCTGGTACTACAACAACAACTACTGTTCATTTATACAGCACCTTTAGTGAGCCTCAGCCCGCCCCCTGGGCACAGTGTGGGCAGGGGCTGGTACTACAACAACAACTACTGTTCATTTATACAGCACCTTTAGTGAGCCTCAGCCCGCGCCCTGGGCACAGTGTGGGCAGGGACTGATACTACAACAACAACTACTGTTCATTTATACAGCACCTTTAGTGAGCCTCAGCCCGCCCCCTGGGCACAGTGTGGGCAGGGGCTGGTATTACAACAACAACTACTGTTCATTTATACAGCACCTTTAGTGAGCCTCAGCCCGCCCCCTGGGCACAGTGTGGGCAGGGGCTGGTACTACAACAACAACTACTGTTCATTTATACAGCACCTTTAGTGAGCCTCAGCCCGCCCCCTGGGCACAGTGTGGGCAGGGGCTGGTACTACAACAACAACTACTGTTCATTTATACAGCACCTTTAGTGAGCCTCAGCCCGCGCCCTGGGCACAGTGTGGGCAGGGACTGATACTACAACAACAACTACTGTTCATTTATACAGCACCTTTAGTGAGCCTCAGCCCGCCCCCTGGGCACAGTGTGGGCAGGGGCTGGTACTACAACAACAACTACTGTTCATTTATACAGCACCTTTAGTGAGCCTCAGCCCGCCCCCTGGGCACAGTGTGGGCAGGGGCTGGTACTACAACAACAACTACTGTTCATTTATACAGCACCTTTAGTGAGCCTCAGCCCGCCCCCTGTGCACAGTGTGGGCATGGACTGGTACTACAACAACAACTACTGTTCATTTATACAGCACCTTTAGTGAGCCTCAGCCCGCCCCCTGGGCACAGTGTGGGCAGGGACTGGTACAACAACAACAACTACTGTTCATTTATACAGCACCTTTAGTGAGCCTCAGCCCGCCCCCTGGGCACAGTGTGGGCAGGGGCTGGTACTACAACAACAACTACTGTTCATTTATACAGCACCTTTAGTGAGCCTCAGCCCGCCCCCTGGGCACAGTGTGGGCAGGGGCTGGTACTACAACAACAACTACTGTTCATTTATACAGCACCTTTAGTGAGCCTCAGCCCGCCCCCTGGGCACAGTGTGGGCAGGGGCAGGTACTACAACAACAACTACTGTTCATTTATACAGCACCTTTAGTGAGCCTCAGCCCGCCCCCTGGGCACAGTGTGGGCAGGGACTGGTACAACAACAACAACTACTGTTCATTTATACAGCACCTTTAGTGAGCCTCAGCCCGCCCCCTGGGCACATGTGGGCAGGGACTGGTACAACAACAACTACTGTTCATTTATACAGCACCTTTAGTGAGCCTCAGCCCGCCCCCTGGGCACAGTGTGGGCAGGGGCTGGTACTACAACAACAACTACTGTTCATTTATACAGCACCTTTAGTGAGCCTCAGCCCGCCCCCTGGGCACAGTGTGGGCAGGGGCTGGTACTACAACAACAACTACTGTTCATTCATACAGCACCTTTAGTGAGCCTCAGCCCGCCCCCTGGGCACAGTGTGGGCAGGGGCTGGTACTACAACAACAACTACTGTTCATTTATACAGCACCTTTAGTGAGCCTCAGCCCGCCCCCTGGGCACAGTGTGGGCAGGGACTGGTACTACAACAACAACTACTGTTCATTTATACAGCACCTTTAGTGAGCCTCAGCCCGCCCCCTGGGCACAGTGTGGGCAGGGACTGATACTACAACAACAACTGTTCATTTATACAGCACCTTTAGTGAGCCTCAGCCCGCCCCCTGGGCACAGTGTGGGCAGGGGCTGGTACTACAACAACAACTACTGTTCATTTATACAGCACCTTTAGTGAGCCTCGGCCCACCCCCTGGGCACAGTGTGGGCAGGGACTGATACTACAACAACAACTACTGTTCATTTATACAGCACCTTTAGTGAGCCTCAGCCCGCCCCCTGGGCACAGTGTGGGCAGGGACTGATACTACAACAACAACTACTGTTCATTTATACAGCACCTTTCGTGAGCCTCAGCCCGCCCCCTGGGCACAGTGTGGGCAGGGACTGATACTACAACAACAACTACTGTTCATTTATACAGCACCTTTCGTGAGCCTCAGCCCGCGCCCTGGGCACAGTGTGGGCAGGGGCTGGTACTACAACAACAACTACTGTTCATTTATACAGCACCTTTAGTGAGCCTCAGCCCGCGCCCTGGGCACAGTGTGGGCAGGGACTGATACTACAACAACAACTACTGTTCATTTATACAGCACCTTTAGTGAGCCTCAGCCCGTACCCTGGGCACAGTGTGGGCAGGGGCTGGTATTACAACAACAACTACTGTTCATTTATACAGCACCTTTAGTGAGCCTCAGCCCGCCCCATGGGCACAGTGTGGGCAGGGGCTGGTACTACAACAACAACTACTGTTCATTTATACAGCACCTTTAGTGAGCCTCAGCCCGCCCCCTGGGCACAGTGTGGGCAGGGGCTGGTACTACAACAACAACTACTGTTCATTTATACAGCACCTTTAGTGAGCCTCAGCCCGCCCCCTGGGCACAGTGTGGGCAGGGACTGGTACTACAACAACTACTGTTCATTTATACAGCACCTTTAGTGAGCCTCAGCCCGCCCCCTGGGCACAGTGTGGGCAGGGGCTGGTACTACAACAACAACTACTGTTCATTTATACAGCAGCTTTAGTGAGCCTCGGCCCGCCCTCCGGGCACAGTGTGGGGAGGGACTGATACTACAACAACAACTACTGTTCATTTATACAGCACCTTTCGTGAGCCTCAGCCCGCCCCCTGGGCACAGTGTGGGCAGGGTCTGATACTACAACAACAACTACTGTTCATTTATACAGCACCTTTCGTGAGCCTCAGTGCGCCCCCCCCGGGCACAGTGTGGGCAGGGACTGATACTACAACAACAACTACTGTTCATTTATACAGCACCTTTAGTGAGCCTCAGCCCACCCCCTGGGTACAGTGTGGGCAGGGGCTGGTACTACAACAACAACTACTGTTCATTTATACAGCACCTTTAGTGAGCCTCAGCCCACCCCCTGGGTACAGTGTGAGCAGGGACTGGTACTACAACAACAACTAATGTTCATTTATACAGCACCTTTAGAGAGCCTCAGCCCGCCCCCTGGGCACAGTGTGGGCAGGGGCTGGTACTACAACAACAACTACTGTTCATTTATACAGCACCTTTAGTGAGCCTCGGCCCGCCCCCTGGGCACAGTGTGGGCAGGGACTGATACTACAACAACAACTACTGTTCATTTAT
Organism: Chiloscyllium plagiosum; assembly: GCF_037043375.1. Lineage (NCBI taxonomy): Eukaryota > Metazoa > Chordata > Chondrichthyes > Orectolobiformes > Hemiscylliidae > Chiloscyllium > Chiloscyllium plagiosum. The sequence goes on along the minus strand of NW_028270143.1, from coordinate 127,214,233 downwards.
ACAGCACCTTTAGTGAGCCTCAGTCCGCCCCCTGGGCACAGTGTGAGCAGGGACTGGTACTACAACAACAACTACTGTTCATTTATACAGCACCTTTAGAGAGCCTCAGCCCGCCACAGTGTGGGCAGTGGCTGGTACTACAACAACAACTACTATTCATTTATACAGCACCTTTCGTGAGCCTCGGCCCGGCCCCTGGGCACAGTATGAGCAGGAATTGGTACAACAACAACTACTCTTGAGACAGAGGCAATAAATGCTGGGCCAGCCACCTTTGCTCTCATTCTGTGAATGAATAGAGCAAATGGAAATGCCCCTGTGGCAAAACGGACTGCCTTCCTTAGCCTGCGACTGCAGTTTGCTAGAGCAGAGCAGAATGAAGTCAATCTCCTGCTTTTATGGGTGCACAGTGGTTAGCACTGCTGCCTCACAGCGCCAGAGACCCGAGTTCAATTCCCACCTCAGGCGCCTCTGTGTGGAGTTTGCACATTCTCCCCGTGTCTGTGTGGGTTTCCTCTGGGTGCTCCGGTTTCCTCCCACAATCCAAGAACGTGCAGGTTAGGTGAATGGGCCATGCTAAATTGCCCGTAGTATTAGGTGATCGGGTAAACGTAGGGGAATGGGTCTGGGTGGGTTGCGCTTCGGCGGGTCGGTGTGGACGTGTTGGGCCGAAGGGCCTGTTTCAACATTGTAAGCAAGCAAGTAATCTTCATTTATACAGCACCTTTCGTGAGACTCAGCCCGCTCCCTGGGCACAGTGTGAGCAGGAACTGGTACAACAACAACTGCTGTTCATTTATACAGCACCTTTAGTGAGCTTCAGCCTGCTTCTGGGCACAGTGTGAGCTGGTGCTGCAGCAACAACAACAACTTCATTTATACAGCACCTTTAGTGAGGCCCTGGTCCTTCACCTGACCCTGAGTTCACTGCGAGCAGGAGAAGCTGCAGCAGCGACAACAACTGTTCATTTATACAGCACCCTTACATCAGGGACTAGCATAATGGTCCTGAAAAGGTAAAATTTCACTTGGTCAGACTGGACACAGCCATTAATTTTCCAAAAGTCATTGGATGCTGAAGAAGTCCCAACAGACTGGAAAACTGATGTGACACACATATTCCAAAAGAAAGAGGCAAAAATTAGGTAACTACAGGTCAATTAGCCCAAAAGGGCTGGACAAGTGTTGGAATCGATCATTAAGTTAGTAAGAGGAGAACATTTGCAGAATGAGCATGTTTTCATCTAGAGAAATAGTGTCTGACTAATTTATTAGAATGTTTTCAGGAAGTCTCGATCAGAGTGGATAGAGGGGAATGAGTAGATGTGTAGCATTTGGACTTCCAGATTGGGTTCTGGGACCTTATGACAAGTTAAAGACTTAGACCCCACGGTGTTGAAGGTAGTATATTGGCATAGATAGAGAATTGGCTAATGGACAGGAATCGGTGATTGGGGATAAGGGGGGGGGCTTTCTTTCAGGAACCAGTGGAATTCCACAGGGATCAGTGCTGGGACCACAACTTTGTGTATTTCATGACTCAGAGGACAGAAAGTAAATGTAGTGTAGCGAGAGGCACAGATAACAAAAATTGGTGGAAAGGTAGGTTGCAAGAGACATATTGATAGATTTAGTGGCAACATTTGGCAAATGGAGTATAATGTGCAAAAATGTGAAGTTGTTCATTTTGAAAGGAAGAATGAAAGAACTATTATTTAAAGTGGGAAAAAAACTGCAATTCAAAGGGACTTGAGTTACTTAGAAAGAAAACAGACAGCTGGCACAGGTGCAACAGGTAATGAGGAAGACTGTGTGGAGTTTGCACATTCTCCCCGTGTCTGCGTGGGTTTCCTCCGGGTGCTCCGGTTTCCTCCCACAGTCCAAAGATGTGCAGGTCAGGTGAATTGGCCATGCTAAATTGCCCGTAGTGTTAGGTAAGGGGTAAATGTAGGGGTATGGGTGGGTTGCGCTTCGGCGGGTCGGTGTGGACTTGTTGGGCCAAAGGGCCTGTTTCCACACTGTAATGTAATCTAATCTAATGGAATTGAATTGAATTTATTGTCACGTGTACCGAGGCACAGTGAAAAACTTTGTGATCAGCCTGTATTGCTTGCAAGACAGAGTTAAGTAGCATGGATAAGTAAATGATAGGTAAACAGCAGCAAAAACCAAAACACAGGTACGGGTGAATGTTAAGAGTTTGAGAGTCCATTCAGTATTCTAACAACAGTTGACTAGAAACTGTTTCGAAACCGGCTGGTGTGTGTGTTCAGGCTTCTGTACTTGTTCCCCGATGGTAGAGGTTGTAGAAAAACATTGCCAGGGTGGGATGGATCTTTGAGAATGCTGGCGGCCTTTCCTTGACAGCGGGCCTGGTAGAGGGATTCTATAGATGGGAGGTTGGCCTTTGTGATTGTCCGGGCTGTGTTCATCACTCTCTGTAACCGTCTCCGATCTTGAATGGTACAGTTGCCATACCAGGTAGTGAGGAGAAAGTGAGCACTGCAGATGCTGGAGATCAGAGCTGAAAATGTGTTGGCGGAAAAGCGCAGGTCAGGCAGCATCCAAGGAGCAGGAGATTCGACGTTTCGGGCATGAACCCTTCTTCAGGAAGAAGGGCTCATGCCCGAAACGTCGATTCTCCTGCTCCTTGGATGCTGCCTGACCTGCTGCGCTTTTCCAGCAACACATTTTCATACCAGGTAGTGATACATCCAGACAGAATGCTCTTGATGGCACCTATAAAAGTTGGCAAGGGTATTTGCCATCATGCCAAGTTTCCTCAGCTGCCTGAGGAAGAAGAGGCGTTGTTGGGCCTTTGTAACCAGTGCATCCACATGAAGAGGCCAAGAAAGCTTGTTGTGGATGACCACTCCCAGGAGCTTGACACTCTCCACTGTTAATGTGTAGGGGGGGTATGAGTAACATCCTGCCGAAAGTCAATAATGAGTTTCTTGGTTTTGCCAGCATTGAAAGCTAGATTGTTCTCAGGGCACCATTTTTCCAGGTCTTCCACCTGTAGTCTGTTTCCCCATCATCTGAGATTCAACCAACTATGGTGGTGTCATCAGTGAATGTGTAAACGGCAGTAGGCTGGTGTTTGGCAACGCAGTCATGGGTATATAGTGAGTACAAAGAGTAGGGAAGTCTTATTGTATCTGTACAAGGTGCTGGTGTGACCACATGTGGGAGTACTGACAGCAGTTTTGGTCTCAAGGTGCAACCTTTTCATACAGAAGGTGGTGCATGTATAGAATGAGATGCCAGAGGAACTGATGGAAGCTGGTACAATTGCAACATTTAAAAGGCATCTGGATGGGTGCATGAATAGAAAGGGTTTAGAGGGATTTGGGTCAAGTGTTGGCCAATGGGACTAGATTAGGTTGGGATATCTGGTCAGCACGGAAGAGTTGAACCGAAGGTTCTGTTTCCATGCCATACATCTCTATGACAGGTAATGTTTCGTAGGAAGCAGCTCAGTGTAAGCTCAGCAGAATGATCGCCAGCAGGGGGAAGGTATTACCACTGGACTGTAAATCCAGAGAACCAAGTATTGTTGTGGGGACCCAGAATCAAATCCCAGTACGGAATTGGAATTCAATAACAGTCTGGAATTAAGACCATAAGACATAAGAGTGGAAATAAGGCCATTTGGCCCATCAAGTTCCACTCTGCCATTTAACCGTGGCTGATGGGCATTTCAACTCCACTTACCTGCACTCTCCCCCTATCCCTTGAGAAAAGAATTTATCCATCTCTACCTTGAAAACATTTAATGTCCTGGCCTCCACTGCACTCCATGGCAATGAATTCCACAGGCCCACCACACTTTGAAGAAATATCTCATTTCTGTGCTAAATTGACCCCACCAAATTCAAAGGCTGTGCCCACGGGTCCTCGTCTCCCACCTAACGGAAACAACTTCCCAGCATCCACCCTTTCTAAGGCACGCATTGTCTTGTAAGTTTCTATTAGATCTCCCCTCAACCTTCTGAATTCTAATGAATACAATCCCAGAATCCTCAGCTATTCGTCATATGTTAAGCCTACCATTCCATGGATCATCCATGTGAATCTCCACTGGACATCTTCCAGTGCCAGTATGGCCTTCCTGAGGTGTGGGGCCCAAAATTAGACACAGAATTCTAAATGGGGCCTAACTGGAGCTTTATAAAGTCTCGGAAGCATTAAGCGTCTAATGACAAACATGTTCCATTGTTGATAGTCTGAAAAACCCATCTGTTTCACTAATGTTCTTCAGGGAAGGAAACTGTCATCCTTACCTGGTTTGGCCTGCATGTGACTCCAGACCCACAGCAATGTGGTTGACTCTTAACTGCCCTCTGGGCAATTAGAAATGGACAATAAATGCTGGCCTCACTAGTGACACTATCATCTCATGAATGAATTTTTTTTTTAAATAAAAAGGAGGAATTGTCTTATGATTAGAAGTTCAACTCCACTCATTGGGCTTTAGAAGATCTTGTTGAGACATATAGAATTCATAAAGGGACAAATGCTGAGAGGATGTTTCCCCTCATTGGAGAGTCTAATAATCTCAGAATTGAGGGACATCAGTTTAAGACTCAGATGAGGAAGGAATTTCTTCTGAGACTTGAGTATCTTTGGAATCCATGACCCCCCCCATAGCTCTCTATAGCAAAGTCCTTGTGTATATTTAAGGTCAAAAGGCACACGACACTAGTTCTAGTCCAAGCGGTTTATTTGAAATCACAAGTTTTCAGAGCACTGCCCCTTCATTAGGTGACATGATCACTTCAGTTCAGCTGACGAAGGGGCAACACTGAAAGCTTGTGATTTCCAATAGACCCGCTGGACTATAACTTGGTGTTGTGAGACTTCTGACCTTATCCTTCCAGTCCAACACCGGCACCTCCATATCATGTATATTTAAAGCTGAAAGAGATTTGTTGATCCTTAGGAAGGAAGAATAAAGTACTATTATTTAAAATGGAGAAAAGCTGCAAATCAAAACGGAACCTGGGGGTATTTGTGCAGAAAAGGGAAAATTGGTTACAGTGAAAGAGCAGGAATGTAGAGGTGGGGAATGTTAGTGGGGGGCACGGTGGCTAGCACTGCTGCCTCACAGCGCCAAAGACCCAGGTTCAATTCCTACCTCAGGCAACAGTCTGTGTGGAGTTTGCATGGGTTTTTGTTTCCTCCCACAATCCAAAGGTGTGCAGGTTAGGTGAATTGGCCATGCTAAATTGCCTGTAGGGGAATGGGTCTGGGTGGGTTACTCTTTGGAGGGTCAGTGTAGACTTGTTGGGCCGAAGGGCCGGTTTCCACACTAAGTAATCTATCTATCTATCGTTGGGACAGCCCTGCTCCTATTGAGGGGCCGAATGGCTTACTCTCTTTTTTTTTCAAAAAATGGTCTTATGGTGGCTGCTGACCCTACCTCAGAACAAAAGTGGTGATCTACCTTCTTGAACCACTGCAGTACATGTGCTGTCTTTTGGGAGGGAGTTCTATGATTTAATCCTAATGACTCTGAAGGAACAGCAAACTATTTCTAAGTCAGGATGGTGAAAACAGGCAATTATAAACCAGTAAGTCTGACACTGGTAGTGGTGAAGATGCTAGAGTCCATTATCAAGGATTTTATTAACAGCATATAGAAAATAGTGGTAAAAATCAGACAAATCAGCATGGCTTACAAAAGGTAAATCATGCTTGATAAATCTAGAGCACCCTACAAGAGAGGGGATAGCCCTGGGTTTAACTTCAGGTAATGTAGCTGGGCAAGTGGCTGAAGGATCAGTGGGGGAGCATTGTGCACACAGCCATCATAACTCTTTTAGATTCAAAAATATTATGGAAAATGGTAAGGATGGGCCAGAGATGGAACTACTGAACTAAGGGTTGGGGTTAGGGTCGGAGGGGTTGGGGTCAGGGGGCAGGAGGGAATTTTAATAAAATAAAGTCAGATATCACCTAACCAGAGTGGATTGGGAGCCAATACCATAGCTGGTGGAGTCACTGCGCAAGTGGAGTCGCAGGTAGATAGGATAGTGAAGGTGGTGTTTGTTATGCTTTACTTTATTGGTCAGTGTTTTGAGTACAGGAGTTGGGAGGTCATGTTACGGCTGTACAGGACATTGGTTAGGCCACTGTTGGAATATTGCGTGCAATTCTGGTCTCCTCCCTATTGGAAAGATGTTGTGAAACTTGAAAGGGTTCAGAAAAGATTTATGAGGATGTTGCCAGGGTTGGAGGATTTGAGCTACAGGGAGAGGCTGAACAGGCTGGGGCTGGTTTCCCTGGAGTGGAGGCTGAGGGGTGACCTCAGAGGTTTACAAAATTATGAGGGGCATGGATAGGGTAAATAGACAAAGTCTTTTCTCTGGGATTGGGGAGTCCAGAACTAGAGGGCATAGCTTTAAGGTGAGAGGGGAAAGATATAAGAGAGATCCAAGGGGCAACTTTTTCATGCAGAGGGTGGTATGTGTATGGAATGAGCTGCCAGAGGAAGTGGTGGAGGCTGGTACAATTGCAACATTTAAGAGGCATTTGGATGGGTATATGAATAGGAAGGGTTTGGAGGGATATGGGCCGGGTGCTGGCAGGTGGGACTAGATTGGGTTGGGATATCTGGTCGGCATGGACGGGTTGGACCGAAGGGTCTGTTTCCATGCTGTACATCTCTATGACTAAGAACTAGGAGCATGAGTAGGCCATCTGGTCCTTTGACCCTGCTCCGCCATTTAATAAGATCATGGCTGATCTTTTCATGGCCTCAGCTTCACCTACCCACCCTCTCACTATAACCCTCAATTCCTTTACTGTTCAAAAACTTAGATTTAAAAAAACTTTTACTGAGGAAACCTCAACGACTTCACTGGGCAGGGAATTCTATAAATTCACAATCCACTGGTGAAGAAGTTCCTTCTCAATTCAGTGCTAAATCTGCTCTCTTTAATCTTGAGGTTATGCCCTCTTGTCCTAGTTTCACCCACCAGTGGAAACATTCTCTCTACTTCTATCGTATCTATTCCCTTCATAATTTTTTATGTTTGTACAAGATCCTCTCTCATTCTTCTAAATTCCAATGAATATTATCCCAGTCTACTCAGACTCTCATTAGCCAAACCCCTCACCCCAGAATCAACCGAATGAACCTCTTCCAGTGCCAGTACGTCCTTTCCCAAGTAAGGAAACCAAAACTGCACACAGTACTGCAGGTGTGGCCTCACCAGCACCTTAGACAGCTGCAATATAACCTCCCTACTTTTAAACACAATTCGTTTGTTGTCTTCAAATAAAGTTGAGTGTTTCACTGACTGCTGGCTTGTGTACATAGTTCTTTCTGCATGTCAAAATCATTTCACATTTATCAGTCACGTGAGTCGCAGAGATTCTCTGAACCAGTCAACACAAGTCAGTCTAACCTCAGTGATGGGGAAAACTACTGGAAGATATTCTGACAATTAATCTTCATTCGGAGAAGCAGGGATTAATCAAAGACATTCAGCATGGATTTTGTTACAGGAGGTGATGTTTGACCATCTTAATTTAATTGTTTGAAAAAAAAAAGGTGACCAGGTATGCATAAGAGGGCAATGCTTTTGACATAGTCTCATTGAACTTCAGCAAGGCTTTTGATAATGTCCTGCAAGGGAGACTGATAATGAGGGTACGAGCCCATGGAAATTTGGCTAATTGGATGCAGACTTGGCTGAGTATCAATTTATCGATAACAGCTCCATCTTCAAGCTATAATCCTAATCAAACTACTGTCCAAACTCAGATCTAGTTCTCAGCTCTGCCCTCTGCAACTGGATCCTCTGCTTCCTGACCCATAGACCGCAATCAATCAGTAAACATAGGTAACAACACTTCCTTGATGATGATCCTCAACACTGGCGTCCTGCAAGGATACATACTCAGCTCCTCACTGTACATTCACAACTGTGGTGACCGAATCCCATTCAAACTCTACCTACAACTTCACTGATACCACCACCATTGTAGGCCAGACATCAAACAATGACAAAACAATACAGGAACAAGAGAGAATGCTTGGTGTCATGGTGCAAAGATAACAACAGCAAAATAAAAGAGCTGAGAATCAACTTCAGGGAGCAAGCAGAAGAGTGGAGAGGGTCGAGAGCATCAAGTCCCTCGGAGTGACGATCAGCAATAGTCTATCCTGGACCTCCCATGCAGATGTGATGGTCAAGAAGGCACCAATGATTTTCCTCCTCAGGAGCCTAAGGAAATTCAGTAAGTCCATAAGGACCAGGGATGGCTATATGAATAGGAAGGTTTTGGGGGATATGGGCCAGGTGGGACTAGATTAAGTTGGGATATCTAGTCAGCATGGATGAGTTGGACCGAAGGTATGAAGGGCTTTTGCCCGAAACGTCGATTTTGAAGCTCCTCGGATGCTGCCTGAATTGCTGTGCTCTTCCAGCACCACTAATCCAGAGTTGGACCGAAGGGTCTATTTCCATGCTGTACATCTCTATGACTCAATGACCTTCACCAACTGTAATAGATGCACCGTAGAATGCACCATAGAAGACAATCACCTGATGAAGGAGCGTCGCTCCGAAAGCTAGTGTGCTTCCAATTAAACCTGTTGGACTATAACCTGGTGTTGTGTGATTTTTAACTTTGTACACCCCAGTCCAACACTGGCATCTCCGAATCTTAAAAGATCAACATGGATGCAGGAGGAAACCAAACCACCCTTCGGTTCTGTTGAAGTCAAATTTCAGAATTAGAAAAACAATTCATGGTCTTCAACAAATTACAAACGGAGATTCACAAAACAGATTTCTAACAAGAGGTCAGCTGAATAGCTTACCCTAAAGGATAAATCCATTGGGACTGAAGCCATAATCAAGATTAGAGTGGTGCTGGTAAAGCACAGCAGGTCAGACAGCATCAGAGGAGCAAGAGAATCGACATTTCAGTCAAAAGCTGAAATCGTTATGTACAGTCCAATAGTTGCCTACAATAAAGATTTAGAGGAGGAGGAGATTGATAAAATTAAAAGAATTTTGGATGTAGATATGGATAATAGGTTTACCAAAGCCATACCAGATAGTTAGGAACTGAAAGATTAGGACTGAATAGAATATTTGAAAACTCCTAGACATTCTACAAGGTATGATTAATAATAAAAATGTTGGTCATTTGTATAACATCGATGGCATATACAAACTAATTGTGTAAAAGAATGTTACAGGGAAACAGGCAGCTAAAAATTAGCTAAAAGGGCAACAAACCAAAAAAAAATACAAACTAACGCCAGCAGCAAACATATTATAAAAAAAATTGGCTTACAAAATTACACAAGTGCATTTGAAAAGTTAGTGAAGTTTTTGACTGCCCTGATAAAATTAAGGGCACTCTATCCAATACAGAGTTGGAAAAATGGTCTCGCTCATGTAATAAAACAGACGTTAGTAAGTTTGCTAAAGCAAGTTACCATATCAACTTTGCACATGATATCAGAGAACTGACAAAAATCCAGTGTAGCAGAACTGTAAGCTTTTAGGAATGCTAACCCCACGGTTAGCTCAGTATTTTACACTTCGGTTGACGACCAGCACAACTCCTAATAACGTTAAAGCCTGCAGGACCATTTTACTCCCAAAGTTGGAGGCTGATAGCAAGAGACCAATTACTAGTGATCCCATCTGATGGATACTCTAAAGCCATCAATGTTCAGATGAAGCAGTAACGTTTTATTGCTAGAAGGTCAACAAAACATGACTCTCCCTGTCTAACTGAATGTAGGGGCCAGATTGGCAAAGAAACACATTGCTGTGGTTTTCATTTTTCTTGCTAAGGCCTTCAAACTCAGTAGGGTACAAACTGAAACCAAAGTCTTAGATGCTTTGGCCTTTCTATCAAATCTTATTGAAATTTTATACAGAATTGTTACCCCTCCCCCCCCCCCAGATTTTCAGCAACACTGGAGAAATGTGACCAATTTTAATCAACAAAGGGATCAAACATAGTGGAAAAAAAGTGAGGACTGCAGATGCTGGAGATCAGAGCTGAAAATGTGTTGCTGGAAAAGCGCAGGTCAGGCAGCATCTGGAGAACAGGAGAATAAGCCCTTCTTCAGGAATGAGGAAAGTGTGTCCAGCAGGGTAAGATAAAAGGTAGGGAGGAGGGACTTGGGGGAGGGGCGTTGGAAATGCGATAGGTGGAACGAGGTCAAGGTGAGGGTGATAGGCCGGAGAGGTCAGGAAGAAGATTGCAGGTTAGGAAGGCGGTGCTGAGTTCGAGGGATTTGACTGAGACAAGGTGGGGGGAGGGGAAATGAGGAAACTGGAGAAACCTGAGTTCATCCCTTGTGGTTGGAGGGTTCCGAGGCGGAAGATGAGGCGCTCTTCCTCCAACCGAAGGAATCCAAGGACCTGCATGTCCTTGGAGGAGTGGGAGGGAGTTGAAGTGTTCAGCCAAGGGGCGGTTGGGTTGGTTGGTGCAGGTGTCCCAGAGGTGTTCTCTGAACCGTTCCGCAAGTAGGCGGCCTGTCTCCCCAATATAGAGGAGGCCACATTGGGTGCAGCGGATGCAATAGATAGTGTGTGTGTGTGGAGGTGCAGGTGAATTTGTGGTGGATATGGAAGGATCTCTTGGGGCCTTGGAGGGAAGTAAAGTGGGGGGGGGGGGGGGGGGAAAGAGAGGTGTGGGCGCAAGTTTTGCACCTCCTGCGGTTGCAGGGGAAGGTGCCGGGAGTGGAGGTTGGGTTGGTGGGGGATGTGGACCTGACGAGGGAGTCACGGAGGGAGTGGTCTTTTCGGAACGCTGATAGGGGAGGGGAGGGAAATATATCCCTGGTGGTGGGATATATTCACCTGGACCGTCTCACACTCCTCCCTCCCCTTCCTAGACTTTTCTATTTCTATGCCACAGCCACTTCCGCCCCCCAGTGACATCACTAACCTGCACGATCACAACGCCGCATGTGTCTCCACCCCCACGCCGATCTGTCACCACGCCCGACCCCGCCCCCACGCCGATCTCCGTCCCCGCTCCCACGCCTAACCCCGCCCCCACACCCAGCTCCAGCCCCACACCAGGTCCTAACTCCCAGCCCTGCCGTGTGTTCACCATCCCCCCAGGCCTAACCCCGCCCCCACATCCAGCTCCAGCCCCACACCAGGTCCTAACTCCCAGCCCTGCCGTGTGTTCACCATCCCTCCAGAACTACCCCTCTCTGAGGATGAAAGATCAGTCCTCAGCAGAGGCCTCACCTTCATCCCCCTACGCTCCCGGATTAATGAATTCAACACGCAGCGTGACATCGAACAATTCTTCCGCCGCCTTCTCCTCCGTGCCTACTTCTTCAACCAAGATTCTCGCCCACCCTCTGATGACCCCTCCTCCCGCCTCCAACACACCCCATCCACCTGGACACCCCGTGCTGACCTCTTACCCGCCGACGATCTCTTCATAGCCAACTGGCGCCGCGACATTAACCATCTCAACCTCTCCACCCCTCTCACCCACTCCAACCTCTCACCCTCGGAACGTGCAGCCCTCCACTCCCTCCGTTCCAACCCCAACCTCACTATCAAACCAGCAGACAAGGGAGGCGTGGTAGTAGTTTGGCGCACCGATCTTTACATCGCTGAGGCTAAACGCCAGCTCGCGGACACCTCCTCCTACTGCCCCCTTCACCATGACCCCACCCCCCACCACCAAACCATCATCTCCCAGACCATCCATAACCTCATCACCTCGGGGGACCTCCCATCCACCGCCTCCAACCTCATAGTCCCACAACCCCGCACCGCCCGTTTCTACCTCCTGCCCAAAATCCACAAACCTGACTGCCCTGGCCGACCCATTGTCTCAGCCTGCTCCTGCCCCACCGAACTCATCTCTGCATACCTCGACACGGTCCTGTCCCCCTGAGTCCAAGAACTCCCCACCTACGTTCGGCACACCACCCACGCCCTCCACCTCCTCCATGATTTTCGCTTCCCCGGTCCCCAACGCCTTATCTTCACCATGGACATCCAGTCCCTGTACACCTCCATCCCCCATCACGAAGGACTCACAGCCCTCCGCTTCTTCCTTTCCCGCCATACCAACCAGTACCCTTCCACTGATACCCTCCTTCGACTGACTGAACTGGTCCTCACCCTGAACAACTTCTCTTTCAAATCCTCCCACTTCCTCCAAACCAAAGGAGTAGCCATGGGCACCCGCATGGGCCCCAGCTATGCCTGCCTATTCATAGGATATATGGAAAAGCCCATCTTCCGCAGCTACACTGGCACCATCCCCTACCTTTTCCTCCGCTACATCGATGACTGTATCGGCGCTGCCTCATGCTCCCACGAGGAGGTTGAATAGTTCATCCACTTTACCAACACCTTCCACCCCGACCTCAAATTCACCTGGACCGTCTCAGACTCCTCCTCCCTCCCCTTCCTAGACCTTTCCATTTCTATAACATTTACTATAAACCGACCGACTCCCACAGCTACCTAGACTACACCTCCTCCCACCCTACCCCCTGTAAAAACGCCATCCCATATTCCCAATTCCTTAGTCTCCGCTGCATCTGCTCCCAGGAGGACCAGTTCCAAATCCGTACAACCCAGATGGCCTCCTTCTTCAAGGACCGCAATTTTTCCCCCAGACGTGGTCGACGATGCCCTCCACCGCATCTCTTCCACCTCCCGCTCCTCCGCCCTTGAGCCCCGCCCCTCCAACCGCCACCAGGCCAGAACCCCACTGGTCCTCACCTACCACCCCACCAACCTCCATGTACAGCAGATCATCCGCCATCATTTCCGCCACCTCCAAACAGACCCCACCATCAGGGATATATTTCCCTCCCCTCCCCTATCAGCGTTCCGAAAAGACCACTCCCTCCGTGACTTCCTTGTCAGGTCCACACCCCCCCACCAACCCAACCTCCACTCCCGGCACCTTCCCCTGCAACCGCAAGAAATGCAAAACTTGCGCCCACACCTCCCCCCTTACTTCCCTCCAAGGCCCCAAGGGATCCTTCCATATCTGCCACAAATTCATCTGCACCTCCACACACATTATCTATTGCATCCGCTGCACCCGATGTGGCCTCCTCTATATTGGGGAGACAGGCCGCCTACTTGCGGAACGGTTCAGAGAACACCTCTGGGACACCCGGACCAACCAACCCAACCACCCCGTGGCTCAACACTTCAACTCCTCCTCCCACTCCACCAAGGATATGCAGGTCCTTGGACTCCTCCATCGCCAGACCATAGCAACACGACGGCTGGAGGAAGAGCACCTCATCTTCCGCCTAGGAACCCTCCAACCACAAGGGATGAACTCAGATTTCTCCAGTTTCCTCATTTCCCCTCCCTCCACCTTGTCTCAGTCAAATCCCTCGAACTCAGCACTGCCTTCCTAACCTGCAATCTTCTTCCTGACCTCTCCGCCCCCACCCCACTCCGGCATATCACCCTCACCTTGACCTCCTTCCACCTATCGCATTTCCAACGCCCCTCCCCCAAGTCCATCCACACTACCTTTTATCTTAGCCTGCTGAGCACTCTTTCCTCATTCCTGAAGGGCTTATGCCCGAAACGTCAATTCTCCTGTTCCTTGGATGCTGCCTGACCTGCTGCACTTTTCCAGCAACACATTTTCAGATCAAACACAGTGATCCACTTTTACTTTCCTCATGACAGACACCTTGTTGACGACATAAAAAAATGAATGAATGTGAAATACATATGACAAAAATCAGTGAGAAAAACAATAAAAACAATAAAGAGCAAGTCAATAATTGTACTGGATAAAATTAATAAGCTCATTAGTCAGAGGCCAATCCTGTGCTTGTACAGTGTCTTTTTTTATTAGATTCCCTACAGTATGGAAACAGGCCCTTTGGCCCAACAAGTCCACACTGACCCTCCGAAGTGTAACCCACCCAGACCTATTCCCCTACCCTATGTTCTGACTAATGCACCTAACACTATGGGCAATTTAGCATGGCTAATTCTCCAAATCACCACCTAATCTGCACATCCTTGGACTGTGGGAGGAAACCGGAGCACCTGGAGGAATCTCACGCAGACACGGGGAGAATGTGCAAACTCCACACAGACAGTCGCCTGAGGTGGGACTCAAACCTGGGTCCCTGGCGCTGTGAGGCAGCAGTGCTACCCACCGTGCTGCCCCATCATCTTCATTAGAAACTCATACGTTGGCATGAAGCGCAACTTGGAAATCCTTTGTAAATTTTGTAAACCGGTCTTAATAATCAATAAAATAGCTGGCTGTGTTATGGCGAGTAAGATGTAAACATTCCACTGCAGTAATAAAGTGAAACGGAAACTTTAGTGACGGCTGGAAAACACCTGGTAGCCCACATTGACCAACAGGCCAGGATAAAGATGAACTCTACAAACTCCATAAGTGGGTGAAAGTTTAAAACTAGCCAAATTGAAACCAAATTTGAAAAAATTAAAACACTATAATCCCTAAACTCAATCACCTAGTTCTCAACAAAATTTTTTTTAGTCTTTTTAACGTTAAGATTATTTTACATCGATTGGCCGATGTTATAGATGGACTATTGTGGGAATTGTTGATCTTGATCGTCAAAGTCTGAACCCAGATTCCTGTCAAAGAGTCCGTTTCAATATGGTGGTCCAACGTTGGATGACAGGATACATCAGTTGACTGGACTCAAAATTACATGAGGTTTTTACCAAGTTTTAGTTGTACAGTTTGGGGTTACTGACAATGAAGATAATGGCACACCTTGAGAGACCTCCAAATAACAGAAGCTGTTACAGATATTGCTGTTGTCTGAACACCTTAACAAATTGGATATTTTGGAGGAATGTGTGGGTGTAGCAAGTAAAAAAAGGGCAGGTGAACAAACAATATAAAAAAAGAGACAAGGTGGGATGACTTTTGGGAGAGGGATTCAAACAAGTATCTCCATAGAGCTCCAACCAGAACTCTATCAACAAACACACTGACTTGGATCCCATTTACCACCCCCTGACAAAAAAGAACAGGAAATGACATCACCACAGGAGATGACATCACCAACCCAAGGAAATCCAAACATATGAATAGAAAGCAGGAAACACCAGCGGTACTTCATTCAGAGGCTCACTGAAGATGTTACCTAGTATGGTGATGAAACGTCTGAAAATGAACCTTCCAGCTCAGTGACCAAACCTACATCCAGTATCTATCTTACTATTTACTCAACTGTGTAGTAGTTTATGTAGACAAGGCATCATGTAGAAAATAATTTCATTCTTCACCACTGCGAAGCTTAGTAATTAACATAATAGATAATCAGATTTGTCAAGGCCTTATTAGATATGAGGTTTAGAGGGATATGAGTCAATCACAGGCAAATGGAACTAGTTCAGTTCAGCTCCAAGACTCTCCCTCCACCTGGACCCCTCCCTCCAGCTTTCTACCTGCACCTGCCTGTTCATTCAGAACTGTCAATGTAATGTTGATCACCCCAAGATCTCAGCACCCTCCCCTCACCCATTCCAACCAATCCTCCCAGAACTGACTGCACTCCATGCTCTCAGATCCAGCCCTGACTTTGTAATTAAGCCACAAAAGGGGGTGCTGTTGCAGTCTGGTGCACTGACCTCTACATGAGAGAGGCTGAATGCCAACTCTCATACCTCCTCCTATCTCCGCCTGGACCATGAAACATCAGGTCATCATGCCCACTCTGGTCACTGACCTTATTTCATCTGTTAGAGCTCCACCACCCACATACCCACCCACTGATGCTTCTAAAGTCCACCCCCACCCCCCCACACAGCCCACTCCTTCCCCACTGCCTGGGCAGTCCCAATGTTTCTGCCTGCTCCTGTCCCACAGAACCCATCTCTTCCCACCTCAACTTGATGTTTCCCCCCCCCCCCCCCTTGTCCACCCCACCCCACTTACACCTGCCATTTCTTGGAGGCTTCTCATTAGTTTCAGAATGTCCAGTTCACGGGCTCCAGGTGCCTTCTCTTAACCATGGACATGTAATCCCTTCACACGGTCATCCCCCACCAGGATGGTCTCAGGGCTCTGTTCCAGGAAGAGGCAGAAAGGCTGGAACTGTCCCCAACTCACCCCCGCCTGGCCGAGCTCATCCTCACCCCGAACAATTTCTCTGAACTCCTCTCCCTTTGAGGTGCCCATGGGTATCCATGTGGACCCCAGTTGTGCCTGTCCCTTGGTGGGCTACATGGAACATTCCTTGTTCCAGTCCAATTCCGGCTCCCGCCCACAGCACACTCTCTGGTATACCGATGTCAGAGTGGCAAAGTTGAATCAATTTTGCTTCCTATTTCCATCTTGCCCTTGTCTTCACGTGGTCCTTCTGACTCCTCCCTTTCTCAACATCACTATTTCTGGGGATAGACTGGCCACCCATATCAATGATAAACCCACTGACTCTTACTGTTACCTGGACTTTACAAGGAGAAAGTGAGGGCTGCAGATGCTGGAGATCAGAGCTGAAAAATGTGTTGCTGGAGAAGCACAGCAGGTCAGGCAGCATCCAAGGAGCAGGAGAATCGACGTTTCGGGCATAAGCCCTTCTTCAGGAATATAACCTCCTTGGATGCTGCCTGACCTGCTGCGCTTTTCCAGCAACACATTTTTCAGACCTGGACTTTACATCCTCACACCATACTTTTTGTAAAGACTCATCATTTTTCCCATTTCCTCCATCTCAATTGTTCTGCTGATATGGACTTCACCAAGGGAACCTCCAAAATGTCCATCCTCTTCCTTAACCGTGGATTCCCCAGCACTGTTGTTGATAGGACCCTCAGCTCACACACTTCAGCCCTCGCTCCCCTCTGGCAGCAGCAATAGGCTCCCCCTTGTCCTTACCTACCATCCCACCAGCATCCACTTCAGAGGATCATTAGTTGCCAATTGCACCACCTCCAGTGAGATGCCACCACCAGACATATATTCCCCTCCCCTCCCTTGTCTCCCTTTCACAGGGACCTTTCCCTCCAGGACACACTGGTCCAATCTTGTTTCACTTACTGCCCTGGATAAAGCTGGAAATGTGTTGCTGGAAAAGCGCAGCAGGTCAGGCAGCATCCAGGGAACAGGAGAATCGACGTTTCGGGCATAAGCCCTATGCCCGAAACGTCGATTCTCCTGTTCCCTGGATGCTGCCTGACCTGCTGCGCTTTTCCAGCAACACATTTCCAGCTCTGATCTCCAGCATCTGCAGACCTCACTTTTTGCCCTGGATAAAGCACAGGCCGACTGGCTGGGAACAGCAATTAAAACACACTGTTTTCTGAGGGACAGCCAGTGACTAGCGGTTTCACAGGGATCAATCCGTAGATGGCGCCCAGCTTGCTCAATATCCAGACTGAGATATGGGAACAAGAATGTAACATCCCCGGAGCTGGGAGGAGCACTGAGTTGCTTCAGTGTGATTTGCTCAAATTGAGTGAGTGGGTCAATACATGGCAGATGTGGTATAATTTGGGGAAATGTGAGGTTATCCATTTTGGTTACAAAAACAGGAAGGGAGGTGATTATCTGAATGTGATCGATGAGGTAACAGGGAGAGGTGTAGCCAGACCTGGGTGTCCCTGTACACCAGTCGCTGAAAGTCAGCGTGTAGGTACAGCAGGCAGGAGGCAGATGGTACGCTGGCCTCCATATCAAGACACCATCCTCCAGATCATCCACTCCATCCTCAACCACAACATCTTCACCCAGACCCACAGAACAGTCATGGGACCACATTTGTCCCCCAATACACCAACATTTTCATACACAAGTTCAAACAAGATTTCTCTGCTGCACAGGACCACCAGCTGATGCTATACACCAGATCCATCCGTGATATTTTCATCCTTTGGACTCACGGTGAGGAATCACTGAAACAACTACACAACGATATTAACAAGTTCCCCATCACCAGACTCACCGTGCACCGCTCTTCAGATTCAGTCTCATTCTTGGACTCACGCATCCCCATCAAGGACAGACCCCTCAGTACCTCACTACCACAAACCCACAGATAACATCACCATGCTGCACTTCTCCAGCTCTCACCCTGAACATGTTAAAGAAGCCATCCCCTACAGACAGGCCCTGCCCATACACAGGATCTGCTCAGATGAGGAAGGCAATGGACAACTGAAGATTTTGAGGAACATTCTCATAACAGGATACGATTCTCAACTCACCGAGCGCCAGTTCCAATGTGCCACAGTCAGAAACTGCAATGACCTCCTCAGGAGACGGACAGTGGATACGACCAGAGTACCCTTTGTTGACCAGTATTTCCCCAGAGCAGAGAAACTACACCATGTTCTTCACAGCCTTCAACATGTCATCGATGACAACCATCTCACCAAGGCCATCCCTCCACCCAACTACTCACCTCAAACAGACCATCGCTCGCAGTAAACTACCCAGCCTTCAGGAGAACATCGATCACAACACCACACAACCCTGTCACAGCATCCTCTGCAAGACATGGCAGATCAGAGACATGGACACTACCATCACATGTGGGAACACCACCCACCACATACACAGCAGATATTCATGTGACTCAGTCAACGTTGTCTACCTCACGCTGCAGGCAAGGATGCAGTGGGAGGTAGTCTGCAGAATGGTAGTTAATTAAACAGTCGGATGACTGGGTTTCCTGATGAAGGGCTTATGCCCGAAATGTTGATTCTCCTGCTCCTCAGATACAGCCTGACCTGCAGTGCTTTTCCAGCACCACCCTCTCGACTCTGATCTTCAGCACCTGCAGTCCTTACTTACTCTGGAAAGGTAATTTAATCCAATTAGAAGCCTAGACTGACCATGTGCACACTGACCAAGGGCAGGCATGGGACAGCTGAGTAAGTGAGGTAATTTAGTTAGGTGGCTGCTTTAGCTGAAACATTACTTAGAGTCTCCCACTCATCCTCCTCCTCCTCTAACCAAAACAAAAAAAGGTGCTGAGTGCCCATTCAGTAAAGTTACTGGGGTTTCCCCCCCCCCCCCAATAGTCTCTCCGGGAATTTAGACCAGTGGGAATGGTGGTTAGGGCAGTTGCATGTTCCTCCTGTAGAATGTGGGAGGTAAGGGTCACCAGTGTCCCTGCTGGCTACATCTGCGGGAAGTGCACCCAACTCCAGCTCCTCAGAAACCGCGCAAGGGAACTGGAGCTGGATGAACTTCAGATCATTCGGGAGGCTGAGGGGGAAATGGAGAGGAGTTACAGGGAGGTAGTCACTCCTCAGACACAGGAAAGAGGCAGATGGGTTACGATCAGGGGACGGAAAGGGAACCGGCAGCAGTGCAGGGATCCCCTGTGGCCGTTCCCCTGTACAGGTCTTTGGCACAGAGTCTGTCCCAGTTGCTCAGGAAGTAAGAGGGGAAGGAGGAGAGTGTTAGTCAGTGGGGACTCCATAGTCAGGGGAACAGATAGATTCTGTGGGAACGAGAGACACTCACGATTGGTGTGTTGCCTCCCAGGTGCCAGGGTTTGTGATGTTGCAGGTTCCAGGGTTTAAATGTTTTAGTAGGGTCAGAGGTGGGGGTAAAAGAGGGGGAGGTGTGGCATTGCTTGTCAATGATAGTATTACAGCGGTGGAAAGGATGATGGATGAAGACTCGCCATCTGAGGTAGTTTGGGCTGAGGTTAGGAATAGGAAAGGTGAGGTCACCCTGTTAGGAGTTTTCTACAGGCCTCCTAATAGTCCTAGAGACGTAGAAGAAAGGATTGCGAGGATGATTCAGGAGAAGAGTGAAAGTAATAGGGTGGTTGTTATGGGAGTCTTTAACTTTCCTGATATTGACTGGGAAAGCTATAGCTAGAGTTCGTTAGATGGGTTGGTGTTTGTCCAATGTGTGCAGGAGGGTTTCCGGACACAATATGTAGACAGGCCAACAAGAGGTGAGGCCATACTGGATTTGGTTCTGGGTAACAAACCAGGCCAGGTGTTAGAATTGGAGGTAGGTGAGCATATTGGGGACCGTGACGACAATTCGATGACTTTTACTCTAGTGATGGAAGGGGATAAGTGTGCACTGCAGGGCAAGAGTTATAGCTGGGGGCAGGGAAATTATGATGCGGTGAGGCATGACTTAGGATGCGTGGCTTGGAAAAGTAGGCTTCAAGGCAACGGCGCAATTGATATGTGGAGCTTGTTCAAGGAGCAACTATTGAGTGTCCTTGATAAGTATATACATGTCAGGCAGGGAGGAAAGGGTCGTGTGAGGGAGCCGTGGTTTAATAAGGAATTGGAATCCCTTGTTAAAGGGAAGAGGGCGGCCTATGTAAAGATGAGGCGTGAAGGTTCAATTGGGGTGATTGAGAGTTATAAGGTAGCCAGGAAGGATCTGAAGAGAGAGCTAAGAGCAGCAAGGAGGGGACATGAAAAGTCCTTAGTTGGTAGGATTAGGGAAAACTCAAAGGCTTTCTATAGGTATGTCAGGAATAAAAGAAGGACTGGGGTAGGAATAGGTCAACCAACCCAACCACCTCGTGGCTCAACACTTCAACTCTCCCTGCCACTCCACTAAGGACATGCAGGTCCTTGGACTCCTCCATCGCCAGACCATAGCAACACGACGGTTGGAGGAAGAGCACCTCATCTTCCACCTAGAAACCCTCCAACCACAAGGGATAAACTCAGATTTCTCCAGTTTCCTCATTTCCCCTCCCCCACCTTGTCTCAGTCAAATCCCTCGAACTCAGCACCGCCTTCCTAACCTGCAATCTTCTTCCTGACCTCTCCGCCCCCACCCCACTCTGGCCCATCACCCTCACCTTGACCTCCTTCCACCTATCGCATTTCTAACGCCCCTCCCCCAAGTCCCTCCTCCCTACCTTTTATCTTAGCCTGCTGGGCACTCTTTCCTCATTCCTGAAGAAGGGCTTATGCCCGAAACGTCGATTCTCCTGTTCCTTGGATGCTGCCTGACCTGCTGCGCTTTTCCAGCAACACATTTTCAGCTCTGATCTCCAGCATCTGCAGTCCTCACTTTCACCTCTAGGTCCAGTCAAGGATAGAAGTGGGAAGTTGCGTGTGGAGGCTGAAGAGATTGGGGAGACACTGAATGAATACTTTTCGTCAGTATTCACTCAGGAACAGGACATTGTTGCCGATGTGAATACCGAGTAACAATTAATTAGAATGGACGGCTTTGAGGTATGTCGGGAAGAGGTGTTGGAAATTCTGGAAAGGGTGAAAATAGATAAGTCCCCTGGGCCTGATGGCATTTATCCTCGGATTCTCTGGGAAGCAAGGGAGGAGATTGCAGAGCCATTGGCCTTGAATTTTCTGTCCTCGTTGTCTACAGGAATAGTGCTAGAAAACTGGAGGCTAGCAAATGTGGTTCCCTTGTTCAAGAAGGGGAGTAGGGATAACCCTAGTAACTATAGGCCGGTGAGTCTCACTTCTGTTGTGGGCAAAGTCTTCGAGAGAATTGTAAGGGATAGGATTTATGAACATCTGGATAGGAATAATGTGATCAAGGATAGTCAGCATGGTTTTGTGAAGGGCAGATCGTGCCTCACAAACCTTATTGAATTCTTTGAGAAGGTGACTAAGGAGGTGGCCGAGGGTAAAGCAGTAGATGTGGTGTATATGGATTTGAGTAAGGCATTTGATAAGGTTCCCCATGGTAGGCTTCTGCAAAAAAATATGGAGGTATGGCATTGAGGGTGAGTTGCAGGTTTGGATTAGGAATTGGTTGGCTGGAAGAAGACAGAGGGTAGTAGTTGATGGTAAAGGTTCATCTTGGAGTGCTGTCACTAGCGGTGTTCCGCAAGGATCTGTTTTGGGACCATTGCTGTTTGTCATTTTTATAAATGACCTGGAGGAGGGGCTAGAAGGTTGGGTGAGCAAGTTTGCGGATGATACGAAAGTCGGTGGAGTTGTTGACAGTGAGGAAGGATGTGGCAGGTCACAGCGGGATATAGATAAGCTGCAGAGCTGGGCAGAAAGGTGGCAAATGGAGTTCAATGTAGCTAAGTGTGAGGTGATTCACTTTGGTAAGAGTAACAAGATGATGGGGTACTGGGCTAATGGTCGGATACTTGGTAGTGTGGATGAGCAGAGGGATTTTGGTGTCCATGTACACAGATCTCTGAAAGTTGCCACCAGGTAAATAGTGCAGTGAAGGAGGCATATGGCGTACTGGCTTTTATTGGTAGAGGAATGGAGTTTCAGAGTCCTGAGGTCATGATGCAGTTGTATAAGACTCTGGTGCGGCCGCATCTGGAGTATTGTGTGCAGTTTTGGTCGCCATACTATAGGAAGGATGTGGAGGCACTGGAACGGGTGCAGAGGAGGTTTACCAGGATATTGCCTGGTATGGTAGGAAGATGGTATGAGGAAAGGCTGAGGCACTTGGGGCTGTTTTCATTGGAGAAAAGAAGGTTTAGGGGTGACTTGATAGAGGTGTACAAGATGATTAGCGGTTTAGGTAGGGTTGACCATGAGAACCTTTTTTCCACGTATGGAGTCAACTATTACGAGGGGGCATAGCTTTAAATTAAGGGGTGGTAGGTATAGGACAGATGTTAGGGGTAGATTCTTTACTCAACGAGTCGTGAGTTCATGGAATAGCTTAAATAAAGGTTTCAAGCTTTTCTGGGAAAAGCAGGAGGTCCAGCTGTGTGCAAAGACGAGTTTAGGCAGCTGTGAAACTTAACATTAGTTATTAACGAGAAATAGAAACCGCAGTGGAAAGGAATATATCAACAGATCAGTTCAAACTTAAAGTACGTCTGAGAAAAGACAATAGGGGTTTGGATAAAGAGTTACTGACCAGGCATGTGAGGTGGAAAATGAGGAATGGATTTAAGACAACAGTCAGTAATTAGGTTTTGATAAGGACATGAGGTGATGAGTATGTGATCAAACTTTAGGGGATACCAGCAATTAATGTTATCACAGTACGAACTGTCACAAGGGCAGTTTTTCGCTGTTGCTACTCTCGATCACAAAATCAGTAATATAATTAAATAATAAGTCAGCAGAAGACTAACAAATTTATCAAACAGCAGGAATGTGGTGAGGACAGTGTTCATCAGCAGAGGTTTGATTGATGTGTTTATTGGGTAAAAACCGTATAAATACTGCAGCTGGAGTGTGCCACTGGAGTAGTCGGAGAGAGCACGAGGTTGGGTACGTGCTGGTACCCCTAACTCTACTGAGGGATTAGAACCTCGACTTAGACTAGGGCTCAGTGTCATGTTACTCTAACTGATACTGTATTAAGTAGTACATTTATTTAAGCATTCACTATCAATCTTTAATGGACTGCTTTTAAGAATTTTATTCCAGGCAATTGAATGATCTCAGGGAAAGAACCAGGGAAGGTTGAGGAGACTTCAGTAGGAAGTCCTCCCTTACCCATAGAAGCTCTCGTGGAGACTTCGACACTCCCACCCAATATCCTGCAAAAACTCCATCCCATTCTCCCAATTCCTCAGCCTCCGCTGTATCTGCTCCAATGAGGAGACATTCCACTCACAAGCATCCCAGATGTCCATCTATTTTGAACAACATGCTTTTCCCCCCCTCAGTCATCCAGACAGCCCTCCACTGCACCAACTCAATCCCCCGTTCCACTGCTCAAACTTCCCCCTCCTAACGCAATAAAGACAGAGTCTCCCTTTTCCTCACCCCACCAGCCTCCGCATCGAACGCATAATGCTTAAAAAACACTTCCACCAACTCTAACAAGACCCCACTACCAAGAACACCTTCCCCTCCCCACCTCGCTCTGCCTTCCGCAAGGACTATTCCCTTCGACGATCCTTGGTTTGCGCCACTCTCCCCACCGACCCCTCTGAACCCCCAGGTACTTTCCTCTGCAACCAGCAAAGATCCAAAACCTGCTGATACACCACCCCCCTCACCTCCATCCAGGGCCCCAAACTGTCTCACCTGGAAGGTCTGAAGTTCACCTGCCTCTTCTCTAACCTAGTTTACTGCATCAGGTGCTCCCAATGTGGTGTCCTCTACATTGGGGAGACCAAACATCAACTGAGGGAATGGTTCACTGAGCATCGCAGCCAGTTGGTGGGGGGGGGGGGGGGGGGACCAGACCTCCCAGTCATCACCCATTTTAAACTTCCCCAAACCTCTACCTTTCGAACATGACCAGCCTTGGCCGCCTCCATTGCCAAAACCAATGACAGCTCCTGTTGGAGGAACACCATCTTCCGCCTGGGCAACCTACAGCCTGGAGTATTCAACATTGGAGAATTCAATTTCAAACAACCTCGCTGACCACCCCCCCAACTCCCTTCCCAGCCCCTCCCCCTCCCCACCAGATTCATCCCTCCCATTGACAAATCAGGTGGTACTCTCTACCTGCCCTCACCTTTCCCCACCTCCCTTCCCTGTTTCCCCCCCCCTCCCCCTTTTTATCTGCAGCACCCCTTATACACACACCCACTCCTGAAGGGTTACATCTAAAACGTTGACTTCTCCACCTCCGGCTTGTCTACCTCGGTAATCCTTTTGGCAGACAAAGGTCACATGACTGTTACACTGTTTCTTTCGGAGAGGAGTGACCAGCTCAGGCCTGTGGCCTACTCTTCCAGGATGCTCACTGAGATGGAGAGAGGGCACTCAAACTGAGAGAGGCCTCTGCTGATGACTCACTGGGGTGTCCCTGATAACCCTCCTCACCCATCACCTGTACCCCCTCCCCCAACTCAGCTGGCTGTCGATGGGAGAGTTAGAGATGGGACAGTGAGCAGCACACATGGCTAGCTAGACCCTGCTCCCATCACAGATGGACCAGAGGGTGAAGGGTCTGTGGGAGCCCAAACTCGCTGCTAATATAGTCTACACAAGAGCGTGCCACAGGGATTCAGTAGACAGGGAGTGGGACATCAATCTACATTTCCAAGCCAGGATCCAGCCCACAGACCGAGAGATCAATGTGGACAGCTCCAGTACAGTGCCGAGCCACTCACTGGGTGCAGAATCTATGACCCACAGGCTGGGATTACCCTAGCAATTAAACTGCCCAATCTCCCAGCATGCCAAGCCTGAGTTTACGGTTCTATCTGGATGACGACATCTCTGACATCACAGGGACATGTGCAAGGAATTTCCAACTCTCAGCAGAAACAATGGAAACCTCCACAGAGAGGAACTGGAAACTGAGAACTCAGGACCAAGGCCAGCTACACACAAATGACATTTCCCTTTCTAGTGAGATCTCTGGCACAGTTGAGGGAAAACTAATAATGTTGATAAACTCACGTATGAGAAATATGTAAAAAGTTAGATTCAAATAACAAAAGCTTCTATAGGTACATAAAAGGGAATAAAGTTGCTCAGGTGAATGTTGGTCCCTTGGAAGATGAAATCAGAGAGTTAATAGTGGGGAACACAGATGCTGAATCAACACTTTGCCTCAGTTTTCACAGTGGAGGACAATAGTACCATTCCAGCTGGAACGGGCCTGATGGTCTACATCCTAGGGTATTAGAGAAAGTGGTGGCAGAGAGAGTGGATCCATTTGGTTATAAATATTCAAGCCTCCCCGGACACAGGAAAGGTTCCAGTAGATTGGAAAAATGCTTTTGTAACACCCTTATTGCCTCACTCCTTTTTTGAATATGTGAGAAATTAGATTAGATTACTTACAGTGTGGAAACAGGCCCTTCGGCCCAACAAGTCCACACCGACCCGCCGAAGCGCAAACCACTGATACCCCTACATTTACCCCTTACCTAACACTACGGACAATTTAGCGTGGCCAATTCACCTGACCTGCACATCTTTGGACTGTGGGAGGAAACCGGAGCACCCGGAGGAAACCCACGCAGACACGGGGAGAACGTGCAAACTCCACACACTCAGTCGCCTGAGGCGGGAATTGAACCCGGGTCTCTGGCGCTGTGAGGCAGCAGTGCTAACCACTGTGCCAGCGTAGAGACCATCGAATTTCATATTTGTTGGGAGTGTGTTCAAATCAATTATCAAAAACAAAATCAGGACATTTGGAATGTTCCAACACTGTCGAGTGTCAATCATGTTTGATTAATTTGCGAGAGTGCTTCGAAGATCTAACAAGTGGATAATGGGAATCCTGTAGACGTAACATACCCAGACTTCCAGAAGGTGCATGATAAGGTGCTGTACAAAAGGTTAATTCACAAGGTTGTGATCATATGGGATTTGGGGTGATTTATCAGTCTGGATAGGTGACTGGCTGATGGGGAGAAGACAGAGTCAGGATAAATGTTTTTTTTTCTCTGGAGGATAAGATGTATCTGGTGGGGAGCCACAGGGCTCAGTCCTTGGACCCAGGCTATTTACAATCGACATTGCAGATTTCCAGCACCTATAGACAGGCCCCATCCCCAGGGATGTATTTCCATCCCCACCACTACCCGCATTTCAGAGGGACCATTCCCTCTGCAACTCCCTCGTTAGGTCCATGCCCACCCCCACCAACCCACCCTCCACTCCTGGCACCTTCCCCTGCCACCGCAAGAGGCGCAAAACCTGCACCGACACCTCCCTTCACCTCCACCCAAGGCCCCAAAGGATCCTTTCCACATCAAGCAGAGAGTTTCCTGAACATCCACACGTCATCTACTGTGTCCATTGCTCTTGATGTGGTCTCCTCTACACTGGGGAGACAGGATGCCAACTTGTGGAATGTTTCAGAGAACACCTGAGACACACCCTCTAAACAACCCCAACACCCCATGACCGAATATTCAAACTCCCCCTCCCACTTCGCTCCACCCCCTCAGCCAGGCACCGGCACCTACTCTCCCTGCAGTCAGTCGTACCCCAGCTCAGGGTCACACTCTCCCAGACCTGCAAAGGACCTCTGTTGTTCTTCACCCAGAGAAGGATCCACCAACGCTATTTCTCCAGTGTATTGGGCATTGAGAAACGTAGGTACACCAAACTCTCAGTTCCCTCCAAACTCAGGATCCCTAAATCATTCCAGAAGCTTCTCCCAGCCTCTGGAACTGCATGGATGCCATTAACCACGCAGCCACTCCAGCCACCACCACCACCACCACGGCAAACAATGATGTCACGTCCCCAGTCCCCCAGACCATAGCTACTGCCAACCATGCTGCCCCCACAACCACCACCGAAACCACTGGCAATACGTCACTTCTGCACCCTCCTACTGCCACGCCCCCAATAGTTGCCACTGCCTCAGCCACTTCCACCCCCACCGATGTCTGTCACCAGATCATCGACATCACGAATGTCATGTGTTGTGTCATTTCCACCCCCGCGACTGGCATCAATGGCACCACTCCACCCATGCCCACATCCCCAGTGTGTCACTTCCTTTGGTGATGCTCCCCACAATACCTAGACCACACCCACTCCTGAGAGTCTCCGCCCCCACTCCAGGTCCAAACTCCCAGCTCTGCCATGTTTTTATCATCCTCCCCCCCCATCCCCCCCTCACTGAGGAGGAACGATCAGTTCAGTAAAGGCCTCACCTATGTCTCCCTACACTCCCAGGTCAACAAATTCAACACGCATTGCAACATTAAAACTTCTTTTCCTCCATGCTTACTCTTTTCCATCAAGACTCCCACCCACCTTCCGAGGACCCCTTCTCCTCCCTCCAACACACCTCGTGACGGTCTGTTACCCACCCTCTATTTCTTCCTCTCCAACTACCAACAGGACATTAACCTCCTCAACCTGTCCACCCCAGTCACCCTTGCAACACAGCCCTCCAACTCCCTCTGCTCCAACTCCAACCCCAACCTCACCATCAAACCAGCGGACAAGTTGGGGGAGGGAGAAGGCACTGTGGTAGTTTGGCGCACTGACCTCTACACCGCTGAAGCCAGGCACCAACTCACAGACACCACCACCTACTGCCTCCTCAGCCACAACCTCATCTCCCATCACTAAACCATCATCTCCCAGACCATCCACAGCATCACCTCAAGGGATCTCCCGTCCACAGCCTCCAACTTCGGTCCCGGATCCCAGCACTGTCCGGTTTGACCTCTAACCAAAGATTCACAAACCTGTCAGCCCCAGTCGACCCATCGTCTCCGTCTCCACCTCCTCCTGTCCCCCTTGGTCCAAGAACTCCCCACCAATATTCAGGACCCTACAAAACCTTCCACCTCCCTGACTTTAGTTTCCCCAGCCCCCAATGCCTCATCTTCACCATGGACATCCAGTCCCTGTACACATCCATCTGCCATGACAAAAGGTCTCCAAGTCCTCCATTTCTTCCTCTTCCATCAACCCAACTAGTCCCCCTTCACTGACACAATCATCCGATTGGGTGAACTGCTCCTCACCCTCAACAACTTCTCCTTTGAAACCTCCCACTTCCTTCAGACCAAAGGGGTAGCCATGGGCCCCAGCTATGCCTGACTCTTCAGATACGTGGAAGAGACCATCTTCCAGATACACCAGCACCATTCCCCACGTTATCCCCCCCTACATCGATGACTGTATCAGTACCACCACCACCTTCCACCCCGACCTCAAGTTCACCTGGACTATCCTGGACATCACCTTCCCTTTCCTGAACCTCTCCATCTCCATTTCTGGTGACCGACTCAACACTGACATCTACTACAAACCCACCGACTCCCACAGCTGCCTGGACTACACCTCCTCCCACTCTGCCACCTGCAGAAACGCTATCCCTTACTCCCAATTCCTCCACCTCTGCTGTATCTGCTCCTCGGATCACCAATTCTACCATGGAACATTCCAGATGGCCGACTCCTTCAAAGACCACAATTTCCCCTCCCACATGGTCGACGATGCCCTCCAGCACACCACCTCCATTTCCCACATCTCCGCCCTTGAACTTCACTCCTCCAACCGCAACAAGGACAGAAGTCTCCTGGTCCTCACCTTCCACTCCACCAACTTCCGGATACATCACACCATCCTCTACCATTTCTACCACCGACAAACAGACCCCATCACCAGGGATATATTTTCCTCCCCACCCCTATCAGCATTACAGATGGACTATTCCCTCTGCGACTCCCTTGTTAGGTCCACGCCTCCCCGCCAACCCACCCTCCACTCCCAGCACCTTCCCCTGCCACCGCAAGAGGTGTAAACCCTGTGCCCACACCCAGCTCCCCCCTCATCTCTGTCTAAGGCCCCAAATGATCCTTCCACCTCCGGTAGAGGTTTACCTGGAGTTTCACGCATCATCGATTGAGTCTGTCCCTCTCGCTGCGGTATCCTCTACATTGGGGAAGCAGGACGTTAACTTGGGGAATGTTCCTCCTGCAGAATGTGGGAGGTAAGGGTCACCACTAGTGTCCCTGCTGACTGCATCTGCAGGAAGTGCACCCAACTCCAGCTCCTCGAAAACCATGTTAGGGAACAGGAGCTGGAGCAGGATGAACTTTGGATCATTCAGGACGCGGAGGGGGTAATTGTGAGGAGTTACAGGGAGGTAGTCACACCTCAGGTACAGGAAAAAGGCAGATGGGTTACCATCAGAGGATGGAAAGGGAACCGGCAGGCTGTGCAGGGATCCCCTGTGGCAGGTGATCACTTTGGTGATAGTGACCACAATTTGGTTATGTTTACTTTAGTGATGGAAAGGGATATGTATATACTGCAGGGCAAGAGCTATTGCTGAGGGAAGGGCAATTATAATGCAATTAGGCAATATTTAGGATGCATAGGATGGGGAAGGATACTGCAGGGGATGGGCACAGTTGAAATGTGGATCTTTATCAAGGGACAGCTATTGCGTGTCCTTGATAAGTAGGTACCTGTCAGGCAGGGAGGGAGCGGTCGAGTAAGGGAGCCACGGTTTCCTAAAGAAGTTGAATCTCGTCAAGAGGAAGAAGACGGCTTATGTGAGGATGAGACGTGAAGGCTCAGTTAGAGCAGTTCAGAGTTACAAGTTAGCCAGGAAAGACCGAAAGAGAGAGCTAAGAGGAGCCAGGAGGGGATGACAGAAGTCTTTGGCAGTTAGGATCAAGAAAAACCCTAAAAGCTTTCTATAGGTATATCAGGAATAGAAGAACGACGAGAGAAAGGTTAGGGCCAATCACAGATAGTAGTGGGAAGTTGTGCTTGGAGTCGGAGGAGTTAATGGAAACGCTTAATGAGTATTTTATGTTAGTTTTCACACTGGAAAAACGATGTTATCAAGGAGAATACGGAGATACAGGCTACTAGGCTAGATGGGATTGAGGGGCACAAGGTGGTGGTGTTATCTATTCTTACACTTTCCAGAATTGCTAAATCCCCTGGGCCAGATGGGATTTATCCTAAGATTCTCTGGGAAGACAGGGAGGAGTTTGCAGAGCCTTTGGCTTTGATCTTTATGTCATTATCTACAGGACCTACAGAAGACTGGAGGACAGGAAGTGTTGTCCTCTTGTTCAAGGAGAGGAGAGACAACCCAGGGAACAATGACGTTTTGATGCGTTTTTGGCGCATAGTTTGTGTCGTGCCTCAGTGGCCCCTCTCGGGAAGCTCAGTAACCATGGCTGCTGAGTGACTAAACGACTGAGAAAAAGTACAAAAGGCCGTGGTCCACGCAGACCGGATATCTCGGTATCGGTCTCAAAAAGAATGAGTTTTCCATTGTCAATGGAGCAGTCCGGTTGGGAAATGTCCCGGATAAACAACCTCCCGCAGCCTCATCCACAACGGTGAGCTGTGTTCAAGCATTCAGTTGTAAATGTGTCTGCACTACAAAACTGGCAGCAAGATCAGTCTCAGGTCAAACCGAGACAGTGATCCTGGGACGATGTGTCCTGCCCTACTTGGAGCTGAGCTCGGCTATTCCCCCCTGGGAGCCGGCACGCCCAGTAGGGGATGACACAGACAACATTGTAGAAGGAGCCATGTGGGCGGCCCATCCACCGGATGGGATCAGCATCACCACCCAAACCTTCTACAACAGGGATTATCAAATTTCAAAACAGGGCACAGAGCATTCGGCTAACGAGACCAAAACAGAGACCGATGGTATGACAACAGAGACAGCTGCCTTCATGGAAGGAGTTGTGATCGAGCCAGTGTAGGACAGAACATCTGTCCGAGAGGTAATAATCCATTGCCCCATCGATGGGCTGTTCTGTACAGGCTGTGACACCCTCTTCCCCACGGTGAGCCTGTTCAAGATCCATGTGACCAAGGTGCACAAAGTCAAGAACATCCGGACAAAATGTTCACGCTGCGAGAAAGCAGGAGATTCCCACCCAATCTCCTGCCATTCCCTTCAATCGAACAGTAAGAACCTCCCCCCCCGCAGGGGACTGTAAATGCAGCGTGTGACCAGAGGTTTCCAACCCAGGCAGGACTTGGTCAACACGAGAGGCATCAACATCCCATTCTACAGAATGAAAACACCTCAAAACAGCACCCAAGGTCAAAGGACAAACTGGGGAGAAGGGATCGCATATGGTCACGGGATGAGGTCACACTCCTGAGGGAATTCGGAGGGAGATGTGCAGGATGCTAATTCATTAATAAACCTATCACCAACATCTTTAAAATGAAAATACCCAAACAAACCTCAGACAAACAGAATCCTGACAAACATCTTGACAGAGCTCCAAACCCCAAACGATGTGGGCCTAGCTAATGACTCTCAAATCAGAGGCAGAGAATGTCAGGGATAATTCCGATGATCCAACACCGCGCCAAAGAGCCAACCGCAGAACACCGGCCTCAATCCCTAAGTACAGGGACGTTGACAACCAGCTAACACAAGCTGAGGGGCTCCTGAGTGAGGGACGACCCGGACACTCTGGCCCGAGGGGTTGGACTGATGGAGTGTATTCCCGACCGACTCATGAATAGGAGGGAGAGACAGAATAAATAACAATAAAAACAAGATAAACCAGGTCAAGAAACACAAAAAGACCAGTAACAATCCCGGTGCTAAGTAAAGATGGGCAGCACGTAGCGTGCTTTTCAGAGCGCCACAGCAGCTCTCCAAAACCAACCGGTGCCAGCTAGCTCACGGGATCATGAGGGCACCAACCTCATCCGTATGTCCTCTCCCTATAGAGAAACTGGAGGCATGTTTCCAGGAGAAACGGTCAGTACCGAACCAGAAATCGGACATCAGGAAGTATGCCCCATACAGAGGGAATGGAGGTGACAGATCCTTGATGTAACCCATAGTGGGAGAAGAGGTGGAGACAGCCATCAAGGGGAGAGACCAGCACAGTGCCACTGGACCAGACGGCCTGAAACTGAGTGATAGACGATCCATTCACGAGGAGGAGGAAACCCGTCTACCCTGCCCTCTTCTCCCTGAGGCTAAAATCGAGCACGATACCGGAATCACAGAGTCGAATGGCCTTGATTCCTCAGTGCGAGGATAAAGACCACCTGAAAAATATCGACAACTGGGGGCCAAAACCCATTGGTCTGATGCTGCTGTGACTGTTCAGGAAAATAATGGCAAAACGCCTCAGTGAAAGTGTCAAAATTAACACCAGACCACAGGGGTTTCTAGCAGCCCCTCCCAGGGACAATGAGAACATGGTCATCCTGGAGAACATTAAGGGAGTGAAGCATAACCACAAGGACCTCACAGTGATCTTTGGTTGATCTGGTCAAAGTGTTCAGCTCGGTTGGGTACAAGCTACTGCTCACAGCTTTACAGAGAGCACAACTCCCCAAAGCCTTTGTAGGTCTGATCAAGGATCTCTACACTGGCAACACAAGCATGGTGGAAGGGAATGGTAACTGGACCACCCCAATAAACATGGAGAGGGGCGTTAAACAGGGCGACCCACTCTCACCCGTACTATTCAACATCACTCTGGATCCTCTGGGAAACTCTCTGGAGAGGGCCACCTCAGGGGTCACTGTGCCCCTGGGCGAGAGAAGAGCCAGCTGCTCGACTGTGGCCTTTGTGGATGACATTGCCCTTCTCAGGGACTCACCCCGGAATGGCAAGGAATCTGAAGCTGCTCCAGGCGGACTGTGACCAGACAGGCCTCAGGATTAACATCACAAAGACTTTACATTTAAAAGGAAGACCTTCCTGTACAATCACTTCACAAACTGGAAGCTGCGTAACGAACCGATAGCCTATATAGCCCCAGGTGATATGGAGAAATACCTGGGTGCCCGTATCGACCTGTGGGCAGGTGTGTCGGAAGGAGAATGGGAGGAGAGGCTGAAGACCTGGGTGAAAGGGATTCAGGCAGCATCTCTCCGACCGAGGCAATGACAAGAAATCCTTAAAACACACATCATCCCCAGACTGTATTTCCATCTGACCTTATCCGAAGCATCTCAGTGTACGCTTAAACTGGACCAGATCATCCGTAACACCACTAAAGAATTCCTCCCCCTCCCACATCATCCCGCTGACGGAGTCCTGTACATCAGCAGCAGGAACGGCGGGCTCGGTGTCCCAAAACTGGAACTGCAGATTCCACCCGCGATTGTTCACAAACACGAGGCACGCGAGATGCCCAATGTGGTGGTAACTCGGGCCTCTTGTCAGTATAAAGGAGAATCCAACACAGATACCGCTGTGGGACTGCGAGAGCTCAAGGTCCTTACAGAAATGGAAGATTTCCTCCCCAGCAGCTGTAACGGGAGTGAGGAGGAAATGGACCCCATGACCCACATCCAGGCCATCATGCCAACACCTCCCACCAGCAAACCATCTCCCAGACCATCCATAACCTCATCACCTCAGGGGATCTCCCGTCCACCGCCTCCAACCTCAGACCCACAACCCCACACCACCCGTTTCTAACTCCTGCCCAAAATCCACAAACCTGACTGCCCCGGCCCACCCATTGTCTCAGCCTGCTCCTGCCCCACTGAACTCCTCTCTACATACCTCGACACGGTCCTGTCCCCCTTAATCCAAGAACTCCCAACCTATGTTCAGGACACCATCCATGCCCTTCACCTCCTCCATTATTTTTGCTTCCCCGGTCCCCAACACCTTATCTTCACCATGGACATCCAGTCCCTATACACTTCCATCCACCATCACGAAGGCCTCCAAGCCCTCTGCTTCTTCCTTTCCTGCCGACCCAACCAGCACCCTTCCACTGACACCCTCCTTTGACTGACTGAACTGGTCCCACTTCCTCCAAAGCAAAGGAGTAGCCATGGGCACCCGCATGGGCCCCAGCTATGCCTGCCTCTTCGTAGGATATGTGGAACAGTCCATCTTCCGCAGCTACACTGGCACCATCCCCCATCTTTTCTTCTGCTACATCGATGATTTTATTGGCGCTACCTCGTGTTCGAACGAGGAGGTTGAACAGTTCATCTACTTTAACACCTTCCACCCAGACCTCAAATTTACCTGGACTGTCTCAGACTCCTCCCTCCCCTTCCGAGACCTTTCCATTTCTATCTCGGGCGACCAACTCAACACAGACATCTACTACAAACTGACTGACTCCCACAGCTACCTAGATTACACTTCCTCCCACCATGCCCCCTGTAAAAACGCCATCCCATATTCCCAATTCCTCCACCTCCGCCGCATCTGCTCCCAGGAGGACCAATTCCACTACTGAACAACCCAAATGGCCTCCTTCTTCAAAGACCGCAATTTCCCCTCCGACGGGATCAACGATGCTCTCCACCGCATCTCCTCCACTTCCCGCACCTCCACCCTTGAACCCCGCCCCTCCAATCGCCACCAGGACAGAACCCCAGTGGGTCCTCACCTTCCACCCCACCAACCTCCAGAAATATCGGATCATTCTCCGTCATTTGCGCCACCTCCAAACAGACCCCACCACCAGGGATATATTTCCCCTCCCACCCCTATCAGCATTCAGGAGAGACCACTCCCTCTGTGACTCCCTCGTCAGGTCCACACCCCCCACCAACCCAACCTCCACTCCCGACACCTTCCCCTCCAACCGCAAGTGCAAAACTTGCACCCGCACCCACACCCACACCTCCACCCCCCCCCCCCCCCCCCCCCCCAGGCCCCAATGGATACTTCCATATCCGTCGCAAATTCACCTGCACCTCCACACTCCATTTACTGCATCTGCTGCACCCGATGTGGTCTCCTCTACATTGGGGAGACAGGCCACCTATTTGCGGAATGTTTCAGGGAACACCTCTGGGACACCTGGACCAACCAACCCAACTGCTCCATGGCTGAACACTTTTACTCCCCCTCCCCCAAGGACATGCAGGTCCTTGGCCTCCTCCATCGCCAGACCCTGGCCACACGATGCCTGGAGGAAGAGTGCCTCATCTTCCACCGAGGAACCGTCCAACCACACGGGATGAATGTAGATTTCTCCAGCTTCCTCATTTCCCCTCCCCCCACCTTATCTCAGTCCCACCCCTGGATTCAACACTGCCCTCTTGACCTGCAATCTTCTTCCCGACCTCTCCGCCCCCACCCCCTCTCCGGCCTATCACCCTCACCTCCTTCCACCTATCGTATTCCCAGTGCCCCTCCCCCACCTTTTATCTTAGCCTGCTTGGCACACCAGCCTCATTGCTGAATGGCTTATGCCCGAAACGTTGATTCTCCTGCTCCTCAGATGCTGCCTGGCCTGCTGCGCTTTTCCAGCACCACACTTCAACCCCAATTCACTCAATGCCCTGAATGTTTACGTCATTGAAAGCTTCAGGAAAGGGTCACCCGAAAGATGTAAGAATTGGACCCAGGCAGGGCTCGAGCTGACCCCTCCCCCACTCTCCAGCCCAGAGACCCATCTGGACACAGCCAAGGCAAGACTGCAGCTTCCCCTCCGACTGAGGGAGAGAGGGTGAAAGGAAATGGGAACAGAAGAATTCATTCCAAAGTTTGGAGACACTGTGGTACACCCGCGAGGCTGGGAGTCACATGGATACCACTTTCAGAGATGTTCACACTGTAGCTAAAAAGGGACTAGAACAATGGGGGACTGTGGGAAAAGACCTGCCACCCTGACAACCCACGATAGGCCCACAAAAGCAAAATTGGCCACACTGTACCAAAAAACACCCAGAATTCCCAAGCAGGCTGACAAGCTAAACCAGACAGGCCACACAGACAAAGGAACACACTTCAAGCTCCCACTAACAATGACACAGCTATCCCAAAGCCCTGAGGGCAGTTTCACAACCCAGCAATACCCAAGCCACACAAAGAGCAGGTCAGACCGAGGCAACAGTAAGGGCACTACTCCCAGAACAAGGCAATGGAAACATCTCACCACTTCAGAGACAGTTTGATGTTAGTCAGCAGGACCCTTCTTTCTCAACAAGGTAAGCAAACCTCACATTTTAAATTAGCCCAATCCAGACCTGGCAGCCAGCCCTGCCCTAGCGGGTCAGACCAGAGAAAGGCTGGACAACTGCGGAGGGTGGCCACTATTCTGATCGGCAGCAAATTGGTTTCAGCTGCAGTTTGGAACGAGGGTAGTGGCTCGGTCTGTGGAGGTAGTCACTTGGCTCCTAAATGGTTAGCTCAATTTTCAGCTGACTTGGCTTGGCCTGGCCTGTGGAGAGAGTCTGGTGGGAATGTAAGTTAACTGGCAGCCGGTAATTTGGTATTGAGCAGCGTGGACTGGGCTTGTGGAAGTAGTCAGCTGTGAGAAATTAATTAGCAAAACCTTTTGCAACAAACCTGATTCACCTTGAGCCCAGACTTGTCACAAACCTGTTCTCACCAGGAGAAAGACAGCCAGGCAGAGAAAGTTAGGCACAGTATGTGGAGAGACCACTCATCAAATTCTCGCTTCACTCCTGATAGATTCACAGGTCAAAGGGAACTGACTGGGGCCCCAGCTGTGTTGTCCCTGTCCTGTGTTGTCTCAGTGTGTGTTTCGGGTGTGTCTGCTTGTTCTGCGGTTACTGAGGGCTTGCCTTGTTAATTCCAGGTGCCCCATCTGGCCGTGTTTGGTCAGCGCTGAAGTGTCTGTTTACTTTGTGGTCAGTGATTACACACTCGCTTACCCTTCACTGCTGAACCAGTCACTCACTCACTGTCTGGGTGTTCTGTTAGTTCTGGTGTTTTTTCCTCAAAACCAAAAATATAGCACTTACAAATCGACCCAAGACATCCAGGATGCCATGGAGGCACAGGCCTCCACCCTCAGCCAGGAGGTGCCAGCTGGGGGAGCAGGGCAAACCCAACCACATGGTGAGACCGGCCTGG
Organism: Chiloscyllium plagiosum; assembly: GCF_037043375.1. Lineage (NCBI taxonomy): Eukaryota > Metazoa > Chordata > Chondrichthyes > Orectolobiformes > Hemiscylliidae > Chiloscyllium > Chiloscyllium plagiosum. The sequence goes on along the minus strand of NW_028270143.1, from coordinate 127,177,144 downwards.
GGCCAAAAATGAACAGGAGGACCCTGAAAAGGGATGGTCAATATTTAAACTACAAGGTGGTAGGAGATGGTCTTGTTCCCCCCGGGTAACCAGCAGACCCCCGTGCTAAAAGACACGGGACAGCAGGTACGGTCTCCCCTTCACAAGGGACCTTTACTCCTGGTCCCAAGGGCTCCTTCAAGATTGACAAAATTGTCCCATGAGGGATCCCCATAATGGCTGTGTCCAGTAATCACTGTCTCCATGTCTTGCAAAACTTCAGGACATTGCCAAACCCCACCAGCCCCCTAAAGTTAAAGGCCGCAGCAATAAAACCCCAACTGCAGAGACCCCTACGCCCCACAATACCCTAAACTTCCCATACCAGCCCCAGGGGCAGACTCACTGCTGAATGAAGTGGCTGCCTTTGTTATTCCCATCCCCCAGCCCACAGCAGCCACTAAGCAGCCTGACTCACTACCGCTACCCAACCCAGATTATAACCCCAGGGTCACATGCAGCACAGCTGCTGCCCTGAGAAACCAGGGCACTGAATACCAACTTCCTCTTATTATGATTGGACCTACTCCCCTTGATACACCCTGGATCCACACAGAGGTCTGGGCCATGTTGCAAGATGCCCCAAACCCATTGAAACGACCCCTCGTATTTTATAATTGGCTGCTACAAAATTTCCACCATTTACAACTGTCTGCCCCAGGATGTGCAGACCCTGTAACAACTCGCCTATGGTACCCACTGGGTGACCATTTCCCCCCTATCATTAACTTCCCCACCTGACCCTGGGACACTGCTGCAGACCGGGACAGATGGATGGAGGTGGGGAAAAGCCAGTGTAAGACAGCACGCAGACTTTGGTGCTGTTACCCGGTGTCTGCAGAGGACAGACCAGCCCCTGCCAGACTTCATTGCCTGCTTTAGGGAGGTCTGGGACACCTAACAATGACAGAGCACCACAGCTATCCCAAAGCCCCGAGGGCAGTTTCACAACCCAGCAATACCAAAGGCACAGAAAGGACAGGTCAGACAGAGGCACCAGCAAGGGCATTACTCCCAGAACAGGACAATGGAAGCACCTCACCCCTTCAGTGGGGACATGAACAACTACCTCTGAAGGGGAATGGACCCATCTATACTGTCAGGATGTTGCATTGTGTGAAGGAACAGGACATTCACCGATAACTGGTTTCCAATTAGCATCCTTGTAACGAGATTACTCCATTTCCAGATACATTGTAGTTTCCCCATTTGTTAACCAGCCTCATTGTGCAGCATTATAATAAAAACTGGTCCCATCCTCAGCTCTGGGAAGAGAAATTCAGATCTACCTGTACAGACTGTCCGTTCTGTGTCAGCCTGGTCAGTTTCCCTTCCAGCCACAGGGCTTGTAATAAACGGTTTGTCTATTTCACTTAGAGCTGTGCTTTGTGATCTCTAACCTATTGGGCAAATTTCTGACTGGTTTGACACCTGCGACCTTGTTGAGTGGGAGCAGCAGCAGAAGTGACGCGGCCCAGAGTAGTGTTCTCGGGTTTACTACCGGTGCCACAAGATAGCGAGGGGATGATCAGGGAGTGGGTGCAGCTTAACACGTGGCTGTGCAGCTGGTGTAGGAGGGAGGGAGGGCTTCAGATATGTAGAGAATTGGGATGGTGCCTGGGGAAGGTGGGACCTGTACATGAAGGATGGGTTGCATCTGAACTGGAAGGGGACCAATGCCCTGGGTGGAAGGTTTGCTCGAGTGGTTCAGGAGGGTTTAAACTAGTATGGCAGGGAGGTGGGAACCTGAGTTATATACCGGTGGTGAGAGTTGATGGAGATGAGGCATTAGCAAGAGGTCGTGCAGCCAGTGGGAAGGAATTTCCTGGGAAAGAACCAAGGGATGGGTTAAAGTGTGTTTGCTTTAATGCAAGGAGTATCAGGAATAAAAGTGATGAGCTTAGAGCATGGATCAGTATCTGGTGCTATGATGCTGTGGCCATAACAGACGTGGATTTCTCAGGGGAAGAAATGGTTGCTGGATGTTCTAGGGTTTAGAACATTTAAAAAGAATAGGGAGGGGGGAATAAAAGAAGGGGTGCAGCACTGCTAATCAGGAGGGTATCACAGCTACAGAAGTTACCTTTGTCGAGGAGGGTCTGCCTACCGAGTCAGTATGGGTGGAAATTAGGAACAGTAAGGGAGCAGTCACCTCATTAGGGGTTTACTACAGGCCCCCCAATAGCAGCAGGGAGATGGAAGAAAGCATAGGTCGGCAGATTTTGGAAAAGTGTGAATATAGTAGGGTTGTTGTAATGGGTGACTTTAACTTTCCCAATATTGATTGGAATCGCCTTCGAACAGATGGTTTGGAAGGAGCTGTTTTTGTAAGGTGTTCAGGGGGGTTTCCTAACTCAGTACGTTGACAGGCCGACGAGGGGAGAGGCCATTTTGGATTTGGTGCTCGGCAATGAGCCGGGGCAGGTGTCAGATCTTGCGGTGGGAGAGCATTCCGGTGATAGTGACCACAACTGCCTCACATTCTACAAGCAGGCATAATGGGCAGATATTTAATTGGGGAAAAGGAAACTATGATGCTATCAGACATGAGTTGGGAAGCATGGACTGGGAGCAATTGTTCCAAGGAAAGGGCACTATAGACACGTGGAGACTGTTTGTTTAAGGAACAGTTGTTGCGAGTGATGCACAAATGTGTTCCTCTGAGACAAGCAAGAAGGGGTAAGATAAAGGAACCTTATTGGAGGAGCTTCTGGTCAAAAGAAAGAAGACAGTTTATGTAAGGTGGAGGAAGCAAGGGTCAAGCTCAGCTCTAGGGGATTACAGGCAGGCAAGGAAGGAGCTCAAAAATAGTCTGAGGAGAGCCAAGAGGGGGCATGAAAAAGGCTTGGCAGGAAGAATTAGGGAGAATCCAAAGGCATTTTACATGTATGTGAGAAATAAGAGAATGATCAAAGAAAGAGTAGGGCCGATCAGGGATAGCATAGGGAACTTGTGTATAGAGTCTGAGGTAGTGGGGAAGCCCTAGATGAGTTTTCTGCTTCTGTCTTTACTAAAGAAAAGGGCCTTGTAGTGAATGAAACCATTGAGGAGCAGGTAAGCATGCTGGAACAGAGAGATTGAGGAAGCTGATGTGCTGAAGATTTTGACAAAACATGAAGATTGACAAGTCGCCGGGGCCAGACCAGATTTGTCCTCGGCTGGTTTGAGAAGCGAGAAATGTGATTGCTTCGCCGCTTGCGAAGATCTTTGCATCCTCGCTGTCCACCGGAGTTGTACCTGAGGACTGGAGGGAGGCAAATGTAATTCCTCTCTTCAAGAAAGGAAATAGGGAAGTACCTGGTAATTACAGACCAGTCAGTCTCACATCTGTCATCTGCAAGGTGTTAGAAAGGATTCTGAGGGATAGGATTTATGACCATCTGGAAGAGCATGGCTTGATTAAATGCAGTCAGCACGGCTTTGAGAGGGGCAGGTCATGCCTCACAATCTTATTGATTTCTTTGAGGATGTTACTAGACAAGTTGATGAGTCGACCGGTGGATTTGGCGATGTGGACTTCAGCAAGGCATTTGATAAGGTTCCCCAGGTAGGCCTGTTCAGAAGGTCAGGAGAAATGGGATACAGGGAAATTTAGCCGTCTGGATACAGAATTGGCTGGTCAACAGAAGACAGCGAGTGCTAGTGGAAGGAAAGTATTCTGCCTGGAAGTCAGTGGTGAGTGGTGTTCCACAGGGCACTGTTCTTGGGCCTCTACTGTTTGCAATTTTTATTAATGACTTGGATAAGGAGATTGAAGGATGGCTCAGCAAGATTGGAGGTGTCGTTGACAGTATAGAGGACTGTTGTAGGCTGCAGCGGGACATTGACAGGATGCAGAGATGGGCTGAGAGGTGGCAGGTGGAGTTCAACCTGGATAAATGTGAGGTGATGCATTTTGGAAGGTCGAACTTGAAAGTTGAGTACAGGATTAAAGACAGGATTCTTGGCAGTGTGGAGTAACAGTGGGATCTTTGTGCAGGTACCTAGATCCCTTAAAATGGCCACCCAAGTGGACAGGGTTGTTAAGAAAGCATATGGTGTTTTGGCTTTCATTAACAGGGGTATTGAGTTTAAGAGCCGTGAGATCTTGTTGCAGCTCTATAAAACTTTGGTTAGACCGCACTTGGAATACTGCGTCCAGTTCTGGTCACCCTATTATAGGAAAGACGTTGATGCATTGGAGAGGGTTCAGAGGAGGTTTACCAGGATGCTGCCTGGAATGGAGGGCTTATCTTATGAAGAGAGTTTGACTGAGCTCAGACTATTTTCATTGGAAAAAAGGAAGAAAGGGGACCTAATTGAGGTGTACAAAATAAAGAGAGGCAGAGATAGAGTTGATAGCCAGAGACTTTTTCCCAGGGCAGAAATTGTTAACATGGGGGGATCATAGTTTTAAGCTGTTTGGTGAAAAGAGGGGATGTCAGAGGTGGGTTCTTTACGCAGAGAGCATGGAATGTGTTGCCAGCAGCAGTTGTGGAAGCGAGGTCTTTGGGGATATTTAAGAGACTGCTGGACATGCACATGGTCACAGACATTTGAGGGTTCGTACATTAGGTTTACCTTACATGAGGATCAATGGTCGGCATAACATCGTGGGCTGAAGGGCCTGTTCTGTGCTGCACTGTTCTATGTTCTAATATTTATAATACGACTGGTCAATTTAGGAAGCATTTAAATAAATGCAGTGGGATAAAGTCAGTTAGAGTTAAATGTGGTAAATGCGACTGGGAGAATAGTTATCATGCAGTCATGTGTCATTCTGCTAAATGTAATGGTAATAAAGATGTTAAAGAACCAGATAATACCTTCCAATGTGAGGTATGTCCTCTTCAACTTACTACGGCTGTAGGGCTCGGACAGAACGAGAGGCAGATGCATCCTGCAATCAGGAACATTAAAAGGAATCAAAGTAATAATGGAAAGGCAGAGAAACATAAAAAGGGAGGGTGGTCTAGCTTCGAGGCAGAACTGCTACAAAAAGGTTAGAACAAGAGTTTAATAGCTGTAGGAATATTCATAAATTAATTGCTGAAAAGTTAGATTGCAGACTGAATGCTTTATCTGAGAAGCTGAGACGGTGGCCTCTGAGTAAACTAACATTTATTCCCATTGCTGTATTAAGAAAATGTGAATCGTTTAACAACTCTTCAGACAAACTTTTACATGCCTCATTTGCGTTTGAAGGGACGAGTATAACAAAAAGTGGAAAATTGGAGTAATTTAAAAAGGTATTGAAAGAAATCTGGAATCCACATTTAATCAGCCAATCGGAAGAAAGAACGAGTGTCAATGATGGAGAATCTAATAAAGGAATGAAGAATACAGCATTAGGAATGATGTTAAATGGAGAGAATTGGAGCTGCAGAAGTGGATGGCCTTGCCCTGTCAGGGCGCAGGTATTCGTTATTTTAAAAAACAATAAAATCTCCAACAATTGGTCGAAAGGATTACAACATACGAAGACCTCGAAAGTGATTAATTCGATCCTTTTCAGAACAAACCTGTATCCAACCAGGGCGGGTGTTATCATACGGGAGGCCATTTAGCAGCAAGAGCTGGAGGAGATGCAACGAAGGGACTGAGACTATCGCGCACACACACACACACACACACGTCGGGTTGGTGCCCAGGTGTGAAAATATGGGAATTAAAAATGGCATAATAGAATAGTGGAAGTAGTAACTAAATTCATAAAAACTAAAGGATGGACTACGGATATTGAACCCCGTATTAAAGGATAATGGAGGAAATCCGTGGATACCAGATATAATATTTAAGAAGGATAATCATATTATTGTGGTAGGTGTAACAATTGTGAAGGATAACGAAGAGAATTCACTAGAACAAGCTTGGGATGAAAAAGATGGAAAATACAAAAATTATGGATCTTGTTAAAAGGAGCCAGTATATCTAAACTAACTCTGCAGGGGCATGGGAACCGAGACTGTAGCTTTAGGGTGCAGGACCTGGAGTGTAGGGAGGTTAGGAACATGGCATCAATCTCAAAGGAGGGTGCCTGTAACAGGAAAGTGGCTTGAAGTGTGTATACTTCAATGCAAGAAGTATACGAAATAAGGTAGGTAAACATGCAGTGTGGGTTGGTACCTGGGACTTCGATGTTGTGGCTATTACGGAGACATGGGTAGAACAGGGACAGGATTGGCTGTTGCAGGTTCCAGGGTTTAAATGTTTTAGTAGGGTCAGAAGTGGGGGTAAAAGAGGGGGAGGTGTGGCATTGCTTGTCAAAGATAGTATTACAGCGGTGGAAAGGACGATGGACGAAGACTCACCTTTCCTATTCCTAACCTCAGCCCAAACTACCTCAGATGGCGAGGTCACCCTGTTAGGAGTTTTCTACAGGCCTCCTAATAGTCCTAGAGACATAGAAGAAAGGATTGCGAGGATGATTCAGGAGAAGAGTGAAAGTAATAGTGTGGTTGTTATGGGGGACGTTAACTTTCCAGATATTGACTGGGAAAGCTATAGCTCGAGTTCGTTAGATCGGTCGGTGTTTGTCCAATGTGTGCAGGAGGGTTTCCGGACACAGTACGTAGACAGGCCAACAAGAGGTGAGGCCATACTGGATTTGGTTCTGGGTCACGAACCAGGCCAGGTTTTAGAATTGGAGGGAGATGAGCACTTTGGGGACAGTGACCACAATTCGGTGACTTTTACTCTAGTGATGGAGAGGGATAAGTGTGCACTGCAGGGCAAGAGTTATAGCTGGGGGCAGGGAAATGATGATGCGGTGAGGCACGACCTAGGATGCATGGCTTGGAAAAGTAGGCTTCAAGGGAAGGGCGCAATTGATATGTGGAACTTGTTCAAGGAGCAACTATTGAGTGTCCTTGATAAGTATGTACCTGTCAGGCAGGGAGGAAAGGGTCGTGTGAGGGACCCGTGGTTTAATAAGGAATTGGAATCCCTTGTTAAATGGAAGAGGGCGGCCTATGTAAAGATGAGACGTGAAGGTTCAATTGGGGCGATTGAGAGTTATAAGGTAGCCAGGAAGGACCTGAAGAGAGAGCGAAGAGCAGCAAGGAGGGGACATGAAAAGTCCTTAGTTGGTAGGATTAGGGAAAACCCTAAGGCTTTCTATAGGTATGTCAGGAATAAAAGAATGACTAGGGTAGGAATAGGTCCAGTCAAGGATAGTAGTGGGAAGTTGCGTGTGGAGGCTGAAGAGATTGAGGAACACTGAATGAATACTTTTCGTCAGTATTCACTCAGGAACAGGAAATCGTTGACGATGTGAATACTGAGTCACAATTAAGTAGAATGGACGGCTTTGAGGTATGTAGGGAAGAGGTGTTGGAAATTCTGGAAAGGGTGAAAATAGATAAGTCCCCTGGGCCTGATGGCATTTATCCTAGGATTCTCTGGGAAGCAAGGGAGGAGATTGCAGAGCCATTGGCCTTGATTTTTACATCCTCGTTGTCTACAGGAATAGTGCCAGAAGACTGGAGGATAGCAAATGTGGTTCCCTTGTTCAAGAAGGGGAGTAGGGATAACCCTACTAACTATAGGCCGGTGAGTCTCACTTCTGTTGTGGGCAAAGTCTTCGAGAGAATTGTAAGGGATAGAATTTATGAACACCTGAATAGGAATAATGTGATCAAGGATAGTCAGCATGGTTTTGTGAAGGGCAGGTCGTACCTCACAAGCCTTATTGAAGTCTTTGAGAAGGTGACTAAGGAGGTAGATGAGGGTAAAGCGGTAGATGTGGTATGTATGGATTTTAGTAAGGCGTTTGATAAGGTTCCCCATGGTAGGCTACTGCAAAAAATACGGACGTATGGCATTGAGGGAGAGTTGGATGTTTGGATTAGGAATTGGCTGGCTGGAAGAAGACAGAGGGTAGTAGTTGATGGTAAAGGTTCATCTTGGAGTGCAGTTACTAGTGGTGTTCCGCCAGGATCTGTTTTGGGACTATTGCTGTTTGTCATTTTTATGAATGACCTGGAGGAGGGGCTAGAAGGTTGGGTGAGCAAGTTTGCGGATGATACGAAAGTCGGTGGAGTTGTTGACAGTGAGGAAGGATGTGTCAGGTTATAGCGGGATATAGATAAGCTGCAGAGCTAGGCAGAAAGGTGGCAAATGGAGTTCAATGTAGGTAAGTGTGAGGTGATTCACTTTGGTAAGAGTAACAAGAAGATGGGGTACTGGGCTAATGGTCGGATACTTGGTAGTGTGGATGAGCAGAGGGATCTTGGTGTCTATGTACACAGATCCCTGAAAGTTGCCACCCAGGTAAATAGTGCAGTGAAGAAGGCATATGGCGTACTGGCTTTTATTGGTAGAGGAATTGAGTTCCGGAGTCCTGAGGTCATGTTGCAGTTGTATAAGACTCTGGTGCGGCCACATCTGGAGTATTGTGTGCAGTTTTGGTCGCCATACTATAGGAAGGATGTGGAGGCACTGGAACGGGTGCAGAGGAGGTTTACTAGGATGTTGCCTGGTATGGTAGGAAGATCGTATGAGGAAAGGCTGAGGCACTTGGGGCTGTTTTCATTGGAGAAAAGAATGTTTAGGGGTGACTTGATAGAGGTGTACAAGATGATTAGCGGTTTAGATAGGGTTGACCATGAGAACCTTTTTCCACGTATGGAGTCAGCTATTACGAGGGGGCATCGCTTTAAATTAAGGGGTGGGAGGTATAGAACATAGAACATAGAAGAATACAGCGCAGTACAGGCCCTTTGGCCCTCGATGTTGCGCCGATCCAAGCCCACCTAACCTATACTAACCCACTATCCTCCATATACCTATCCAATGCCCGCTTAAATGCCCATAAAGAGGGAGAGTCCACCACTGCTGCTGGCAGGGCATTCCATGAACTTACGACTCGCTGAGTGAAGAACCTACCCCTAACTTCAGTCCTATATCTACCCCCCCTTAATTTAAAGCTATGCCCCCTTGTAATACCCGACTCCATACGCGGGAAAAGGTTCACACTGTCAACCCTATCTAACCCCCTAATCATCTTGTACACCTCAATCAAGTCACCCCTAAACCTTCTTTTCTCTAATGAAAACAGCCCCAAGTGTCTCAGTCTATCCTCATACGATCTTCCTTCCATACCAGGCAACATCCTGGTAAACCTCCTCTGCACCCGTTCCAGTGCCTCCACATCCTTCCTATAGTATGGCGACCAAAACTGCACACAATATTCCAGATGTGGCCGCACCAGAGTCTTATACAACTGCAACATGACCTCAGGACTCCGGAACTCAATTCCTCTACCAATAAAAGCCAGTACGCCATATGCCTTCCTCACCGCACTATTTACCTGGGTGGCAACTTTCAGAGATCTGTGTACATGGACACCAAGATCCCTCTGCTCATCCACACTACCAAGTATCCGACCATTAGCCCAGTACCCCATCTTTTTGTTATTCTTCCCAAAGTGAATCACCTCACATTTAGCTACATTGAATTCCATTTGCCACCTTTCTGCCCAGCTCTGCAGCTTCTCTATATCCTGCTGTAACCTGCCACATCCTTCCTCACTGTCAACAACTCCTCCGACTTTCGTATCATCCGCAAACTTGCTCACCCAACCTTCTAACCCCTCTTCCAGGTCATTTATAAAAATGACAAACAGCAATGGTCCCAAAACAGATCCTTGCGGGACACCGCTAGTGACGGCACTCCATGAAGAAACTTTGCCATCAACTACTACCCTCTGTCTTCTTCCATCCAGCCAATTCCTAATCCAAACCTCCAACTCACCCTCAATGCCATATCTCCGTATTTTCTGCAGTAGCCTACCATAGGGAACCTTATCAAACGCCTTACTAAAATCCATATATACCACATCTACCGCTTTCCCCTCATCAACCTCCTTCGTCACCTTTTCAAAGAATTCAATAAGGTTTGTGAGGCACGACCTGCCCTTCACAAAACCATGCTGACTATCCTTGATCACATTATTCCTATCCAGATGTGCATAAATCCTATCCCTTACAATTCTCTCTAAGACTTTGCCCACAACAGAAGTGAGACTCACCGGCCTATAGTTACTAGGGTTATCCCTACTCCCCTTTTTGAACAAGGGAACCACATTTGCTATCCTCCAGTCTTCTGGCACTACTCCTGTAGACAAAGGACAGATGTTAGGGGTAGATTCTTTACTCAGCGAGTCGTGAGTTCATGGAATGCCCTGCCAGCAGCAGTGGTGGGCTCTCCCTCTTTATGGGCATTTAAACGGGCATTGGATAGGCATATGGAGGATAGTGGGCTAGTGTAGGTTAGGTGGGCTTGGATCAGCGCAACATCGAGGGCCGAAGGGCCTGTACTGCGCTGTATTTTCTATGTTCTATGTTTCTTTGTTCTATATCTTTCTACGGATTGGTGACGGGATCCCGAGGCAAATGGTTCAATAAAAATAAAACTGATGAAGGATCTCGGGATCGTAACATTGAAGACATTTGCACAGAATATCACCAATCTGGTTTTATCCTGGACTCTCGAGCTGCTTCGCATTTTCATGGCTCTTTAATGGACTCTATTAGGTTCACTACTGGACATAATTGATTTAAGTTTTAGATAGTATTTTAATGTTAGATGGATTATAGTAATAAAGTTATTTGTTTTTGGATCACAGTCATGGTGGTGGGTAGTTAGGCTGAATAAAATTAACTCTTCACCTGCCAGCACAACAGGTGATGAGGAGTTGGGTGGTGAGTCTGTCCATGGAATAACCCCGGCTCAATCCCCACTTGGTTCAGCTCTATAATGACCGACCCCGTTCCCTTTAACATCTGGCTGTGGTTAGCTCGACAGGAGTTACTTTTATGTTGACGAGCGATGGAATAACTCGAAATGGACACAATCCATTCTGATGGTGAGTGCAAAAATAGCCTCGTCATCTAATTACCGACCATGACGTTTTCACGTAGTTTAGCTGTGAAAAGTCATACATGTTTAAAACCCGCAACAAGGTCCATCTCAGTACAAACCGAGACAAGGACCTCGAGACGTTACCTCCTGCCTTATTTGGAGCTGAGACTGGACACCCCTCTCAGGGAGCTGGCTCACCCAGTAATGGATGACCCAGACAGCGTCGAGGAAGGGACCGTAAGGGCGGCCCACCCTAAAGGTGAGGCAAGCATAATGACCCAAACCTTCTACAACAGAAGTTAGCAAGACTCAATACAGGGCACAGAGTACAAAAAGACTACAAACAAAACTGGCGAGGAGACAGAGACAACAGCCTTCATGGAAGGAGTTGTTATCGAGCCAGTCTACGACAGAACATCTGTCCCAGAGGTAATTATCCACGACCCCGTCGATGGGCTGTTCTGCAAGGACTGCAACACCCTCTTCCCCATGGTGAGCCTGTTCAAGACTCATTTGACTGAAGTGCACAGAGTAAAGAACATTCGAACAAAATGTTCCCGCTGTGACAAAGCGGGAGAATATCGTGCAATCGTCTGCCACTGTCCAACATGCAAAGGCAAGAAACAATCCCCAACAGGGGACTCTGCATGCAGCGCGTGTGACCAACTGTTTTCTACTCAGTCAGGCCTTGGTCAGCACGAGGGACACAGACACCCTATTCTAGGGAATGAAAAACTCCTCAAACCTGCATCCAAAGTCAAGGGCAAATCTGGGAGAAGTGATCGCGTAAGGTCACAGGAGGAGGTGGCACTCCTGAGGGACCTGGAAGGGAGATTTGCAGGATGCAAGTTTATAAATAAATCCATCGCCAGCATCCTTAAATCATTTACACCAAAACAGATCTCAGATAAACACAGACTCCTGGCAAACACCCCGACAGAGTTCCCGACCCCAAACGAGTCAATGACATTTATAGACTCGCACGAATCAGAGGCAGAGAGTGTCCAGGAATGTTCCAACGATCAAAACCTGTGCCGTAGAGCCGGCCGAAGAACACCAGCTTCAATCCCTAAACACAGGGACGTAGGTGACCAGTGTACACTAGATGTGGAGCTCTTGAGCATGAGGAATGACCCAGACCCCCTTGCCCTCAGGGTGGGACGAGTGGAAAGCATTACTAAACTGCTAATGAATAGTAGCAAAGGACAGAGCAAATGCAAGAGGCCTCAAAAAGATCAGGCCAAACGAGACAAAGAGACCGGTAACAACACCGGAGCTAAAAAACGATGGGCAGCACGTGGAGCGCTGTTTAGAGCGACCTAGCAGCTCTACAAAATAAACCGACACCAATTAGCTCGAGAGATCATGGGGGCGCTGACCTCACCCACTTGTCCTCCCTCAAAAGGGGAATTGGAGACATGTTTCCGCAAGAATCTGTCATTACCAAACCTGAAATCTGACAGAAATAAGTACACCTCATGCACCAGTAAAGTTGATGGGTCCTTGATGAAACCCATAGAGGGAGAAGAGGTTGAAGCAGCCATCAAGGGGCTAGAGGAGAACAATGCCACTGGGCCAGACAGCCTGAAACTGCAGAACATAAGAGCAATCCGTGAACAAGAGGAAAACTGTCTACCCCACCTCATCTCCCTGTGGCTAAAATCGAACACGATACCCGATTCACTGAAACAGAGAGTCAGAGTGTGCTGATTCCTCAGTGTGAGGATAAGGACCACCTGTAAAACATTGACAACTGGTGACCAATAACTAATCGGTCCAATGGTGCTGAGACTGTTCACCAAAATAATGGCAAAACACCTCAGTGAAACAGTCAAAATAAACCCCAGGCAAAAGGGGTTCCCAGCAGCCCCTCCCCAGGCAATGAGAACATGACCATCCTTGAGAACATTACGGGAGTGAAGCATAATCCCAAGGACCTCACAGTTGTCTTTGTCGATCTGGTGAAAGTGTTCGACTCTGTTGGGCACAAACTATTAATCACAGCTTTACAAAGAGTCAAACTCCCCAAAGCCTTTGTAGGTCTGATCAAAGACCTCAACACTGGCAACACAACAGTGGTGGAAGGGAATGGTAACTGTACCACCCCAATAAACATGGAGAGGGGCGTTAAACAAGGTGACCCGCTCTCTCCAATACTATTTAACATCGCTTTGGATGAGTTGGTATACTCTGGAGGGGGCCACCTCAGGGGTCACTGTGCCCCTTGCCCAGAGAAGAGACAGCTGCTCGACTTTGGCCTTCGTGGATGACCCACATCCAGACCATCGTGCCAACACTCCAGGGAGGCAGGCGCTGGGTGACAGAAACCACCCGACAGGGATGCAGGACGGGGAGGGGGGGAATTTAAAAAGTGGCAAAAACTGGAATGGCAAGGGGCAGGCAGCCAGTACTTTAGAGACAACAAGATCTCTAACTCATGGTTAAAAGCAGCAAACCAGCAAAACCCCCCTCGGTTTATAAACAGCTTGCTCCTACGGTGTCATCTATACCCGACAAGAGCCACCCTGTCAAGGGGAAGACCAAATAGAAACAAAACCTGCCCAAGGTGTGAGACTGATCGAGACACATCTCCCCCATCTCACGTTGCTGCCCATTTGTAAAGAGCGCTCGGATTAAACGCCGTAATAAGATCGCTGACCAGTAACAAAAACATGTCTGAGTACGGCTGGACATCGTAGGTGGAGCCCAGATTGTTCACAAAAGATGGCTCCCGACGGAAACCCGATCCTATATTTAGGAAAGAGCAGAAGATGGCGGTAGTTGATGTCACAGTGTGGTCCGAGAATGACAGGAAAACGCTGGAAATGGCGTGGCATGAGAGAAAAAAAAAAGAGAGAAATACAAACACCTGAATGCCGAGATAACGGAATTGCCAGGAGGCTGGGAACCCAAGCACTTCAGCTTCGGGATGGGCACACGAGGCAAGTGGCCGGGCTGGAATAACAGCCTCAGGAAATTCCTCGGCATCGAGAGATTTGAGATCTTCACCCAAATTACATCAAGACTCACTTTATCACTGACACTCGACTTGTTACAAGCCTTCAATGATAAGTGAGCAAACCACTGCTCGACTGTGGTAACACCGAGACAAGGATTGGCAAACCCCCAAAACTTTTTTAAAAAGGGGGCCATTAACACCAAGGCAGGTCGGAGACCCCAACTAACGATAAACCAGAGTCTCATAACACCAGTACCACCCCGACCCTTGGCCTGTGGTGATGCTCGAGAGTCCAAAACATTGACCAGCGATGTAGAGACTCAAAAAAAAGAAAGGCATTCCTGAGAGAGAGTGTTTCAAAATAGCTAAATGCCTCGTCATCTAATTAGTGACGTGCATGAACGGGTGAACGAGATTCCCACTGTCCCTACCTACTATCTCGTGAAACCACAGCCAAGGGAATGGGCTTGGCAGAGTTAGTGGGGAAAGAAAACCCTGTTGAGGTTGACTGTAACCTGGCGCTGTGAAGAAACTGGAGAGGTGGAGAAAAACTGGGAGGCTTCAGCCGCTGCTAAAATCCCACTGCTCTGATCGTTTTCTCACCTACCTGGTGAGGCGGGGAGGCGAGCCCTGAGGGGGAGGGGGTCTCTCATTCCTGGTGGGAATCGCCTGGGTATGACCCAGGGACAGTGACAGGTGGGGAGTTGGACTGGGGGGTGGGGGTGGGGGTACACCTGTCACACCGTAACACAGGGGTCCTAAGGTGAGCACAGGGAGGACAGAAACCTCCCGTAGAGCAGAAGGACAAAAGCTGGCTTGATCATGATTTTCAGTCAGAGTACAGACCGTGAAAGTGGGGCCTCACATTCGATGACCTTTAGGGTTTGAATCAGGAGGGGTCAGAAACATTCCCACAGCGATGACTGGCTTGTGGTGACCAAGAGTTTGTAGCGACATCGTTGTTTGATCCTTCAATGTCCTTCCTATCGTCGTGAAGCAGAATTCACCAAGTGTTGGATTGTTCACCCACTAATAGGGAACGTGAGCTGGGTTTAGACCGTCCTGAGACAGGTTAGTTTTACCCAACTGATGTTGTGTTGTTGCAATAGTAATCCTGCTCAGTACGAGAGGAACCGCAGATTCAGACAGTTGGTGTATGTGCTTGGCTGAGAAGCCAACGGTACGCAGTTACCATCTGTGGGATTATGACTGAACGACTCGAAGGCAGAATCCTGCCTAAACGTAACGCTCCCCTAGCGCCGCGGATCACTGGTTGGCCTGGGATAACCGACTCCGGTCGGTGTGTAGTGCTGTTTGATTCTGGTCTGGAGAACGGCCGTATGGGTGCTGCCTCCCTCCTTTAAATCACACCTCATGTTCATGGGGAACCTGGTGCTAAATCATTCGGAGACGACCTGGTTCTGGCTCAGGGTTTTGTAGGTAGCAGAGCAGCGACCTCACTGCAATCTATTGAAAGTTATCCCTTTGGTCTTTACCGTGTGCATGAACGTTTACTCCTACGCACACTCGTACACACCCATCCATTACCTCGGCTTTTGCTAGGGCCCCAAATCGAACCAGATGCCCTGCCGACCGTTCAACACCCACAGGAGCTCCACCTCTTCCCCCCCCCACAAGGGGAGGTGTTGGTGCGTGGGCCTGCCCGGGGGTGGCAGTAACAGCAGTCTGGTGAGGGTCACAGTGGGATGTGTGGAGACAAGGGCGATGTGTGGGGGGGGTCGGACATCTTCCAACACTCTTCCTTACCATATCACCTCGGCACCCTGGTGCCTGACTGTTGTCTGTGCCTTTCCCTGACCAGAAGCAGTCACCCGATGCTGCCAGATCGGTGCGGGGAGTGTGGGTCGTGTCACCCACTGGTCATGGGTCCATGGCACGTGGCAGGAGGGTAGCAGGTGCCTGCAAACAGGTCACAGGTCAACCCAGTTTTGTTCCCTCCCCCACCTTCCCTCTTTGTTTTTGAAGAAGGTCAGTTACCGAGTTCCCTCAGAATACCACCCTGACTTCACTAATTTGCAGCTGCGACTGGTTTCAATTAATGTCAGGGGTTTAATTTTCCCCCAGGGGAGCATGCCCTGGTGAGGTGGCTGTGTAAGGAGTGCCTAGTGAAGGGGTGGAATCTGAATTTGGAGGCCTTTGGGAGTTGCAGGGCCGGAAGGAGCTGGATTTGAAGCATGTATTTGGCTCGAGTGAAACCAGTGATGGGTTCAGGCTGAGGGTTAGAGTTCAGTTGACACTTAGGATTAGGTTTAGGATTCATTTCAGAAGGGAACGAATCAGAGACTTCCAAAGGACTTGGAGACTTCCAGACCAGGTAGCGCCGTCAGGTTCAGTCCGGAGAATCTGCCAACGGTGTTCCCGTCCAATCTGGGCTGCAGCCCGTGTGCTGAGTGCGTTTCAGTGATTTCCCAAGGTAGGAAGGGTTCCATCTCTGCAAGGGAGCAAATCCAGGACCTTACACCACCTGGGAGACTTCCAGGGCAGCTAGCAATGCCAGAGGTGGTCCGGTCGGTGTGAAAACGGTGTGTACAGCTGGTGGGGAGTGGGGGCTGTCTTCTGATCCACACTCACCCATGTTCCACTGTGGGAAGTGGTCTGTTTCATAAAGAGAACATGGGTCTGAAGAGGTGAAGTGAGTAACCAGCACAGCTTAGGAAAAGGTTTGAAAAGTATCAAATCACTAACCAGAAAGACTGAGAAAAAGTGTCTGAAAATGCCCAATGAGTAACCGGAAAAGCTTAGAAAAATGTTTGAAAAATGTCAGAGGACCAGCCTGGAAAACTTGGGAAGAATGGCCGAAAACGTGCAGCTTGGAAGTTTTGAAAATCATTGGGAGAGGTGTTGAAAAAGGACAAGTCAGTAACCAGGAAAAAACAAACGTTTTCATACTTTTCAGAAAAATGTTCCAAGTGGCAGCGGAGGAAAATTCCCACCAGCGGGAAAAATCCAAAATCCCATACTGTAAATATGTTCTGAGGTGCCGTGTGACAGGGGGGGGGGGGGAGGGGGGGGGGGGGGGGGGCGGGGGTTCAGTCTGGTCGATGTCCTGCTGTCGTTAAGTGGCTGCAGCCTGAAAACGAACTCTCTCTAGTTGTGGAAGTCTCACTGGGGAAATATCCAAACCTGTCTGACCTCTCACCTTCATCCCCACGTTCACACAACCACCTGATGAAGGAGCTTCCAATTAAACATGTTGGACTATAACCTGGTGATGTGAGATTTTTACCTATGAGCTGTTACCTCCACGCGAGCAGGGAGATGGTGCCTGGGTTTACGGTTCCATCTGGGTGACGACACCTCGGACATCACAGGGACATGTGCAAGGAATTTCCAACTCCTTGTTGGAAACAGTGGAAACCTCCACAGAGAGGATCTCCAAATGGGGAACTCAGGACCAAAGCCAGATCCACACAAATGACATTTCCTTCTCTTGCTAACGTTGCACCCCACTGTTAAGGAAAGGAGTAAGGCAAATGTCAGGAAATTACAGGCGGATTCCCCTGACCTCAGTCATTGTTCAGATTTTGAGTCCATTGTGAACAATGAGATTTCTGATTAGTTGGAAGCGCAGGGTAAAATAGGGCAACGTCAGCACGGTTTCATCAAGGGGAGGGCATGCCTGACAAATCGGTTAGAAATCCTTGAGCTGACAACGATCAGGTTAGACCAAGGAGAGCCAATGGATGTTATCTACCGAGACTTCAAGGCGGCCTTTGACAAGGCACTGCACTGGAGGCTACTGAATAAGATAAGGGCCCACGGTGTTAGAGACAAGGTACCAGCATGGATAGAAGCTTGGCTGTCTGGCAGGAAGCAGAGAGTGGGGATAAAAGGGCCCTTCTCAGGATGGCAGCTGGTGACAAGTGGTGTTCCACAAGGGTCAGTGTTGGGACCACAACTTTTCACTTTCCACATTAATGATCCGGGTGAAGGAACGGAGGACATTCTGGTGATGTTTGCAGATGATAAAGATCGGTGGAGGGACACAGGTCGTATTGAGGAGGTGGGGAGGCTGCAGAAGGGTTTAGACAGGTTAGGGGTGTGGGCAAAGAAGTGACAGATGGAATACAACGTGGGAAAGAGAGAGGGAATGCACTGTGGTTGGGAGAGTAGAGGCATGGACTATTTTCTAAAATGGGAAGAAAATCCAAAATGCAAAGGGATTTGGGAATCCCAGTCCTTGTTTCTCTTCAGGTAAACTGACAGGTTGAGTCGGAAGTTAGGAAGGCGAATACAATGTTGTCATTCAGCTCTGGGGGACTAGAATATAAAAGCAGGGATGGACTTCTGAGGCTTTAGAAAGCTCTGGTCAGACCACGTTTGGAATATTGAGCAATTGTGGACCCATATCTCAGGAAGGATGGAGCAGGGCCAGAGGAGGATCACTACAATGGTCCCAGGAATGAAAGGATTAACAGAAAGGCTAGTCAGAGTAGGAATGGCAGGATAGTTAAGATGAAGATGTGGCATTAGGGATGGTGCAGGAGGGGAGGATTCAAACTGGGAAGGTGACTGCCCGGTGAGATTATCACTGGGATATTAACTCCAGAAAGCCCAGGTAATGTTCTGGGGAGCAGGGTTCGAGTCCCACCACAGCAAATAGTGGAACCTGAATTCAATCAAAAAACAAATCTTGTGTTAAGCATCTACTGAGGACCACGAAATCAGTGAATTGTCAGAGAAGCCCATCTGGTAACACTAATGGCCTACACGTGACTCCAGACCCACAGCAATGTGGTTCCCTCTCAGCTGCCCTCTGAAATGGCCGAGTGAGCCACTCCGTTATCCAGATCGTGACCAAGGTTCAAGACAGCAGCTCACCACCCCCTTCCCCACCACCAGACTCTCAGTGCACTACTCTTCAGTGTCAGTCTCATTCTTGGACTCGCGCACCTCCAAGGACACACCCCTCAGTATCTCACTCCACCACAAACCCATGGATAACCTCACCATGCTGCACTTCCCCAGCTCCCACCCTGAACATGTTAAAGATGCCATCCCCTACAGACAGACCCTGCCCATCCTCAGGATCTGTTCCGATCAGGAACGCAACAGACAACTGAAGATTTTGAGGGATACCCTCATAACAACTGGATACGATGCTCAACTCATCGAGCACCAGTTCCAACGTGCCACAGTGAGAAACTACAACGACCTCCTCAGGAGACGGACAGTGGACACGACCAGAGTACCCTTTGTTGACCAGTATTTCCCCGGAGCGGAGAAACTACACCATGTTCTTCACAGCCTTCAACATTATCAATGACAAACATCTCACCTCGGCCTTCCCTCCACCCAACTACTCACCTCACCTCACACAGACCACCACTCTCAGCAAACCACCCAGTCTTCAGGAGAACATTGACCAGAACACCACACAATCCTGTCACAGCAACCTCTGCAAGACATGACAGATCAGAGACATGTACCCAAGTGTGATGGTTGTGTCCACCACCCACCACGTACACAGCAGATTCTCAGGTGACTCAGTCAACGTTGTCTACCTCACACTGCAGGCAAGGATGCTCCGAGGCAGGATGTATTGGGGAGACCATACAATGGGTTGATGGACACCCCACAACAATCGCCAGACCAAATGTTCCCTCCCAGTTGAGGAACACTTCAGTGATCGAGGATATTGAGCCCTCGATCTTCAGGCAAACCTCTTCCAAGGCAGCCTTCTAGATACACCACAAGGCAGAATCTGTGATCATTGCTGTGCCTGGACACACCCCTCTCCACTTCACCTGAAGTTGGAGCAGCGCTCCGAAAGCTTGTGATTTTAAATAAACTGGTCGCACTATATAGAACATAGAACATAGAAGAATACAGCGCAGTACAGGCCCTTTGGCCCTCGATGTTGCGCCGATCCAAGCCCACCTAACCTATACTAACCCACTATCCTCCATATACCTATCCAATGCCCGCTTAAATGCCCATAAAGAGGGAGAGTCCACCACTGCTACTGGCAGGGCATTCCATGAACTTACGACTCGCTGAGTGAAGAACCTACCCCTAACTTCAGTCCTATATCTACCCCCCCTTAATTTAAAGCTATGCCCCCTTGTAATACCCGACTCCATACGCGGGAAAAGGTTCACACTGTCAACCCTATCTAACCCCCTAATCATCTTGTACACCTCAATCAAGTCACCCCTAAACCTTCTTTTCTCTAATGAAAACAGCCCCAAGTGTCTCAGTCTTTCCTCATACGATCTTCCTTCCATACCAGGCAACATCCTGGTAAACCTCCTCTGCACCCGTTCCAGTGCCTCCACATCCTTCCTATAGTATGGCGACCAAAACTGCACACAATATTCCAGATGCGGCCGCACCAGAGTCTTATACAACTGCATCATGACCTCAGGACTCCAGAACTCAATTCCTCTACCAATAAAAGCCAGTACGCCATATGCCTTCCTCACCGCACTATTTACCTGGGTGGCAACTTTCAAAGATTTGTGTACATGGACACCAAGATCCCTCTGCTCATCCACACTACCAAGTATCCGACCATTAGCCCAGTACCCCATCTTTTTGTTATTCTTCCCAAAGTGAATCACCTCACACTTAGCTACATTGAATTCCATTTGCCACCTTTCTGCCCAGCTCTGCAGCTTCTCTATATCCTGCTGTAACCTGCCACATCTTTCCTCACTGTCAACAACTCCTCCGACTTTCGTATCATCCGCAAACTTGCTCACCCAACCTTCTAACCCCTCTTCCAGGTCATTTATAAAAATGACAAACAGCAATGGTCCCAAAACAGATCCTTGCGGAACACCGCTAGTGACGGCACTCCATGAAGAAACTTTGCCATCAACTACTACCCTCTGTCTTCTTCCATCCAGCCAATTCCTAATCCAAACCTCCAACTCACCCTCAATGCCATATCTCCGTATTTTCTGCAGTAGCCTACACCAAAGCAGATGGAATGGAACGTGGGAACAAGGAGAGAGGAGGGAGACTGTTTTCTAAATGGGACAAGACTTGGGAAATGTGACGCACAAAGGGACTTGGGAGTCCTGGTTCAGGATTCGGAGCATTAACACACAGGCTCAGTTAGCAGTTAGGAAGCTAACAGGTAATGCTGAGGTTATTGACCAATCCCCATCACTAGGGTAAAGGGTACTGAGCAAACTGGGATTGAAGACAGGCCAATCCCCAAGGCCTGACAGTCCCCATCTGAGGGGAGAAGGGGACATGGCAGCACAGACAACAGATCCATTGATAATATTCCCTGGATGCAGGAACTATTCCAGTGGATAGTAGGAATGTTAATGTGACACCCTCATCCAAACAGGCCAGGAGGCACCAAGGTAGGAAACTGTGCCTCATGACACCAGTTAAACTAACTGGTCAAATGTACAAATCCATTAAGGAATACCAGGACATTAGGAAAGTCAAAGTGCAATCCAGAGCCAGCATTGTTTCATGAAGGATAAATCACTTCTGCAGTCCTCACTTTCTCCTAGTTGATCTTAACCTACTGCGAATCCTCTTGTAAGGATGCCTCCCGCGAAGAAGCTCTCCTCCTCCCTCTACAAGGATCTCAGTGAGTCCCTCTCTCACTGCACCCCCCCACCCCCCCCCTCCCCCCAGGTCATCTCCTCTGCGACAAACTCTGCAGTCCTCCCTTTCTCCGACTTGTTCAAGTACCTCACACTAAAAGGTATGTGGTAAGATTTTACAGGGTGGGGGTGATTTAGTGTGGAGAGAGGAAGATGGTTGGGAAGAGGACCTTGGGGAGGGGGGGGTCATTGCCACAGGGTTCAGTCCTCAGGCCCCAACCATTTCCCATCTGTCTGACAGACTCCGATCCAGGGATTGAAGGCACGCTCACCACATTTGCAAATGCCATAAAAATAGGTTCCAAACAAAGATGCTGTGCTGAAATAAGGAGCCCCCCTGGTGATGGTGATGTCGGGGGGAGGGGAATGGATTGGAATGGGGCCATTTGCAGAATGCTCTCCATCTCCTGCCACATAAGCAGCAGTTGGTTGTCCCCAAGCGATAGGGACGGGGGATGGGGGATGACAGCAAGATCCTCACAGCCCAGTCCCTGCCTCACAGTGACCAAACTCCCATCAGGTGTGGCCTCAGGAACTCCATACACAAAACACCAACCTGCCATTGCCCTTTGATGTGAAGGGCACGGCTTGTCACTGGCCACTCGGGTGTTTCCTTTCCTCCTGGTGGTGGAAATGTGAAGATTCGTGCCCCTTGTGTGTGTCTTTCACGGTCTCACTGTGTGCACACAACATGGGTACAGGGGGAATAAATAAGCACTACCGCAGTAAAAAAATAAACAGGAGTGTTGTTCTGCCAGAAAAAAGAAACTAACACCAACTTGCTCAGGCATGTTATGATACACTGCTGGAGCAGGGGGAGAACTTGAACCCAGGTATCCTGGCTCAGAGGTAGGGACACTACCACAAATCAGAAACTATACCATAAGTGTCTGTGACAAACTCAAACTCAAACAGCATCATTTTTTCAGGGTCACAGGTGACCTGACTGTTTTCCAACCCCTCCCCATGACCGTCCTGTTCCATGGGATTGTTCTCTGGGTTCAATTCTTACCCAAATCAGCTGGGGAGAAGCCAATGACTGACTTGTATCTGACCCTGATCTCCAGAGGGGGCGGAGTCAGTGCTCGCTTGTATCCTGGGAGTGGACGTCAGTCCACACGGGCATGAAGGGTATTGTGGAAGAACATCCAACCACAGGGAGCTCACTCCCCGCCTTAGTTACATTGAGACCCCAGGGGACTTTGGGTGGGGGGTGAACAACACTTGGGGGAATGGGGGTCCACTCTCATCAGACCCTCCTCCTAGTGTCAAAACCAAATATTTGACGTGAGAGTGTGTGTGTGTGTGTGTGAGTGTGGTCTTTGGGGTTTGGTGATACACTAACCCAATATTTTGGGTGGTGACCTGATATGCAACTGTGCAGAACCCAACTGCTTTTGATTAGATTAGATTCCCCACAGTGTGGAAACAGGCCCTTCGACCCAACAAGGCCACACCGACCCTCCGAAGACTAACTCACTCAGACTCCTTCTTACATTAACCCCCTGATTAATGTACCTAATACTCTGGGTGATTCAGCGTGGCCAATTCACCCAACCTGCATGTCTTTTGGACTGTGGGAGGAAACCGGAGCACCCAGAGGAAACCCACGCAGACACGGGGAGAATGTGCAAACTCCACACAGAGCTGCCAGAGGATGGAATCGAACCTGGGTTCGAGGGGCCGGGAGTGGGAGAGGTCCGATCCTGAAGGGGGGAGGGAGAGCAGCCCCAAGTCGTAGTCCACATAGGCACCAACGACATAGGTAGGAAGAGAGATGGGGATTCAAGGCAGAAATTCAGGGAACGAGGGTGGAAGCTTAGACCTAGAACGAACAGAGTCGTTGTCTCTGGTTTGTTGCCCGTGCCATGTGCTGGTGAGGAGAGCGAGAGCGATTGAACACGTGGTGACAGGGATGGTGCAGGAAGGAGGGTTTTGGATAATTGTGGCTCTTCCTGGGGGAGGGAGGACCTCAACAAGCAGGATGGTCTTCATCTGAACCAGAGGGGTACCAATATCCTGGGGGGCGGGGGGGAATTCGCCAAGGCTATTGGGGGGTGTTTAAACTACTCCAGCAGGGCGATGGGAACCAAAATTATAGTTAGAGTACAGAAAAGATTCGAGTAGGGAGGTTCAAAATCAAGTTTTGGGGACGCAAAATGGCACCAGCAAGCAAGAAGTTGGTTTGAAGTGTGTCACCTTCAACGCCAGGAGCATCCTGATTAAGGTGGTGAAACTGCAGCATGGGTTGGTCCCTGGGAATTCGATCTTGTGGCCATTTCGGAGATGACAAGCAACATGAGTTCGACTGGGACAACACTAATATTGTAGGACAAGCCAAACAGAACAGCCAGGGAATTCCTAGAGGCATGGCACTCATCCACAGATTCAATCAATAAGCACATCGACCTGGACCCAATATACCGGCCACTGCAGCGGACAGCTGGAACTGACAACCGGAAGCGGCAGAGACAAACCACTAAGTGCCGGAGGAAACATCACAGAAGCGCTTCACAGGAGGCTCCCAAGCACTGAGCATGTCACCGAGACAGGGGACGAAACGTCTGCAACACAAATTCCCAGCTCGGCAAACAGGACCACAATAGCACTTGGTGACCAGAACGGTACGCAATACTCCAAGTTAAAGGAAGGATGTGTAATCATTGGAAAGGGGGCAGATGAGATTTACTCGGACACTGCCTGGTTTGGAGGGGAGGTCTTAGGAATAAAGGCTGAGGAACTTGAGGCTGTTTGTGTTAGAGAGAAGGGGGTGAGGTGACTGAAATGAGACAGAAGATAATCAGAGGGTTAGATAGGGTGGACAGTGAGAGCCTTTATCCTTGGATGGTGATGGCTAGCATGAGAGGACAGATTTAATTTGAGGAGGAGTGACAGGGGGAGGTGCAGCCAGACCTGGGTGTCCCTGTACACCAGTCGCTGATAGTCAGTGTGCAGGTGCAGGAGGCAGATGGTACGCTGGCCTCCATATCAAGACACCATCCTCCAGATCATCCACTTCATCCCCAACCACAACATCTTCACCAACCAGCTCTTCATCCAGACCCATGGAACAGTCATGGGACCACATTTGTCCCCAATAACCAACATTTTCGTACACCAGTTCAAACAAGATTTCTCTGCTGCACAGGACCACCAGCCGATGCTATACACCAGATCCATCCGTGATATTTTCATCCTTTGGACTCACGGTGAGGAATCACAAACAACTACACAACGATATTAACAAGTTCCCCATCACCAGACTCACCGTGCACCACTCTTCAGATTCAGTCTCATTCTTGGACTCACGCATCCCCATCAAGGACAGACCCCTCAGTACCTCATTCTACCACAAACCCCCAGATAACCTCACCATGCTGCACTTCCCCAGCTCTCACCCTGAACATGTTAAAGATGCCATCTCCTACAGACAGGCCCTGCCCATACACAGGATCTGCTCAGATGAGGGAGAAAGTGACACCTAAATGTTTTGAGGGACACCCCCATAAGAACAGGATATGATGCTCAACTCATCGATTGCCAGTTCCAACGTGCCATGTTCCATTCAGGAGACAGACACTGGACACGACCAGAGAACCCTTTGTTGCCCAGTATTTCCCCGGAGCGGAGAAACTACACCATGTTCTTCACAGCCTTCAACATGTCATCGATGGCAAACATCTCACCAAGGCCATCCCTATACCCAACTACTCACCTCAAACAGACCATTAGTGATTGGATCATCGCTCATTCCTTCACTTCCTTTTCAGCTGTTGACACTTTACTCCCCTTTTGTATTTATTTTTTGATGTTCTTCAATAACTGGAATTATCTGGCCATCGTCTCTCTGCCGATATATTCTGTGCCTCTATGCAGCTCTCCACTTCACCCGAAGTTGGAGCAGCGCTCCGAAAGCTTGTGATTTTAAATAAACCGGTCGCACTATAACCCGGTGTCACCTGATTTCTGACTAGGTCCACCCCAGTCCCACACCGGCACCTCCACATTGTTCACATCAAGAGGATTTGAGTCCAGGAACACTGATGTCTTGCTCCAGATGCACAGGGCATTGGTGAGACCACACCTGGAGTACTGTGTGAAGGTCTGGTCTCCTTATCTGAGGAAGGATGTTCTGATGACAGAGGGAGTGCAGCAAAGCTTTCCCAGAGCGATTGCTGGGATGGTGGGACTGACGAATGAAGGGACACGGAATCAGTTAGGACCACATTCCCGGGGTTTAGAGGAATGAGGGGTGGGGTCTCTCACAAACCTGTAAAAGCATCTGCTGCTGAAACCCTCAACAAACCCAACAATTCCTGGGGGGGGGGGGGGGGGGGGGGGGGGGGGGGAGCTCCTGCATTGTCCCCTCTGTAAACCAGAGATCTTCAAAACCTCTGCCCTCTCCACACAACCAGTACCATATCCCCAACCCCCCTGTGCCCATGGACCTACACAGCCTTGGTGTGATGTTGGAGGAGCCTTGATGATAACATTCCATTTCCAATTCCTCCAGGGCCTTGTCCCTCCTTATTGTAATCCCCCAGCTACCAAGAGGAGCAACACCTCTTCAACACCGTAGGGCCTCCCTCCCTCCCACCCACCTCCTCTAACCTTACTAAGTCTGTCAACTCGGTATGTTTTCAGGTTGTCCCCTTTTCCTTGCTTAGCCCTGTGTGGGCTTTCAGATTAGCGGGGTATGGCTGATGGGGCAGTTGCAGTTTCCTCCTGCACAATGTGGCAGGTGAGAGACTCGACATGTCTCTGCCGACCACATCTGCAGGAAGTGCACCCAACTCCAGCTCCTCGAAAACAGAGGTAGGGAACTGGAGCAGGATGATCTGCGGATCACCCGGGAGGCTGAGGGGGAAATGGAGAGGATGTACAGGGAGGTAGTCACTCAGACACAGGATAAGTACAGCTAGGTTACAGTCAGGGGGAGGAAAGGGAACCAACAGACAGAGCAGTTACCGAGGGATAATATTTAATTGGGGACAAGGAAATGATGATGCTAACAGACAGGAGTTGGGAACAGAGTCAGGGAGCAATTGTTCCACAGAAAGGGCACAACAGACATGCAGAGACAGTTTCAGGAGCAATTGTTGAGAGTGATGCACAAATTTGTTCCTCTGAGACAGGAAAGGGGTAAGATTAAGCAGCCTTTCATGACAAGAACAGAGGAGATTCTCATCAAAAGAAAGAAGGCAACTTACGTAAGGTGGAGGAAGCAAGGATCTAGCACAGCTTTAGAGGATGACAGGCTTACGAGGAAGGAGCTCAAATGGACTGAGGAGAGCCAGGAGGGGGACACGAAAAAGGCTTAGCAGGAAGGATTAGGGAGAACCCAAAAGGCACATTACTCATACGTGAGGAATAAGAGAATGATCAGGGAGAAGGTAGTGCCGGTCAGGGATAGCGGAGGGAACTTGTGCGTGGAATCTGAGCAGATAGGGATCGCCCTAAATGAGATTTTTGCTTTGGTTTACACTAAGGAAAGGGACCTGGTTGTGAATGAGTACTTTGTGGAGCTGGAAACAGGGTTGGACAGATCAAGATTCCTGATTAAGGGCTTTTGCCCGAAACGTCTATTTTCCTGCTCCTTGGATGCTGCCTGACCTGCTGTGCTTTTCCAGCACCACTCTGATCTAAACTCTGGTTTCCAGCATCTGCTGACCTCACTTTTGCCTCGTTGATTTTGACCTTACTGCGAATCCTCTTGCAAGGATGCCTAACCTTGAAGACATTCTCCTCCTCTCTCCACAAGAATCGGAGTCTCTCTCTCACTGCAACCCCCAGGTCATCTCCTCTGTCCTGAAGCTCTTCAACCACGTCCTGAAACAGACTCGCTGGCACATCCACATCTCCTTCCTCAGTGCCTGCCTCCGTAACCAACTCATCCCGCACCGACTCCGGACTACATTTAAACCAGCAGAGTTTGGAACTGAACAGGACAACCAGTACAGACTACAGATTCAGAAGCACCAGAAACTGTTGTCCTTCAGGATCCTCCGCTCCACACTCGCAGCCATGTGCTGGCACCAAACCTCTCTGCAGTCAGCCCTGCCTCAGCTGAGAGCCACATTTAGGAAGCAGAGGATGGGGAAGGAAACTGCAGGGGATGGGCACATTAGAAATGTGGAGCTTATTCAAGGAAAAGCTCTTGTCTGCCCGAGATAAGTATGTACCTGTCAGGCAGGGAGGAAGCTGTGGAGTGCGGGAGCCATGGTTTACGAAGGAAGTGGATTCCCTGGTCAAGAGTTTGAAGGTGGCTTATGTTAGGACGAGATGTGAAGGCTCAGTTAGGGCACTTGAGGGTTACAAGGTAACCAGGGAAGACCTAAAGAGAGAGCTCTGAAGAGCCAGGAGGAGACATGAGAAGTTGTTGGCAGATAGGATCAGGGTAAACCCCAAGGCTTTCTATAGGTATTTAAGGAATAAAAGAACGATGAGACTAAGATTAGGGCCAATCAAGGATAGAAGTGGGAAGTTGTGTGTGGAGTCAGAGGAGATAGGGGAAGCACTAAAATGAATATTTTTCAACAGTATTCACTCTAGAAAATGACAATGTTGTCGAGGAGAATACGGAGATACAGGCTACTAGACTGGGGGTGGGATTGAGGTTCACAAGGAAGGGGTATTAGAAATCCTGCAGAGTGTGGAAATAGATAAGTCCCCTGGGCCGGATGGGATTTATCCCAGGATCCTCTGGGAAGCCAGGGAGGAGATTGCCGAGCCTTTGGCATTGATCTTTAAATCGGCAGGATGTCGCCTGTCTACAGGTATAGTGCCAGAAGACTGGAGGATAGCAAATATGGTTCCTCTGTTCAAGAAGGGGAGTAGAGACAATCCTGGGAATTATAGACCAGTGAGCCTTACTTCAGTTGTTGGTAAAGTGTTGGAAAAGGTTATAAGAGATAGGATTTATCTAGAAAAGGATAATTTGATTAGGGATAGTCAGCACAGTTTTGAGAAGGATAGGTCATGCCTCACAAACCTTAGAGTTCTTTGAGAAAGTGAGCAAACAGGTAGATGAGTGTAAACCGGTTGATGTGGTGTATATGGATTTCAGCAAGGCGTTCCATAAGTTTCCCCACAGTAGGCTATTGTACAAAATGCGGAGGAATGGGATTGTGGGAGATATAGCAGTTTGGATCAGTAATTGGCTTGCTGAAAGACGAAAGAGGATGGTGGTTGATGGGAAATGTTTATCCTGGAGTCCAGTTACCAGTGGTGTACTGCAAGGGTTGGTGTTGGGTCCACCGCTGTTCATCATTTTTATAAACGACCTGGATGAGGGTGTAGAAGGGTGGGTTAGTAAATGTGCAGATGACACTAAGGTCGGTGGAGTTGTGGATAGTGACGAAGGATGTTGTAGGTTACAGAGAGACATAGATAAGCTGCAGAGCTGGGCTGAGAGGTGGCAAATGGAGTTTAATGTGGAGAAATGGGAGGTGATTCACTTTGGTCGGAGGAACTGGAATGCAAAGTACTGGGCTAATGGTAAGATTCTTGGTCGTGTAGATGAGCAGAGAGATCTCGGTGTCCATGTACACAGATCCTTGGAAGTTGCCACCCAGGTTGACAGGGTTGTTAAAGAGGCATACAGTGTTTTAGCCTTTATTAATAGAGGGATCGAGTTCCAGAACTAGGTTATGCTATAACTGTACAAAACTCTGGTGCAGCCGCACTTGGAGTATTGTGTACAGTTCTGGTCACCGCATTATAAGAAGGATGTGGAAGCTTTGGAAAGGGTGCAGAGGAGATTTACTAAGATGTTGCCTGGCTGCCTGAAAGTGGCCACTCTGGTCAACGTGGGCTGTTACATTGCACTTGACTGGGCTCCATCAACAGGTGAACTCCTCTTCGGACCAAGATGGGGTCTTCTCCCTCCCCACCCCCTCCCAAGGCCTGGGTCTCAGCAGACTAGGTGAGTCTTCCATCAGTTATCTTCAGATGGCCATGTTCAGCCTTTTCCTGAGCCTTCTGGAAGGTTGTCTGGTTCCAGCCAATGGGCTAGAGGGCAGGTCACAGCACCCAATGAGATGAGGCCAGGTCATGCTCAGTGTACACACCCCTTTCTTGAAGATGCCCTCCCATGATGCTGAGGGGTGTGGGCAGTACACAATGTCCCGGCCTATTCCGGCTGAGAACCATTCGCTCCCAAGGTTAAGGTCAATCCTCTCAGGGCAAATAAACCAGGTGGGCTGACTGCTCCTTCGGATTAGAATATCCTTCCTGTGTACTCTCGTACAGGAGTACTGTGGCAATGTCCCCTTTTGTTGCACCATCTTGGGTACAAACCTCCGATACAAACCCAGGAATGAAGAATTGCTGCTTTGAGTGATCCGTAGTACCTCTTAGAAATGTCCTCGTTGGGATAATCATTACAGGGAGATACAAATTACACCAACATTGCATTGCAGTAGCTCAGCACAGGGGCTTTCACACGTGGTCTGACCATCCACACCAGACCCCAGTTCCAAACCCAGTCCTGCTCTGCTCCAAGCCTCCTGTCCACTCCATACCAGCTCCCAGCTGCTCCAAGGTCACTGTTTCCCTCCTGGGACTCTCCTCTCTCCCCTGAGCCAGCCTCCACCCAGGGCAGCTTGGCTTTGAACCTGTGGTAACCTTTGTCCTTTACATTGCATCAGGCTTTGCTTGTAGAGACAGTGTCCACCCCTTAAACAATCTTAGTTGAAGCAAAATATTCTGTTCCCACCTACAGTCTGTGCTGGAGCCTCCTGCTGCTCTGGGTTCAGTTTGTGATGGACACAGCTCGAAATTAACCTGCTTTAAGCTCTGTGATCCTTCAGGAAAGGAAACCAATTCCTGACTCGAGTTGAAATGCTTCTCTCCGCTCAGTAAACACTTAGAACATTACAGCGCAGTACAGACCCTTCGGCCCTCGATGTTGCACCGACCTGTCATTCCAATCTGAAGCCCATCTAACCTACACTATTCCATGTGTGTCCATATGCTTGTCCAATGACAACTTAAATGTACTTAAACTTGGCGAATCTACTACTGTTGCAGGCAAAGCATTCCATACCCTTACTACTCTGAGTAAAGAAACTACCTCTGACATCTATCCTATATCTATCACCCCTCAATTTAAAGCTATGCCCCCTCATGCTCGCCGTCACCATACTTGGGAAAAAGGCTCTCCCTGTCCACCCTATCTAACCCTCTGATTATCTTTTGTCTCTATTAAGTCACCTCTCATCCTTCTTCTCTCCAACGAAAACAGCCTCAAGTCCCTCAGCCTTTCCTCGTAAGACCTTCCCTCCATACCTTCATTTGCTGTTGAAGAGTTGTCCCTTAGTTTTGTGAAGAGGACTTGCAGGTAGAGGTGTGAACCATATTCCTGGGCTTCAAGAGAGGGAACCACCTGGGGTCAAGATTTTTATAATTACAGAATACTCTAAGCAACGTAACAGACTCCCTTCCTCCCCACAGCCTGTCCACAAGGCAGGAGGGTGATGGAATACTCCCCCTTGTCTGGATGCTGCTGCTCCAACAACCCTCCAGCAGGTTGACACCATCCAGGACAAAGCAGCCCCCCACGTGACTGGCACCACACCCACTGATTCCATCTGCCAGTGTCCCCACACCAGCTGCAGGATACACTGCAGATACTGAGCAAGGCTCTTAGTAAAACCATAACCTCAACCTAAAGGCACATGGATAGAAATCCCACCTGCACGGTCCCCTTGGAAACACCATCCTGAGGGGCTGCTGTGCACAATGGCCCTGCCAGGTCTGACTGGGAAATGGTACTTCCTTCCCAACAGCAGTGTAGCTGTGGATGGAGTCACGTGGAAGGTCGTGGTGACAGCTCACCACCTTCCAGGGCAGTGAGAGATGGACAATACCACCATAACCAGGGGTATCCTCATCAGCAAAACTAAGCCCCAAGCCCGTTCCAAGTTTAACAGGATGCTCCATGATGGGGGTTGGAGTGATCCATGTACAAACCATCACACAAGCTTCTCCCACACACCACAAGGGCCACTTCTCAGCCCAAGTTGGAAACATGAAAATTCCTCACTCCAGACAGAGTCTCAGGGAAAGGAAACACTGGGCAACTCAGCTGCTGATTCCAAGTAGAATATTACCTTCAAAAACGGTAAAATTCTCCCTCCCATGGTCACAATGCTACTCCAGGAAACCCAACTCAGCTCTCTCTCCAAGGCAGCACTGTGTTACCATGGGGACTGGAGGGTCCCGCTCCCCTTCAGCTGATGGAGCCGTTACCTGGACCCTTTTCAGCAAACAGCATTTTCACCACACGGACTGATCCTGGGAATTGGGCAGGGTGGGCTTGGAGATGGGACCCACTGAAGCCTGCATTAACGAAGGTGATGTTCCAAGGCATTATTGGATAGCCATGGACAACTATCGGCAAAAATACTTTCCCCTCCAGTATCTTAGTGTCTGACATAAGGAATAGCCAGCAAGTTCATCCATCCTGTGGGTCAGGCAAGTGAAAGGATGACCTATTGACTGTATCCAGATCCCCCCCAATCCTGGGCAGTTGCAGCTTGAGGACCACAGCAGACTTGTGCAAGTGGTTTCCAGAGGCATCTCTTTCCTCGGGGTTGTGCTGGGATCCCTGTAACTGGTGGCGCTGCTACAGTGGGTCGTTGTCAGTGAGACAGACATTCCCTGGAGGCTGTTTCCTTACCCAGTGCAGGATGGAGCACTTCCAACTGCATTTCTTCATTTTCCTACTTTGCACCCAAGGGTAGGTACCCAGGTACCTTGGCACCCCAGAGGATGCTGGAATGGCACCTTTACCCACTTCACTGTGGTCCTGTATCCCTGTACTGGGGTACAGCTCGTTCTGTATAAAGCATGGTTCAGTAGTGCTATTTGGCTATAATGTCAGTGAAGAATTAAGGAACAGGATTTTAGAATGCTCATCTGTTCACAATGTGATTCTAATGTGACTGTTTTGTATGCTCCATTCTGTATATCTGCCAATGTCAGCTGCTATCAGAGCAGGACGGGGAGTGTACTGTGAGCAGCTTAAATCACAATTAAACTCATTAACTTTCAAGACTTTTGCCCGAAACATCAATTCTCCTGCTCCTCGGATGCTGCCTGACGTGCTGTGCTTTTCCAGCACCACACTCATCTGTCATCCTCACTTTCTCCTCATTAACACTCATTGCTGTTCCTGAGACAGGAATCCTGTATAATTACTGGGTGAGCCTGGTATAATTCCTGCAGGACTGTATTACCCTCACACATAGCATTTATCTGTTTTGTCCTTGTGCCTGTGTATCACAATCTAAACCAACCCCCCCCAAGAAACAACAAGTCAGAAGGCAAATCAATCAGCCATCCACTTCTCCAGCCCCACAACTGCACCTGAAGGTGATCACCCTCTGTCCCTGCATTGACAATATTTTTTCCATTTTGTGTTAAATTTGCTTTTGTCTCATTAATAAATGGATTTAAACCTTCCTTCCAGCTGTGCTGCCCTTACAGGCTTTGGGATGTTTGGAACCATCAAAAGGGAGATTTGTTGCTGCTCTGTCCCTAACCCCACAGGCCCCATTATTTCTATTCACTGAGTTTCTACAGGGCGAGGTTTCACTGGAACACAGTGACAGTGTTATTGGAGAATGACCTGTCCACCCAACAGTGAAACCAGGTTCTAATCCTGTGTCCCGGTCTGGAAAAGAGCCAAGTCTGAACTGTGGCCTCACAGCTCCAACACCTTCCGGGGGGGGGGGGGTTAAATTAGGTAATTGATTAAAGCTCGAACATTCACTACATTAATTCCTGTAAATCACCACCTATTCCCCTCAGTCACAGTTCCAAAAGGATAATTATTTTTAATCCACATGAGAAATATTCCTCAATTCAGGTCTCAAATATATTCCAAGGTTTCATCAAAGTGAAGAAATGAGCATCAATTTGAATATTGAAATTAACAGCAAAACTACTTTCACTTGGTACACAAGGAAAAAAATTGGAATTCAAATCCATATTTTTTAATTTGATTTGTTTGAAGAAAATTCACAACAAAAATTGTGTTTCAGCTCATTTTCAGAGCAGATTTGTCTATTGCTAGGCTTTGTCCTCCCTCTATTATACTTAAAATTAAAGGTTTATTGTAACATTTCTATTTTGAGAAAGGTGAGATAATCAAGTGAGTTCCCAGTCTCTAAACCCTCCCTTGTCTGGCTGCCATTTCAGCATCTTGACCCTCAATAGAATCATTTAACAGTCACACACTGCAATGTTTCTAATGACATTGCCAGATTCTAACCAACATACACCCTACACAACACATTTCTCTCTACTTTCCCCCACACCCCCCTCAGTTACTCTACAAACACCTCCCTCAGGTCTGTATTTATAATGGAGGAAGACCATGTGGGTGTTGGGAGGGAGTGGGAAAAACAACAATCTTCATCTGGGACAAGAATGGTCTCTTGGGATCAGCAAAGGGTTGTATTGGAGATACCGCCACCTGGTGCCCTGGAGGACTTCAATCCTGTTTGAACAGGAACCGCACCGTGTGAATGGCGGGGTATTGATGCAGAACAACAGGGGGCGCCCTTTATAGACACCGGAAGGAGTGAGCTTTCTCCACCCTGACAGGCCTCATCTCCAACTATAAATAGAGGATTGGCCCAGCAGTTAGCAATATAGGATAGGAAAGAGAGAAGTTGTGATTCTGGGGATTTAAAAATACAATGTAATTTCTTCATACAAAATGCTTTTTAACAGAAAAGGCTTTTTAGTACCAAGCTGAAGAAATGAAGTCTTCTAAAAGGTTTTTTTCATAATGGCTTTATTTTGAATGTACCCAATGTGGTGTGACCAGCAGTTATTTCTTGCTGGATTTCAGGGTGTGGGTAAATGTCAAAAAAACCCACAAAGTTAAATATATAATTGAACATTTTCATTTCTCATCT
The DNA here is from genome assembly GCF_037043375.1 of Chiloscyllium plagiosum. Lineage (NCBI taxonomy): Eukaryota > Metazoa > Chordata > Chondrichthyes > Orectolobiformes > Hemiscylliidae > Chiloscyllium > Chiloscyllium plagiosum. Next base: position 127,142,783 of record NW_028270143.1, on the reverse strand, counting down.
GTTTCAAACTGAGACTCTGAGCCACAGAAAATTGTGGACTTGCCAGTGAACGAAAGCCTTAGTCTTTGGAAATATTCAACTCATTAATGTTTCAGGTCTGATCCTCTATCAGGTCCTGGTAACAAATGGTTCCTGTCTAGAACATGTGGAAGGGTTAAGAGATTAAAAAGATTCTGCTGGGAATAGAAGGGGAGCAGCTTGTGGTAGTGAGCAGTTTCCAGGTTTGTGATGGTAATGAGTGGGTGGGGAACTCCATGCCTGTAGAAGAGGAGATGATGGACCATTTCAGAAGGATATGACATGGGAAGGAAATGAACTTGCAAAGTGAGAGCAAGAGTTGGGAACAGAACAGGATGGAACAGAGGTTTTCTCTCCCCTCCCCACCCCTGCACAGAGAAGGGGGTAGAGAGTTTGAAGCGTGTCCCCTCCTGGGATTGAGCAGTCTCTGGCCTGATGATAATTTAATGTCTGTGATGGTTGGTATGGGAGAGCTGTATCCTGGGGCATGGGGCTGTACTTGTACTTTTGTTACTCCCCTTGCTGTAGTTGTTCCTGGATTCTGTCCAGTGTCTCATTCATTAGCTGTCATCCTGTAATCAGAAGCTGAGGAGGATTACTGGAAGTTGTTAGTTTAGAATCCCTCCTTCGAGCACCTTGGCTCGAAGGACCCTGTGGCTGCCTTAGTGTTGAAGGAGGGGGGGGGGAGGGGGAGGGGGTGTGACCTTCAATAGAACTTATTAAAGTGGGGGAAGAGATTAAACTGCTTGCGTAATCGGCTCTCTAGTTCGGCCCTTTGTGGTGCAGAGGTTGTGTCCCTTCCACTAGACTGGGAGCCCCAGGTTCAAGTCCCACCTGCTCCAGACGCATGTAATACCATCTCTGAACAGGTTGGTGAGGAAAACGAGGTCAAACAGAAAATATCTCTTGGCATTAGTGACCATGGCTGTGGGTAAATGATTCACAAAGAATTAATTATCCAAGGTGGGAGTGGGAGTGGAGAAAGTCATCTCATTTGGAGAGGGAATCCTATCAGAGCAGGTTCAGGATCTCATTTCCTTATGAGAGGAAAAGAGATCGAGGGATAATCCTGAATCCTGTGGCTCCTCTTGGCTGGTTGTTGTTTCTGTGCTCCACCTTCCCGGCCAAATTGTGTCTCTCCTAGCGATCTGTTCACTGTCGTGAGAGTGTTTCAGCAGCACTAAAAAGTCTCTAGAATGTATTTCTTGATGTCAATGCTACCTTTTTTATATCCAAAGGGAAGGTGTTTCTGCTAACTCAGTTTGCCTTCCTACTACCCCACCCCAACCCCACCCCCCCAACCCCACCCCCGAACCTGCTTTCAAAATCCCCTTCACTAATATCTCTCCAACCAGATCCTGCCTGCCCATGACCTGGTGTTTTGTGTGACCTTGCTGTCTGCCAATTATCTACTGCTTTTCCCGATGTTCCACCAGTGACTACCCTTCCAAGCCTCCTCCGCATGGTTCAGTGATGTGCTGTTGTGGATTATTGGAGCCAAGGGGTTATTGTAAGAACCAAAACGTAAGGCTCTCCCCTCCATCTGCCTTTTTGGGGCAAGTCGGTAACTAAGCTCCTGGTATTTGTTTTGTTAAAACTTGCTTCCATTAGCAAAGTCCGCACTGACTGTCCGAAGAGTAACCCACCCAGACCCATTCTCCAACCCTGTGTTTAGCCCTGACTAATGCACCTAACCTACACGTGCCTGAACAGTATGGGTAATTTAGCATGGCCAGTTCACCTGACCTACACATCTTTGGATTGTGGGAGGAAACCAGACCACCCAGAGGAATCCCACGCAGACACCGGGAGAATGTGCAAACTCCACACAGACAGTTGGCCGAGGGGAGGAATCGAACCCCGGTCCCTGGCACTGTGAGGCAGTAGTGCTAACCACTGAGCCAGCGTGTTGCACTGGACTCAGTCTCTCAAGGCTGGGAATTGAAAGAATGCTGACTGTTAGCATCATCAAATCATCCGGAGAAAGAGAATATTAAACCCCCAACACACTGGGTTAGTTGGTAAATGGCTCTGATTATTCCGTTTCACAAGATCGCTCTAACAGCTCCTTGCACTGAATCATTTGAGGAGAACACTAATTTATATTTATCATGTGACACTTTCACAGGAGCACATTAGTGTAACAGTTCGGTGGGAGTTTACAGAAATACATGCAGAATGTGAGTGCTTGAGGCAGAACTATGTAAATGAAGGATTGACTCCACAGAATCCCTACAGCGTAGAAACAGGCCCTTCGGCCCAACAAGTCCATACTGAGATTCTCTGAAGAGCATCTCACCCAGCCTCCTCCCCCTACCCTATCCCTATAACCCTGCATTTCCCATGGTCAATCTCCCTAATCTGCTCACCTTGTGAACAGTAGGGGGATACCGGAGCACCCAGAGGAAACCCACACAGACACTGGGACAGTGTGCAAGCTGAACACTGTCACCAGAGGGTGGAATTGAACCCAGGTCCTTGGTGTTGTGAGGTGACAGTGCTAACCCGTGAGCCACTGGGCCACCCACTTGGTAGACATTACCCACTTACCCCTGAACTGCCCAGGCTCTGATCCAAGGAGGGTTCTGCCTTCACTCAGGTCTCTGAGCTGACATTGCATTTGTTCCCTGGTGATGGTTGATCTGTAGAGTTCACTCTGAAGTGAGCTCTGTCCCACTTGTGTTTAAATCTGGGTTTTCTCCAGTCTTCAGGGATGTCCCATGACCCCACAACTCTGTGCCCTGGTCAGTGGGAGGGTCACTCCCTGATTCTGTCTGTCTGTTTTGAGCAGTTTGATCAGTCTGACCCATAAACCTCCAGCCACATTATCCCCATCGTTCTCTGATGACCGTCAGCAGTGAATGTCGATTGGCTGATGCCCTTTTTTGGGATGTTTGTTCTGATTTTAATTTGGTTTCTATGACCCTTTTGCTCCATAATTCCTAATGAATAATAACCGGCCAAATAATGATCCCTCTCCTGACACCAGTCACCTGAGACCGGTGGAGGCACACTGAGCCAAGGTCAGGGCCACTCTGTCTCAAACCTGTCCAGACCAGTTTGAACAGGTCACCATTGTCCATTTTGAAAGTTTGAGCTGTTAGCCACGTGGCTACAATAGACCATTGAAACCTGGAGATGGGACAGATGGGAATTGTCTCTGGTGCTTGAATTGTCACGTGATGGTGTTGGGGTGGATTCTGTCCAAGGTGTGCACATGTGCAGACACACTGTTCCCCACACAGAGCAGCAAAAGCACTTGTGACAGATATAGGACAGCTGTCAGAGGGAGTTTCTTTACTCAGGAGGAGGGACGTGGAAAAGCCTGTCTGTAACAGTAGTAGACTCGCCAACTTTAACGACACTTAAATGGTCATAAACATATGGATGACAATGGAATAGTGTAGGATAGATGGGCTTCAGATTGGGTTCACAGGTTGGCGCAACATGTGGGCCGAAGGGCCTGTACAGTGCTATTATGTTCTAGACGTAGTCCCACTGTAGCTGAGCAGTCAGTAAGAACACTAGAGAGAGAGCATAGATGGCATTGTGTTTATACTGTGTTCTGAAATATCTCAAATGGTATATGGTAGCTTGGTTTATTCTAGTTTAGTTTATCTCTTGAATAAAACATGTTTATTATACCATCAAACTCTCTGATTATTTTATTTAACCCAACTGTCTTGAAGAGAGCCCTCGAGGAGATTGTTAAAATCTAACTTGTCCTGAAGACAGGAAAAGGTCCCCAACAGGAAGATGAGGTGTTGTTTCTCCAGGTTGCTGAGTCTCACTGGAGCACTGCTGCAAACCTGAGACCGAAATGAAATGGCAGGCCCCTTTTTCTCCCTTATCTGTGGGATGTAGGTGCCACTGACTGGGCCCAGCATTTCTTCCCCGTCCCTAGTTGCCCTTGAAGGTGGTGCGTTTCCAACTTGAACCGCTGTAGGCCACCTGCTCTGGGTTTACCCATAATGCTGTTAGGGCGGGAATTCTGGGTCGAAAAGGAGAAACTAAGTCACTTTTGCAACTTGAAGGTAGGTGTTCCACAAAGTGGTCACCAGTCTGTTTTTCCATTCTCCCAGTGGAGGGGAGATGATATTGTGAGCAGCAAGAGATTGAGAGTGAAAGGTAAATGGCTGTCATGTCTGGAGCCTTGGATAGCCAGGAGTGAGGAGGTCAACAGGCAAGGGTTACAGCTTGTGTGGTTGTAGGAGAAGGTGCTGGGATGGTGTTGGGAGTTGAGTGGACCACGGTGCCCTGGAGGGAACAGTCCCTGTGAAATCCTGACAAAGGAGAGGAAATCTCGATACAATAGGTACAGGAGGAAGCTATTCAGCCCTTTGAGGCTGCACCACCATTCAATATGATGTAGCAACCTCCTGGCTGCTAAAACCTAGATTGTGAACTTGGCCAAACTGCAAGGGATGCTGGGTACACTGGCCAAGTGAAACTCTGAAATTGTAAAACCCATACCATGCAAACACAGCAGCTAGGTGCTAATCACACTGGCCACCATTCCGATAATAACCTGCTTTCCTGTTTTTGCAACCCAAGTGGATAACCTCACATTTATATTGTATTTACCCACTCAGCCAGCCTGTCCAAATCACCCTGCAGCCTCTTCGCATCCTCCCAGCACACACTGCCACCCAGCTTAATGTCATCTGCACATTTGGAGATATTGTATTCAATTCCTTCATCCAAATTGTTAGTGTATATTGTGAACAGCCTGGATCCTGGCACTGAACCCTGTGGTGTCCCACTGTCACTGCCTGCCACTCTGAACAGGACCTGTTTATTCCACCTTTCTGCTTCCTGCCTGCCAACCAATTCCCTATCCATGTCAATACGTTCCCTCCAATACAGTGAGCTTTAATTGTCCTAACTGACTAGATTCCACACAGGAGATTAAAGGCCTTTAGAAAGTCCTGATACACAACCTCTACTGTTTCACCGTTGTCTACTCTCCTGGTCACATCCTCAGAGTTCCAGAAGATTTGTCAATCATTATTTCCTTCCAGTGAATCCATGCTGACTTGGAGTAATTCTGGCACTGCTTTCCAAATGTCCAGCTATTACATCCTTAATAATTGACTCCAGCATTTTCCCCACCACAGATATCAGGCTAACCAGCCAATAATTCCCTATTTTCTCTCTTTTTTGACACAAGGTTACATTAGTAAACAAGGTAAAAACAATGACTGCAGATGCTGGAAACCAGATTCTGGATTAGTGGTGTTGGAAGAGCACAGCTGTTCAGGCAGCATACATTAGTAACCTTCCGGAACATGGGAACTCTTCCAGTGTCTACAGAGTGTTGGAAAATAATCACTAATGAGTCTGCATGCAGAGGGTGGTATGTGAATGGAATGAGCTACCAGAGGAAGAGGTGGAGGCTAGTAAATTGCAACATTTTGAAAAGGCATCTGGCTGGGTACATGTGTATGAATAGGAAGGGTTTGGAGAGATATGGGCCAGGTGTTGCCAGGTGGGACTAGATTGGGTTAGACCAAAGGGTCTGTTTCCGTGCTGTACTCTATGCTATTTCTAGGGCCACTTCCTGAAGTACTCTGGGATGTGGAGCATCAGGCCCTGGGGATTTAAGCTCCATAACGTCCCCAATACCACTTCCTGACTGCGAAGGATTTCCTTCAGTTCGTCCTTTACACTCTACCCTCTGTCCCGGAGCATTTCCAAAAGGTTATTTGTGTCTCCCTCCTCAGTGAAGACAAATCCAAGTCTTTGGTCAACAGGTCAGCCATCTTTGTTGTCCATGACTCCAGTTGTGGCAGCCTCCTGGAGGTGGTGGGAATGGAGGCCATTGATGGTTTGGTTACAGAGGCTTGGAGTGAGGACAGCAGTTCAGGGAATGGGGGTCAGGTGGTAAGGAATCCTTGGCTGAGGAAATAATAGACATTTCTGAAGCTCCTCAGCAGAAGGTGACATCGAAACACCGTGGAAACACCTGAGAGTCTTTCCAGGAAGCAGGGTATGACTATGTTTAGGCAGGGGAATGGTGAGAGTTGATGGGTTTCTGGTGGATATCAGTGGCCAACGTAATGTCAGAATGGGAGACACCTTGAGAAAGGGAAGGGAGGAGTCCGATGAAGGGAGGATGGAAAGTGGAAAGGAAATTCAGAGGGGGAAGCAGCTCAAATGATGGTGTCAATGGGTGGCTGAATTGTCACAGAAACAAAGGAGCAGGAGGTGGCCATTCAGCCCTTCCAGCCTGCTCCACCACTCATCACCATCATGGTTGATCCAACTCAATAGTCTAATCCTGCTTTCTCCCCACAGCCTTTGATCCCATTTGCCCCAAGTGCTACTTGCCGCCTCCTTGAATACATTGATAGTTTTGACATCAACTACTTCCTGTAGTCATGAATGCCACAGGCTCCCCACTCTCTGGGTGAAGAAATGTCTCCTCATCTCCATCCTAAATGGTCCACCCCAAATCCTCAGACTGTGACCCCTAGTTCAGGACACACCCATCCTCCCTGCATCCACCCTGTCTCGTCCGGTTAGAATTTTAAGTCGCAGATCTCCCCTCATCCATCTCAGCTCCTCACACTTCAGTCCCGCCTTCCTGGAACCAGCCTGGGAAACCCTCACTGTTCTCCCGTGAGAGCAAGAACATCCTTCCTCAGAAAAGGAGACCAAACCTGCCCACAATATTCTCGGTGTGGCCTCACCAAGGCCCTGTATAACTGCAACAACACATCCCTGCTCCTGTACTCAAAGCCTCCCATAATGAAGGCCAACATCCCATTTCCCTTCTTTCCCACCTGCTGCACCTGTATGCTTACCTTCAGCGACTGGTGCACAAAGACACCCAGATCCCACTGTACACTCCCCTCTCCCAATGTACACCCATTCAGGTAGCAATCTGCTGCCTTGGGTTTGCTTCCAAAGTGAATAACCTCATGTTCAGAGACACTGGGAAAAGTGGTGTTTTGTGTGCTGTACCAGCAGGTTGAATAGCTGGGGTCAGAGCATCGATTCCTGGGGCACCCCACTAGTTACTGCCTGTCCAGAGACTTTCCCCAATCCCATGTCTTTTAATCTTACACAATAATCTCTTCTGCAGGACTTTGTCAAATGCGTTTTTTGAGAATCCAAATGTACCACATCGACTGGCTCCCTCTTGTCAACTCTCCTAGTTACATCTTCATACAATTCCAACAGCTTTGTGTATCCTGGTGGCTGCTTTTCTGCCAGTCTCTCCGATGTAGCGTTTGTTGCAATCCTTGCATAGTATTTTGTAAACGACATGCCTTTTGCTGGGTGTTTGTATAGGGTCCTTTTAGGCTCATCGGCCACTATTGCAGTGTGCTGGTAGGTTTGTAGGTTACCATGATGCCAAGGGGGTCAGAGTCGTCTGATAGTCATTTCTGACATGTCTTTGATGTAAGGTAGTGTGGCTAGAGTTCGAACAGGAAATGACATCACCACAAACCCCTGGAACCCCATCCAGGACAAACCGAAATAGAAAGCAGGAGACAACAGCTTCCCTTCACTTGGAGATCACCACTGATGACGTTACTAGCCAGGTAATGAAACGTCTGGATATCAAACCTCCAGCTCAGCGAGCAAACCTACACCCTACAGGTAGTGTGGCTCGAGTCTCTGGGTGTATTGTGTAGTCTTGTTTGGGTTTGTTGTTTAGGATTCGGCAGACTGTGCTTATCCGGTACCTGTTCCTGAATGTGCTATCAAGTCATTTGTGTTCTGCTGCTGATGGGTGCAGGGTGCTGCAGTGTGTTGTGGTCTGTTTAAACATCCTGCTGCAGCTCTGTTTGTGGGTGTAGGGATGATTGCTCGTGTAGTTGAGTATCTGGTCTGTGTGTTGCTTTCCTGTAGATGCTGGTCTGCAGTTCTCCATTAACTGTTTGTTCCACTGGGACATCTCTGAAGGGGAGTCTGTTGTTGTTCAGACAAGAAATGATCAATTCATCACCAAATTTAATTATTTGGCAGCTGTTGCAGCAGTTTGGAACGTGAGCAGTGACTCTGGCCTGTGGAGGTAGTCACTTGGCTCCTAAATTGTCAACTGAATTTTAAGCTGCCATGGCTTGGCCTGTGGAGAGAGTCTGGTGGGAATGTAAGTTAACTGGCAGCCGGTAATTTGGTATTGAGCAGCGTGGACTGGGCTTGTGGAAGTAGTCAGCTGTGAGAAATTAATTAGCAAAACCTTTTGCAACAAATCTGATTCACCTTGAGCCCAGACTTGTCACGAACCTGTTCTCACTAGGAGAAAGACAGCCAGGTAGAGAAAGTTAGGCACAGTATGTGGAAAGACCACTCATCAAATTCTCGCTTTACTCCTGATAGATCCACAGCTCAAAGGGAACTGACTGGGGCCCCAGCTGTGTTGTCCCTGTCCTGTGTTGTCTCAGTGTGTGTTTCGGGTGTGTCTGCTTGTTCTGCGGTTACTGAGGGCTTGCCTTGTTAATTCCAGGTGTCCCATCTGGCCGGGTTTGGTCAGCGCTGAAGTGTCTGTTTACTTTGTGGTCAGTGATTACATGCTCGATTATCCTTTACTGCTGAACCGGTCACTCACTCACTGTCTGGGTGTTCTGTTAGTTCTGGTGTTTTTTCCTTGAAACCAAAAATATAGCACTTACAAATCGACCCAAAACATCCAGGACGCCATGGGAGCACAGGCATCCACCCTCAGCCAGGAGGTGCCAGCTGTGGGAGCTGGGCAAACCCAACCACATGGTGAGACCGGCCCGGGGCCAAAAATGAACAGGAGGACCCTGAAAAGGCATGGTCAATATTTAAACTACAAGGTGGTAGGAGATGGTCTTGTTCCCCCTGGGTAACCAGCAGACCCCCGTGCTAAAAGACACAGGGGACAGCAGGTACGTTCTCCCCTTCACAAGGGACCTTTACTCCTGGTCCCAAGGGCTCCTTCAAGATTGACAAAATTGATTACTGGACACAGCCATTACGGGGATCCCTCATGGGACACTGTCGACATGTCTCGCAAAATTTCGGGACATTGCCAAACCCCACCAGCCCCCTAAAGTTAAAGGCCGCAGCAATAAAACCCCGACTGCAGAGACCCCTACGCCCCACAATACCCTAAACTTCCCGTACCAGCCCCAGAGGCAGACTCGCTGCTGAATGAAGTGGCTGCCTTTGTTATTCCCATCCCCCAGCCCACAGCAGGACACAGCAGCCACTGAGCAGCCTGACTCACTACCGCTACCCAACCCAGATAATAACCCCAGGGTCACACGCAGCACAGCTGCTGCCCTGAGAAACCAGGGCACTGAATACCAACTTCCTCTTATTATGATTGGATCTACTCCCCTTGATACACCCTGGACCCACACAGAGGTCCGGGCCATGTTGCAAGATGCCCCAGACCCATTGCAACGACCCCTCGCATTTTATAATTGGCTGCTACAAAATTTCCACCATTTACAACTGTCTGCCCCAGGATGTGCAGACCCTGTTACAACTCACCTATGGTACCCACTGGGTGACCATTTCCCCCCTACCACTAACTTCCCCACCTGACCCTGGGACACTGCTGCAGACCGGGACAGATGGATGGAGGTGGGGAAAAGCCCGTGTAAGACAGCACGCAGACTTTGGGGCTGTTACCCGGTGTCTGCAGAGGACAGACCAGCCCCTGCCAGACTTCATTGCCTGCTTTAGGGAGGTCTGGGACACCTAACAATGACAGAGCCCCACAGCTATCCCAAAGCCCCGAGGGCAGTTTCACAACCCAGCAATACCAAAGGCACAGAAAGGACAGGTCAGACAGAGGCACCAGCAAGGGCATTACTCCCAGAACAGGACAATGGAAGCACCTCACCCCTTCAGTGGGGACATGAACAACTACCTCTGAAGGGGAATGGACCCATCTATACTGTCAGGATGTTGCATTCTGTGAACGAACAGGACATTCACCAATAACTGGTTTCCAATTAGCATCCTTGTAACGAGATTACTCCATTTCCAGATACATTGTAGTTTCCCCATTTGTTAACCAGCCACTTTTTTTTTTATCCTATTACAGTTCCCTTTATTAACCATCCAGTCTCTTAGTATTTAGCTGTGGCTTCAGCAGGACCCACCTACTGAGTGGTGCCCTGTTATACGATAGCAAATGAACCTTTTTTAATCCCAGTTTATGGGGTTACCGTTGTCCATGTGACTGTCCTGTCTCTGGGGGAGCTGTCTGCATCCCCATGGTGAGCATGAACTGCTGGACCCTCGCTGGGCTGAGGTAGCTATCCAGGCCCTCACTGGGGTCATTTACCTGCTCTGGGGTCATTGAGCCAAGGCAAGGGTCCGCACCGTCCAGTTCTGTGTCTGCTCTTTACTGCACTCACCATACATGATGGATCGTGTCCATTGAGATTTTAACGTCGCTCGTCGACGAGTGAAAAACCCCTATCCAGCGAAACCACAGCCAGAAGATCTAAAAGGGGGCGGTAAAAGAAAATAAAATTAAAATGACATTGTGAAGCAGAGTTTCAGGGAGGCGAGGGATGAGCTAAGGTTATCAACTGTTAGACTGAGTTACCACTCCTCCCTTGTTGCGTTAAGCGTGGATTTTATTTATTACCACCTGGTTTACCCACCAATTAACCGAAGTGATCTAAAATACAACAATTTTATTAATAAAATTTTAAAATTTAACACTAATTAAAACCAACCTATTTAAAACTATTTAAAATACTACTAAAACTATTAAAACAAATAAACGAATTTAAAACAACGCGACTTAAAAACAAAATAAGTCGATCGGAGCTATTACGAGTCCATAAAAATCCGTAAAAGCTCGAGGGTCACAGATAAAGTTAGGCTTGTGATGTTCTGTGCAAATGATTTAAATTTTGCAATCCCGATGTCTTTCATCAATTCCGAATTCTTCTCATACCATTTCCCACGGGCTCCCATCACAAACCCGTAAAAAGATATTTTTCCTCCACCAGTGAGGTCCATTATCTCTTTATCCAAGTGTCTATATTTCTTTATCTTTTCCTCCCACGCTGATTCGAGAGAATTTATTTGAAGGTCTGATCTCAGTCACATCTACCACCACGATCTGCTGTTCCTTCTTCAAGATTAGGCCTGGTATCCAAAGTTTCCCAGACACATCTTTGATTCGTGGCTCTACAAATATAGTCCACCCGTTTTTCTTAACAAATTTAACTAATTCCTCTACTATCCTATTGTGCCTCTTGATTCTCACATTCTTCACATACGGGCACCAACCAGAAATATGTGCGACTGTTTCAGAGATATCATTACATTCTCCTGCAATTTTTAACGTTGAACGGCCTGCCATATGACAAAGACGCCCGCGTTGGAAATAGATTCGCTCGTAACAAGATCGAACTAATAACTTTGGACGTCTTCATAAATTGTATCTTTTGCAACCAATTGTTGGATATACTATCATTTTTGTAATAGTGGGCACCTGCCCCTTGACAAGGGAGGGTCATCCATCTCTGCATCTCTATTAATCTCCAAATTGCATAGTTGGTATTGGCAAATTCCTCCATCCCATCTTCACTCTCCTCAATGATAGCATCCACTTCATCCGCTCCTCGATTAATATTTGGATTCCAGATGTTTTCCATAACCTTTAATTTACTCAGTTTATGCATTTTCTCTGCCACACTATTACCTTCAAACCGAAATGACGCATGCAATACTTCATCTTCCGATTTCTGTAGCGTTCCGTATTTCCGCATAATCGAGATCGGAATGAAGGTTGACCATCTATTTAACGCCAGGCCGCCGTCACGGGATTTAGCATAAAGCCCTCCATCCGTGATAGATTGCGGAAGGTGTAAAATCTCCTTCGCCGCGCTTTTAATAATATTACCTAATTTAAGATAATTAAAAGAAACCTCTGATAAAACTAAATAATAATGTCGCCTAGGAATAAAATAGGTTTTTAAAAATTTATTTTTTACACCGGTTTTAGGGGGGGATCTTTTTAAATTCCTTATCCATACATCCAGTTGGTTTTCCCAATCAGCTTTACTAATTCCTAACCACGGATCTATTTTAGCCCCCAAATATTTATCTGTAGTTCCCGGTTCTATAAATTGTATACTCCCTTCGTTCAATTTCCAATTTGATTTATCGTTGAATATAAATGTCTTGTTCCTATAAGAGACGTAAAATCCTTTAATTTTCTTAATATTTACTTCCATCCCCGTATTCTTACAAAATTTTTCGACCACTTTTAAATTATACACCATACCCTCATACGATTGGCTAATTAGAGCTAAGTTGTCCGCAAACGCTAACGTTGCACAATGACAACTATTCCCATCTACTCCGAGGAATATTCCCTTTTGCTTTTCCCCAATGGTGCTAATTAACGGGTCCATTACAATATTAAAAAGGATCAGTGACAGTGCGTCACCTTGCTTTACTCCTCGTAAAATCTGAATGTTTCCGGTTTTACACATAACTTTACTCATGTGGAAGGTTTTATTCTCGTATAGATTTGTAATTAATTTAATAAATATTGACGGGAGCTGGAGTCTTTTCAACGCTATAATAATTAATTTATGACCTACTGTGTCAAAGGCTTTAGCTAAGTCTATAAAGACTACTGAGAGATTCCTTTTTATTCTTTTTAGCACCATTCATAATGTTTTCCAGGATTTTTATATTCTCTTCACATCCTGCAACACCGGTCATAAAACCTTTCTGCCGTTTATTCAGATTTATCACTTTACTTCACCTGTTCGCCACGATTTTAGTGAAAATCCTGACCATAACTGGCCCTATCGTAATCGGCCTCCAATTATTTATATCTTTTAATTCTTCTTCATTGTTCACTTTAGGGATCAGAACCGTTCTGCTAATTTTTAATTGATCTGGAATTTTACCAGTTTTAATCCAAATGGTGTATAGTCTCGGCAGTAGCGAATTATCCTTATTAAACACTGGAATTATTTCCCTCAGCGTTACACTATCTGGTCCTGCAGCGGTTTTCACGTCCATCGTCTTTACGGCCCGATCAACGCCTTCCACCGTTACAGGACCAGTCAGAGCACCAACTAAAGATCCCTCTCCTTGACTTTTATATTTAACAAAACCTCTTAGATTATTCTTTTCATTTAAGTTTGTTAGTCTCTTTTTAAAATACTCTTCTAAATCTTCCTTACTCAGGGGACATTCACTCTTAACTGGGGCCCCCATTAGGGTTCTTGCTAAATATTGTCTCTTGGTTTTATAGAGGACTTGCATTTCTTTAAATTCTCCTTTCTTTCTACTATACCTTTTCTTGGCGTTATTATCATTCTTATTCTTCCTTTGTTCACTCTCCTTTTGTTTAAAACTTACTCGTTTACTATGAGTTGTCTTGTTACTTTTACCTTCCTCCTTCTTCTTTCCTAATTTATCCAGTATCACACCCATGATCTTCTCGTGTTCCTTACTACCCATTTTATTCTTGCCCAAGTCGTCTTCAATTATTCTTAGCAATTCTGTTATTGACCCATCACTAGAACCTGGACATTCCATAACGTTAGTCTTCTCCTGACCATTTTGTTCATTCCCATTCTCCTCCTCCAAAATCCTATTTGACATCAGGTCATTATCATCCATTTCCTCACCATCACTAACCTTAAGGAACACTTCTGAATCTAAATCCTTATCACTAGTTTTATTCTTCTAAAAAATCGCCTTTTATCAGAGATTTGTTTTGCGGTTTTAGAACCGATTTTCTCTGCAATAATTTTATTAATATTTCTACAACCAACAAATTCTAATTCTAGTTGTTGCAACCTCTCTACCTCTTCTTTCGACCACACTCCCCTCTTATTACCTTCCCTATTATCTATCCTATCCTTAATCACGGTCTTACCTTTTTTCCTTTTTTCATTCCTCAAGATGGGGTGTGTATGTCTTTCGTGTTGCCCCAACCCTCTGGCTGATTTAAATTTTAACGGGCATAATTCACATTGGTATGATTTTTCTAATTCACCTTCTACATTATTAACACTAGTACTATTACTAGTACCAAGACTAACAATATCACTCTTAGTACATTTTGGGTAGTGGCATGCTACTGCCTGATAACTCCCTTCCCATTTACATGTGTTACATCTAATACTTACCGATTTAATACATTTACATATTTGTAAATGTTTCCTAAACATCCCTGTGGTGTTATAAATATTATTGCAATAACTACATTTAAAATCTTCTATAGGGTAATTAATTGTTACTTCTAGTTTCTCGGTTTCTTTAATTAACGGGTGAATAATCCTCCCCTCATCTCTCTCCTCGTTACTCTCTAAAACTCTGCTTCAACTAAAAACAAAAGACCCGTTAAAATTCGAATTAAAAATCGTCCGGCTGTTAAATGCACATGGCTGTAGAGGGGCCTTCTCTAGCAGCCTTTCCCTTCGAATCATGTCCTGATTATTCTGGACCATGTTAATGGCTCCCTCGTGCCTGCCCGAGGACAGCCTGGCCGGAAAAATTCTTAAAGTCTCTTCCGTCTGAGTTTGAGTCGAGACGGGATCGCCCAGTCCGTTTTTGGCTCATACATTTAGCACATGGAGCCGCCAAAAGCAACGTGCGGGGCGGTATTTACCCGGTCTCCCACCCAACCGGATACTTTGGAATCGGCCATAATTGCCTCTGCCAAATTTGGTTCCAATCAGACCGAATGGTCACCAGCAGTCTCGTATCTTTTCTGGAGGTCGTATTAGCCGGCCTGGTCCGAGTAATGCTCAAGCGACGGATAAAACAATAAAAACCGCCCGCGGCGTATAGCGCTGGTGAAGTCAAGTTAAAACCAAAGATAAAATCGATGGTAAAAACACTGATAAGACCAGACTAAAACACCACAAAACAATTTAAAATCGCCTTCCCCTCAAGAGCTTCCTCATACAGGCCGTTACCAGGGGGAACCACGTGGAGGTTCGACCTTACTTTGTAATCGGTAAAAATATGTAGAAACGATCACAAAGGTGACTACGCAGGCACCGGTCGGAGACCAACAACCATAAAAACACTGTAGTCACATCTTTTTACTACACTCACCATACCTGACGGATCGTGTCCATTCCGAGTTTTAACGTCGCTCGTTGACCAGTGAAAGACCCCTATCCAGCGAAACCACAGCCAGATGACCTAAAAGGGAACGGTAATAAAAAATAAAAAATTAAAATGACATTGACATTGTCAAGCAGAATTTCAGCGAAGGAAGGGATGAGCTCGGGTTATTAACCGTTCAACAGGATTACCACTCATCCTTTGTTGCGTGAAGCGTGCATTTTATTTATTACCACCTAAATTACCCACCACCAATTAACATAAGTGATCTAAAATCATACAATTTTATTATTTAAAATCTAAAAATTTACCTATACATAAAATCAACCTATTTAAAACTATTTAGAATACTACTAAAACTATTAAAACAGTTAAAAAAATTAAAACAACCATACTTAAAAGATAAAATACGTCGATCGGAGTTCCTACGAGTCCATAAAAATCTGTAAAAGTTCAAGGGTCAAAGACAAAGTTAGGCTTGTGATCTTTTGTGCAAAAGATCTAAATTTTGCCATCCCGAGGCTTTTCATCAAATCCGCGTTCTTTTCATACCATTTCCGCCGGGCTCCCATCACAAACCCATAAAAAGATACGGTTCCACCTCCAGTGAGGTCCATTATCTCTTTATCCAGATGTTTATATTTCTTTATCTTCTCCTCCCACGCTTGTTCGAGAGAGTTCATTTGAAAATCTGATCTTACAGTAACATCGACCACCACAATCTGTGTTTGTTCCTTCAAGACAAGGTCTGGGATCCAGAGTTTCCCAGACACATCTTTAATTCGTGGTTCAACAAATATTGTCCACCCGTTCTTCTTAACCAACCTAACTAACTCCTCTGTAATCTTATTATGCCTCTTAATTCTCATGTTCTTCATATATGGGCACCACCCCGAAATATGTGCGACCGTCTGAGACCTCGTTACACCTTATACAATATTTAATATTAAACGGCCTGCCATATGACAAAGACGCTCTTGTTGGAAACAGATTCGTTCTCAACAGAATTGAACTAATCGCTTTGGACGACTTCATAAATTGCATTTCCTTCAGCCAACTATTGGATATGCTATCGTTTTTATAATAGTGAACTCCTGCCCCTTGACAGGGAAGGGCCATCCATTTCTGCATCTCTATTACCCTCCAATTTGCATAATTGGTCCTAGCATATTCCTCCAATCCATCTTCACTATTTCCAACGATAGCATCCACCTCCTCCGATCCTCGATTAATATTCGGATTCCAAATATTTTCCATCACTTTTAATCTGCACAATTTGTACATTCTCTCAGCCACACTACTTCCATCAAATCGAAATGAAGCGCGTAAAACCTCATCTTCCGATTTCTGTAGCGTTCCGTACTTCCGCATAATCGAGATCGGGATAAATGTTGACAATAGATTTATGGCCAGGCCACCATCACGGAATTTGGCATAAAGAACACCATCCGCGATGGATTGCGGAAGATGTAAGATCTCTTTCGCCGCACATTTAATAATATTATCTAGTTTGCTAAGATAATTTAAAGAAACCTCAGATAAAACTAAATAATAATATAACCTAGGAATAAAATACGATCTTAAAAGCTCTATTGTTTGAACCGGTTTTTGGGGGGAGCTCTTTAAATTCCTTAACCATACCTCCAATTGATTTTCCCACTCGGCTTTACTGATCCCTAACCACGGGTCAATTTTAGCCCCTAAATATTTATCTGTAGTACCAGGTTCTATAAATTGTACATTCCCTTCATTCAGTTTCCAGTTTAATCTATCATTGAATATAAAAGTCTTATTCTTACAGGTAAAGTAAAATCCTTTGGTCTTCTTAATATTTACCTCCAACCCCGTATTTTTACAAAATCTTTCCACTACTTTTAAATTACACGCCATCCCCTCATAAGATTGACTAATCAGGGCTATGTCATCCGCAAACGCTAACGTTGCGCAATGACAACTATTCCCCTCCGCTCCTAAAAATATTCCCTTTTGTATATCTTCAACAGTGCTAATTAGTGGAACCATTATAATATTAAACAAAATCGGTGATAATGCATCACCTTGCTTCACTCCACATAAAATCGGAATGTTTCCGGTTTTACAGTTAAAACCTTCAACATGAGTAAAGTTATTCTCATATAAATTTTTAATTAATTGGATAAATAACTACGGGAGTTGGAGTCTTTTCAATGCTGTAACGATTAATTTATGACCTACGGTGTCGAAGGCCTTAGCTCAGTCTATAAAGACTACAGCTAAATCCCTTTTATTCCTTTTCGCACCATTCATAATATTCTTCAATATCTTTATATTTTCTTCACATCCTGCGATGCCTGTTATAAATCCTTTGTCGTTTATTTAAATTAATTACTTAACTCAACCTACTCGCAATGATTTTAGTGAAAATCCTGAGCAAAATCGGTCTGATCGTAATCGCCCTCCAATTGTTAATATCCTTTAGTTCCTCCTCCTTGCTCACCTTCGGGATCAGAACCGTCCTACTAATCTTTAGTTGGTCTGGAATTTTACCACTCTTAATCCAAATGGACTATAGCCTAGGCAGCAGCGAATTGTCCTTATTAAACATTTTGATTATATCCCCCATCATTACCCTATCCGGACCTGCAGCGGTTTTCGTATCCATCGCCTTTACGGCACGATCGACCTCCTCCACCGTTACAGGAGCGGTCAGAGTATCGACCAGGGACCCCTCTCCTTGACCTCTATATTTAACAAAACCTCTTAAGTTGTTCTTCTCATTTACATTCATTAATCTCCTCTTAAAGTAATCTTCTAAGTCATCCTTATTCAGGGGACACTTATTCCTAACTGGAGCCCCCATTAAGGTTCTTGCCAAATATTGTCTTTTAGTTTTATAAAGGACCTGTATTTCTTTAAATTCTCCTTTCTTTTTACTGTATCTTTTCTTTGCTTTATTAACACTTATTCTCCCTTAATCCACTATCCCTTGGTTTAAAATTTACTTGTTTACTGTACGTTGTCTTATTACTAGTACCGTCCTTTTTCTTCTTTCCTATTTTTTCCAGGATCACTGCCATAATCTTATCGTGATCCTTCCTACCTGTTTTATTCTTGCCCAAGTCCTCCTCAATTAAACTTATTAATTCCATTATCGACCCACTTGGACAATCCAAAACATTAGTGTTCTCCTGGCTTTCCTCAATTTTTTTCCAACATCAAGTCATTATCCTCTCCTTCCTCGTCCTCACTAACATTAAGGAGTACTTCGAACTCTAGATCCTTATCATTAGTTTTGTTCTTCTTATTTAATAAGCGCCTTTTGTCAGAAAGTTACTTTGCGGTTTTAGAACAGAGTTTCTCTGCAATAATTTTGTTAATATTTCTGCAACCCACAAACTCTGACTCTAATTGTTGCAACCTCTCAACTTCTTCTTTTGACCACACCCCCTTCTTATTACATTCCACATTATCTCATCTGTCCTTAACCTCACCCTTACCTGTTTTCCTTTTTTCATTCCTTAAATGGGTGTGTGTGTCGTTCATGTTGCCCCAGGCCTCGAGCTGATTTAAATTTTAACGGGCATAATTTGCATTGATATAACTTTTCCAAATCCCTTTCCACATTATTAATACTATTACTACTACTAGTACCAAGACTCACATTAACACTCTTCGTACATTTTCGATCGTGGCACGCTACTGCCTGATAACTCCCCTCCCAATTACATTTATTACACCTAATCCTAACCGATTTGACTCCTTTACAAACTTGTGTTTCCTAAACGACCCCGTGGTATTATAAATATTTGTACAATAACTACATTTAAAATCTTCTATAGGGTAATTAATTATTACTTCTAGTTTCTCGGTTTCTTTAATTAATGGGTGAATAATCCTCCCCTCATCTCTCTCCTCATTACTCTCTGATACTCCGCTTCGACTAAAAACAAATGGCCCTTTAAAATTTGAATTAAAAATTGTCCGGCTGTTAAATGGACAGGACTGGAGAGGGGCCTTCTCTACCAGCCTTTCCCTTCGAACCATGTCCTGATTATTCTGGACCGTATTAACAGCTCCCTCGTGCCTGCCCGAGGACAGCCTTGCCGGAATAATTTTCGTAGTCTCTTCCGTCTGAGTTTGAGTCGAGACGGATATCCCAGTCCGTTTTTGGCTCACATTTTGCACACGGAGCCGCAACCGTGCGGGGCGGTTATTTACCCGGTCTCCCACCCAACCGGATACTTTGGAATCGACCATAATTGCCTCTGCCAAATTTGGTTCCAACCAGACCGAATGGTCACCAGCCGTCTCGTATCTTTTCTGGAGGTCGTATTAGCCGGCCTGGTCCGAGTAATGCTCAAACGACGGATGAAACAATAAAAACCGCCCGCGGCGTATAGCGTTGGTAAAGTCAAGTTAAAACCAAAGATAAAATCAATGGTAAAAACACTGATAAGACCAGACTAAAAGAGTTTAAAATCGCCTCCCGTCAAGAGCTTCCTCATACAGGCCGTTACCAGGGGAAACCACGTGGAGGTTCGACCTTACTTTGTAATCGGTAAAAATACGTAGAAACGATCACAAAGGTGACTACGCAGGCACCGGTCGGAGACCAACAACCATAAAAACACTGTAGTCACATCCCCCCATCACTGTAGTCACATCTTTATCTGCACTCCCCATGCACGATGGATCGTGTCCTTTTCGAGTTTTTACGTCGCTCGTCGACGAGTGGATACCCCTATCCAGCGAAACCACAGCCGGATGATCTAAAGGGAAGGGAAAAAATAATATAGAACCAGAATTACATCAAGGCGAGGGATGAGCTGGGTTATTCAACCGTTAAATAATTTTACCACTCATCACCAGTTGTGCCGAGCGTGTATTTTATTTATGACCCCAATTACCCACCACCCTTAATTAAGTGAATTAAAATTTAGATATAAAAAAACTAAAAAATTTAAAACAACTAGAATTACTAAAACCAAAATACTATTTAAAATTCTAAAAATCAAACTCTAAAAACAACCATTTTAAAAATTATAAATTATGTCAGACGGAGAAATTGAGTCCATAAAAATTCTCAGCAGCTCCAGGGTCAGAGATATAACAAGGTTTGTGATTTCTTGAGCGAACAATTTAAATTTCGCAATCCCAAGGCTCTTCTTAAGCTCGTCATTTTTTCCGAGCCATTTCCCTCGGAAGCCTATCACAAAACCGTAAAGTTATTTCTCCTCTACCTGTAAGGTCCATTATTTCATCCTTAAGATGTTTATATTTATTTATCTTTTCTTCCCAAGCTGCTTCCAAGGAGTTAATTTGAATGTCTGTTCTTATCGTCACATCAACTACTGCAATTTGATTTTCTTTCTTAAATATTAAATCAGGAATCCATAGTTTTCCAGTATTATCCTTGGCTCTACATAAATTGTCCACCCATTTTTCCTCACGAATTTAGTTCGTTCTTCTACTACTCTATTGTGCCTTTTTATTCGCATATCCTTAACGTAGGGGCACCAACCCGAGATATGCGCCAACGTCTCCAATGTTGTATTCCATCTTCTCCAAGCTTTAGTATTGAAGGGTCTTCCATATGACAGAGACGCCCTTGTAGGAAATAGGTTAGTCCTCAACAGGATCGAGTTAATCACTTTCGATGTTTTCATGTATTGTACCTTCTTTAACCAATTGTTTGAAATAGTATCATTTTTGTAGTAATGAGCGCCAGCTCCTTGACATGGGAGGGCTATCCATTTATCGATTTCCACTGCTCTCCAGGTCCTGTCGTTAACACGACTGAACTCCCCCACATCCTCATTACTCTCTTCTCCAATATTACTCGATTCTCCCGCTTCGATTGACATTCAGGTTCCAAATTAACTCCAATGCCTTTAATTTGCTTAATTTCCTCATCTTCTCTGCTACACTTTCACCCTCAAAACGAAATGAGGCATGCAAAATTTCATCTGTGGATTTGTGCACTGTCCCGAATTTTCTCCTGATCGAGATTGGGATAAAGGTTCCCAACCTGGTCAAAGCAAGACCTCCATCACGAACTTTGGCGTACAATACGCCGTCTGTAATTGATTGTGGAAGATGTAAAATTTCCTTGGCAGCATTTTTAATTATCATATCTAACTTATTAAGGTAATTGACCGAGGATTCTGATAAAATTAAATCATAAAATAATCTGGGTATAAAATAAGTTTTTAAAAGTTCTAATTTTTGTAATGGTTTCAAGGGCAATGTTTTTAAATTCCTGATCCAATTCTCTAACTGGCCTTCCCAGTCTGCTTGGCTAACGCCAATCCAGGGATCTAGTTTAGCACCTAAATATTTGTCTGTTTGCCCTGGTTCAATGAATTGAATAATCCCATCATTGAAGTTCCAATTGGCCTGTTCATTTAAAAATAAAGTTAAAACCTTTAGTCTTTTTAACGTTAACTTCTAATCCCGTATTAAAACAGAATCTTTCCACTAGTTTTAAATTGCCAATCATTCCCTCATAAGATTCACTAATTAGCGCTATATCATCCGCAAATGCTAGAGTAGCGCAATGATAACTTTTACCATGTCCTAAAAATATTCCCTTTTTCCTCTCTTCGATGGTTGTGATTAGAGGGTCCATTACTATGTTAAACAGAATAGGTGATAAAGCATCCCCTTGCTTTACCCCTCTTAAAATTTCTATTCGTTTTGCAATTAAAACCTTCAATCTGTGTAAAATTCTTTTCATACAAATTTTCTATTAATTTAATAAACAATGACAGGACCTGAAGTCTCCTAAGGGCCGTTAAAATTAATTTATGACCGACGGAATCAAACGCCTTTGCGAGGTCTACAAAGACGACTGATAAATCTTTCTTTTTCTTCTTAGCCCCTTTTATAATGTTTTCTAAAATTTTGATGTTCTCCTCGCAACCGGCTATGCCCGTCATAAAACCCTCCTGACGTTTATTAAGATTAATAACTTTACTTAATCTACCGGCCATTATCTTAGTGAATAACCTCAGCATAATTGGACCAATGGTAATTGGCCTCCAATTATTACTATCTTTTAATTCTTCTTCAATATTTACTTTGGGAATCAATACAGTCCGACTCCATTTCATACTATCTGGGATTTTACCAGTTTTAATCCACATTGTATAAATCCTAGGAAGTAATGTGTTATCTTTATTAAATATCTTAGTCACTTCTTTTAACGTCATCCTGTCGGGTCCAGCAGCGGTTTCGACGTCCATCGCCTGAATGGCCTGAATCTCGTCTTCTACCGTCACTGGGTCCGTCAGTACGACTTCCTCCAATCCTTCCCCACTTTTATCGTATTTAGCGAACCCTCTTAAATTGTTTTTCTCATTGACCCGAGTTAATCTTATTTTATAGTATTCCTCCAAATCTTCCTTACTAAGGGGACACTCACATTTGTATGGTGCCCCCATGAGGGTTCTTGCCAAGTCACGTCTATTTTTATTATATAACACTTGCATTTCTTTAAATCTTCCTTTTTTTTTCTACTAAACCTTTTTTTAGCATTATTCACCTTCCCTTTCTTACTATGCTCACTATCCTTTACTTTTACTCCTACCTTTTTACTCCTTTTTTAGGTGTTACACTATTTTTATTTGTTCCTATTTTTACCATTACTTTATCCATAATCTTATCCTAGTCCTGAATACCTCCCCTTGTCCTACCTATTCCATCCTCCATTATCTTGATTAAATCCTCCAATGATTTATCTCCGTACTCCATTCTTTCTATCCTATCAATACCTTCTTGAGTATTCTTATCCAGAGGCGTTTCTACCTCAACTATTCTTTGTTTCTAATTCCTCACCTTCCATTCCCTCCTCCTCACATATAGAATTAAGAATTTTTTCCTGATCCAGACCTATCGCCTCAAAGTTTTTATTTTTATCGTTCAATATCCTTCTCTTATCCGAGATCTGTTTCGCAGTTTTAGTCTCAAGTTTTCCCGCTATGAGTTTATTGATGCTTTTACATCCTTTAAATTCCGCTTCTAGAAGTTACAATTTTGCAACTTCCTCCACAGACCATGTCCCTTTCCTACCCTTATCGCTAGCTACCGTCTTTTCCTTACCCTCCTTAATTCCTTTTTTCCTTTTCTCATTCCTCAGCATGGGATGAGCATGCCTCTCATGCTGTCCTAACCCCCTAGCAGTTTTAAATCTCGATGGGCAAAGTTCACACTGGATTAGGCTGTCACCCCCTACTTCTTCTGTACTCACCAAGTTATTATTAATATTGCATTTAGGATAGTGGCAAGCTACCGCATGGTAGCTCCCTTCCCAACCACATTTACTACACTTTACTCGAACGGAATTTATCCCCTTACACACTTTTAAATGTTTCCTTAATTGCCCAGTTGTATTATAAATATTTATACAGTAGATACAACTAAAATTATCTATTGGATAGTTGATTACCACTTGTATTTTTTGAGTCTCCCTATTTATTGGGTGAATAATAAAGCTTCCATTCCTCTCCTTATTGTGCTCCAATTCTCCGCCTCGACTAAAATCAGTAGGCCCTTTAAAATTCAAATTAAAATAAGTCCGGTTATTTATTAGACTAGGTTGTAGAGGGGCCTTCTCTATCAAACCTGTAATTCGAACTTCGTCAAAATTACTCAAGGTATTTTTACCTGTTTCCTTGTGCCTGCCCAAGGAGAGCCTAGCCGGAGTAATAACTATAGTCTCTTCTGTCTGGATTGAGACAGACCGTCTAGTCAGAGTTTCGCGAGTACATTTAGCGCATGGAGCCGCCAATAACAACCATGCGGGGCGGTTATTTTCCCGGTTTCCCACCCAACCGGAATTTTCAGTATCGGCCATAATCGCCTCCACCAAATCGAGTTTAATTAATTAGACCGAAAGGTCACCAGCCGTCTCGTATCTTTTCTATAGGTCGTATTAGCCGGCCTGGTCAGAGTACTGCTCAAACGACGGGTAAAAGCATTAAAAACTGCCCACGGCAATCAGCACCGGTAATATCAGGTTAAAACCAAGGATAAAATCGATGGGAAAAACACAGATAAAACCAGATTAAAATACCACGAAACAATTTAAAATCGCTCCCCGTCAAGAGCTTCCTCATACAAGCCGTTACCAGGGGGAACCACGTGGAGGTTCGACCTGTTAAGACGGACCCATGGGGTCCCGTCTTTGCGTGTTCTTTCGGAAGGGGAGACTCACACTGGCAACTATGGTTAGATGTAGACAGCCGTTTATTCACAGAATCTTAACTGGTACATCGAATCTACAAGCATGCATTCGTTGGAGAAGGCGTTCTCCCTTCTCGTTCAAACTTGACACAATTATACTTCGCGCTGCCTGGAGTCCCCGGTCAGTTCGCCTTCCCCATTGGTCCATTCATCTACGCGCGCTGGGGATCCGTCCTCCTATTGGCCGCATCGAAGTGCCTGTCCAGCTCCTGCTGTGCTTGACAATGGCTCAGCCATCCCCGGGAGCGGTTCCGATCCCGTATTCAATAGTTCATTGTTTCAAGGAATTACTATGCGTCTGACAGGCTAGCCATTTTCAATAGTTTCAGTTTAACTAAATTGACAATTACACTTATCAACTTTAGACTTAAATAGAGCCATTCACACTTAACAGTTACAGGTTCCGATAGAGCAATTCACACTTGTCTAACAGTTACAGATTCCGATCGGTTTCTTTATTAATCCCGAGTTTCGATGGGGCAATTGATACTGGCTGGTATTTACAGGCTCCAAGATTTAATTAACATTATGCATATCCCTTACAAGCTCCAGCCAGGTAGTCATGCAGTCGCCAGCAGCAGCTCGCTTGGCTGTTGTTAACCATTTCAGGGCTGGAACTAGAAGTGTCTGTTGCAGAACTAGTGTCACCCTCCCTAGCCCTACATTAAACACCCCAGTGAAATCTCCCCAACATTCCCTCCCTTGGCCTCTACTGAGGCCACACCAAGGAGAAAGTGAGGTCTGCAGATGCTGGAGATCAAAGTTGAAACTTTATTGCTGGAACAGCACAGCAGGTCAGGCAGCATCCAGGGAACAGGAGATTCGACGTTTCGGGCACAGGCCACCAACCCATGTAAACATTAACGAACGTAAGAGGTCCGGAAGGGGGGGAAAGTAAACTACATCGGGTGCCACGTCTGCTGTCCAAAAAAAGTCCCAAGTGTAAATGCCCAGTCGCTACGGTGGTGTGTGTTTTGTCTTGTGTTTTTTTTAAAACAAACGAGAAAATGTAAGGGCATACTGCCCGCAGTCAGGTACACGCCAGCGATCGGAAAACCATTGGAACAGTGTACTGTGCCCCGGCCTTCCCGCCGGCCAGAATGGTTCACAGGCCTGCAGGCCCGTCCTGGCGTCTGATGTATGTACTGCAGGCCATGTGGTCGGAGGCAATCTCCTCCCAGTGCACAGCGCAATTGCACCTGTGCCAGGCTGACTCTTCGTGGACACAGCCTTAGAATTAGAGGGGGTCATTTCAGAACAGAAATGCGGAGACATTTCTTTAGCCAGAGAGTGGTGGGCCTGTGGAATTCATTGCCACGGAGTGCAGTGGAAGCCGGGACGCTAAATGTCTTCAAGGCCGAGATTGATAGATTCTTGTTGTCTAGAGGAATTAAGGGCTACGGGGAGAACGCTGGTAAGTGGAGCTGAAATGCGCATCAGCCATGATTGAATGGCGGAGTGGACTCGATGGGCCGAATGGCCTTACTTCCACTCCTATGTCTTATGGTCTTATGGACAGCAACCTCCATCTAGTTGCCGCTGAGGACAGAGCCGGGCAGTGGCAATCCGATCAAAACCCACGTAGAACCTCCGATTGCAGTGTAGTAGTCACTGGTGTGATCAGCAGTTGGATCCCGGGGCATACAGTACCTCTCGGCCCCTGACTGCAGCGTACAGTATAAGTCAAAGTGCTGCCAATGTAGGTGGGCAAAACTAACATGGAAGGGGTTTATTTTTTTTGAACAGCAGATGTTACACTGAGGGAGAAGGGATAGTATTGGGTAGTAGGGGAAAAAAGGAGCATAAGCACACACCTATTGGAACCCCGTACCCTACGGAAATAGACAAACCTGAAATAGACCTGTCACCGTGAGCAGTGTGAATTGCCGTACATTAATGAGAGTCCCCCGTCTACCGGGAACGGACATGCACGCAAACTGCAGCATCTGTATCTATCCAAGAGAAAAAAAATCATTGTAACCCGCAAACGTATGTTCCCAGTTGAGAGAAAAAAATCAGTATAAACCGCGAGCACCTGAACACCAGCAATGACCCCCACCCAGAGGCAATCCGGCTGTCAGCTGAGGAAGCTTTCTAGGATTTAAGTCCCCGAATCAGCAGGAGTTCCCCCGCAGCCCGCCAGCTTTGTAAACATATTAGAGGCACTTGAAAAGTGATTACCTAGAACTCGAGCAATTTCACCACAGGCCGTCGGCTGTGTAGACGGCAAGGGCCCTTGAGGTAAAAGCCGGGTGAGTTCCTGATTTAAACGGACAGATGACATAGCCCGGGGTCTGTGGAATACAGTACCCCCACCCGGGTGAAAGTGAGGGAATCTGGCACTAGGGTTACAGGGGAAAGTCGTAGATAGTCTTGCGACTCATTACCCGTGATGTCGCATGTAACGTGTGCGGGTTTTGGAGCGTACCCTCTCGCTGGGCAGTTTCAGCTGGAGGCCGGTCCAGCATCACCGCCTGGTATGCGGGCGAGGAGGCATCTGTTCCTGATAGGGCACGATCAATAGTGCGTGTTACCAGTGTCCTGATACACGGAATGCAGCAACACCCGCAAGTGACAAGAATATCTACCGAGATGCACACCCCCATGGCCAGCTGCCCCAGCAGAGTCCCCCATCTCCCAAATGTGGCGTTCAGCCAGTCGACGACTGGATTTTTGACCCCCGATTGGTGCTTCAGCTCAGCAGCCAGGGTTCGGAGCTTCCCCAGGGTCTTAGTGAGTTTGCCACCTGGGCCTGTGTTGTTTGATATGGCTGTACAGCACATGGTCCCAAACAGTGCACATACACCTCCTTTTTCGGCAAGTAACGTGTCCAAAGCCATCCTATTTTGTAAGGTCATGAGGGAGGACTGTGCAAGCTGTTCATGGATGGCGTCAACTGCATCCCGGGTTAGGTCGGTAAACCTCTGCATATTGTAGTGGAGGAGGTTGATTCTGTTAACGTTTTTATTAACCGTGATCGGGAAAATGGCGGAAAAAAGGGGAAAACTTTCAAAACCCGCAGCAATCTCATCCACCAGCTTGTATTCCTCGGGGATATTTCTGGCCTGCCCAATGGCATCAATCCAGACCCCATCCGAATTCTTGAAATCCAACAGCGGGTCAACAGCCCGTCTGTGTCGGGTCAGAGAGGCGAGCCCAGGCGGGGGCTCGTGGAGGGTGTAATCTCCCGGGGCCCGCGGGGAGATGAAGAGCGGGATATTGAGGGTGACCAGGACACAGCTCCCTTCCCAATTTAGGGGCAACCAATTGTACAGAATCCGTCCTCCGCAGTACCACCACAAGTCCACGCGGCTCACTGTTAGTGCTGCCGCTCGGCTTCCTGTAAGCACCCAGGTTCTGCTGCAGCTTGCCCTGTCTACGCTGCCAACTGGATATCCTCGGGTAAGTGGTGTGGGGTTGATGAAGCATGTGAAGTTTACTAGCGGGTGTACAACGAAGTCAGGAGGGGTAACGTTTGCCGGTGCCATCGGGAAGTACTGTTCCCATGACCTGCACTTCAATGTAGGGTTAGTCTCGGACATTAGTTCGACCGCACAGCCCATGTGGCCGTCTTCAAATGGGGTCCTACTCATTCTCAGGCCGGGCCGCCCCCCCCGCGCAAACCCAGCAGTGGTCGTGGCCTGCCTGTCGTGAAAACTGGATGACTCGATCCAGCCAGGTATTTGTCTCCATGTAGCCAGTGGCAGGTGCGATCTGCTCTCGGGGATCAACCAGCTTAGTCAGCTTGCGCGATTCAAACTCTGCAACTATACCAGGCACCGGCCGGGGGGGATGGTTATCCCGGTTGAACGGGACCCCCAGCTGATCCTGGGAAGAACCAGGCATTCCCAGATTTATTCGGATAATCCCCTCCGGGTCTTTCCCCGTGACTGCAACCCTAATTGCCAAATAGAGGATTTTCGCGCGGGCTGCATCTGACTGGTCGGATTCGTGCCCCCGTGCCCAGCAGGTGTCACTGGACCACCCTGTCATGATCATGGGATTGGAGAGTCCGGGCTTGACTCGGAGAAGCAGAGTTCTTCCGAGCTTGCGAGCCAGAGACTCGCCCTCTCCTGAGGGAGAGTTTTCTGCTAAAGTCCAAGTATTCTGCTCGTATCGGGGTGCTGGTGTAAGCCTGCCCCCACCAAACATCATCCCAGGAGGCACACATGCGGCGTGTACGGATGTCTTTCGGATATCCGTAGCATTTGTGCAAGATGCGGGGGGCGCATGAGCAAGGACACATGTATACACTGTAAGCTGTTCATCCCTCCTCTGAGTCAGTCCCCCCACAGTCTATCACATCGCACAGATCGAACTGGAAAGTCTTATCCTGCGCGGGGTCTGCGTGTATGGTAACCATTGCTCCACATGAATCCCTTGAAGCCTGCATGGACAGTCTTACCACTAGGCAGAAACCCAGCCAGTTCAGGAGTCTGTTACTTTCCCTAATTTTCCAGCTCCTTGGCGGGCGTGACCTCCGCAACCGGAGTCAGAGTAGTGTTAGGCTTTCCTGACCTGGAGCAATGAGAGAAATTGTGCCAGTTATTGTCCCCCTCCCGGTTCACCCTCAAGGCGTTGGCAGCGACCCCCGTCACTGGGTAGGGGCCATGCCACCGCCCCTCATCCCAGGTCGTACGGCCCATCTGCCGGAGGTAGACCTTGTCCCCCTCGAAGGGGTCGGGACCTGTCGGGGGTGTCCGGCCGTGCAGCCGTAACCTAATTGGATATTAGCCGGACCATTTCCCCCAGTACTTGCATGTACTGTGTCATGTCCTGATTCATTGTAACCCAATCTGTTTCCCACAGGGGTGATGTTCGGGGGCCAGGCATGGAGCGACCTGTCAGGATTTCATGGGGTGTCAGGAAGGTATCGCCACTCCTTTCCTGCCTCATTGACAGCAAGGCGAGGGGGAGTGCCTGCACCCACGTCAATGCAGTCCCTGCCATGACCTTGGCAATCTTGTCTTTAAGCGTGCGATTGGCCCTCTCTACTAACCCCTGACTCTCAGGGTGGTGGACACTGCCGTAGCGGTGAGGTATCCCTCGAGTAGCCTCCACCCGGGCAAGATGTTCGTTTTTAAAATGTGTTCCATTGTCTGTGCAGATTTTTCGGGGGACGCCAGAGCGGGGAATCAGTTCCTTTGTGAGCCACTTCACAACAACTTCCCCATCCTCTGTCTTTGTAGGAGTTGCCTCCATCCACCGGGACAATCTGTCCACTACGACTAGCATGTATCTGTATTTATCTGGGGTCCTCCATTTGACTCCCATGTCCGTCAAGTCCGTGCAGATCTCCTGCCACGGCCCTGTCGGGGTTGGGAATTTTAACATCGGGTGTGGGAGAACTCTCCTGGTGTTGTACTCATTACACACCCTG
Organism: Chiloscyllium plagiosum; assembly: GCF_037043375.1. Classification (NCBI taxonomy): domain Eukaryota; kingdom Metazoa; phylum Chordata; class Chondrichthyes; order Orectolobiformes; family Hemiscylliidae; genus Chiloscyllium; species Chiloscyllium plagiosum. The sequence continues at coordinate 127,113,109 of NW_028270143.1, read as the reverse complement.
CACTCAGCCCTCAGGTTCTCTATATGTTCCCGCAGCCGGGGTGCCCACCAGTGGTTCTGGACGGTTCTTACAACTTGGGCAACTCCCACGTGTGTTGGCCCATGTATTTCAGAGAAAAGTGTTGCCAGGAGAGCCCTTGGGGCCACTACCTCTCCTCCCGGGGATCGCCAAAGGGGCTGTTGAGACCCTTCGACCTCCACATACTGTCGGACTGCGCCTTTATTCTCCCATTCCCTGACCTCAGCACTGCTCGCCCGTCCCTGCAGCTCACACAGATGCCTAATGGCATCAACCCTAGCCGCCTCCCCAGGGGAATCACTGCTACCCTCCCCCTGCCCGGGACTCTGTTGGGTGTCTGTCCCTGACCTCAGGGTGACCATCTGCACTGCGAGCTTGGCTGCCCTGTCAGCTGCATCATTTCCCAGCGCTTCCCTGGTACGTAAGGCAGAGTGTCCTTGCACTTTCACTACTGCCACTTCCCTTGGACGATGCACTGCCTGGAGCAACCGTCGCAAACTCTGGTCGTGTTTTACCGGCCTCCCCGTGCTGGTTTTAAAACCACGTCTAACCCATGCTGTGCCCTCTACGTGGGCTGCGGCCCATGCATAATTGGAGTCAGTGAAGATGTTAACTCGGTGTCCCTCACTCAGTTCTAATGCCCTTGTCAGGGCTGTAATCTCTGCTAGCTGTGCAGACGCAGGCTGTGGGATTTCCCCAGACTCGATGGTATCCTATACCCCCCCCGAATCTCTGACCACTGCATACGAGGCTCGTACGCCGCCTGCTTCCCGACGGCTGCTGCCATCGGTGTACAGGTCCCAGTCTGCCTCGGCCAGGGGTTCTGTGTGCAACCCCTTACGTATCCTCCTCTCCTCAGCCACTCTGGCCACACAGTCGTGGGTCTTCAAGGATCCCCCATTCACTCCCACCATCATATTCCTAGTACTTCCCCTATCGGATGCAAACGTAATGTGCGGTGATAGAAGGGCATTCTCAATTCTAACCTGCCGCCCAGCTGAAAAGCTGAATGAGTTGGAGGCCAGAAAGGCTCCTATGCTGTGATCTGTGTGAATAGTCAAGGGATGGCAGAGTACTAGATGGTCAGTGTTGTTGACCGCTTTCGTTACTGCTGCCACAAATCTGGCACAGCCTGGCTGCCCTGTCTCAATGGGCTCCAAACGGCAGCTGTAATACCCCAGCACTCTCCTGCAGCCTCGGTCCTTTTGGTAGAGGACGGCGTTTACTATCCCCTCAGTCTCTGCCACGTCCAGGTGGAAACCTTTCTTATAGTCTGGGTGCGCTAGCGTGGCCGCTGCTCCCAAAGCTTGCTTCACCTCCTTGAATGATTTCTCTCTCTCCGCGTTCCATCGCAACTGACTCTTGAGCCTCTTTGCCCCAACCTCCGTGATCATTTCCCTGAGTGGGGATGTCATAGTCACAAAGTCAGGGACGTAGGTGCGAGAATACCCACATAACCCCAGGAAGGCCATCATGTCCTGTACTGTTATAGGGGTGCCATAGGAGAGGATCGCTTCCCTGTGCGCTCTTGAAAGTGTGGTGCCCCCTTTTCCTACTATCCGTCCCATAAAGGATACTGATTTCCGGGCTATCTGGCACTTTTCCCGTTTCAGTTTAAAACCGGCTGCCACAAGGGTGTCCAGCAAGGTGTGGACTGCCTCCAAATTTTGGGTGTCAGTTTCACTGGCAATCAACAAATCATCGACAAACTGTATGATTGTGGTGCTGGTGGGAAGCGATATCTGTTTAAGTATAGGGGTCAAAGCCGCACTAAACAGGCCTGGGGAGTCTTTGTACCCCTGTGGGAGGCGATTGTATGTGTACCGCTCTCCCTCGACGGTGAAGGCAAACCACTCCTGACACTCTGGGTGCAGTGGGAGGCAGAAGAAAGCGTTAGCCAGGTCTATGACAGAGAAAAAGCGGCTGGCAGGCGTGAGCGCCTGCAGGGCAACGTAGGGGTCAGGGACCTTCAGGTTTAAAGTCTCCGTGGCTTCATTTATCCTTCGGAGTTCATGGACCATGCGCCACCCTTTACCCATCCCGTTGGAGACGGGAAGCATTAGCGTATTCCAGTGTCCCCCCACCCCCTTCATTTTCCTGAGGACCCCCACTTCTAGCAGTCCCCGGATTGTTGGGCGAATCCCTTCCCTCTGTTCTAAGGTGAGAGGATATTGTGTCACCCAGATGCAGCGTTTAACGGAAGGTTTCAGCTGCAGGTGGACTGCCCTGTCCAGTTGGCCAGTGTCCTGTGGGTGTACCGTCCAGAGGACGGGGTCTATATCACGCAGCAGTTGTGCCGCTTTCCAGTGGTCGACATTGTCCAAAGGAGAGACCTGTCCACCGCCATTTTTTCGTAAACCCCTTCTTCTAGCACATCGATGGGGCGTCTCTGGAAGCAGCCATCCAGTGACACCTCATCGAGGCCTTCTCCAATTTTTTGGTACTCGCATCGTAGTGCGGCAAGGACCATGGGTCCCAGGTTACGGGCCTTTGATCCGGGTGCTATTGCGAGTGTGACATGCGGGGCAGCCTGTTCCCCTAGCTGATACCACTCTGCCTGGTCCGGATGCAGGCTGACTGCAGCGGCAATCCCTTCCTTCCCGGCGACGAGATACGTGAGTTTAACCATACCCCTTCTATCCCCCAGGTAGGCATTGAAGCGGTCGTCGTACTCAGGGTCATAATGGGTGACATAATTTAGCGTTACGTGGTAGGGGTTTTTTGGGGGGAGGTATGTCTGGGAGCCTGGAATAGATGGGAGCCAGTTTTCAAATACCCCCATCAATCCCCTTCCCTCCAACGCGTACAACAGCCGAATCCAGTAAATGTCTACAGATGTAACTCGCGGGTCCCCTGAAGTGGGGGCAAGCAAGAATTGTCCCATTCCCCTTAAGTCCAGGGAGGGATCCCCAGGCCAGAGGAGTCGCAACCCCTCAGTTGAACAGTGGATGCAGACCCCTAACTTGATAAGAGCATCCCTCGCCAGCAGGTTAGCTGGACACTTTGGGGCAAGGAGTAGGGGCAGAGAGATCTTTTGTTCCCCGATGGTTATTGTTGCTGGCACGGTGTAAGGCTGTTCCTCGACCATCCCCGAGAATCCCACTGTCTCCAGTATCCTGTCCGAGAGGGTCAGGCCCCTTGGTAATTTAGTAATTGTGGAGGCAGATGCCCCTGTGTCAATCAGAAATAGGAAGTTCTCCCCACACACCTTCCCTCGAATCATAGGGGGTCTATTGGGGGGTGTCGCTTTGAGGGCCAGGGGACTGCAAGATTCTCGTGGGCACCGTCAGCACTCTTCCTCAGACCACTGGGAGTAGCTGTACTCCTCGTCGGGCCCCATCAGTGCACCCTGTACCACCCCTTGTGTTCCCCTGCCCCGGGTCTGAACCCAACCTCTCCGTTTATTCGTATCCCGGGGTCTCTCATTACTGTCCCGACTATCCCGTTCCCCGGGACTCAGTCCCGAGTGTTTAGTCATGAATCGATCTTCCCTTCTCTTGTCACACTCGCGGGCGAAATGTCCAATCCCATTGCAGGACCAACACCTCACCCTCTGGTCACAGTTTTGAAAGTAATGGTCAGTTCCCTTACATGTCCAGCAGTGATCGCGCTGCCTTCCCCCCCCGGAACCGCCTCTGTGCGTCTGAAGATAGCTGCTGTTGGCTGTCGTGGGCTGACACATCATGGCTGTCATATTCTGCCCTGTCAGGGCTGGGTCGTGGCAGGGCCTTGCGTGCATTGGGCTGTGGGGAACTGTACATCTGAGCGGCTGGAGGCCCGAGGCCCGAGCTCCCGCGCGGCGCTCTTTGCCCCCACCCGCTCTAAAATTTTCCCAAACTGCTCTAAGATCTGTATAGTCGTCTTGGAGGCCTGCCCTTCGGCTTTCATCTTTTCCGATGTACGGTGCCTGTTGAGATAGTGATGTACCTGTTTCCTCCATATGTCCTCCTTCATTGAATCCACCCCCACCACGTCTTTCAATTTGCTCTGCACTGGTGCAGGGAGTCCCTCGGTCACCCCCCTCCGAAAATGTGCTATTGCCAAGGGAGAGCTATCTGGCCTTTCACCTGTCCCAGCCTCCCATAGGTCCCAGGCCCTCCCCAGGTATTCATGTACGTCCTCCCCGTCCTTTAGTCTGAGGGTCCCCAACGCGTCCAGCGAGAAAGTAGTGGGGAAGCTGTCCCGCAGGGACCGCCAGATTAAATTTCGGTCGAGGTCAAACGAGACAGTTTCATCTGACCTGGAACACCGAGCCAGTCTTTCTGCCCTGATCAGCGCCTCCTCTGCTCGGATGCGTACCATTATGGTTCTAAAATCCGCCAGCGCTAGTTTCTCATGACAGGTCTCCCTCTCAAAAGTCGCTATCCAGGCAGACGCCCCGTTGGCAATCGGAGGAAGCCTCCTGACCAGGGCGTCTAGGTCTGTCCGTGACCAGGGGACGTACTTCTCTACCCCCATACTAGTGGCGAGGAGAGGCGCTTGAACGGGCGGCATAGTGGCGAAGGTCCCCTGCATTGGGCTGCCGTGGGAGTGATGTGTAGGACCCCTTATCAAAATCCCCAATAATCTCCCCCTCGTCCCCCGAGGAGGTGGTATCTAGCTGGGAGTCATACTCGCTCCCTCCCTTCACAAGCTTGTTCTGGAGGCGAGCTCCCGTAACAATTAAAGTGTCCCCTTCTGCAGCAAAGGACCGACTGTCCCGCCGGGATTTTTGAATTCCCCGGGGTGCCCGTTCAGACTTGGCGGACTGGCTATTCATTGAAGCCAATTTGTCATGTCTTCCCAGGGAAGGGAACTTTGGGGCATGGGAGCCATCCTGTCCCAGCACGGGGCAGCAACCCTCCCCTTGTACCTCTACGTCCTGTACTTCCCATCTCTGTGGGATGCCGTCCGGCTGGCCGATCCGACACAGACTGCCCCCTGCCTTTACCATCCCCGTCCCGGCTGTGACCATTTCAGTGAGGGCGTTTAGTTTCTGCTCATGATTATTGAGCATACTCCAGTCGCTCTGTTACACGGTCTCGGACCGGGTCCTCGTACGCGATATTTCCCCCTAGAACTTTGACAACAGGCGCCAGTATGGTTGGCCCCTCGCAACGCGGTTGGAGCGGACACAGTGGTGCCCCGCTGGAGGCCCGAGCTCCCGCGTGGTGCTCTTTGCCCCCACCTGCTCTAAAATCTTCCCAAACTGCTCTAAGATCTGTATAGTCGTCTTGGAGCGGGTGATCCTGACTGTGGGCTGGTGTAAGGGGGTGGCATCTTGGGTCGGCACGGCCACAGGAGAAGTGTAGGGGGTGGGGGGGGGGTAAATTGGAGTTTGGCTCAGAGACCACTCAGGCTCACATTCTGGGACAGGACCCTGCTCATCCAATACTGGTGTGTGAATAGGTGAAATCGGTAAGTGGCTTTGGAAGTGTATCAGAAGCTCCCGCAAGTAAACGTCTTCATCCTCCCTTTTAGTGGAAGATTTGGCTAAATTAAAAAACCCTTTCTTGGTATCCCCTTTCCTCTCCCACAGGTAGGTGAGGATTTTAGCTTGGAAGGCATCAAATTCGCTTGTCGTAAAGAAGGGTTGGTCATCCTTAGGGAACCAGTTCCTAACCCGCCACAGCTTGAGACTATTCTCTAGGTTACGGACCTTTCTTTTAGCTTCCATAGCAGTATTATTCTCCCTTAACTGGGTCCTGATCTCCCCCAATATCTCCCCTGTTGGTGGCCGCGAGTCGGGGGTTTTCGGGACTGGGGTGGACTCGTTAGTGTATGCATCAGTGGGTAAAGTAACAGTCGCGGCTAAATAGTCTAGCTCCCGGGTAAGACCGTCCGAAACAGTTGGGCCATTAGGGGAACAAACCGGTCTGTATCGCCACTGCGGGGTAAAGGTCACAACCATTTTTGTTTTCCATTCCCGGGAGCTATCAGTGCTCGGGGGTGCCCACCCAGCGGGGGGCTTGCCTAGCACAATTGTTTGGAGAGCCGAATAATGTGGTGACCTGTAGAGACCGTCCAGAATCTTGATCATTAATGTGGGATTTTTAAATGTTTCCCTCAATCTTGTCAGGATAATTCCCTTTTGTTCTGGTGCTTGGGCAATCACCAGGTCCAACGTTTCCTTATGCAGAGCTACGCTATCCAGCAGTAACTGACTGTGAAAACGCATGTCCCCACTGTCCCTGCAGTGCCACCAGGGCACTCCGGGACCTGCTGTCCTGAGGTGAGTCAACTTAGGTGGTCCGAAATTCAGGTCCCCCATGTCGGGTCTCCCCTGAAGGGAACCGCTTCAAGAACAGTACGTCTTTCAAAGCCTGACCTTCACGTGGCAGATCTCTGCTCTTAACAACCGGTCTAAGGCAGACGTCTGTACGGTTAAACCCTCTTTAGGAGAAGAGTTCCGACCTCTGTCACCCCGGGTATGTTCGGTGGTCACAACGAATATACAAACAAAAACTTCGTCAGTTTTAAGTGCTCAGTAACATGGATCCAGGAAGTCGAATATGGTCAGCGCTCAGGTAGGTAACGTCAGGTAATCGTCAGGCAGAACAATCTGCAAAATCGGGCAAAACAGATATGCGCTCCGGCTCCGAAAGCCGCGCAAGGGACTCAGGCAAACACAGTTAGGCGTTAGTGAAATAAACACTCTAGGTAAGTTAAAAGGTTAGTAAAAGCTTACCAGTCAGGACTCTGCGATGCTGCTGTCAAATTGATCAGGTTTTTTGGGTTGGTGAGGGTCGGAGAGCAGACAAGAAACTAACTGAGAGAAAATCTAACTACTGGAAGCCTTAGATTTAACAAGCAATTCCTCACCTTTAGAAAACTTCAGCTGAAGGTTGTCTGCTCCCTGATCCGCCAATGTTGCCAACGTGCCGTTGTCTCTTTTCCTTCCCGCGTCGGGGTCACCAAATGTTAAGACGGACCCGCGGGGTCCCGTCTTTGCGTGTTCTTTCGGAAGGAGAGACTCACACTGGCAACTATGGTTAGACGCAGACAGCCGTTTATTCACAGAATCTTAACTGGTACAACGAATCTACAAGCATGCATTCGTTGGAGAAGGCGTTCTCCCTTCTCGTTCAAACTTGACACAATTATACTTCGCGCTGCCTGGAGTCCCCGGTCAGTTCGCCTTCCCCATTGGTCCATTCATCTGCGTGCGCTGGGGATCTGTCCTCCTATTGGCCGCATCCAAGTGCCTGTCCAGCTCCTGCTGTGCTTGACAATGGCTCAGCCATCCCCGGGAGCGGTTCCGATCCCGTATTCAATAGTTCATTGTTTCAAGGAATTACTATGCGTCTGACAGGCTAGCCATTTTCAATAGTTTCAGTTTAACTAAATTGACAATTACACTTATCAACTTTAGACTTAAATAGAGCCATTCACACTTAACAGTTACAGGTTCCGATAGAGCAATTCACACTTGTCTAACAGTTACAGATTCCGATCGGTTTCTTTATTAATCCCGAGTTTCGATGGGGCAATTGATACTGGCTGGTATTTACAGGCTCCAAGATTTAATTAACATTATGCATATCCCTTACAAGCTCCAGCCAGGTAGTCATGCAGTCGCCAGCAGCAGCTCGCTTGGCTGTTGTTAACCATTTCAGGGCTGGAACTAGAAGTGTCTGTTGCAGAACTAGTGTCACCCTCCCTAGCCCTACATTAAAAACCCCAATGAAATCTCCCCAACAGACCTTACTTTGTAATCGGTAAAATACGTAAAAACGATCACAAAGGTGATTACGCAGGTATGGTCGGAGACCATAACAAACATTAAAAAAAAAACACTATAGTCACATCCCCCGTTTACTCCCGCCGTTTACCCGCGCTTCATGGAATGTCTTCACTTTGACATTCAGAGCACTGGGCAGAAATCACATCGCGTCAACACCGACCTGCGGCCTTCATGATGCTTTGTTTTAATTAAACAGTCGGAATACCCTGGTCTGCACCAGTTCTAAGTCAGCTGCTAGGCGCCGGCCGCGGCCACCCGCCTGCCATGGAAGGATGACTGGCACCGCAGCTGGGACGATCCACAGGAAGGGCCCGGCGCACGTCCAGAGTCGCCACCGGCCCCCGTGAGGGGACGGAGCCTCGTGCAGGAAACATGAAAATTCCTCACTCCAGACAGAGTCTCAGGGAAAGGAAACACTGGGCAACTCAGCTGCTGATTCCAAGTAGAATATTACCTTCAAAAACAGTAAAATTCTCCCTCCCATGGTCACAATGCTACTCCAGGAAACCCAACTCAGCTCTCTCTCTCTCCAAGGCAGCACTGTGTTACCGTGGGGACTGGAGGGTCCCGCTCCCCTTCAGCTGATGGAGCCGTTACCTGGACCCTTTTCAGCAAACAGCATTTTTACCCCACGGACTGATCCTGGGAATTGGGCAGGGTGGGCTTGGAGATGGGACCCACTGAAGCCTGCATTAACTAAGGTGATGTTCCAAGGCATTATTGGATAGCCATGGACAACTGTCGGCAAAAATACTTTCCCCTCCAGTATCTTAGTGTCTGACATAAGGAATAACCAGCAAGTGCTTTGGTGGATGCATTACCACAGGGATGGAGACATTCCGATGAGAAGGTTTAGTCATTACGTGGGTAACTGGATATTCCCATGGGGAAGTTCAGAGAGATCCTGGTAGAAACCCAACAGCATTTCTAGTGGATTGTCCCCATGAGCCCTTCAGTGTACGGTGTGACCATAAGTGAAGATGAAGAGTGACACTGCAGTTCTTGCAGCATTGTCCTATTGACACACGGCCAACCTCATGGCCGATGGGGGAGGCCTGGACCCTGGCTCAGCCCCTCCCAGCTGGTTGGTCAGCTTCCTCCAGCTGTGATTGGATTACAGGTGAATAGCCTCAGAATGAGGGAATTAACATTCATCCATCCCGTGGGTCAGGCAAGTGAAAGGATGGCCTATGAACTGTATCCAGTTCCCCCCCAATCCTGGGCAGTTGCAGCTTGAGGACCACAGCAGACTTGTGCAAGTGGTTTCTAGAGGCATCTCTTTCCTCGGGGTTGTGCTGGGATCCCTGTAACTGGGGGAGCTGCTACAGTGGGTCGTTGTCAGTGAGACAGACATTCCCTGGAGGCTGTTTCCTTACCCAGTGCAGGATGGAGCACTTCCAACTGCATTTCTTCATTTTCCTACTTTGTACCCAAGGCTTGGTACCCAGGTACCTTGGCACCCCAGAGGATGCTGGAATGGCACCTTTACCCACTTCACTGTGGTCCTGTATCCCTGTACTGGGGTACAGCTCGTTCTGTATAAAGCATGGTTCAGCAGTGCTATTTGGCTATAATGTCAGTGAAGAATTAAGGAACAGGATTTTAGAATGCTCATCTGTTCACAATGTGATTCTAACGTGATTGGCAGATATACAGAATGGAGCATACAAAACAATGTCAGCTGCTATCAGAGCAGGACGGGGAGTGTACTGTGAGCAGCATAAATCACAAGTAAACTCATTAACTTTCAAGACTTTTGCCCGAAACATCAATTCTCCTGCTCCTCAGATGCTGCCTGACGTGCTGTGCTTTTCCAGCACCACACTCATCTGTCATCCTCACTTTCTCCTCATTAACACTCATTGCTGTCAGAGACAGGAATCCTGTATAATTACTGGGTGAGCCTGGTGTAATTCCTGCAGGACTGTATTACCCTCACACAAAGCATTTGTCTGTTCTGTCCTTGTGCCTGTGTATCACAATCTAAACCAACCCCCCCCCAAGAAACAACAAGTCAGAAGGCAAATCAATCATAGCCATCCACTTCTCCAGCCCCACAACTGCACCTGAAGGTGATCACCCTCTGTCCCTGCATTGACTATATTTTTTCCATTTAGTGTTAAATTTGCTTTTGTCTCATTAATAAATGATTTAAACCTTCCTTCCGGCTGTGCTGCCCTTACAGGCTTTGGGATGTTTGGAACCATCAAAAGGGAGATTTGTTGCTGCTCTGTCCCTAACCCCACAGGCCCCATTATTTCTATTCAGTGAGTTCCTACAGGGTGAGGTCTCACTGGAACACAGTGACCGTGTTATTGGAGAATGACCTGTCCACCCAACAGTGAAACCAGGTTCTAATCCTGGGCCTTAAATCTGTCCAAGTGGTTGGTGGATCACAAGAAGCACCTTCAGAACAAGGCGGGAGGAGAAATGACTGTTTCCAACTTGCTTTCAGTCTGAGAACTCAGCCAGATACAAGTGTTTCGGAGCTGTACGTTCAGAGTTTATTTTCAGACCTTACGTGACAGTTGCTCATGTCTCCCTCCCTCCATAGGGATAAAGACCCGAGGGGGAGGGGTGAGAAATCCCTGAGCCATGGATGGGATTAGATGATCCCTGGCCAAGGACGGTCCAGTTTGTCCAGGCCTTAGCTGTGACTGTGTGGGAGGGGCGACATACTCAGTGACTGTCCAATTTTGCATATGCCCCTGTTTCACTAACACTGGGACAGCCCTGACTCATTGTTAGGGAGTAGCACTGGGGAAAGGGAACGTTTGCTGAGGAAAGCATCTTTGGCAGAAAGCCTCCTCTCTCCTGGGAGAAGCTTTGCCCAGTAATAATTACATTGTGGTCACAGATGGAGGTTATTTCCCTCCCTCCCCCAGCACGTAGCTGCTGTAAATAGTCTCCGGGCAGCTCAGTGATATTTTCCTAAAACAAAGTTACACCTTAGACTTGGGGATCCCTGAAAGGCATTTTGCATCCAGGACACGAACTGCCTCCAGTCAGTAGCTTTGAGCCAATGGGGATTAAGGAAATCAGTGACAAAGCAACAGCTGTTTAGGGGCTAAGGGGAGGTTGGAGTTTCATTAGAGTTCAAAGTTGAGGCATTTCCAAGATGCATACTCTTTATAGTGTTGGAAACCTAAAGCAGATACTGGACTTGTACTTGAAGTAATTTTATAGAGTGGGAGAAATAGACGGCTAATAAAACATCAAAAAGTCGATCAAAAGCTAATGAACAGGTTCAGAGACTAAATTCACCCATTCAAGTCAAACATCTAATCCAGGCCCTTGACTAACAAGCCACACCTAGATTTGATTTGGATTCAGTTAAGTTTAACAAGATTCTTTCTAGACTTTCTGCAGCATTAAAGATTTTAAGAAGAAAGGTGTTATTTGTAAAACACAAACTCCAGCCCTACACCCAGTGTCCCAGTCTGGAGAAGAGTCAAGTCTGAACTGTGGCCTCACAGCTCCATCACCTTGGGGGCGGGGGGCAGGGGGTTAAATTCGGTCATTGATTAAAGCTAGAACATGCACTACATTAATTCCTGTAAATCACCACCTATTCCCCTCAGTCACAGTTCCAGTTCCAAAAGGATAATTATTTTTAATCCACATGAGAAATATTCATCAATTCAGGAATCAAATATATTCCCAGTTTTCATCAAAGTGAAGAAATGAGCATCAATTTGAATATTGAAATTAACAGCAAAACTACTTTCACTTGGTAAACAAGGAAAAAAAAAATTGGAATTCAAATCCATGTCTTTTAATTTGATTTGTTTGAAGAAAATTCACAACAGAAAATGTGTTTCAGCTCATTTTCAGAGCAGATTTGTCTATTGCTAGGCTTTGTCCTCCCTCTATTATACTTAAAATTAAAGGTTTATTGTAACATTTCTATCTTGAGAAAGGTGAGATAATCAAGTGAGTTCCCAGTCTCTAAACCCTCCCTTGTCTGGCTGCCATTTCAGCATCTTGACCCTCAATAGAATAATTTAACAGTCACACACTGCAATGTTTCTAATGACATTGCCAGATTCTAACCAACATTACACCCAACACAACACATTTCTCTCTACTTTCCCCCACACCCCCCTCAGTAACTCTACAAACACCTCCCTCAGGTCTGTATTTATAATGGAGGAAGACCATGTGGGTGTTGGGAGGGAGTGGTAAAAACAACCATCTTCATCTGGGACAAGAATGGTCTCTTGGGATCAGCAAAGGATTGTATTGGAGATACCGCCACCTGGTGCCCTGGAGGACTTCAATCCTGTTTGAACAGGAACCGCACCGTGTGAATGGCGGGGTATTGATGCAGAACAACAGGGGGCGCCCTTTATAGACACCGGAAGGAGTGAGCTTTCTCCACCCTGACAGGCCTCATCTCCAACTATAAATAGAGGATTGGCCCAGCAGTTAGCAATATAGGATAGGAAAGAGAGAAGTTGTGATTCTGGGGATGTAAAAACACTGTGTAATTTCTTCATATAAAATGCTTTTTAATAGAAAAGACTTTTTGGTATCAAGCTGAAGAAATGAAGTCTTCTAAAAGGTCTTTTTATAATGGCTTTATTTTGAATGTACCCAATGTGATGTGACCAGCAGTTATTTCTTCCTGGATTTCAGGGTGTGGGTAAATGTCAAAAAAACCCACAAGATTAAATCTGTAATTGAACATTTTCATTTTTCATCTGTTTCAAACAGACTCTTAACAGTAGAAAATTGTTGATTTGAAAGTGAACTAAAGCCTTAGTCTTTGGAAATATTCAACTCATTGGGATGAAAGATTAATGTTTCAGGTCTGATCCTCTATCAGGTCCTGGTAACAAATGGTTCCTGTCTAGAACATGTGGAAGGGTTAAGAGATTAAAAAGATTCTGCTGGGAATGGAAGGGGAGCGAGCAGTTTCCAGGTTTGTGATGGTAATGAGTGGGTGGGGAACTCCATGCCTGTAGAAGAGGAGATGATGGACCATTTCAGAAGGATATGACATGGGAAGGAAATGAACTTGCAAAGTGAGAGCAAGAGTTGGGGATAGGTTGGGGCAGAGTTTCTTCTCTCTCTTTCCACCCCCTTCCCCCCCCCCCCCCCCCCCCCCTTCAGGGTAGAGGTCATTTGTGTTCTGCTGCTAAGTGCAGGGTGCTGCAGTGTGTTGTGGTCTGTTTAAACGTCCTGCTGCAGCTCTGTTTGTGGGTGTAGGGATGATTGCTCGTGTAGTTGAGTATCTGGTCTGTGTGTTGCTTTCCTGTAGATGCTGGTCTGCAGTTCTCCATTAACTGTTTGTTCCACTGGGACATCTCTGAAGGGGAGTCTGTTGTTGTTCAGACAACAATTGATCAATTCATCACCAAATTTAATTATTTGGCAGCTGTTGCAGCAGTTTGGAACGTGAGCAGTGACTCTGGCCTGTGGAGGTAGTCACTTGGCTCCTAAATTGTCAACTGAATTTTAAGCTGCCGTGGCTTGGCCTGTGGAGAGAGTCTGGTGGGAATGTAAGTTAACTGGCAGCCAGTAATTTGGTATTGAGCAGCGTGGACTGGGCTTGTGGAAGTAGTCAGCTGTGAGAAATTAATTAGCAAAACCTTTTGCAACAAACCTTCACTTGGCCCACGCGTGATTCACCTTGAGCCCAGACTTGTCACAAACCTGTTCTCGCCAGGAGAAAGACAGCCAGGCAGAGAAAGTTAGACACAGTATGTGGAGAGACCATTCATCTAATTCTCGCTTTACTCCTGATAGATCCACAGCTCAAAGGGAACTGACTGGGGCCCCAGCTGTGTTGTCCCTGTCCTGTGTTGTCTCAGTGTGTGTTTCGGGTGTGTCTGCTTGTTCTGCGGTTCCTGAGGGCTTGCCTTGTTAATTCCAGGTGTCCCATCTGGCTGGGTTTGGTCAGCGCTGAAGTGTCTGTTTACTTTGTGGTCAGTGATTACACACTCGATTACCCTTTACTGCTGAACTGGTCACTCACTCACTGTCTGGGTGTTCTGTTAGTTCTGGTGTTTTATCCTCAAAACCAAAAATACAGCACTTACAAATCGACCCAAGACATCCAGGACCCCATGGGGGCATAGGCATCCACCCTCAGCTAGGAGGTGCCAGCTGTGGGAGCTGGGCAAACCCAACCACATGGTGAGACCGGCCTGGGGCCTAAAATGAACAGGAGGACCCTGAAAAGGCATGGTCAATATTTAAACTACAAGGTGGTAGGAGATGGTCTTGTTCCCTCTGGGTAACCAGCAGACCCCCGTGCTAAAAGACACAGGGGACAGCAGGTACGGTCTCCACTTCACAAGGGACCTTTACTCCTGGTCCCAAGGGACCCTTCAAGATTGACAAAATTGATTACTGGACACAGCCATTACAGGGATCCCTCATGGAACACTGTCGACATGTCTCGCAAAATTTCGGGACATTGCCAAACCCCACCAGCCCCCTAAAGTTAAAGGCCGCAGCAATAAAACCCTGACCGCAGAGACCCCTACGCCCCACAATACCCTGAACTTCCCGTACCAGCCCCAGGGGCAGACTCGCTGCTGAATGAAGCGGCTGCCTTTGTTATTCCCCCTTCTGGATCAGTGGTGCTGGAAGAGCACAGCAATTCAGGCAGCATCCGAGGACAGGCAAAATTGACGTTTCGGGCAAAAGCCCTTCATCGAGAATAAGGGCAGAGAGCCTGAAGCGTGTAGAGATCAGCTCGAGGAGGGTGGGGGTGGGGAGAGAGTAGCATAGAGTACAATAGGTCAGTGGGGGAGGAGATGAAGGGGATAGGTCAGGGAGGAGAGGGTGGGTGGAAAAGGAGCTGGGCAGGTCGGACAAGTCCGGAGAAACTAGGATGAGGTGGGGGAAGGGGAAATGAGGAAGCTGTTGAAGTCCATATTGATGCCCTGGGGTTGAAGTGTTCTGAGGCGGAAGATGAGGCGTTCTTCTTCCATGCGTCTGGTGGTGAGGGAGCGGCGGTGAAGGAGGCCCAGGACCTCCATGTCCTCGGCAGAGTGGGAGGGGAGTTGAAATGTTGAGCCACAGGACGGTTTGGTTGATTGGTGCGGGTGTCCCAGAGATGTTCCATATAGCACTCTGCTGGGGAGCGCCCAGTCTCCCCAATGTAGAGGAGACCGCATCAGGAGCAACGGATACAATAAATGATATTAGTGGATGTGCAGGTAAAACTTTGATGGATGTGGAAGGCTCCTTTAGGGCCTTGGATGGAGGTGAGGGAGGAGGTGTGGTCGCAGGTTTTACAGTTCCTGCAGGGAAACTGCCAGGATGGGAGGGTGGGTCGTAGGGGGGCGTGGACCTGACCAGGTAGTCACGGAGGGAACGGTGTTTGCGGAAGGCGGAGAGGGGTGGGGAGGGAAATATATCCCTGGTGGTGGGGTCCGTTTGGAGGTGGCAGAAATGTCGGCGGATGATTTGGTTTATGTGAAGGTTGGTAGGGTGGAAGGTGAGCACCAGGGGCGTTCTGTCCTTGTTGCGGTTGGAGGGGTGGGGTCTGAGGGCGGAGGTGCGGGATGTGGACGAGATGCGTTGGAGGGCATCTTTAACCACGTGGGAAGGGAAATTGCAGTCTCTAAAGAAGGAGGCCATCTGGTGTGTTCTATGGTGGAACTGCTCCTCCTGGGAGCAGATACGGCGGAGGCGGAGGAATTGGGAATACGGGATGGCATTTTTGCAAGAGGTAGGGTGGGAAGAGGTGTAATCCATGTAGCTGTGGGAGTCGGTGGGTTTGTAGAAAATGTCAGTGCCAAGTCGGTCGTCACTGATGAAGATGGAGGGGTCCAGGAAGGGGAGGGAGGTGTCAGAGATGGTCCAGGTAAATTTAAGGCCAGGGTGGAACGTGTTGGTGAAGTTGATGAATTGCTCAACTTCCTCGCGGGAGCACGAGGTGGCGCCAATGCAGTCATCAATGTAGCGGAGGAAGAGGTGGGGCAGCCCACAGGAAGCTCACAGCAGCCACTAAGCAGCCTGACTCACTACCGCGACCCAACCCAGATACTAACCCCAGGGTCACACGCAGCACAGCTGCTGCCCTGAGAAACCAGGGCACTGAATACCAACTTCCTCTTATTATGATTGGATCTACTCCCCTTGATACACCCTGGACCCACACAGAGGTCCGGGCCATGTTGCAAGATGCTCCAGACCCATTGAAACGACCCCTCGCATTTTATAATTGGCTGCTACAAAATTTCCACCATTTACAACTGTCTGCCCCAGGATGTGCAGACCCTGTTACAACTCGCCTATGGTACCCACTGGGTGACCATTTCCCCCCTATCATTAACTTCCCCACCTGACCCTGGGACACTGCTGCAGACCGGGACAGATGGATGGACAGCACTGGGAAGGAGGCGGGGAAAAGCCAATGTAAGACAGCACGCAGACTTTGGTGCTGTTACCCGGTGTCTGCAGAGGACAGACCAGCCCCTGCCAGACTTCATTGCCTGCTTTAGGGAGGTCTGGGACACCTAACAATGACAGAGCACCACAGCTATCCCAAAACCCCGAGGGCAGTTTCACAACCCAGCAATACCAAAGGCACAGAAAGGACAGGTCAGACAGAGGCACCAGCAAGGGCATTACTCCCAGAACAGGACAATGGAAACACCTCACCCCTTCAGTGGGGACATGAACAACTACCTCTGAAGGGGAATGGACCCATCTATACTGTCAGGATGTTGCATTGTGTGAAGGAACAGGACATTCACCGATAACTGGTTTCCAATTAGCATCCTTGTAACGAGATTACTCCATTTCCAGATACATTGTAGTTTCCCCATTTGTTAACCAGCCTCATTTTGCAGCATTATAATAAAAACTGGTCTCATCCTCAGCTCTGGGAAGAGAAATTCGGATCTTCCTGTACAGACTGTCCGTTCTGTGTCAGCCTGGTCAGTTTCCCTTCCAGCCACAGGGCTTGTAATAAACGGTTTGTCAATTTCACTTTGAGCTGTGCTTTGTGATGTAACCTATTGGGCAAATGTCTCGGACAGACTCTCGTCACCATATCTGCAAGCCTTAGGAGGACTGTATATTCATTGGCCGGGGTATTGAGGATAAGAGCAGGCAGGTCATGTTAAAACTGTACAAGCCATCGGTTCAGCCGCATTTAGAATACTGTTTGGGGCGCCACATTACCAAAAGGATGTGGACACTTTGGAGAGGGTGCAGAGAAAGTTTAAGAATGTTGCCTGGTATGGAAGGTGCTAACTGTGAAGAGAGGTTGAGTGGGTTAGGTTTGTTTTCATTAGAAAAAAGGAGATTGAGGGAGACCTGATTGAGGTTTACAAAATCATGAAGGGTACAGACAGGGTGGGTAGTGACCAGCTTTATCCCCCAGGGTGAGGGACTCAATAACGAGAGGTCACACTATCAAGGTGAGAGTTGAAAAGTTTACGGGGGATACATGCGGCAAGTCCTTTACACAGAGGGTGGTGGGCGTTTGGAACACGTTGCCAGCAGAGCTAGGACAGGCAGGCACGGTAGATTCATTTAAGATGCATCTGGACAGATGCATGAGGTGGTGGGGAGCAGAGGGATACAGATGCTCAGGAATTGGGCGACAGGTTGAAATAGTGGATTTGGATCAGCACAGGCTTGGAGGGCCGAAGGGCCTGTTCCTGGGCTGTAAATTGTGTTTGTATGAACAATGTAACACCACATGAGATACTCCCAGGTCGACCTGTGCCAGTGTCCAGGGAGAGGGGCCCATACGAAGGGCCCAGTTTGGAGCAACTAAAAACTTAGAACTTCACCAAAAATGTGGCAGCTAACCCTGATCCATGGGACTGCCCACCCACAGGAAAAGCAAAGGGAGCTAGTACCTGGTGACGAGGAAGGGCCTATGTAGCCCCCAGGGATTGGGTGTAGGTGCAGGTCTGCTGGGGACAGTGGCATGAGCCGAGGGAGGGAGGGAGCTCTCGTAGTGACTAAAGCATCACCTACCGTCATCCAAGTGGAAGGACGACACATATGGTACCACCGTAACCATTGTACTAAAGCTCTCCCACCGGCACAAAGTGACTCTGAAGCCGAGGTAGGTGGGGCTGGGGCGGAGGAGATTGGACACGTGCAGGACACACAGGAATCAGTGCCCCACAGCAGGATTTCCAACAAGGTGCAGGTGTGATCCTTGAGAAACACTGATCATTCTGGAAGTGACAGTGATGGGAATGTGGAGGATAGTCCTTCTCCTGGCAGCAGGTCTGGGGGAAGCCCCTGATGCCCAGCCTGCATACTCAGACTGTGAAACCATTAACCTGGAGGATCTGGCCTGGTGATGCCAGGGCGACTCAGGCTGGGAGATGTACAAGTGTCAGGCGTGCAGACCTTGCTGCCCTAACATGGGGACGCACCCGTAACAATCACTGGTACCAATGGGCAAATGATACAGCCATGATGATGGCCAGACAAGACTGCTTCCTGTGCACCAGGGCGACCCCCTCATACTACGCCGTCCCTATGCCCTATAACATGACCATCTATACTCAATGGTGTCTGCAACATTGTAGTCAATCTCTTTACCAGAACGATTCATCGACTTACACGCAATCCCACTGCCCCTTCTGGGGTCTCCTTCAGGCCTCCATGTTCCAGCAGCAAGGTGACATGGGAAGGCAGCATCTCCAATGGTGGTGTGGCTATAGTACTACTTCAACCAAGATTCTCGCCCACCCTCTGACGACCCCTTCTCCCACCTCCAACACCCCCCATCCACCTGGACACCCTGTGCTGGCCTCTTACCCACCCTCGATCTCTTCATAGCCAACTGCTGCCACAGCATTAACCACCTCAAACTCTCCACCCCTCTCACCCACTCCAACCTCTCACCCTCAAACGTGCAGCCCTCCACTCCCTCCGTTCCAACCCCAACCTCACTATCAAATCGGCAGACAAGGGAAGCGCAGTAGTAGTTTGGCGCACCGACCTTTACACCGCTGAGGCTAAACACCAGCTCGCGGACATCTCCTCCTACTGCCCCCTTGACCATGACCCCACCTCCCACCACCAAACCATCATCTCCCAGACCATCCATCACCTCATCACCTCAGGGGATCTCCCATCCACCGCCGCCAACCTCATAGTCCCACAACCCTGCACCGCCTGTTTCTACCTCCTGCCCAAAGTCCACAAACCTGACTGCCCCGGACGACCCATCGTCTCAGCCTGCTCCTACCCCACCAAACTCATCTCTGCAAACTTCGACACTGTCCTGTCCCCCTTAGTCCAAGAACTCCCCACCTACGTTCGAGACACCACCCACGCCCTCCACCTCCTCCATGATTTTTGCTTCCCCGGTCCCCAACGCCTTATCTTCACCATGGACATCCAGTCCCTGTACACCTCCATCCCCCATCACGAAGGACTCAAAGCCCTCCGCTTCTTCTTCCTTTCCCGCCGTACCGACCAGTACCCTTCCACTGACACCCTTCTTTGACTGACTGAACTGGTCCTCACTCTGAACAACTTCTCTTTCCAATCCTCCCACTTCCTCCAAACCAAAGGAGTAGCCATGGGCACCCCCATGGGCCCCAGCTATGCCTGCCACTTCATAGGATATGTGGAACAATCCATCTTCCGCAACTACACTGGCACCACCCCCCACCTTTTCCTCCACTACATCGATGACTGTATCGGCGCTGCCTCGTGCTCCCACGAGGAGGTTGAACAGTTCATCCACTTTACCAACAACTTCCACCCCGACCTCAAATTCACCTGGACCGTCTCAGACTCCTCCCTCCCCTTCCTAGACCTCTCCATTTCTATCTCGGGCGACTGAATCAACACAGACATTTACTACAAACCGACCGACACCCACAGCTACCTAGACTACACCTCCTCCCACCCTGCCCCCTGTAAAAACGCCATCCCATATTCCCAATTCCTTCATCTCTGCCACATCTGCTCCCAGGAGGACCAGTTCCAAAACCGTACAACCCAGATGGCCTCCTCCTTCAAGGACGGCAATTTCCCCCCAGACGTGGTTGACGATGCCCTCCACCGCATCTCCTCCACTTCCCGCTCCTCCGCCCTTGAACCCCGCCCCTCGAACCGCCACCAGGACAGAACCCCACTGGTCCTCACCTACCACCCCACCAACCTCCATATACAGCGTATAATCCGCCGTCATTTCCGCCACCTCCAAACGGACCCCACCACCAGGGATATATTCCCCGCCCCTATCAGCGTTCCGAAAAGACCACTCCCTCGTCAGGTCCACACCCCCCACCAAACCAACCTCCACTCCCGGCACCTTCCCCTGCAACCGCAAGAAATACAAAACTTGTGCCCACACCTCACCCCTTACTTCCCTCCAAGGCCCCAAGGGATACTTCCATATCTGCCACAAATTCACCTGCACCTCCACACACATCATTTATTGCATCCGCTGCACCCGATGTGGCCTCCTCTATATTAGAGAGAGACAGGCCGCCTACTTGCGGAACGTTTCAGAGAACACCTCTGGGACACCTGGACCAACCAACCCAACCACCCTGTGGCTCAACATTTCAACTCCCCCTCCCACTACACCAAGGACATGCAGGTCCTTGGACTCCATCGCCAGACCATAGCAACACGACGGCTGGAGGAAGAGCACCTCATCTTCCGCTTAAGAACCCTCCAACCACAAGGGATGAACTCAGATTTCTCCAGTTTCCTCATTTCCCCTCCCCCCACCTTCTCTCAGTCAAATCCCTCGAACTCAGCACCGCCTTCCTAACCTGCAATCTTCTTCCTGACCTCTCTGCCCCCACCCCACCCCACTCCGGTCTATCACCCTCACCTTGACCTCCTTCCACATATCGCATTTCCAACACCCCTCCCACAAGTCCCTCCTCCCTCCCTTTTATCTTAGCCGACACTTTCCTCATTCCTGAAGAAGGGCTTATGCCCAAAACGTCGATTCTCCTGTTCCTTGGATGCTGCCTGACCAGCTGCGCTTTTCCAGCAACACATTCAGCTCTGATCTCCAGCAGCTGCAGCCCTCACTTTCTCCCCCTATCTTCACCTATCCCCACTTCACCACCCTGTCCCTACCATCCCCTTTATCTGCAGCTGCCCTTGTTAATCAGCTCATAGTAACAGTCTCTCGGGGCCTGAATAGGCTGCAGTACAAAGCATTTCCTGAGTGATCATGTCCCGACAGTCTGCTGCTCTTTATCATTTTGAAATGTTCTTACTCCCTCCCTCCCTCTCTATCATGCTGTACAATCTACTTCTAACTTTTATTTGGGACGACCATCTTGTACTAATGTACAGATGGGGGCATTTTAAATGTACATTAAGTAGGGCCACTGACCCTTTGAAGAAACTGCCTATCAAAACCGTGCTTCTGTGAAACAGCCTGAGTGAATGTGTGAGAACTGTCCAAAGCAGCGACAGTAAAATGAAACCTCACAACCAGCTGGAGCAGGAGAGCAGTTTAATATCGTCCAGACTTTCATTTATCACATGGATAATTTCTCACTTACTCAGACCATTTAAAGTGGACATTGGGCCATTGGAAAATGATGCTGGAGACGTAGTAATGGGGAAAAAAGTTGCTCAGGAACTGAACAAATACTTTGCATCAGTCTTTACGGTGGAAAACACAGGTAATATCCCAAAGATTCAAGGGGGTCGGGGGCACAACTCAGTATGGTGGCCATCACCAAGGAGGAGGTGCGAGAAAGTCTGAATGGCCTGAAGGTGGATAAATCACCTGGACCAGATGGACTACACCCCAGAGCTCTGAGGGAGACATCTGAAGAGATGGTGAAGGTGTTAGTGGTGATCTTTCAGGTATCACTGGAGTACCAGAGGACTGCAAAATCACTAATGCAAACCCCCCCTCCCCCATTTAAGAAAGGAGCAAGGAAAAAGCCTGACCTCGGTTGTTGTTCAGATTTGAGTCCATTGTGAACAATGAGATTTCTGAATCTTTGGAAGTGCGTGGTACAGTAGGGCAATGTCAGCACGGTTTCATCAAGGGGAGGGCATGCCTGACAAATCTGTTTGAATTCTGAGGTCATACTGATCAAGTCAGACCAAAGAGAGATAATGGGTATTATCCAGCTGGACTTCAAGGAGGCCTTTTGTCAAGGTGCTGAATAAGATAAGGGCCCACGGTGTTAGAGGCAAGGTACCAGCATGGATAGAAGCTTGGCTGTCTGGCAGGAAGCAGAGAGTGGGGATAAAAGGGCCCTTCTCAGGATGGCAGCTGGTGACAAGTGGTGTTCCACAAGGGTCAGTGTTGGGACCACAACTTTTCACTTTCCACATTAATGATCCGGGTGAAGGAACGGAGGACATTCTGGTGATGTTTGCAGATGATAAAGATCGGTGGAGGGACACAGGTAGTATTGAGGTGGTGGGGAGGCTGCAGAAGGGTTTAGACAGGTTAGGGGTGTGGGCAAAGAAGTGACAGATGGAATACAACGTGGGAAAGTGAGAGGGAATGCACTATGGTTGGGAGAGTAGAGGCATGGACTATTTTCTAAAATGGGAAGAAAATCCAAAATGCAAAGGGACTTGGGAATCCCAGTCAGTGTTTCTCTTCAGGTAAACTTACAGGTTGAGTTGGGAGTTAGGAAGGGGAATACAATGTTGTCATTCAGCTCAGGGGGACTAGAATATAAAAGCAGGGATGGACTTCTGAGGCTTCAGAAAGCTCTGGTCAGACCACGTTTGGAATATTGAGCAATTGTGGGCCCTATATCTCAGGAAGGATGGAGCAGGTCCAGAGGAGGATCACTACAATGGTCCCAGGAATGAAAGGATTAACATATGAGGAATGTTTGAGGACTCTGGGTCTGTACTCAGTGGAGTTCAGAGGGATCTGAGTGAAACTTTCCAAATACTGAATGGCCTGGATGGAGTGGATATTGGGAAGATGTTTCCATTGGAAAGAGAGAAGAGTATTCCAAGGCTGTTCCCTCGGGTGAAGGGAAGACCCTTCAGAACAGAGAGAAGGAGAGACTTCTTCAGCCGGAGAGTGGGGAATCTGTGGGGATTCATTGCTGTGGAGGAAGGAAGTTAGATCAATAGAAGACCTCAAAAAGGTAGTAATGGCAGGATTGTTCCCAGGGCTAGTCAGAGTAGGAATGGCAGGATAGTTAAGATGAAGATGTGGCGTGAGGGATGGTGCAGGAGGGGAGGATTCAAACTGGGAAGGTGACTGCCCGGTGAGATTATCACTGGGATATTAACTCCAGAAAGCCCAGGTAATGTTCTGGGGAGCAGGGTTCGAGTCCCACCACAGCAGATGGTGGAACCTGAATTCAATCAAAAAACAAATCTTGTGTTAAGCATCTACTGAGGACCACGAAATCAGTGAATTGTCAGAGAAGCCCATCTGGTAACACTAATGGCCTACACGTGACTCCAGACCCACAGCAATGTGGTTCCCTCTCAGCTGCCCTCTGAAATGGCCGAGCGAGCCACTCCGTTATCCAGATCGTGACCAAGGTTCAAGACAGCAGCTCACCAACCCCTTCTCTACCACCAGACTCTCAGTGCACTACTCTTCAGTGTCAGTCTCATTCTTGGACTCACGCATCTCCATCAAGGACAGACCCCTCAGTACCTCACTCCACCACAAACCCATGGATAACCTCACCATGCTGCACTTCCCCAGCTCCCACCCAGAACATGTTAAAGAAGCCATCCACTACAGACAGGTCCTGCCCATACACAGGATCTGCTCAGATGAGGAACACAACAGACAACTGAAGATTTTGAGGGATACCCTCATAACAACGGGATATGATGCAGAGCTGGTCAGGAAGGTAAGTGATTGATATATAAAGAACTTACCTCGACGCCAACGGTCTTTTCACAGCAGAGAGCAGCGCGAGCTGGGCGGAAGTGAGGTTGGAGCGCAGAGCTGGTCGGGAAGGTAAGTGATTGATATTTGAGTGGGTGTGTTCTAGACCCCAGGCCCTACATAGTAAGGCCTCCCTCCCATCCTCCTCCTCTAACCTACCTTTAAAGTCCACAGGTAAGCTACTCAGTGTTCTTGTTTTTGGAGACTAAGTGTAGAGTAATGGCAGCACAGGCAGTGGAATGTTCCTCCTGCAGGATGTTCGAGGTAGGGGTGACCACCGATACTCCTGCCGACTTCATCTGCAGGAAATGCAGTCAGATCCTGCTCCTCACAGAACGAGTTCGGGAACTGGAACTGGAGTTGGATGAACTGAGGATTATTCGAGAGGCTGAGAGGGTAATAGATAGAAGCTACAGGGACATAGCTACACCAGAGAACAGAGGTAGCTGGGGAACAGTTAGAGGTGGGAAGGGGAGGAAGCAGGCAGTGCAGGGCAACCCATCCTGCTTGTACAGGTTACACCTTCCCCAGAATGCAGTCCAATTGTCCAAATTCCTGAAGCCCTCCCTCCTGCACCATCCTTGCAGCCACGTGTTCAACTGCACTCTCGGGCTTATTCCCCTAATCAATAAGTATACCGCTTTGGATACTTTTGGGGGGGGGGGAACGGCGTAGCAGGGGTAAGCTGCAGTGACCGGGTCTGTGGTGCGAGGTCTGGCTCTGAGACTCAGAAGGGAAAGGCGGAGAGGAGGAGAACGCTAGTTATAGGAGACTCTCCAGTTAGAGGGACGGACAGGCGGTTCTGTGGACATGGGCGAGACTCGCGGATGGTTTGTTGCCGCCCGGGTGCCAGTGTCCGAGACGTCTCGGACCATATCTTCAGAATCCTTAAGGGGGAGGGTGTGCAGCCAGACGTCATGGTGCACATTGGCACCAACGACATAGGTAGGAAGAGGGGTGGGGAGGTCATTGAAGAGCTCAGGGAGTTAGGCTGGAAGCTAAAAGCTAGGACAGACAGAGTCGTCATCTCTGGGTTGTTGCCGGTGCCACGTGACAGTGAGGCAAGGAATAGGGAGAGAGTGCAGTTGAACACGTGGCTGCAAGGATGGTGTAGGAGGGAGGGCTTCAGGTATTTGGACAATTGGACTGCATTCTGGGGAAGGTGGGACCTGTACAAGCAGGACGGGTTGCACCTGAACCAGAAGGGCACCAATATCCTGGGGGGGTAGGTTTGCTAGCACTCTTCAGGGGGGTTTAAACTAATTTGGCAGGGGGATGGGATCCGGACTTGTAGACCAGCAAGTAGGCTAGCTGTTTGTCAGGATGTCCAAGAATGTAGGGAGGCTGTGGAGAAGTTAGCACTGACAGGGAATACTTGCGAACACAGAGATGGGCTCAAGTGTGTATCCTTCAATCAAGGAGTTTCAGAAATAAGGTGGGTGAACTTAAGGCGTGGATCGGTACCTGGGATTACGATGTTGTGGCCATCACGGAAACGTGGATAGAAGAGGGACAGGAATGGTTGTTGGAGGTTCCTGGTTACAGATGTTTCAGTAAGACTAGGGAGGGTGGTACAAAAGGAGGGGGGGGGGGGTGGCATTGCTAATTAGAAATGGTATAACGGCTGCAGAAAGGCAGTTCGAGGGGAATCTGCCTTTGGGAGGTAGTATGGGCTGAAGTCAGAAATAGGAAAGGTGCAGTCACCTTGTTGGGTGTTTACTATAGGCCCCCCAATAGCAGCAGAGATGTGGAGAAACAGATTTTGGAAAGGTGCAGAAGACACAGGGTAGTAGTCACGGGCGATTTCAACTTCCCAAATATTGATTGGAAGCTCTTCAGATCAAGTAGATTGGATGGGGCGGTGTTTGCGCAGTGTGTCCAGGAAGCTTTTCTAACTCAGTATGTAGATTGTCCGACCAGAGGGGAGGCCATATTGGATATGGGACTCGGTAACGAACCGGGACAAGTGATGGGCTTGTTAGTGGGTGAACATTTTGGTGATGGTGACCACAATTCTGTGACTTTCACCTTGGTTATGGAGAGAGATAGGTGCGTGCAACAGGGTAGGTTTTACAATTGGGGGAAGGGTAATTACGATGCTGTAAGACAGGATCTGAGGAGCATAAGTTGGGAGCATAGGCTGTCAGGGAAGGATGTCGTGGAAATGTGGAACTTTTTCCAGGAACAGATACGACGTGTCATTGACATGTATGTACCTGTCAGGCAGGAAAGAAATGGTCGTGTGAGGGAACCTTGGTTGACGAGGGAGGTTGAATGTCTTGTAAAGAGGGAGAAGGAGGCTTACATAAGGTTGAGGAAAGAAGGTTCAGACAGAGCGTTGGAGGGATACAGGATAGCCAGAAGGGAGCTGAAGAAAGGGAATAGGAGAGCTAAGAGAAGGCATGAAAAATCTTTGGTGGATAGGATCAAGGATAACCCAAAGGTATTTTATGCGTATGTGAGAAACATGAGAATGACGAGAACGAGGGTAGGTCCGATCAAGGACAGCAGTGGGAGACTGTGTATTGAGTCGGAAGAGATAGGAGAGGTCTTAAATGAGTACTTTTCTTCAGTATTTACAAACGAGAGGGACCGTATTGTTGAAGAGGAGAGTGTGAAACGGACTAGTAAGCTAGAGGAGATACTTGTTAGGAAGGAAGATGTGTTGGACATTTTGAATAACTTGAGGATAGACAAGTCCCCTGGGCCTGACGGGATGTATCCTAGGATTATGTGGGAAGCAAGAGAGGAAATTGCAGTACCATTGGCAATGATCTTTTCGTCTTCACTGTCAATGGCGGTGGTACCAGGGGACTAGAGAGTGGCGAATGTTGTGCCCCTGTTCAAAACAGGGAATAAGGATAACCCTGGGAATTACAGGCCTGTTAGTCTTACTTTGGTGGTAGGCAAAGTAATGGAAAGGGTACTGAGGGATAGGATTTATGAGTATCTGGAAAGACACTGCTTGATTAGGGACAGCCAGCATGGATTTGTGAAGGGTAGGTCTTGCCTTACAAGTCTTATTGAATTCTTTGAGGAGGTGACCAAGCATGTGGATGAGGGTAGAGCAGTGGATGTCGTATACATGGATTTTAGTAAGGCATTTGATAAGGTTCCCCATGGTAGGCTTATTCGGAAAGTTAGGAGGCATGGGATAGAGGGAAATTTGGCCAGTTGGACAGAAAACTGGCTAACAGGTCGAAGTCAGAGAGTGGTGGTAGATGGTAAATATTCAACCTGGAGCCCAGTTACAAGTGGAGTTCCGCAGGGATCAGTTCTGGGTCCTCTGCTGTTTGTAATTTTTATTAATGACTTTGAGGAGGGAGTCGAAGGGTGGGTCAGTAAATTTGCAGATGATACGAAGATTGGAGGAGTTGTGGATAGTGAGGAGGGCTGTTGTCGGCTGCAAAGGGACTTAGATATGATGCAGAGCTGGGCTGAGGAGTGGCAGATGGAGTTCAACCCTGCCAAGTGTGAGGTTGTCCATTTTGGAAAGACAAATAAGAATGCGGAATACAGGGTTAACGGTAGGGTTCTTAGTGAGGTGGAGGAACAGAGGGATCTTGGGGTCTATGGTCATAGATCTTTGAAAGTTGCCACTCAGGTGGATAGAGCTTGTAAGAAGGCCTATGGTGTATTATCGTTCATTAGCAGAGGGATTGAATTCAAGAGTCGTGAAGTGATGTTGCAACTGTACAGGACTTTGGTAAGGCCACATTTGGAATACTGTGTGCAGTTCTGGTCGCCTCACTTTGGGAAAGATGTGGAAGCTTTGGAGAGGGTGCAGAGAAGATTTACCAGGATGTTGCCTGGAATGGAGAATAGGTCGTACGAGGATAGGTTGAGAGTGCTAGGCCTTTACTCGTTGGAACGGCGAAGGATGAGGGGTGACTTGATAGAGGTTTATAAGATGATCAGAGGAATAGATAGAGTAGACAGTCAGAAACTTTTTCCCCGGGTACAACAGAGTGTTACAAGGGGACATAAATTTAAGGTGAAGGGTGGAAGGGAAAGGGGAGATGTCAGGGGTGGGTTCTTTACCCAGAGAGTGGTGGGGGCATGGAATGCGCTGCCTGTGGGAGTGGTAGAGTCAGAATCTTGGGTGACCTTTAAGCGGCAATTGGATAGGTACATGGATGGGTGCTTAAGCTAGGACAAATGTTTGGCACAACATCGTGGGCCGAAGGGCCTGTTCTGTGCTTTATTGTTCTATCTTCATAGAGTGCCAGTTCCAACGTGCCACAGTGAGAAACTGCAGCCACCTCCTCAGGAGACGGACACCGGACACTACCAGAGTACCCTTTATTGTCCAGTATTTCCCCGGAGCGGAGAAACGATGCCATGTTGAAGGTTGTGATGAACATCTCACCAAGGCCATCCCTACACCCAACTACTCACCTCACAGCAAACTACCCAGTCTTCAGGAGAAGATTGACCACAACATCTCACAACCCTGTCACAGCAACCTCTGCAAGACATGGCAGACCAGAGACATGGACACTACCATCACACCTGGGAACACCACCCAGCACGTACACAGCAGATACTCATGTGATTCGGTTCATGTTGTCTACCTCACGCTGCAGGCAAGGATGCCCCGAGGCAGGGTGTACTGTTGTGGGGTGTCCATCCATCCGTTGTATGATCTCAACAACCGCCAGACAGGAATGTTCCCTCCCAGTTGAGGAACACTTCAGCAGTCAAGGATATTCAGACCCCAAATCTTCAGGAAAGTGTCCTTCGAGATACACCACAAGGCAGAATCTGTGATCATTTCTGTGCCTGGACACACCCCTCTCCACTTCACCTGAAGTTGGAGCAGCGCTCCGAAAGCCTGTGATTTTAAATAACCCTGTCGTACTATAACCTGGTGTCACCTGACTTCTGACTATGTCCACCCCAGTCCCACACCGGCACCTCCACATCGTTCACATCAAGAGGATTCGAGTCCAGGAACACTGATGTCTTGCTCCAGATGCACAGGGCATTGGTGAGACCACACCTGGAGTACTGTGTGAAGTTCTGGTCTCCTTATCTGAGGAAGGATGTTCTGATGACAGAGGGAGTGCAGCAAAGCTTTCCCAGAGTGATTGCTGGGATGGTGGGACTGACGAATGAAGGGACACGGAATCAGTGAGGACCACATTCCCGGGGTTTAGAGGAATGAGGGGTGGGATCTCTCTCAAACGTGTAAAATTCTGACAGGACGAGACAATAAACACAGTCAACTCCCCAAATGGCTGGGAGCCCAGAACCAGGGGTCAGTGTAAGGATACGGAGTAGGCCAGTGAGGACTGAGATGGGGAGAAATGTCTTCACCCAGAGAGTGGGGAGCCGGGGGAATCCTCTGCCTCAGGAAATGGCGGAGGGCAAAACACTGAATGTTTACCAGAAGAAGTTAGATATAGTTCTGAGAGCTAAAGGGATCAAAGGGTGTGGGGAGAAAGCAGCAACAGGGACTGAGTTGGATGAAGGGCCATGACTCTATTGAATGGAACAGACGATCTCGGTTTGACCGGATGTGCTTGTTCCAGCTCCACCCTTGATCCACTCGGACTCTCCACCATCTGCAGCTCCCACTATCAATGGGCTGAATGGCCTCCTCCTGCTCCTAGTTTCTCAGGTTTAAGATCCCTCGTGTTTGCTGTCACAGCTCATCTGCTGCTGAAACCCTCATTCATCCCCTTGCTCACCTCAACAAACCCAACAATTCCTGGGGGAGGGGGGGGGCTCCTGCATTGTCCCCTCTGTAAGCAAGAGATCTTCAAAACCTCTGACCTCTCCACACAACCAGTACCATATCCCCAACCCCCCTGTGCCCATGGACCTACACAGCCTTGGTGTGATGTTGGAGGAGCCTTGATGATAACATTCCATTTCCAATTCCTCCAGGGCCTTGTCCCTCCTTATTGTAATCCCCCAGCTACCAAGAGGAGCAACACCTCTTCATTCACAGCCCCTAGACAATCCGATCGTCAATGACTCCAACATGGGGGGCTGAGTCTTCAGCTGCCAAGCCCCACGCTCTGGGATTGTTTCCCGAAACCTGTTTCCCTTTCCCCTTCCTCCTTTAGGATGCTCCTTAAAAACCCCCCTCTTTGACCCAACCCAAACCACCTCCTGTCCCTCGTGTCAGAATGCCTTTAATGAAAGCTTCTGTGAGGTACCTTGGCATGTTGGAAAAATCCTCCCACTTCCTCCAGACTAAAGGGGTAGCCACGGGCACCCATATGGGCCCCAGCTATGCCTGTCTCTTTGTCAGCTACATAGAACAGTCCATCTTCCGTAGTTACACCAGCCCCACTCCCCACCTCTTCCTCCGCTACATGGATGATTGCATTAGCGCCACCTTGTGCTTCCCTGAGGTTGAGCAGTTCATCAACTTCACCAAAACATTCCACCCTGACCTTAAATTCACCAGGACCATCTGACACCTCCCTCTCCTTCCTGGTTCTCTCGATCTCCACCAACAACCACCAAATCACTGACATTTCTTTTTTGAAAAAGAGACCCAGTGACTCCCACAACTACCTGGACTACACCTCCCACCCTGCATCCTGCAAAAATGCCATCCCATATTCCCAATTCCCTCGCCTCTGGCGTATCTGCTCCCAGGAGGACCAGTTCCGCCACAGAACACACCAGATGGCCTCCTTCTTTAGAGACCGCAATTTCCCTTCCCACATGGTTAAAGATGCCCTCCAACGCATCTCGTCCACATCCTGCACCTCCGCCCTCCGACCCCACCCCTCCAACCGTAACAAGGACAGAACCCCCCAGTGCTCACCTTCCATCCATCAACCTCCACATAAACCACATCAGATGACATTTCCACCACCTTCAAAACATCCCCCAACAACCCACCCTCCCCTGCCACCGCAGGAATTGCAAAACCTGCAACCACACCACCTCCCTCATCACCATCCAAGGCCACAAAAGGAGCCTTCCACATGCAAAGTTTCACCTGCACATCCACCAATGTCATTTATTGTATCCGGTGCGGTCTCCTTTTCACTGGGGCGACTGGATGCCTCCTCGTAGAGCGCTTTAGGGAACATCACCAGGACACCCGCACCAATCAAACACACCGCCCTTTGGCTGAACATTTCAACTCCCCCCTCCCACTGTGCAGAGGACATGCAGGTCCTGGGCCTCCTCCATTGCCATGCCCTCACCACCTGACACCTGGAGGAAGATTGCCTCATCTTCTGCCTTGGAACCCTTCAACCTCAGGGCATCAATGTGGACCTCAACAATTATTCCTCATTTCCCCTCCCCCACCTTACCACACTTCCTAACCTCCAGCTCAGCACCGTCCTCAGGACTTGTCCCTTTGTCAATCTTCATTTCCACCTATCCATTCCAACCTATCACCTTCACCCCCACCTCCATCCACGTATTCCACTCCCAGCTACCTTCTCCCCAGCCCCACCTCATTCCCATTTCTCTCCACCCCCGAAAGGCCTTTGCCCAAAACGTTGATGTTCCTGCTCCTCGGATGCTGCCTGACTGATGCTTTTCCAGTACCACGCTAAATCTTGACTCTAATCTCCAGCATCTGCAGCCCTCACTTTCACCTCCATGTCAGGAAGTGCCCAAGGTACAGGGCTGACCCGTTCCAGACCTAACAGCCAATCAGGCCGGAGGTCACAGTGTCACAGGGCTGAACCATCAGATGGAACTGGATAATGTTCAGCACAAGGACAACCAGCGAGACAGCAGACTGAAAACCATAGTCACCCATGAAGGATTCTTGTTTAGATTCATACCCATCCATCAGTCAGCACTAACCCCATGACCTGGGATGTCTATGCTCACAGAAGTCCAGTCTCTCTACAAATCTGATTGGAATGGGACCACCACTGGGGGCTATGGATCAGGTACCATCACCCTGAGCTCCAAAATCTCCTCCCAACACCTCACCTTCTCTCTTCCCCACGCTCCTTACACCTCGAACACACCTTTGGGTCACCTGACCAAATATCTCTGGATGTGGCTCCGTGTCAGAATGCTTCATCATGGCCCTATGTAGCTCCACATTTAAACAAAGTTGCTGTTGGCTGAGAGTTTGCAGTTTAGTCCACATTAGTACCAAAGGGGAGAGGTTGTTGGGTCAAGTTATGGAGTATTGGTCAGGGGTGGGACTTCACAAATACTGGTCTTTCCAGTCAGAAAGATGGCTTTCCTCTGGGGGCAATTCAGAGACAAGAGCAAAGATCCCAATCAGTCACATGACCCTCCCTGTCACAAACCCATCAGCTGGGGGCCTGTTACAATGGAATACTGGGAAGGAATCAGACTGACATCGATGAAATGGTCTGTACAGTATTAGCCTGGGAATTGGATATGGTTGGAGGGTGCGGTTCTGATCAGTTACTGGGCACAAACTGCCCTTTGTAGCAACAATCTCCTTCCTGATTTATATTACCAAGGGCATAACCTAAAATGGCCGATCGGGAGTTTGAGGCCTGCTGGGAAGGAGAATGGCTAAGCAAAAGGTGAACAAACATCAGAATCAAGCCTGACCTGGTTCCACTAAACCATTCCCACCAACTTTCATGAGATGACCAGTTCAAGGACAGTCGAGAGGTTCTACGACAAGGGATGAAGTGAAACTTTCTACCTGGTTAGCACAGAACAGATCTCTTGTGAAAACAACATTAAATTGTTCCAGGAAAGACCCTGGAGAGACCAAGGGATCATCTCAAGCTGGGGATGGGGGCATTGGAACACTTTGGATACTGAACATATGCAGTGGGTGCTTGGGAGATGGGAGGCTGATTCCCACCTTGGGAGAAAAGCCCATCTCCTCAGCTCTATCCCAGATGGAGGAGGAGTTCTGGCTGGAAGACAGGTTAGGTGTTTCCCCTTTCCCGGCAATACACCTGGGAATTGAATAATAACTGCAATCCCCAGGCCCCACGTTCCACTGGATTGGGGTGAGCTGCCGACAAGGTCTCTCTCACACCAATTGCTGGGCCATGTGTTAGCAAAGCTCCTGAACAAAAAGGAACAGATTTCCTTTGGCTAACTTGCCAAAGTGAGAATGACCTGCTGACGTCTGCATGGACAGGGTCAGAACCACTGAAGCAGATGGAATGGAACGTGGGAACAAGGAGAGAGGAGGGAGACTGTTTTCTAAATGGGGAAAGACTTGGGAAATGTGACGCACAAAGGGACTTGGGAGTCCTGGTTCAGGATTCGGAGCATTAACACACAGGCTCAGTTGGCAGTTAGGAAGCTAACAGGTAATGCTGAGGTTATTGACCAATCCCCATCACTAGGGTAAAGGGTACTGAGCAAACTGGGATTGAAGACAGGCCAATCCCCAAGGCCTGACACTCCCCATCTGAGGGGAGAAGGGGACATGGCAGCACAGACAACAGATCCATTGATTATAATATTCCCTGGATGCAGGAACTATTCCAGTGGATAGTAGGAATGTTAATGTGACACCCTCATCCAAACAGGCCAGGAGGCACCAAGGTAGGAAATTATGCCCCATGACACCAGTTAAACTAACTGGTCAAATGTACAAATCCATTAAGGAATACCAGGACATTAGGAAAGTCAAAGTGTAATCCAGAGCCAGCATTGTTTCATGAAGGATAAATCACTTCTGCAGTCCTCACTTTCTCCTCGTTGATCTTAACCTACTGCGAATCCTCTTGTAAGGATGCCTCCCGCGAAGAAGCTCTCCTCCTCCCTCTACAAGGATCTCAGTGAGTCCCTCTCTCACTGCACCCCCACCCCCCCAGTCATCTCCTCTGAAAAACTCTGCAGTCCTCCCTTTCTCCGACTTGTTCAAGTACCTCACGCTAAAAGGTATGTGGTAAGATTTTACAGGGTGGGGGTGATTTAGTGTGGAGAGAGGAAGATGGTTGGGAAGAGGACCTTGGGGAAGGGGGGGTCATTGCCACAGGGTTCAGTCCTCAGGCCCCAACCATTTCCCATCTGTCTGACAGACTCCGATCCAGGGATTGAAGGCACGGTCACCACATTTGCAAATGCCATAAAAATAGGTTCCAAACAAAGATGCTGTGCTGAAATAAGGAGCCCCCCCCCCCTGGTGATGGTGATGTCGGGGGGAGGGGAATGGATTGGAATGTGGCCATTTGCAGAATGCTCTCCATCTCCTGCCACATAAGCAGCAGTTGGTTGTCCCCAAGCGATAGGGTCGGGGGATGGGGGATGACAGCAAGATCCTCACAGCCCAGTCCCTGCCTCACAGTGACCAAACTCCCATCAGGTGTGGCCTTGGGAACTCCATACACAAAACACCAACCTGCCATTGCCCTTTGATGTGAAGAGCACGGCTTGTCACTGGCCACTCGGGTGTGTTCCTATTGAGAGGCGTGTGTGTACACACGCACGTGCAAGGACACTCCTCCTTGAAGGGGTCTGAGAGGAAGGGGACTGTCCCTGGACTAGCTGCCCCACATCCAGAGAGCAGGAAGGAGGAAGAAGAGGAGGAGGAGGCAGAAGCAGAAGGAGGTGAGAGCTTTTGAGTCTGGGGCCTACTTTTGGAGCTGCAGCCTGGGCCTCACCCAGGTCAAGGGAGTGTTGCTGCTGACCTGGGACCCACTCCCACTGCTGGTCTCTAGGACCCCGCCTGGACCTGCCTCAGCTGTTGCTGCTTGGGGCCTGCCTCACTGCTGCTGCCTGGAACTTGCCTTGGGGACCCTCCAACAGGTCTGCCCCCCACCGCTGCGACAGAGGGCTGACCTGGTTACTCACGCGAGGCCTGCCTCCACCGTCGCTGCATGGGACTCGCCTTGGGCCCCTCCCCACAACCTCCACCACTGCTGCTGCCAGAGGCCCACCTCCACCGCTGCTGCCTGGGGCCTACTAACATTCAGCAGCAGAATATGGCGAGCCCGAAGGTCATGGGGCCCAGCCGCACCTACGCCGGGGTAGCCGCTGCCTTAGGCTCGGCTGTCCCAACCCTGGCCGCAACCGCAACCCCCTTCAGGCACTTAACTAAATGCCTGGGGGTAAAGGCCTATCCCCACCCCAATATGTCCGTCGAGGCCTGCAGTAAGGCCATGGCTAGTGTGGTCGGCCCACTGGCCATCGTCACTGCGGCCCGGATGTACGGGAAGGCCATGTTTTTCCTGAAGACCGAGCAGGCGGTCCCCCTGGCCGTGGAGAGGGGGCTCACTGTGGGCGGGACACATTTGCCCGTCGACCCTTTGGAGGTCACGGCCCAGAGGGTCGTGATCTCCAATGTCCCGTCCCTTCAATTCCAGTGAGCTCCTTCTCCCCCACCTCAACACCTTGGGGGGAGATCCGGTCGTGTGTCCAGCCGCTCCTGCTCGGTCTGAAGGGCCCCGCCCTCCGACACTTATACTCCTTCCGACGCCAGGTGTTCATGTGCCTGACCCGGGAGGAGGTCACCGAGGGCTCTTTCACCCTCCTCCACGAGGGCGCGGCCTACCCCTGTCTCTCTGGGGAAGAGGTGCCGGCCCTTGGAGGGGAGAGACACTCCAGCAGCGCGCCGGCGGCGCTGCCCCTCTCCAGGGGACGAGCCAACGGTGCCTCGCGACTGTCCTGCACTGCGGCCCGACCTACCCAAACCCCCAGGGGCTACAGCAGGGCCTCCTGCTGCCTCAACTCCTCCGGCCCCTGGGGAGGACTTTCATGACCACACGGGCCGTGGTGCGGGCGACAACAGAGGACCCTCTGCTGGGTCGTCGAGCGGTGGAGGGGAGGAAGGTGTTATCCTCGCTCCTCCCTCCCAGACTGTTTTTCCGGGGGCCTTGGCCCTGGGGGGAGGACCTTTTCCCCGAGGAGCCGGGCGTCCCGGTGTCGGGAGGGGAGCGGGGCCCCGAGCCTCTGCCGCCCGACGACCCGAACTCGGGGTGTTCCGGGAAGGGCTGTGCCGAGGAAGGTACCGCCGGTGACCCTGGGGGTGGGTTCGCTGGGGGTTTGAGGCCAGTTGACGGCGCCGGACCAGCCCCCATCCTCTCGGTGGGTGAGGGGTCGGTGACCGAGGGCGACCTCCCGGAGGAGGGTTTGGGATCGGTGGCGGACATGACGCGGACTCCGTCTGCAGTGCCATTTGAGTCCCAGGTGCCCCCCACCGATCTCCCCCTCATCCTCCGAGGAACTCTGGGAATTTGTCGAGGAAACTCGGAATCGCCGGGATAGACCCCAACTGGCGCTCGACCGCTGGAGCTCATTCGAGAGAGTTTACTGGTCGGCCCACGCTGCCCGCCAGGCGCCTGGGCTCGATGTCAATGAGCGAAAGCGAGTCAGGAACTTCCTGGGGGCGCTCCTGGTGAGGGAGAGGGACTTCTGTGCCCCTCCCTCGTCCTCCCAGTAAATGTGTATATCGGTTTTTAACTGTACTGGTGGTGGTTGCACAAAGCTTCCGACATGGAAACAACTATAGCCAGCCTCAACATCAACGGCAGCAGGGAGTCACAGCGCAGATTCCAGACCCCCTCGGTCCTTCGGGAAGGGAGGTATGCGGTATGCTTCCTGCAAGAAACCCACACTACCCCGGGAGACGCAGCCCCCTGGCTCCTGGAGTGGGGGGGGGGGGGGGGGGGAGAGAGTGGGGGTCTACATGAGTCACCTCACCCGCAGATCTGGCGGGGTGGCTATCTTGTTGGCCCTGCATTTTCAGCCCAAGATCTTGGGGGTCAGGGAGCCCGTGCCAGGCCGTTTGCCTCATGTTTCGCGGGCGTACGCCTCCTGTTTTCCGAAGGCCTCCACGCGGCAGGTGTCGTGCACGGACCATCACCTGGTGTGGGCGGAACTCCTTCCGTTCGGCGCCAGGCTCGGCTCCGCGTACTGGCACTTTAACAACCTGCTGCTGGAGGACGAGCGGTTCCGGGACTTGTTTCGTCGCTTCTGGGCCGGCTGGAGAAGGAAGCGGGGAAGCTTCCCTTCCCTGAGGCTATCGTGGGACGTGGGCAAGGCTCACGTCCGCGTCTTCTGCCAGGAGTACGCGAGGGGGTCGACGAAGAGGTGGAAATCCAGGATCGGGGAGTTGGAGAGGGAGATGCTCGATCTGGAGTCACGCCTCGGTCAGCCCGACGCGGACCCGGCCCTGCGCGGGGTGTACGAAGAGAAGAAGGCCGCGCTCCGGGACCTGCAGCTCGTCGGGGCTCGGGGCGCGTACGTGAGGTCGCGGATCCAGCTCCTCCAGGACCTGGACCGCGGCTCCCCCTTCTTCTACTCGCTGGAAAAAAGGCGTGGCACCCGTCAGCAGCTCCTTGTGCTGCTGGCCGACGACGGGTCCCTCGTCTCGGATCCGGAGGGCATCAGGGCCCACGTCCGAAACTATTACACGGCTCTGTTCTCTCCGGATCCGTCCAGCGAGGATGCTCGCAGAGTTCTGTGGGAGCACCTGCCGCAGCTTGGCCCGGAGGACGCCGGAAGGCTCGACGCTCCCGTCACTTTAGCGGAGCTGACCGGCGCCCTCGACCGGCTCTCGAGGGGCAAGTCCCCCAGGGCTGGACGGGCTGACTGTGGAGTTCTTCAGGGCGTTCTGGGACGTCCTGGGGGAGTGTTTAAATGCCGGAGAGCTGCCCCTTTCTTGGCGGGTTCGGGACGCAGTTCATCGCTCGGATCCGACTTTTGTACGCCGCCGCAGAGTGTCTGGTTAAAGTTAACGGGTCCCTGACGGCGCCCCTTCGCTTCGGGAGAGGAGTGCGTCAAGGCTGCCCCCTGTCCGGCCAGCTGTATTCCCTGTGCGTGGAGCCTTTCCTGCGCCTCTTGCGGAGGAGGTTGTCGGGGCTGGTTCTGTGCGGCGTGGGCACGGGGGTGGTCCTCTCTGCCTACGCCGACGACGTGCTCCTCACTTTCACCGACCCGGCTGACTTGGGGACGATGCGCGAGTGCCAGGCCGTGTACTCAGCAGCGTCTTCCGCCAGGATCAACTGGGCCAAATGTTCCGGACTACTGGTCGGTCCGTGGCGGGTGGACTCTCTGCCGGTGGAGTTACGGGGGTTCAGCTGGAGGACCACCCATCTCCTCTACATGGGGGTCTACCTCAGCCCGGCTGAGGAATCCTGGCCGGCCAACTGGCAGGAGCTGGAGGCCAAAGTCTCTGCTCGCCTAGGCCGCTGGACAGGACTGCTCAGAGTGCTATCTTACAGAAGTCGAGTGCTGGTCATAAACCAGCTGGTGGCCACTGTGCTGTGGTACCGGCTGGTCACTTTGTCCCAGAAGTCAACCAACGTTCTCTGGATGTCAGCGACAAAGCCAGGAGGAGGGACCAAAATGATGCACTGGGTCGCTGCGCAGGTTCTGAGTCTCCCTATTGAGGAGGGCGGTCAGTTGCTGGTGTGCGTCCGCACCCAGGTCACGACGTTCCGCCTTCAGACCTTGCGGCGATACCTTTACGTCGAGCCTCCTCCCAGATGGTGCGCTTTGGCGACGTATTTTTTCCACCAAATACGTAGCCTCAACTACGACACGCAGCTCCTGTTCGTTGACCGTGACGGTTTGGAGGTCGCCCTCAAGACGCTGCCTGTCTTTTACCAGGACCTGATCACTGTCTGGAACATGGTCGAATCGCACCGCGCCTACCCTCCGGCTGGAGTAGCGGCTGTCGTCAGGGAGCCGTTGCTCAGGAATCTGCACCTCCGTACTCGCGGGTTCGAGTGGCTGTCGGAGGGGAGGGCCATGGCGGCGAGGGTGACCAGGGTCGGGGACGTGCTGGGTGCCGGGGGCCTGGGCTGGACGCTGCCGCAGGACATAGCGAGCAGGGCAGCGGTAGACGTCCGGTACGTGGCCACCGCCATCCGACGCCTTAAAACGGCGGTGCTCGGACCCGACGTAGTGCACCAGTTGGAGGACGCTCAGGTGTGCGGTGGGATCCCGTCCGCGCTCACCCCAGCCCGGACGGAATTTCACATTGGCCCCAAGGTCCCGGACTTCCCGCGGGAGCCTGTGCCCCACAACCTGAGCCGCCTCCGGAATTTTAATTTTGTTCCCTTTCAGGGGGTAAAAAGGCGGGCCCTGTACAGACTGTTGCTGCACACCGTCCACCTCTTCTCCCTCATCCACCGTCCGGACACTCCTTGGTGTGCCCATTTGCCACCGGGCGGTGGGGATCCCCAGTGGAGGGCTCTCTACGTGGGAGTCCTCCCCCTTTCTCTCGGGGATCTGGGGTGGAGGGTGCTGCACGCAGCAGTCCCCTGCAACCGCAGATTGCGGTGGTTCGCGGACTCCCAGCCCAACTGCTTGTTCTGTGGCGCTGTGGAGTCCGTGGACCACGTGTATATTGGGTGTGGGCGTTTGCATCCCCTTTTGGATTTTCTCAAAAACCTCCTCCTCTGTTTTTGGCTGCACTTCAGTCCCACGCTCCTGATCTTTGGGCACCTGGTACGGAGGGGGGAGGGCAGGTCTGAAGACCTCCTCGTGGGTCTGCTCCTGGGCCTGGCCAAACTGGCCATCAACAGGTCCAGGCAGCGGGCCGTGGAGGGGGTCGTTAGGGCCGACTGCCTGCCCCTCTTCCGTGGTTACATTAGGGCCCGGGTGTCCTTGGAGAAGGAGCACGCGGTGTCGACCAACACCCTGGAGTTGTTCAGGGAGAGGTGGGCGCCACAGGGAGTGGAGTGTATTATTTCCCCCTCCAATTCCATTTTGATTTAGTCCCGACCCTCCCCTTCACTGTTTTGATCACACAGCATTGCCCTTTGATGTGAAGGGCACAGTTTGTCACTGGCCACTCGGGTGTTTCCTTTCCTCCTGGTGGTGGAAATATGAAGATTCGTGCCCCTTGTGTGTGCCTTTCACTGTCTCACTGTGTGTGTGCACACAACATGGGTGCTGGGGGAATAAATAAGCACTACTGCAGTAAAAAAATAAACATGAGTGTTGTTCTGCCAGAAAAAAAAGAAACTAACACCAACTTGCTCAGGCATGTTATGATACACTGCTGGAGCAGGGGGGAGGGGGGGGGAAAGAGTTGAACCCAGGTATCCTGGCTCAGAGGTAGGGACACTACCACAAATCAGAAATTATACCATAAGAATCTGCGACAAACTCCAACAGCATCATTTTTTCAGGGTCACAGGTGACCTGACTGTTTTCCAACCCCTCCCCATGACCGTCCTGTTCCATGGGATTGTTCTCTGGGTTCAATTCTTACCCAAATCAGCTGGGGAGAAGCCAATGACTGACTTGTATCTGACCCTGATCTCCAGAGGGGGCGGAGTCAGTGCTCGCTTGTATCCTGGGAGTGGACATCAGTCCACACGGGCATGAAGGGTATTGTGGAAGAACATCCAACCACAGGGAGCTCACTCCCCGCTTAGTTACATTGAGACCCCAGGGGACTTTGGGTGGGGTGGGGGATGAACAACAGTTGGGGGAACGGGGGTCCACTCTCATCAGACCCTCCTCCTTGTGTCAAAACCAAATATTTAACGTGTGTGTGTAAGAGGGGTCTTTGGGGTTTGGGGTGATACACTAACCCAATATTTTGGGTGTTGATCCGATATACAGCTGTGCAGAACCCAACTGCTTTTGATTAGATTAGATTCCCCACAGTGTGGAAACAGGCCCTTCGGCCCAACAACGCCACACCGACCCTCCGAAGACTAACCCACTCAGACTCCTTTTTCTTACATTAACCCCCTAATTAATGCACCTAACACTCTGGGCGATTTAGCAAGGCCAATTCACCCAACCTGCATGTCTTTTGGACTGTGGGAGGATACCGGAGCACCCGGAGGAAACCCACGCAGACACGGGGAGAACGTGCAAACTCCACACACAGAGCTGCCAGAGGGTGGAATCGAACCCGGGTCCCTGGCGCTGTCAGACAGCAGTGCTAACCACTGAGCCACCGGGCGGCTCATACATTTGGTTTCAATGTACAGTCAAACCCAACATTTTGGGTGTTGACCTGATACACAATTGTGGAAAATCCAACTGCTTTTGTGTCAGTGTAATATTCACAAATCTGTGACATAAAAGTACTTTCCCAAAATTAGAAATAAAAGGAAACAGTCCAGGGGAACATCAAGAGGTTCTTTACCGCCACGTTTTCGGAAGGTCAGAGGGGGACAGACAAAACTGACCAAACAGCAAACTCTACAGAACCTGCTCCTGCTGCAGACGATGGGGACCGACCTCATGGAGGGTGACCAGGAGGTGAGGAGACAGCAAGCCTCACTCTTTGCCTCAGAGACCTCCAAGATAAATCTTCCGGGTCCGCTCCGTGGAGCTGGATGAGGCGCAATCGTGTTAGTTCTTCCCGAAGGTAGACTGGGAGAGCTCTGTGCTCAACAGCCTGAAGGAGGGAGGAAGATGTCTCAGTAACATCTTAGCCTGACGTCCTGAGGATCAGCAAGTCCTTTTATTCCAGTCCGGAGAACACGAAGCCCACAGACAGCACAGCCTCCCAGTCATTCTTGTCCTCCCTCACGGAGATCTCAGATGACAGCACACAGGGAATGGCTAGACCGGTCACTATCTCTGGACAGGCTGAGCAAGGCCCGAGAGTTCTGAAATAAGGAATAAAGCTCTCGGAAGTGACAGCTCACTGGCCGAGTTGTATCCAGCTCTGTGTGACCTGGTTGGCCAGGACCTGCTGGAGGTGTCCTACAGCAAGAGCAGCAGCTGAAATGGCTGATGGGGAGGAGGAGGTCTATAAATCCAAAGTTTGGCTTCCAACATCAATTTCAATCCACGAGGGATTGAACCTGGGGGAAGAGAAATCCTCACATGGAAAGGGAAAGGTAGATCTTTGAAGATCATAAGGATAACATCCCCCAGGGTAAAAAGGAAACCCTTGGAGGGAAAAGGGAAGTTAAAAAGCTCCAGTGTTTTCACTGCAATAACTCGGGGAGTGTCTCCCACCCATCCCCCTCCCCCTCCAACCAAAAAAGGTTCTGTGCTCCAGATTGGTAAGGTAACGAGTTTAGTTTTTATTCCTTATTTTCCCCAACAGTCTCTTGGGGAATTTAGACTCGTGGGAATGGTGGTTAGGGCAGTTGAATGTTCCTCCTGCAGAATGTGGGGGGTAAGGGTCACCACTAGTGTCCCTGCTGACTACATCTGCGGGAAGTGCACCCAACTCCAGCTCAAAAACCGCATTCGGGAACTGGAGCTGGAGCTGGATGAACTTTGGATCATTCGGGAGGCAGAGGGGGTTATTGAGAGGAATTACAGGGAGGTAGTCACTCCACAGGTACAAGGAAAAGGCAGATGGGTTACAGTCAGGGGACAGAAAGGGAACCGACGGCAGTGCAGGGATCCCCTGTGGCCATTCCCCTCAACAATAAGTATACCGTTTTGGATACTGTTGTGGGGGGGGTGGGGAGGGGGTCGACTTCCCAGGAGGACACAGGGCTGTGGCACAAAGTCTGTCCCTGCTGCTCCGAAGGGAAGGGAGAAGAGGAGCAGGGCAGTAGTCATTGGGGACTCCATAGTTAGGGGGACAGACAGGAGGTTCTGTGGGGATGAGAGAGACTCTCGGCTGGTGTGTTGCCTCCGATCGTGTTTTTGGGAACCTTGGGGGGGGGAAGAGAGCAGCCCCAAGTCATGGTCCACAAACGCACCAACGACGTAGCTAGGAAGAGAGATGGGGATTTATGGCAGAAATTCAGGGAGCGAGGGTGGAAGCTGAGAGCTAGAATGAACAGAGTCGTTGTCTCTGGTTTGTTGCCCGTGCCACGTGCTGGCGAGGAGAGCGAGAGCGATTGAACACGTGGCTACGGGGATGGTGCAGGAGGAAGGGTTTTGGATTCTTGGATAATTGTGGCTCTTTCTGGGGTAGGGAGGACCTCAACAAGCAGGATGGTCTTCATCTGAACCAGAAGGGCTCACTCTCTGAGTGGAGCAGGTAAGGGCTGTTTGGCAGTGACTGCTTGAAGGCTCGGTGACGTTTAACGGTTAAATTTGAAAGTTTTTTATAAAAAAAGCGCGGAGCGGACCCAGAAGCTGGTGTAGCGCAAGCTTACCTGGGGAGGCTTTTTCCCCCCTATAAAAGTGCGCAGGAGGGGAACCCGAGGCAGTACAGAGGTAGTGCCTCTCACCCGCCCTCCTCCTCTAACCTAGTAATAAGACCCGTTGTGGTAAGGAGGTAAGTGCTGCATTTTGCTTGTTTTATTATTGGACCTAGTTTTTTTTAAAAAGGTTACTTTCAGAGGGATGGCAGTGAAGGCAGTGCAATGTTCCTCTTGCAACATGCTTGAGGTGAGGGATGCCATGGCCGTCCCTGCTGATTACACTTGCAGGAAGTGCACCCATCTCCAGCTCCTCCAAGACCGTGTTAGGGAACTGGAGCTGGAGTTGGATGAACTTAGGATCATTCGGGAGGCAGAGGGGGTCATAGATCGGAGCTTTAGGGAAGTAGTAACTCCAAAGATTGCAGACAGATGGGTGACAGTGAGGGGGACTGGGAGGAAGCAGCCAGTGCAGGGACCCCCTGCGGCCGTTCCCCTCAAGAACAAGTATACCGTTTTGGATACTTGTGGGGGGGGACGACTTACCAGGGGTAAGTAACGGGGCTCAGGCCTCTGGCACAGAGTCTGTCCCCGTTGCTCAGAAGGAAAGGGTGGAGAAGAGCAGAGCAATAGTTATTGGGGACTCGATAGTTCGGGGCACAGATAGGCGGTTTGTGGGGGCGAGAGACACTCACGTTTGGTATGTTGCCTCCCAGGTGCAAGGGTACGTGACGTCTCTGATCATGTTTTCCGGGTTCTTAAGGGGGAGGGGGAGCAGCCCGAAGTCGTGGTCCACATTGGCACCAACGACATAGGGAGGATGTTGGGCAGGCTTTCAGGGAGCAAGGTTGGAAGCTCAGAGTTAGAACAAACAGAGTTGTTGTCTCTGGTTTGTTACCCATGCCACGTGATAGAGAGTCGAGGAATAAGGAGAGAGAACAGTTAAATGCGTGGCTACAGGGATGGTGCAGGGGGGAGGGATTCCGGTATCTGATAACTGGGGTTCTTTCTGGGGAAGGTGGGACCTCCTATAAACAGATGGTCTCCACCTGAACCTGAGGGGCACCAGTATCCTTGGGGGGAGGTTTGCTAGTGCTCTTGGGGAGGGTTTAAACTAACTCTGCAGGGGCATGGGAACCCAGACTGTAGCTTTAGGATGCCGGACCTGGAGTGTAGGGAGGTTAGGAACATGGCATCAATCTCAAAGGAGGGTGCCTGTAAACAGGAAAGTGGCTTGAAGTGTGTATACTTCAATGCAAGTAGTATACGAAATAAGGTAGGTGAACTTGCAGCGTGGGTTGGTACATGGGATTTCGATGTTGTGGCTACTGCGGAGAAATGGGTAGAACAGGGACAGCATTGGCTGTTGCAGGTTCCAGGGTTTAAATGTT
This sequence comes from Chiloscyllium plagiosum, assembly GCF_037043375.1. Lineage (NCBI taxonomy): Eukaryota > Metazoa > Chordata > Chondrichthyes > Orectolobiformes > Hemiscylliidae > Chiloscyllium > Chiloscyllium plagiosum. The sequence goes on along the minus strand of NW_028270143.1, from coordinate 127,069,252 downwards.
TTAGTAGGGTCAGAGGTGGGGGTAAAAGAGGGGGAGGTGTGGCATTGCTTGTCAAAGATAGTATTACAGCAGTGGAAAGGACGATGGATGAAGACTCGCCATCTGAGGTAGTTTGGGCTGAGGTTAGGAATAGGAAAGGTGAGCTCACCCTGTTAGGAGTTTTCTACAGGCCTCCTAATAGTCCTAGAGAAGTAGAAGAAAGGATTGCGAGGATGATTCAAGAGAAGAGTGAAAGTAATAGGGTGGTTGTTATGGGGGACTTTAACTTTCCAGATATTGACTGGGAAAGCTATAGCTCGAGTTCATTAGATGGGTCGGTGTTTGTCCAATGTGTGCAGGAGGGTTTCCTGACAATATGTAGACAGGCCAACAAGAGGTGAGGCCATACTGGATTTGGTTCTGGGTAACGAACCAGGCCAGGTGTTAGAATTGGAGGTAGGTGAGCACTTTGGGACAGTGACCACAATTCGGTGACTTTTACTCTAGTGATGGAGAGGGCTAAGTGTGCACTGCAGGGCAAGAGTTATAGCTGGAGGCAGGGAAATTATGATGCGGTGAGGCACGACTTAGGATGCGTGGCTTGGAAAAGTAGGCTTCAAGGGAAGGGTGTAATTGATATGTGGAACTTGTTCAAGGAGCAACTATTGAGTGTCCTTGATAAGTATGTACCTGTCAGGCAGGGAGGAAAGGGTCGTGTGAGGGAGCCATGGTTTAATAAGGAATTGGAATTCCTTATTAAAGGGAAGAGGGCAGCCTATGTAAAGATGAGGCGTGAAGGTTCAATTGGGGCAATTGAGGGAGTTATAAGGTAGCCAGGAAGGACCTGAAGAGAGAGCTAAGAGTAGCAAGGAGGGGACATGAAAGGTCCTTAGTTGGTAGGATTAGGGAAAACCCTAAGGCTTTCTATAGGGATGTCAGGAATAAAAGAATGACTAGGGTAGGAATAGGTCCAGTCAAGGATAGCAGTGGGAAGTTGCGTGTGGAGGCTGAAGAGATTGGGGAGACACTGAATGAATACTTTTGGTCAGTATTCACTCAGGAACAGGACATTGTTGCCGATGTGAATACTGAGTCACAATTAATTAGAATGGACGGCTTTGAGGTATGTAGGGAAGAGGTGTTGGAAATTCTGGAAAGGGTGAAAATAGATAAGTCCCCTGGGCCTGATGGCATTTACCCTAGGATTCTCTGGGAAGCAAGGGAGGAGATTGCAGAGCCATTGGCCTTGATTTTTATGTCCTCGTTGTCTACAGGAATAGTGCCAGAAGACTGGAGGATAGCAAATGTGGTTCCCTTGTTCAAGAAGGGGAGTAGGGGTAACCCTAGTAACTATAGGCCGGTGAGTCTCACTTCTGTTGTGGGCAAAGTCTTAGAGAGAATTGTAAGGGATAGGATTTATGCACATCTGGATAGGAATAATGTGATCAAGGATAGTCAGCATGGTTTTGTGAAGGGCAGGTCATGCCTCACAAACCTTATTGAATTCTTTGAGAAGGTGACTAAGGAGGTAGACGAGGGTAAAGCGGTAGACGTGGTGTATATGGATTTTAGTAAGGCGTTTGATTAGGTTCCCCATGGTAGGCTTCTGCAAAAAATACGGAGGTATGGCATTGAGGATGAGTTGGAGGTTTGGATTAGGAATTGGCTGGCTGGAAGAAGACAGAGGGTAGTAGTTGATGGTAAAGGTTCATCTTGGAGTGCAGTTACTAGCGGTGTTCCGCAAGGATGTGGTTTGGGACCATTGCTGTTTGTCATTTTTATAAATGACCTGGAGGAGGGGTAAGAAGGTTGGGTGAGCAAGTTTGCGGATGATACAAAAGTCAGAGGAGTTGTTGACAGTGAGGAAGGATGTGGCAGGTTACAGCGGGATATAGATAAGCTGCAGAGCTGGGCAGAAAGGTGGCAAATGGAGTTCAATGTAGGTAAGTGTGAAGTGATTCACTTTGGTAAGAGTAACAAGAAGATGGGGTACTGGGCTAATGGTCAGATACTTGGTAGTGTGGATGATCAGAGGAATCTTGGTGTCCATGTACACAGGTCTCTGAAAGTTGCCACCCATGTAAATAGTGCGGTGAAGGCGGCATATGGCGTACTGGCTTTTATTGGTAGAGGAATGGAGTTCCGGAGTCCTGAGGTCATGTTGCAGTTGTATAAGACTCTGATGCGGCCGCATCTGGAGTGTTATGTGCAGTTTTGGTCACCATACTATAGGAAGGATGTGGAGGCACTGGAACGGGTGCAGAGGAGGTTTACCAGGATGTTGCCTGGTATGGTAGGAAGATCGTACAAGGAAAGGCTGAGGCACTTGGGGTTGTTTTCATTGGAGAAAAGAAGGTTTAGGGGTGACTTGATAGAGGTGTACAAGATGATTAGGGGTTTAGATAGGGTTGACCATGAGAACCTTTTTCCACGTATGGAGTCAGCTATTACGAGGAGGCATAGCTTTAAATTAAGGGGTGGTAGGTATAGGACAGATGTTAGGGGTAGATTCTTTACTCAATGAGTTCATGGAATGCCCTGCCAGTAGCAGTGGTGGACCCTCCCTCTTTATGGGCATTTAAACGGGCATTAGATAGGCATATGGAGGATAGTGGGCTAGTGTAGGTTAGGTGGGCTTGGATCGGCGCAACATCGAGGGCCAAAGGGCCTGTACTACGCTGTATTTTCTATGTTCTATGTTTGAACCAGAGGGGTACCAATATCCTGGGGGGAATTCACCAAGGCTATTGGGGTGGGTTTAAACTACTCCAACAGGGGGATGGGAACCAAAATTGTAGTTCGAGAACAGAAAAGACTGAGAGTAGGGAGGTCCAAAATAAAGTTTTGGGGACGCAAGATGGCACCAGCAAGCAAGAAGCTGGTTTGAAGTGTGTCACCTTCAACGCCAGGAGCATCCTGATTAAGGTGACGAAACTGCAGCATGGGTTGGTACCTGGGAATTCGATCTTGTGGCCATTTCAGAGATGACAAGCAACATGAGTTCGACTGGGACAACACTAATATTGTAGGACAAGCCAAACAGAACAGCCAGGGAATTCCTAGAGGCATGGCACTCATCCACAGATTCAAATCAATAAGCACATCGACCTGGACCCAATATACCGGCCACTGCAGCGGACAGCTGGAACTGACAACCGGAAGCGGCAGAGACAAACCACTAAGTGCCGGAGGAAACATCACAGAAGCGCTTCACAGGAGGCTCCCAAGCACTGAGCATGTCACCTAGACAGGGGACGAAACGTCTGCAACACAAATTCCCAGCTCGGCAAACAGGACCACAATAGCACTTGGAGTATTGCGTACCGTTCTGGTCACCACGTTAAAGGAAGGATGTGTAATCATTGGAAAGGGGACAGATGAGATTTACTCGGACACTGCCTGGTTTGGAGGGGAGGTCTTAGGAATAAAGGCTGAGGGACTTGAGGCTGTTTGTGTTAGAGAGAAGGGTGAGAGGTGACTGAATTGAGACAGAAGATAATCAGAGGGTTAGATAGGGTGGACAGTGAGAGCCTTTATCCTTGGATGGTGATGGCTAGTATGAGGGGACAGATTGAATTTGAGGAGGAGTGACAGGGGGAGGTGCAGCCAGACCTGGGTGTCCCTGTACACCAGTCGCTGATAGTCAGTGTGCAGGTGCAGGAGGCAGATGGTACGCTGGCCTCCATATCAAGACACCATCCTACAGATCATCTACTTCATCCCCAACCACAACATCTTCACCTTCACCAACCAGCTCTTCATCCAGACCCATGGAACAGTCATGGGACCACATTTGTCCCCCAATACACCAACATTTTCATACACCAGTTCAAACAAGATTTCTCTGCTGCACAGGACCACCAGCCGATGCTATACGCCAGATCCATCCATGATATTTTCATCCTTTGGACTCACGGTGAGGAATCACTGAAACAACTACACAACGATATTAACAAGTTCCCCATCACCAGACTCACCGTGCGTCACTCTTCAGATTCAGTCTCATTCTTGGACTCACGCATCCCCATCAAGGACAGACCCTCAGTACCTCACTCTACCACAAACCCACAGATAACCTCACCATGGTGCACTTCTCCAGCTCCCACCCTGAACATGTTAAAGAAGCCATCCCCTACAGACAGGCCCTGCCCATACACAGGATCTGCTCAGATGAGGGAAAAAGTGACACCTAAATGTTTTGCGGGACACCCCCATAAGAATGGGATATGATGCTCAACTCATCGATCGCCAGTTCCAACGTGCCATGTTCCATTCAGGAGACAGTCACTGGACACGACCAGAGTACCCTTTGTTGCCCAGTATTTCCCCGGAGCGGAGAAACTACACCATGTTCTTCACAGCCTTCAACATGTCATCGATGGCAAACATCTCACCAAAGCCATCCCTCCACCCAACTACTCACCTCAAACAGACCATTAGTGATTGGATCATCGCTCATTCCTTCACTTCCTTTTCAGCTGTTGACACTTTACTCCCCTTTTGTATTTATTTTTTGATCTTCTTCAATAACTGGAATTATCTGGCCATCGTCTCTCTGCTGATATATTCTGTGCCTCTATGCAGCTCTCCACTTCACCCGAAGTTGGAGCACCGCTCTGAAAGCTTGTGATTTTAAATAAACCGGTCGCACTATAACCTGGTGTCACCCGACTTCTGACTATGTCCACCCCAGTCCCACACCGGCACCTCCACATCGTTCGCATCAAGAGGATTCGAGTCCAGGAACACTGATGTCTTGCTCCAGATGCACAGGGCATTGGTGAGACCACACCTGGAGTACTGTGTGAAGTTCTGGTCTCCTTATCTGAGGAAGGATGTTCTGATGACAGAGGGAGTGCAGCAAAACTTTCCCAGAGTGATTGCTGGGAAGGTGGGACTGACGAATGAAGGGACACGGAATCAGTGAGGACCACATTCCCGGGGTTTAGAGGAATGAGGGGTGGGATCTCACACAAACCTGTAAAATCATCTGCTGCTAAAACCCTCATTCATCCCCTTGCTCACCTTAACAAACCCAACAATTCCTGGGGTGGGGGTGGGGGTGGGGGAAGCGGCACTCCTGTATTGTCCCCTCTGTAAACCAGAGATCTTCAAAACCTCTGCTCTCTCCACACAACCAGTACCATATCCCCAACCCCCCTGTGCCCATGGACCTACACAGCCTTGGTGTGATGTTGGAGGAGCCTTAATGATAACATTCCATTTCCAATTCCTCCAGGGCCTTGTCCCTCCTTATTGTAATCCCCCAGCTACCAAGAGGAGCAACACCTCCAACACTGTAGGGCCTCACTCCCACCCACCCACCTCCTCTAACCTTACTAAGAGTCTGTAACTCTAAGTTTTCAGGTTCTCTCATTTTTTTCCTTTTCTTCTCTTCCTTGTTTAGTCCTGTGTGGGCTTTCAGATTAGCGGGGTATGGCTGATGGGGCAGTTGCATGTTCCTCCTGCAGAACGTGGCAGGTGAGAGACACGACACATGTCTCTGCCGACCACATCTGCAGGAAGTGCACCCAACTCCAGCTCCTCGAAAACAGAGTTAGGGAACTGGAGCTGGATGATCTGCGGATCACCCGGGAGGCTGAGGGGGAAATGGAGAGGATGTACAGGGAGGTCATCACTCCTCAGACCCAGGATAAGGACAGCTGGGTTACAGTCAGGGGGAGGAAAGGGAACCAACAGAGAGCAGGGATCCCCTCAGCAATAAGTATCCCGTTTTGGATACTGCTGGTGGGGACGGCCTACCCGGGGGGAGCCATAGTTGTCAGGTCTCTAGCACTGAGGCTCAGAGGAAGGGGGGAGAATAGTAAAGCTCTAGTGGGAGGGGACTCAATAGTTAGACAGATTGACAGGAGATGTTGATCAGGAATGGGACTCCCAGAAGGTATGTTGCCTCCCCGGTGCCAGGGTCCGGGATGTCACCGATTGGGTTTATAGGATTCTGAGGGGGGAGGGTGAGCAGCCAGAAATTGTGGTACATATTGGCACCAACAATATAGCCAGGAAAGGGATTGAGGATCTGAACAGTGACCACAGAGAGCTCGGTTGGAAGCTGAAGAGCAGGACGAGTAGAGTAGTGATCTCAGGTTTGGTACCGGTGCCACGAGACAGTGAGGTGAGGAACAGGCAGCGAGTGCAGCTTAACACGTGGCTGAGAGGCTGGTGCAGGAGGGAGGATGGGCTTCAGATACCTGCACCATTGGGGTCCCTTCTGGGGAAGGTGGGACCCTGTACATGGACGATGGGTTGTACCTGAACTGCAGGGGCACAAATGTCCTGGGTGGGAGATTTGCTGGTGTGGTTCAGGAGAGTTTAAACTAGGTTGGCTGGGGGTGGGGGGTAGGGAGGAGAAACCAGAGCTACATGTCTGAGAGGGGGACAGTTGTAGATGGGGCAGTTACAGGATGTACTGAATTTATTGGGAAGGTTTCTACCACAGTGAAGCAAAGGGATGTCTGCGTTAATGCAAGGAGAGTCAGAAATAAAGAGTGATGTACTTAGTCCCAAGTACTGATCCGTGTTCTATGGTGTTGTGGCCGTAACTGAGACGTGGGATTCACAGGGGCAGGAATGGTTGCTCGATGTTCCAGGATTGAGAATGTTTAAAAAGAACAGGGAGGGTGGAAAAAATAAAGAGGAGGGGCTGTGGCATTGCTAATCAGTGAGTGCATCACAGCAACAGGAACGAAGGTTGTTGAGGAAGGTTTGTCTACTGAGTCAATATGGGTGGGAGTTAGGAACAGCAAGGGAGCAGCCACCTCACTGGGGGTTTTCTACACACCCCCTAGTAGCAGTAGGGAGATTGAAGAACCCATAGGCTGGCAGATTTTGGAAAAATACAGATGTAGCAGGGTTGTTGTTATGGGTGACTTCAACTTTCCCCAATATTGACTGGGACCTCCTTCGTGCAGATGTTTTGGATGGAACCGTTTTTGTCAGGTGTGTTCAGGAGGGTTTCCTTACTCAGGATGTCGACAGACCGACGAGGGGAGAGGCCATTTTGGATTTGGTGCTCGGTAACGAGCCAGGACAGGTGTCAGATCTCACGGTGGGTGAACACTTTGGTGACAGTGATCACAACTGCCTCACATTTACCACAGCCTTGGAGAGGGAAAGGAGCAGTTACTGAGGGAAAATATTTAATTGGGGACAAGGAAATTATGACGCTATCTGACAGGAGTTGGGAAGTAAACACTGGGAGCAATTGTTCCACAGAAAGGGCACAATAGACATGCAGAGACAGTTTCAGGAGCAATTACTGTGAGTGATGCACAAATTTGTTCCGGAGACAGGAAAGGGGTAAGATTAAGCAGCCTTTCATGACAAGAACAGGAGGAGATTCTCATCAAAAGAAAGAAGGCAACTTACGTAAGGTGGAGGAAGCAAGGATCTAGCACAGCTTTAGAGGATTACAGGCTTACGAGGAAGGAGCTCAAATGGACTGAGGAGAGCCAGGAGGGGGACATGAAAAAGGCTTAGCAGGAAGGATTAGGGAGAACCCAAAAGGCACGTTACTCATACGTGAGGAATAAGAGAATGATCAGGGAGAAGGTAGTGCCGGTCAGGGATAGCGGAGGGAATCGGAGTCTCTCTCTCTCACTGCAACCCCCAGGTCATCTCCTCTGTCCTGAAGCTCTTCAACCATGTCCTGAAACAGACTCGCTACTACAGCCACATCTCCTTCCTCAGTGCCTGCCTCCGTAACCAACTGATCCCACACCGACTCCGGACTACATTTAAACCAGCAGAGTTTGGAACTGAACAGGACAACCAGTACAGACTACAGATTCAAAAGCACCAGAAACTGTTGTCCTTCAGGATCCTCCGCTCCACACCCGCAGCCATGTGCTGGCACCGAACCTCACTGCAGTCAGCCCTGCCTCAGCTGAGAGCCACATTTAGGAAGCAGAGGATGGGGAAGGAAACTGCAGGGGATGGGCACATTAGAAATGTGGAGCTTATTCAAGGAAAAGCTCTTGTCTGCCCTAGATAAGTATGTACCTGTCAGGTAGGGAGGAAGCTGTGGAGTGCGGGAGCCGTGGTTTATGAAGGAAGTGGATTCCCTGGTCAAGAGGATGAAGGCGGCTTATGTTAGGACGAGATGTGAAGGCTCAGTTAGGGCACTTGAGGGTGACAAGGTAACCAGGGAAGACCTAAAGAGAGAGAGCTCTGAAGAGCCAGGAGGAGAAATGAGAAGTTGTTGGCGGATAGGATCAGGGTAAACCCCAAGGCTTTCTATTGGAATTGATGGAATGAAAGAATGATAAGACTAAGATTAGGGCCAACCAAGAATAGTAATGGGAAGTTGTGTGTGGAGTCAGAGGAGATAGGGGAAGCACTAAATGAATATTTTTCAACAGTATTCACTCTAGAAAATGACAATGTTGTCGAGGAGAATACGGAGATACAGGCTATCAGACTGTGGGTGGGATTGAGGTTCACAAGGAAGGGGTATTAGAAATCCTGCAGTGTGGGGAAATAGATAAGTCCCCTGGGCCGGATGGGATTTATCCTAGGATCCTCTGGGAAGCCAGGGAGGAGATTGCCGAGCCTTTGGCATTGATCTTTAAATCGGCATTGTCTACAGGAATAGTGCCAGAAGACTGGAGGATAGCAAGTGTAGTTCCCCTGTTCAAGGGGAGTAGAGACAACCCAGGTAATTATAGACCAGTGAGCCTTACTTCAGTTGTTGGTAAAGTGTTGGAAAAGGTTATAAGAGATAGGATTTATCCAGAAAAGGATAATTTGATTAGGGATAGTCAGCACAGTTTTGTGAAGGATAGGTCATGCCTCACAAACCTTAGAGTTCTTTGAGAAGGTGAGCAAACAGGTAGATGAGAGTAAACTGGTTGATGTGACGTATATGGATTTCAGCAAGGCGTTCCATAAGGTTCCCCACAGTAGGCTGTTGTACAAAATGCGGAGGAATGGGATTGTGGGAGATATAGCAAATTGGATCAGTAATTGGCTTGCTGAAAGAAGACAGAGGGTGGTTGATGGGAAATGTTCATCCTGGAGTCCAGTTACCAGTGGTGTACCGCAAGGGTCGGTGTTGGGTCCACTGCCGTTCGTCATTTTTATAAACGACCTGGATGAGGGCGTAGAAGGGTGGGTTAGTAAATTTGCAGATGACACTAAGGTTGGTGGAGTTGTGGACAGTGACAAAGGATGTTGTAGGTTACAGAGAGACATAGATAAGCTGCAGAGCTGGGCTGAGAGGTGGCAAATGGAGTTTAATGCGGACAAGTGTGAGGTGATTCACTTTGGTCGGAGTAACCGGAATGTAAAGTCCTGGGCTAATGGTAAGATTCTTGGTCGTGTAGATGAGCAGAGAGATCTCGGTGTCCATGTACACAGATCCTTGGAAGTTGCCACCCAGGTTGACAGGGTTGTTAAAGAGGCATACAGTGTTTTAACTTTTATTAATAGAGGGATCGAGTTCCAGAACTAGGAGGTTATGCTATAACTGTACAAAACTCTAGTGCGGCTGATCTTGGAGTATTGTGTACAGTTCTGGTCACCGCATTATAAGAAGGATGTGGAAGCTTTGGAAAGGGTGCAGAGGAGATTTACTAAGATGTTGCCTGGTATAGAGGGAAGTTCTTACGAGGAAAGGCTGAGGGACTTGAGGCTGTTTTCGTTGGAGAGAAGAAGGTTGAGAGGTAACTTAATAGAGACAAAAGATAATCAGAGGGTTAGATAGGGTGGACAGGGAGAGCCTTTTTCCAAGTATGGTGACGGTGAGCATCAGGGGGCATAGCTTTAAATTGAGGGGCGATAGATATAGGACAGATGTCAGAGGTAGTTTCTTTACTCAGAGTAGTAAGGGTATGGAATGCTTTGCCTGCAACAGTAGTAGATTCGCCAAGTTTAAGTACATTTAAGTCGTCATTGGACAAGCATATGGACGTACATGGAATAGTGTAGGTTAGATGGGCTTCAGATTGGAATGACAGGTCGGTGCAACATCGAGGGCCGAAGGGCCTGTACTGCGCTGTAATGTTCTAAGTGTTTACTGAGCGGAGAGAAGCATTTCAACTCCACAAGTCAGGAATTGGTTTCCTTTCCTGAAGGATCACAGAGCTTAAAGCAGGTTAATTTCGAGCCGTGTCCATCACAAACTGAACCCAGAGCAGCAGGAGGCTCCAGCACAGACTGTAGGTGGGAGCAGAATATTTTGCTTCAAATAAGATTGTTTAAGGGGTGGACACTGTCTCTACAAGCAAAGCCTGATGCAATGTAAAGGACAAAGGTTACCACAGGTTCAAAGCCAAGTCGCCCTGGGTGGAGGCTGGCTCAGGGGAGAGAGGAGAGTCCCAGGAAGGAAACAGTGACCTTGGAGCAGCTGGGAGCTGGTATGGAGTGGACAGGAGGCTTGGAGCAGAGCAGGACTGGGTTTGGAACTGGGGTCTGGTGTGGATGGTCAGACCACGTGTGAAAGGCCCTGTGCTGAGCTACTGCAATGCAATGTTGGTGTAATTTGTATCGCCCTGTAATGATTATCCCAACGAGGACATTTCTAACTGGTACTACGGATCACTCAAAGCAGCAATTCTTCATTCCTGGGTTTGTATCGGAGGTTTGTACCCAAGATGGTGCAACAAAAGGGGACATTGTAAAACATCACCACAGTACTCCTGTACGAGAGTACACAGGAAGGATATTCTAATCCGAAGGAGCAGTCAGCCCACCTGGTTTATTTGCCCCGAGAGGATTGACCTTAACCTTGGGAGTGAATGGTTCTCAGCCGGAATAGGCCGGGACATTGCGTACTGCCCACACCCCTCAGCATCATGGGAGGGCATCTTCAAGGAAGGGGTGTGTACACTGAGCATGACCTGGCCTCATCTCATTGGGTGCTGTGACCTGCCCTCTAGCTCATTGGCTGGAACCAGAGAACCTTCCAGAAGGCTCAGGAAAAGGCTGAACATGGCCATCTGAAGATAACTGATGGAAGACTCACCTCGTCTGCTGAGACCCAGGCCTTGGGAGGGGGTAGGGAGGGACAAGACCCTATCTTGGTACGAAGAGGAGTTCACCTGTTGATGGAGCCCAGTCAAGTGCAATGTCACAGCTACGTTGACCAGAGTGGCCACTTTCAGGCAGCCAGGCAACATCCTAGTAAATCTCCTCTGCACCCTTTCCAAAGCTTCCACATCCTTCTTATAATGCGGTGACCAGAACTGTACACAATACTCCAAGTGCGGTTATACCAGAGTTTTGTACAGTTATAGCATAACCTCCTAGTTCTGGAACTCGATCCCTCTATTAATAAAAGCTAAAACACTGTATGCCTCTTTAACAACCCTGTCAACCTTGGTGGCAACTTCCAAGGATCTGTGTACCTGGACACCGAGATCTCTCTGCTCATCTACACTACCAAGAATCTTACCATTAGCCCAGTACTTTGCATTCCGGTTACTCCGACCAAAGTGAATCACCTCACACTTATCCGCATTAAACTCCATTTGCCACCTCTCAGCCCAGCTCTGCAGCTTATCTATGTCTCTCCGTAACCTTCAACATCCTTCGTTACTATCCACAACTCCACCGACCTTAGTGTCATCTGCAAATTTACTAACCCACCCTTCTACACCCTCATCCAGGTCGTTTATAAAAATGACGAACGGCAGTGGACCCAACACCAACCCTTGCGGTACACCACTGGTAACTGGACTCCAGGATAAACATTTCCCATCAACCACCACCCTCTGTCTTCTTTCAGCAAGCCAATTACTGATCCAAACTGCTATATCTCCCACAATCCCATTCCTCCGCATTTTGTACAATAGCCGACTGTGGGGAAACTTATGGAACGCCTTGCTGAAATCCATATACACCACTCAACCGGTTTACACTCATCTACCTGTTTGCTCACCTTCTCAAAGAACTCTAAGGTTTGTGAGGCATGACCTATCCTTCTCAAAACTGTGCTGACTATCCCTAATCAAATTATCCTTTTCTAGATAAATCCTATCTCTTATAACCTTTTCCAACACTTTACCAACAACTGAAGTAAGGCTCACTGGTCTATAATTACCTGGGTTGTCTCTACTCCCCTTCTTGAACAGGGGAACCACATGTGCTATCCTCCAGTCTTCTGGCACTATTCCTGTAGACAATGCCGATTTAAAGATCAATGCCAAAGGATCGGCAATCTCCTCCCTGGCTTCCCAGAGGATCCTGGGATAAATCCCATCCGGCCCAGGGGACTTATCTATTTTCATACTCTGCAGGATTTCTAATACCCCTTCCTTGTGAACCTCAATCCCACCCACAGTCTGGTAGCCTGTATCTCCGTATTCTCCTCAACAACATTGTCATTTTCTAGAGTGAATACTGTTGAAAAATATTCATTTAGTGCTTTCCCTATCTCCTCTGACTTCACACACAACTTCCCATTACTATCCTTGACGGGCCCTAATCTTAGTCTCATCATTCTTTCATTCCATAAATACAAAGAGAAAGCCTTGGGGTTTACCCTGATCCTATCCGCCAACAACTTCTCATGTCTCCTCCTGGCTCTTCAGAGCTCTCTCTTTAGGTCTTCCCTGGCTACCTTGTAACCCTCAAGTGCCCTAACTGAGCCTTCACATCTCGTCCTAACATAAGCCGCCTTCAACCTCTTGACCAGGGAATCCACTTCCTTCGTAAACCACGGCTCCCGCACTCCACAGCTTCCTCCCTACCTGACAGGTACATACTTAGCTAGGGCAGACAAGAGCTTTTCCTTGAATAAGCTCCACATTTCTAATGTGCCCATCCCCTGCAGTTTCCTTCCCCATCCTCTGCTTCCTAAATGTGGCTCTCAGCTGAGGCAGGGCTGACTGCAGAGAGGTTCGGTGCCAGCACATGGCTGCGAGTGTGGAGCGGAGGATCCTGAAGGACAACAGTTTCTGGTGCTTTTGAATCTGTAGTCTGTACTGGTTGTCCTGTTCAGTTCCAAACTCTGCTGGTTTAAATGTAGTCCGGAGTCGGTGTGGGATGAGTTGGTTCTGGAGGCAGGCACTGAGGAAGGAGATGTGGATGTGGTAGCGAGTCTGTTTCAGGACGTGGTTGAAGAGCTTCAGGACAGAGGAGATGACCTGGGGGTTGCAGTGAGAGAGAGACTCCGATTCTTGTGGAGAGAGGAGGAGAATGTCTTCAAGGTTAGGCATCCTTGCAAGAGGATTCGCAGTAAGGTCAAAATCAACGAGGCAAAAGTGAGGTCAGCAGATGCTGGAAACCAGAGTTTAGATCAGAGTGGTGCTGGAAAAGCACAGCAGGTCAGGCAGCATCCGAGGAGCAGGAAAATAGACGTTTCGGGCAAAAGCCCTTCATCAGGAATCTTGATCTGTCCAATTCTGTTTCCAGCTCCACAAAGTACTCATTCACAACCAGGTCCCTTTCCTTAGTGTAAACCAAAGCAAAAATCTCATTTAGGGCGATCCCTATCTGCTCAGACTCCACGCACAAGTTCCCTCCGCTATCCCTGACCGGTACCACCTTCTCCCTGATCATTCTCTTATTCCTCACGTATGAGTAACGTGCCTTTTGGGTTCTCCCTAATCCTTCCTGCTAAGTCTTTTTCATGTCCCCCTCCTGGCTCTCCTCAGTCCATTTGAGCTCCTTCCTCGTAAGCCTGTCATCCTCGAATGCTGTGCTAGATCCTTGCTTCCTCCACCTTACGTAAGTTGCCTTCTTTCTTTTGATGAGAATCTCCTCTGTTCTTGTCATGAAAGGCTGCTTCATCTTACCCCTTTCCTGTCTCAGAGGAACAAATTTGTGCATCACTCACAACAATTGCTCCTGAAACTGTCTCTGCATGTCTGTTGTGCCCTTTCTGTGGAACAATTGCTCCCTGACTCTGTTCCCAACTCCTGTCTGTTAGCATCATCATTGCCTTGTCCCCAATTAAATATTATCCCTCGGTAACTGCTCTGTCTGTTGGTTCCCTTTCCTCCCCCTGACTGTAACCCAGCTGTCCTTATCCTGGGTCTGAGGAGTGACTACCTCCCTGTACATCCTCTCCATTTCCCCCTCAGCCTCCCGGGTGATCCGCAGATCATCCAGCTCCAGTTCCCTAACTCTGTTTTCGAGGAGCTGGAGTTGGGTGCACTTCCTGCAGATGTGGTTGGCAGAGACATGTCGAGTCTCTCTTCTGCCACGTTCTGCAGGAGGAACATGCAACTGCCCTATCAGCCATACCCCGGTAATCTGAAAGCCCACACAGGACTAAGCAAGGAAAAGGAAAAGGGGACAACCTGAAAACGTACCGAGTTTCCAGACTTAGTAAGGTTAGAGGAGGTGGGTGGGTGGGAGGGAGGCCCTACGGTGTTGAAGAGGTGTTGCTCCTCTTGGTAGCTGGGGGATTACAATAAGGAGGGACAAGGCCCTGGAGGAATTGGAAATGGAATGTTATCATCAAGGCTCCTCCAACATCACACCAAGGCTGTGTAGGTCCATGGGCACAGGGGGGTTGGGGATATGGTACTGGTTGTGTGGAGAGAGCAGAGGTTTTGAAGATCTCTGGTTTACAGAGGGGACAATGCAGGAGCCCCCCCCCCCCCCCCCAGGAATTGTTGGATTTGTTGAGGGTTTCAGCAGCAGATGCTTTTACAGGTTTGTGAGAGATCCCACCCCTCATTCCTCTAAACCCCGGGAATGTGGTCCTCACTGATTCCGTGTCCCTTCATTCGTCAGTCCCACCATCCCAGCAATCGCTCTGGGAAAGCTTTGCTGCACTCCCTCTGTCATCAGAACATCCTTCCTCAGATAAGGAGACCAGAACTTCACACAGTCCTCCAGGTGTGGTCTCACCAATGCCCTGTGCATCTGGAGCAAGACATCAGTGTTCCTGGACTCGAATCCTCTTGATGTGAACGATGTGGAGGTGCCGTGTGGGACTGGGGTGGACATAGTCAGAAGTCGGGTGACACCGGGTTATAGTGCGACCGGTTTATTTAAAATCACAAGCTTTCGGAGCGCTGCTCCAACTTCGGGTGAAGTGGAGAGCTGCATAGAGGCACAGAATATATCGGCAGAGAGACGATGGCCAGATAATTCCAGTTATTGAAGAAGATCAAAAAATAAATACAAAAGGGGAGTAAAATGTCAACAGCTGAAAAGGAAGTGAAGGAATGAGCGATGATCCAATCACTAATGGTCTGTTTGAGGTGAGTAGTTGGGTATAGGGATGGCCTTGGTGAGATGTTTGCCATCGATGACATGTTGAAGGCTGTGAAGAACATGGTGTAGTTTCTCCGCTCCGGGGAAATACTGGGCAACAAAGGGTTCTCTGGTCGTGTCCAGTGTCTGTCTCCTGAATGGAACATGGCACGTTGGAACTGGCGATCGATGAGTTGAGCGTCATATCCCAATCTTATGGGGGTGTCCCTCAAAACATTTAGGTGTCACTTTCTCCCTCATCTGAGCAGATCCTGTGTATGGGCAGGGCCTGTCTGTAGGAGATGGCTTCTTTAACATGTTCAGGGTGGGAGCTGGAGAAGTGCAGCATGGTGAGGTTATCTGGGGGTTTGTGGTAGAGTGAGGTACTGAGGGTCTGTCCTTGATGGGGATGCGTGAGTCCAAGAATGAGACTGAATCTGAAGAGTGGTGCACGGTGAGTCTGGTGATGGGGAACTTGTTAATATCGTTGTGTAGTTGTTTCAGTGATTCCTCACCGTGAGTCCAAAGGATGAAAATATCACGGATGGATCTGGTGTATAGCATCAGCTGGTGGTCCTGTACAGCAGAGAAATCTTGTTTGAACTGGTGTATGAAAATGTTGGTGTATTGGGGGACAAGTGTGGTCCCATGACTGTTCCATGGGTCTGGATGAAGAGCTGGTTGGTGAAGGTGAAGATGTTTTGGTTGGGGATGAAGTAGATGATCTGGAGGATGGTGTCTTGATATGGAGGCCAGCGTACCATCTGCCTCCTGCCTCCTGCACCTGCACACTGACTATCAGCGACTGGTGTACAGGGACACCCCAGGTCTGGCTGCACCTCCCCCTGTCACTCCTCCTCAAATTAAATCTGTCCTCTCATGCTAGCCATCACCATCCAAGGATAAAGGCTCTCACTGTCCACCCTATCTAACCCTCTGATTATCTTCTGTCTCAATTCAGTCACCTCTCACCCTTCTCTCTAACACAAACAGCCTCAAGTCCCTCAGCCTTTATTCCTAAGACCTCCCCTCCAAACCAGGCAGTATCCGAGTAAATCTCATCTGCACCCTTTCCAATGATTACACATCCTTCCTTTAACGTGATGACCAGAACGGTACGCAATACTCCTTGTGGTTCTGTTTGCCGAGCTGGGAATTTGTGTTGCAGACGTTTCGTCCCCTGTCTCGGTGACATGCTCAGTGCTTGGGAGCCTCCTGTGAAGCGCTTCTGTGATGTTTCCTCCGGCACTTAGTGGTTTGTCTCTGCCGCTTCCGGTTGTCAGTTCCAGCTGTCCGCTGCAGTGGCCGGTATATTGGGTCCAGGTCGATGTGCTTATTGATTGAATCTGTGGATGAGTGCCATGCCTCTAGGAATTCCCTGGCTGTTCTGTTTGGCTTGTCCTACAATATTAGTGTTGTCCCAGTCAAACTCATGTTGCTTGTCATCTCCGAAATGGCCACAAGATCGAATTCCCAGGGACCAACCCATGCTGCAATGTCACCACCTTAATCAGGATGCTCCTGGCGTTGAAGGTGACACACTTCAAACCAACTTCTTGTTTGCTGGTGCCATCTTGAGTCCCCAAAACTTGATTTTGAACCTCCCTACTCAAATCTTTTCTGTACTCTAACTATAATTTTGGTTCCCATCCCCCTGCTGGAGTAGTTTAAACCTCCCCCCCAATAGCCTTGGCGAATTCCCCCCCCCCCGCCCCCGCCCCCCAGGATATTGGTATCCCTCTGGTTCAGATGAAGACCATCCTGCTTGTTGAGGTCCTCCCTACCTCAGAGCCACAATTATCCAAAACCCTCCTTCCTGCACCATCCCTGTCGCCACGTGTTCAATCGCTCTCGCTCTCCTCACCAGCACGTGGCACGGGCAACAAACCAGAGACAACGACTGTTCGTTCTAGCTCTAAGCTTCCACCCTAGTTCCCTGAATTTCTGCCTTGAATCCCCATCTCTCTTCCTACCTATGTCGTTGGTGCCTATGTGGGCTACGACTTGGGGCTGCTCTCCCTCCCCCCTTAAGGATCAGACCTCTCCCACTCCCGGCCCCTCGAACCCAGGTTCGATTCCACCCTCTGGCAGCTCTGTGTGGAGTTTGCACATTCTCCCCGTGTCTGCGTGGGTTTCCTCTGGGTGCTCCGGTTTCCTCCCACAGTCCAAAAGACATGCAGGTTGGGTGAATTGGCCACGCTGAATTGCCCAGAGTATTTGGTACATTAATCAGGGAGTTAATGTTAGAAAAAGGAGTCTGAGTGGGTTAGTCTTCGGAGGGTTGGAGTGGCCTTGTTGGGTCGAAGGGCCTGTTTCCACACTGTGGGGAATCTAATCTAATCAAAAGCAGTTGGGTTCTGCACAGTTGCATATCAGGTCACACCCAAAATATTGGGTTAGTGTATCACCAAACCCCAAAGACCACACTCTCACACACACACTCTCACGTCAAATATTTGGTTTTGACACTAGGAGGAGGGTCTGATGAGAGTGGGCCCCCATTCCCCCAACTGTTGTTCACCCCCCACCCCACCCAAAGTCCCCTGGGGTCTCAATGTAACTAAGTGGGGAGTGAGCTCCCTGTGGTTGGATGTTCTTCCACAATACCCTTCATGCCCGTGTGGACTGACGTCCACTCCCAGGATACAAGCGAGCACTGACTCCGCCCCCTCTGGAGATCAGGGTCAGATACAAGTCAGTCATTGGCTTCTCCCCAGCTGATTTGGGTAAGAATTGAACCCAGAGAACAATCCCATGGAACAGGACGGTCATGGGGAGGGGTTGGAAAACAGTCAGGTCACCTGTGACCCTGAAAAAATGATGCTGTTGGAGTTTGAGTTTGTCACAGACTCTTATGGTATAATTTCTGATTTGTGGTAGTGTCCCTACCTCTGAGCCAGGATACCTGGGTTCAAGTTCTCCCCCTGCTCCAGCAGTGTATCATAACATGCCTGAGCAAGTTGGTGTTAGTTTCTTTTTTCTGGCAGAACAACACTCCTGTTTATTTTTTTACTGTGGTAGTGCTTATTTATTCCCCCAGCACCCATGTTGTGTGCACACACAGTGAGACAGTGAAAGGCACACACAAGGGGCACAAATCTTCACATTTCCACCACCAGGAGGAAAGGAAACACCCGAGTGGCCAGTGACAAGCCGTACCCTTCACATCAAAGGGCAATAGCAGGTTGGTGTTTTGTGGATGGAGTTCCCGAGGCCACACCTGATGGGAGTTTGGTCACTGTGAGGCAGGGACTGGGCTGTGAGGATCTTGCTGTCATCCCCCATCCCCCGACCCTATCACTTGGGGACAACCAACTGCTGCTTATGTGGCAGGAGATGGAGAGCATTCTGCAAATGGCCCCATTCCAATCCATTCCCCTCCCCCCGACATCACCATCACCAGGGGGGCTCCTTATTTCAGCACAGCATCTTTGTTTGGAACCTATTTTTATGGCATTTGCAAATGTGGTGACCGTGCCTTCAATCCCTGGATCGGAGTCTGTCAGACAGATGGGAAATGGTTGGGGCCTGAGGACTGAACCCTGTGGCAATGACCCCCCCCTCCCCAAGGTCCTCTTCCCAACCATCTTCCCCTCTCCACACTAAATCACCCCCACCCTGTAAAATCTTACCACATACCTTTTAGTGTGAGGTACTTGAACAAGTCGGAGAAAGGGAGGACTGCAGAGTTTTTCAGAGGAGATGACCTGGGGGGGGGAGGTGCAGTGAGGGAGGGACTCACTGAGATCCTTGTAGAGGGAGGAGGAGAGCTTCTTCGCGGGAGGCATCCTTACAAGAGGATTCGCAGTCGGTTAAGATCAACTAGGAGAAAGTGAGGACTGCAGAAGTGACTTATCCTTCATGAAACAATGCTGGCTCTGGATTGCACTTTGACTTTCCTAATGTCCTGGTATTCCTTAATGGATTTGTACATTTGACCAGTTAGTTTAACTGGTGTCATGAGGCATAGTTTCCGACCTTGGTGCCTCCTGGCCTGTTTGGATGAGGGTGTCACATTAACATTCCTACTATCCATTGGAATAGCTCCTGCATCCAGGGAATATTATAATCAATGGATCTGTTGTCTGTGCTGCCATGTCCCCTTCTCCCCTCAGATGGGGAGTGTCAGGCCTTGGGGATTGGCCTGTCTTCAATCCCAGTTTGCTCAGTACCCTTTACCCTCGTGATGGGGATTGGTCAATAACCTCAGCATTACCTGTTAGCTTCCTAACTGCCAACTGAGCCTGTGTGTTAATGCTCCGAATCCTCAACCAGGACTCCCAAGTCCCTTTGTGCTTCACATTTCCCAAGTCTTTCCCCATTTAGAAAACAGTCTCCCTCCTCTCTCCTTGTTCCCACGTTCTATTCCATCTGCTTCGGTGGTTCTGACCCTGTCCATGCAGACGTCAGCAGGTCATTCTCACTTTGGCAAGTTAGTCAAAGGAATTCTGTTCCTTTTTGTTCAGTCGCTTTGCTAACACATGACCCAGCAATTGGTGTGAGAGAGACCTTGTCGGCAGCTCACCCAATCCAGTGGAACGTGGGGCCTGGGGATTGCAGTTATTATTCAATTCCCAGGTGTATTCCTGGGAAAGGGGAAACACCTAACCTGTCTTCCAGCCAGAACTCCTCCTCCATCTGGGATAGAGCTGAGGAGATGGGCTTTTCTCCCAAGGTGGGAATCAGCCTCCCATCTCCCAAGCACCCACTGCATGTGTTCAGTATCCAAAGTGTTCCAATGCCCCCATCCCCAGCTTGAGATTATCCCTGGGTCTCATTAACTGTTTTGGTCTCTGCAGGGTCTTTCCTGGAACAAGTTAATGCTGTTTTCACAAGAGATCTGTTCTGTGCTAACCAGGTAAAAAGTTTCACTTCATCCCTTGTCGTAGAACCTCTCGACTGTCCTTGAACTGGTCATCTCATGAAAGTTGGTGGGAATGGATTAGTGGAACCAGGTCAGGCTTGATTCCGATGTTGTTCACCTTTTGCTTAGCCATTCTCCTTCCCAGCAGGCCTCAAACTCCCGATCGGCCATTTTAGGTTATGCCCTTGGTAACATAAATCAGGAAGGAGATTGTTGCTACAAAGGGCAGTTTGTGCCCAGTAACTGATCAGAACCGCACCCTCCAACCATATCCAATTCCCAGGCTAATACTGTATAGACCATTTCATCGATGTCAGTCTGATTCCTTCCCAGTATTCCATTCTAATAGGCCCCTCCAGCTGATGGGTTTGTGACAGGGAGGGTCATGTGACTGATTGGGATCTTTGCTCTTGTCTCTGAATTGCCCCCAGAGGAAAGCCATCTTTCTGACTGGAAAGACCAGTATTTGTGAAGTCCCACCCCTGACCATTACTCCATAACTTGACCCAACAACCTCTCCCCTTTGGTATTAATGTGGACTAAACTGCAAACTCTCAGCCAACAGCAACTTTGTTTAAATGTGGAGGTACACAGGGGCATGATGAAGCATTCTGACACTGAGCCACATCCAGAGATATTCGGTCAGGTGACCCAAAGGTGTGTTCGAGGTGTAAGGAGCGTGGGGAAGAGGGAAAGTGAGGTGTTGGGAGGAGATTTTGGAGCTCAGGGTGATGGTACCTGATCCATAGCCCCCAGTGGTGGTCCCATTCCAATCAGATTTGTAGAGAGACTGGACTCCTGTGAGCATCGACATCCCAGGTCATGGGGTTAGTGCTGTCTGATGGATGGGTATGAATCTAAACAAGAATCCTTCATGGGTGACTATGGTTTTCAGTCTGCTGTCTCGCTGGTTGTCCTCGTGTTGAACATTATCCAGTTCCAGCTGATGGTTCAGCCCTGTGACACTGACCTCCGGCCTGATTGGCTGTTAGGTCTGAAACGGGTCAGCCCTGTACCTTGGGCACTTCCTGACATGGAGGTGAAAGTGAGGGCTGCAGATGCTGGAGATTAGAGTCAAGATTTAGCGTGGTACTGGAAAAGCATCGGTCAGGCAGCATCCGAGGAGCAGGAACATCAACGTTTCGGGCAAAGGCCTTTCGGGGGTGGAGAGAGAAATCTGAATGAGGTGTAGCTGGGAGTGGAATACGTGAATGGAGGTGGGGGTGAAGGTGATGGGTTGGAATGGATAGGTGGAAATGAAGATTGACAAAAGGGACAGTCCTGAGGATGGTGCTGAGCTGGAGGTTAGGAAGTGTGGTAAGGTGGGGGAGGGGAAATAAGGAATAATGGTTGAGGTCCACATTGATGCCCTGAGGTTGAAGGGTTCCAAGGCAGAAGATGAGGCAATCTTCCTCCAGCTGTCAGGTGGTGAGGGCATGGCAATGGAGGAGGCCCTGGACCTGCATGTCCTCTGCACAGTGGGAGGGGGAGTTGAAATGTTCAGCCAAGGGGCGGTGGGGTTGATTGGTGCGGGTGTCCTGGAGATGTTCCCTAAAGCCTCTACGAGGAGGCATCCAGTCTCCCCAGTGAAAAGGAGACCACACCGGATACAATAAATGACATTGGTGGATGTGCAGGTGAAACTTTGGATGTGGAAGGCTCCTTTTGGGGCCTTGGATGGTGGTGTGGGCACAAGTTTTGCAATTCCTGCAGTGGTAGGGGAGGGTGGGTTGTTGGGGCATGTTTTAAGGTGGTGGAAATGTCATCTGATGATGTGGTTTATGTGAAGGTTGATGGATGGAAGGTGAGCACTGGGAGGGGTTCTGTCTTTGTGACGGTTGGAGGGGTGGGGTCTGAGGGGTGGGATGTGGACGAGATGCGTTGGAGGGCATCTTGAACTATGTGGGAAGGGAAATTGCTGTCCCTGAAGAAGGAGGCCATCTGGTGTGTTCTGTGGCGGAACTGGTCCTCCTGGGAGCAGATACGCCAGAGGCGAGGGAATTGGGAATACGGGATGGCATTTTTGCAGGATGCAGGGTGGGAGGTATAGTCCAGGTAGTTGTGGGAGTCACTGGGTCGCTTTTTCAAAAAAGAAATGTCTGTGATTCGGTGGTTGTTGGTGGAGATGGAGAGAACCAGGAAGGAGAGGGAGGTGTCAGATGGTCCCGGTGAATTTAAGGTCAGGGTGGAATGTTTTGGTGAAGTTGATGAACTGCTCAACCTCAGGGAAGCACAAGGTGGCGCTAATGCAATCATCCATGTAGCGGAGAAAGAGGTGGGGAATGGTGCTGGTGTAACTACGGAAGATGGACTGTTCTACATAGCTGACAAAGAGACAGGCATAGCTGGGGCCCATATGGGTGCCCGTGGCTACCCCTTAGGTCTGGAGGAAGTGGGAGGATTTTTCCAACATGCCAAGGTACCTCACAGAAGCTTTCATTAAAGGCACTCTGACAAGGGACAGGAGGTGGTTTGGGTTGGGTTGGGTCAAAGAGGGGGGTTTTTAAGGAGCATCCTAAAGGAGGAAGGGGAAAGGGAAACAGGTTTAGGGAAACAATCCCAGAGTGTGGGACTTGGCAGCTGAAGACTCAGCCCCCCATG
Organism: Chiloscyllium plagiosum; assembly: GCF_037043375.1. Lineage (NCBI taxonomy): Eukaryota > Metazoa > Chordata > Chondrichthyes > Orectolobiformes > Hemiscylliidae > Chiloscyllium > Chiloscyllium plagiosum. The sequence goes on along the minus strand of NW_028270143.1, from coordinate 127,046,643 downwards.
TTGGAGTCATTGACGATTGGATTGTCTAGGGGCTGTGAATGAAGAGGTGTTGCACCTCTTGGTAGCTGGGGGATTACAATAAGGAGGGACAAGGCCCTGGAGGAATTGGAAATGGAATGTTATCATCAAGGCTCCTCCAACATCACACCAAGGCTGTGTAGGTCCATGGGCACAGGGGAGTTGGGGATATGGTACTGGTTGTGTGGAGAGGGCAGAGGTTTTGAAGATCTCTGGTTTACAGAGGGGACAATGCAGGAGCCCCCCCTCCCCCAGGAATTGTTGGGTTTGTTGAGGTGAGTAAGGGGATGAATGAGGGTATCAGCAGCAGATGAGCTGTGACCGCAAACACGAGGGATCTTAAACCTGAGAAACTAGGAGCAGGAGGAGGCCATTCAGCCCATTGATAGTGGGAGCTGCAGATGGTGGAGAGTCCGAGTGGATCAAGGGTGGAGCTGGAACAAGCACAGCCGGTCAAACCGAGATCGTCTGTTCCATTCAATAGAATCATGGCCCTTCATCCAACTCAGTCCCTGTTGCTGCTTTCTCCCCACACCCTTTGATCCCTTTAGCTCTCAGAATGATATCTAACTCCTTCTTGTAAACATTCAGTGTTTTGCCCTCAGCCATTTCCTGAGGCAGAGGATTCCCCCTGCTCCCCACTCTCTGGGTGAAGACATTTCTCCCCATCTCAGTCCCCACTGGCCTACTCCGTATCCTTACACTGACCCCTGGTACTGGGCTCCCAGCCATTTGGGGAGTTGACTGTGTTTATTGTCTCGTCCTGTCAGAATTTTACAGGTTTGTGTGAGATCCCATCCCTCATTCCTCTAAACCCCGGGAATGTGGTCCTCATGGATTCCGTGTCCCTTCATTCGTCAGTCCCACCATCCCAGCAATCACTCTGGGAAAGCTTTGCTGCACTCCCTCTGTCATCAGAACATCCTTCCTCAGATAAGGAGACCAGACCTTCACACAGTACTCCAGGTGTGGTCTCACCAATGCCCTGTGCATCTGGAGCAAGACATCAGTGTTCCTGGACTCGAATCCTCTTGATGTGAACGATGTGGAGGTGCCGGTGTGGGACTGGGGTGGACCTAGTCAGAAGTCAGGTGACACCGGGTTATAGTGCGACCGGTTTATTTAAAATCACAAGCTTTCGGAGCGCTGCTCCAACTTCAGGTGAAGTGGAGAGGGGTGTGTCCAGGCACATGATCAGATTCTGCCTTGTGGTGTATCTCGAAGGACACTTACCTGAAGATTTGGGGTCTGAATATCCTTGACTGCTGAAGTGTTCCTCAACTGGGAGGGAACATTCCTGTCTGGCGGTTGTTGAGATCATGCAACGGATGGATGGACACCCCACAACAGTACACCCTGCCTCAGGGCATCCTTGCCTGCAGCGTGAGGTAGACAACATTAACCGAGTCACATGAGTATCTGCTGTGTACGTGGTGGGTGGTGTTCCCAGGTGTGATGGCAGTGTCCATGTCTCTGATCTGCCATGTCTTGCAGAGGTTGCTGTGACAGGGTTGAGCGATGTTGTGGTCAATCTTCTCCTGAAGGTTGGGTAGTTTGCTGTGAGGTGAGTAGTTGGGTGTAGGGATGGCCTTGGTGAGATGTTTGTCATCAATGACATGTTCATCACAGCCTTCAACATGGCGTCGTTTCTCCGCTCCAGGGAAATACTGGACAATAAAGGGTACTCTGGTAGTGTCCGGTGTCCGTCTCCTGAGGAGGTGGCTGCAGTTTCTCACTGTGGCACGTTGGAACTGGCGCTCGATGAACATAGAACATAGAACAATACAGCACAGAACAGGCCCTTCGGCCCACGATGTTGTGCCGAACATTTGTCCTAGCTTAAGCACCCATCCATGTACCTATCCAATTGCCGCTTAACGGTCACCAAAGATTCTGACTCTACCACTCCCACAGGCAGCGCATTCCATGCTCCCACCACTCTCTGGGTAAAGAACCCACCCCTGATATCTCTCCTATACCTTCCACCCTTCACCTTAAATTTATGTCCCCTTGTAACACTCTGTTGTACCCGGGGAAAAAGTCTCTGACTGTCTACTCTATCTATTCGTCTGATCATCTTATAAACCTCTATCAAGTCACCCCTCATCCTTCGCCGTTCCAACGAGAAAAGGCCCAGCACTGTCAACCTATCCTCGTACGACCTCTTCTCCATTCCAGGCAACATCCTGGTAAATCTCCTCTGCACCCTCTCCAAAGCTTCCACATCTTTCCTAAAGTGAGGCGACCAGAACTGCACACAGTACTCCAAATGTGGCCTAACCAAAGTCCTGTACAGTTGCAACATCACTTCACGACTCTTGAATTCAATCCCTCTGTTAATGAACGATAATACACCATAGTCCTTCTTACAAGCTCTATCCACCTGAGTGGCAACTTTCAAAGACCTATGAACATAGACCCCAAGATCCCTCTATTCCTCCACCTCATTAAGAACCCTACCGTTAACCCTGTATTCCACATTCTTATTTGTCTTTCCAAAATGGACAACCTCACTTGGCAGGGTTGAACTCCATCTGCCACTCCTCAGCCCAGCTCTGCATCATATCTATGTCCCTTTGCAGCCGACAACAGCCCTCCTCACTATCCACAACTCCACCAATCTTCGTATCATCTGCAAATTTACTGACCCACCCTTCGACTCCCTCATCCAAGTCATTAATAAAAATTACAAACAGCAGAGGACCCAGAACTGATCCGTGCGGAACTCCACTTGTAACTGGGCTCCAGGCTGAATATTTACCATCTACCACCACTCTCTGACTTCGACTGGTTAGCCAGTTTTCTATCCAACTGGCCAAATTTCCCTCTATCCCATGCCTCCTGACTTTCCGCATAAGCCTACCATGGGGAATCTTATCAAATGCCTTACTAAAATCCATGTACACTACATCCACTGCTCTATCCTCATCCACATGCTTGGTCACCTCCTCAAAGAATTCAATAAGACTTGTAAGGCAAGACCTACCCTTCACAAATCCGTGCTGGCTGTCCCTAATCAAGTAGTGCCTTTCCAGATACTCATAAATCCTATCCCTCAGTACCCTTTCCATTACTTTGCCTACCACCGAAGTAAGACTAACTGGCCTGTAATTCCCAGGGTTATCCTTATTCCCTTTTTTGAACAGGGGCACAACATTCGCCACTCCCCAGTCCCCTGGTACCACCCCCGTTGACAATGAAGATGAAAAGATCATTGCCAATGGTACTGCAATTTCCTCTCTTGCTTCCCACATAATCCGAGGATATATCCCGTCAGACCCGGGGGACTTGTCTATCCTCAAGTTATTCAAAATGTCCAACACATCTTCCTTCCTAACAAGTATCTCCTCTAGCTTACCAGTCCGTTTCACACTCTCCTCTTCAACAATACGGTCCCTCTCATTTGTAAATACTGAAGAAAAGTACTCATTCAAGACCTCTCCTATCTCTTCCGACTCAATACACAGTCTCCCACTACTGTCCTTGATCGGACCTACCCTCATTCTCGTCCTTCTCATGTTTCTCACATACGCATAAAATACCTTTGGGTTATTCTTGATCCTATCCGCCAAAGATTTTTCATGCCCTCTCTTGGCTCTCCTAATCCCTTTCTTCAGGTCCCTTCTGGCTATCCTGTATCCCTCCAACGCTCTGTCTGAACCTTCTTTCCTCAACCTTATGTAAGCCTCCTTCTCCCTCTTTACAAGACATTCAACCTCCCTCGTCAACCAAGGTTCCCTCACACGACCATCTCTTTCCTGCCTGACAGGTACATACATATCAAGGACACATCGTATCTGCTCCTTGAAAAAGTTCCACATTTCCACGACATCCTTCCCTGACAGCTTATGCTCCCAACTTATGCTCCTCAGATCCTGTTGTACAGCACCGTAATTACCCTTCCCCCAATTGTAAAACCTACCCTGTTGCACGCACCTATCTCTCTCCATAACCAAGGTGAAAGTCACAGAATTGTGGTCACCATCACCAAAATGTTCACCCACTAACCAGACCATCACTTGTCCCGGTTCATTACTGAGTACCAAATCCAATATGGCCTCCCCTCTGGTCGGACAATCTACATACAGAGTTAGAAAAGCTCCCTGGACACACTGCGCAAACACCGCCCCGTCCAATCTACTTGATCTAAAGAGCTTCCAATCAATATTTGGGAAGTTGAAATCGCCCATGACTACTACCCTGTGGCTTCTGCACCTTTCCAAAATCTGTTTCCCAATCTGTTTCTCCACATCTCTGCTGCTATTGGGGGGCCTATAGTAAACACCCAACAAGGTGACTGCACCTTTCCTATTTCTGACTTCAGCCCATACTACCTCCCAAAGGCAGATCCCCCTCGAACTGCCTTTCTGCAGCTGTTATACCATTTCTAATTAGCAACGCCACCCCCGCCTCCTTTTGTACCACCCTCCCTAATCTTACTGTAACATCTGTAACCAGGAACCTCCAACAACCATTCCTGTCCCTCTTCTATCCACGTTTCCGTGATGGCCACAACATCGTAGTCCCAGGTACCGATCCACGCCTTAAGTTCACCCACCTTGTTTCTGATACACCTTGATTGAAGTATACACACTTGGGCCCATCTCTGTGTCCGCAAGTATTCCCTGTCAGTGCTACCTTCTCCACAGCCTCCCTACATTCTTGGACATCCTGACAAACAAACAGCTAGCCTACTTGCTGGACTACAAGTCCGGATCCCATTCCCCTGCCAAATTAGTTTAAACCTACCCCCCAGGATATTGGTGCCCTTCTGGTTCAGGTGCAACCCGTCCTGCTTGTACAGGTCCCACCTTCCCCAGAATGCAGTCCAATTGTCCAAATACCTGAAGCCCTCCCTCCTACACCATCCTTGCAGCCACGTGTTCAACTGCACACACTCCCTATTCCTTGTCTCACTGTCACGTGGCACCGGCAACAACCCAGAGACGACTCTGTTTGTCCGAGCTTTTAGCTTCCAGCCTAACTCCCTGAGCTCTTGAATGACCTTCCCACCCCTCTTCCTACCTATGTCGTTGGTGCCAACATGCACCACGACGTCTGGCTGCACACCCTCCCCCTGAAGCATTCTGAAGGCATGGTCCGTGACGTCTCGGACACTGGCACCCGGGAGGCAACAAACTATCCGAGAGTCTCGCCCATGTCCACAGAACCGCCTGTCCGTCCCTCTAACTGGAGAGTCTCCTATAACTAGCGCTCTCCTCCTCTCCCCCTTTCCCTTCTGAGTCTCAGAGCCAGACCTCACACCACAGACCCGGTCACTGCAGCTTACCCCTGCTAGGCCGTCCCCCCCAACCAGTATCCAAAGCGGTATACTTATTGTTTAGGGGAATGACCACAGGGGATCCCTGCACTGCCTGCTTCCTCCCCTTCCCTCCTCTAACTGTTACCCAGCTACCTCTGTTCTCTGGCGTAGCTATGTCCCTGTAGCTTCTATCTATTACCCTCTCAGCCTCTCGAATAATCCTCAGTTCATCCAACTCCAGTTCCAGTTCCCTAACTCGTTCTGTGAGGAGCAGGATCTGACTGCATTTCCTGCAGATGAAGTCGGCAGGAGTATCGGTGGTCACCCCTACCTCGAACATCCTGCAGGAGGAACATTCCACTGCCTGCGCTGCCATTACTCTACACTTCGTCTCCAAAAACAAGAACACTGAGTAGCTTACCTGTGGACTTTAAAGTTAGGTTAGAGGAGGAGGATGGGAGGGTAGCCTTACTATGTAGGGCCTGGGGTCTAGAACACACCCACTCAAATATCAATCACTTACCTTCCCGACCAGCTCTGCGCTCCAACCTCACTTCTGCCTCATCTGAGCAGATCCTGTGTATGGGCAGGACCTGTCTGTAGGGGATGGCTTCTTTAACATGTTCAGGGTGGGAGCTGGGGAAGTGCAGCATGGTGAGGTTATCCATGGGTTTGTGGTGGAGTGAGGTACTGAGGGGTCTGTCCTTGATGGAAATGAGTGAGTCCAAGAATGAGACTGACACTGAAGAGTAGTGCACTGAGAGTCTGGTGGTGGAGAAGGGGGTGGTGAGCTGCTGTCTTGAACCTTGGTCACGATCCATATAACGGAGTGGCTCACTTGGCCATTTCAGAGGGCAGCTGAGAGGGAACCACATTGCTGTGGGTCTGGAGTCACGTGTAGGCCATTAGTGTTACCAGATGGGCTTCTCTGACAATTCACTGATTTCGTGGTCCTCAGTAGATGCTTAACACAGGATTTGTTTTTTGATTGAATTCAGGTTCCACCATCTGCTGTGGTGGGACTCGAACCCTGCTCCCCAGAACATTACCTGGGCTTTCTGGAGTTAATATCCCAGTGATAATCTCACCGGGCAGTCACCTTCCCAGTTTGAATCCTCCCCTCCTGCACCATCCCTCACGCCACATCTTCATCTTAACTATCCTGCCATTCCTACTCTGACTAGCCCTGGGAACAATCCTGCCATTACTACCTTTTTGAGGTCTTCTATTGATCTAACTTCCTTCCTCCACAGCAATGAATCCCCACAGATTCCCCACTCTCTGGCTGAAGAAGTCTCTCCTTCTCTCCGTTCTGAAGGGTCTTCCCTTCACCCGAGGGAACAGCCTTGGAATACTCTTCTCTCTTTCCAACGGAAACATCTTCCCAATATCCACTCCATCCAGGCCATTCAGTATTTGGAAAGTTTCAATCAGATCCCTCTGAACTCCACTGAGTACAGACCCAGAGTCCTCAAACATTCCTCAAATGTTAATCCTTTCATTCCTGGGACCATTGTAGTGATCCTCCTCTGGACCTGCTCCATCCTTCCTGAGATATAGGGCCCACAATTGCTCAATATTCCAAATGTGGTCTGACCAGAGCTTTCTCAAGCCTCAGAAGTACATCCCTGCTTTTATATTCTAGTCTCCCTGAGCTGAATGACAACATTGTATTCGCCTTCCTAACTCCCGACTCAACCTGTGAGTTTACCTGAAGAGAAACACTGACTGGGATTCCCAAGTCCCTTTGCATTTCAGATTTTCTTCCTATTTTAGAAAATAGTCCATGCCTCTCCTCTCCCAACCACAGTGCATTCCCTCTCACTTTCCCACATTGTATTCCATCTGTCACTTCTTTGCCCACACCCCTAACCTGTCTAAACCCTTCTGCAGCCTCCCCACCTCCTCAATACTACCTGTGTCCCTCCACCGATCTTTATCATCTGCAAACATCACCAGAATGTCCTCCGTTCCTTCACCCGGATCATTAATGTGGAAAGTGAAAAGTTGTGGTCCCAACACTGACCCTTGTGGAACACCACTTGTCACCAGCTGCCATCCTGAGAAGGGCCCTTTTATCCCCACTCTCTGCTTCCTGCCAGACAGCCAAGCTTCTATCCATGCTGGTACCTTGCCTCTAACACTGTGGGCCCTTAACAAAAGGCCTCCTTGAAGTCCAGCTGGATAATATCCATTATCTCTCCTTGGTCTGACTTGATCAGTACGACCTCAGAATTCAAACAGATTTGTCAGGCATGCCCTCTCCTTGATGAAACCGTGCTGACATTGCCCTACTGTACCGTGCACTTCCATATATTCAGAAATCTCATTGTTCACAATGGACTCAAATCTGAACAACGACCGAGGTCCGGCTTTTTCCTTGCTCCTTTCTTAAATGGGGGGGGGGGGTTTGCATTAGCGATTTTGCAGTCCTCTGGTACTCCAGTGATACCTGAAAGATCACCACTAACACCTTCACCATCTCTTCAGCTGTCTCCCTCAGAGCTCTGGGGTGTAGTCCATCTGGTCCAGGTGATTTATCAACCTTCAGGCCATTCAGACTTTCTAGCAGCTCCTCCTTGGTGATGACCACCATACTGAGTTGTGCCCCCGACCCCCTTGAATCTTTGGGATATTACCTGTGTTTTCCACCGTAAAGACTGATGCAAAGTATTTATTCAGTTCCGGAGCAACTTTTTCCCCCCATTACTACGTCTCCAGCATCATTTTCCAGTGGCCCAACGTCCACTTTAAATGGTCTAAGTGAGAATTATCCATGTGATAAATGAAAGTCTAGACGATATTAAACTGGTCTCCTGCTCCAGCTGGTTGTGAGGTTTCATTTTACTGTCGCTGCTTTGGACAGTTCTCACACATTCACTCAGGCTGTTTCACAGAAGCACGGTTTTGATAGGCAGTTTCTTCAAAGGGTCAGCGGCCCTACTTAATGTATATTTAAAATGCCCCCATCTGTACATTAGTACAAGATGGTAGTCCCAAATAAAAGTTAAAAGTAGATTGTACAGCATGATAGAGAGGGAGGGAGGGAGTAAGAACATTTCAAAATGATAAAGAGCAGCAGACTGTCGGGACATGATCATTCAGGAAATGCTTTGTACTGCAGCCTATTCAGGCCCCGAGAGACTGTTACTAAGAGCTGATTAACATTATTATCCTTCCAGAGTTTTGAATGAGGTGTGGAGACGTGAAGAAAGAGGGTGGCATTGTTCTGAGTAGGTTACAGTACTAACATTTATTCAGGGGTAGCCTTTGATCCCGAAGCAGGTCTGAACCCTACATGCAGTACGAGGCCAACAAGAATTGAAAGGTGTAAAGGAACAGTAATAGGTTGGCAGCTTAGGAAGGGATGGTTAATTTGGTTTATCTTGTAAGAGGAAAATGTACTACACAAACACCATTTTAGGAATGAATGGAAAAGCATCATCCTGAACTCTTGGTTTGCAGCTGCAGAAACTGCTGTCGATTCCCTTTACAATTGAATCTCCCCCCAGTCACTGCAGCTCTGCCAGTCTTTATCCTGCCCTCCTGTGCAGCAGAGCCAGACCACAGGGGACCCACCCCCCCCCCCCATGACACTGCCTTCCCACTCCCTCTCTGCCTGATGGTCACCCATTCCCTATCTTCCTCAGTAATGTTTATCTGGGGGGGTGGGGGAGGGGGTGTGACCAACTTACTGACCGTGGTAACCACAATTCCCTCAGCCTCGTGGATGCTCCAAAGTGAATCCAGCCACAGCTCCGGAGCGGCCAAGTGGTCAGACAGGAGCTGCAGCTGGACACTTCCTGCACCTGAAGGATTACAGGATATCGGAACGCTCCCTGAATTCCCACATCACACAGGAGGAACATGACACAGGGTCTGGGGTCTCCTGCTGTGACTTAACCCTTAAGTGAACAACAGGAGCAAAGCAAAGAGTAAATGAGAGAAGGGAAACTATTCCCGAGCCCCCCCACTGACCAGCTGCCTGTGACTACCCAGTTATCCTTGTGTTTACAGCAGCCACCCCCTGGTGGGGGTGGGGAAGCATGGGGCCCAGGAAAGCCATCTGGGAGGGAGGGGTGAGGAAAACACCTTCCTCCTCTCCAAGGCCTGATGACAGCACGGTGTCTGTGGGGCTGGGACTTAGTCTCTGGTTCAGGGTCCCCCTGCTCCACGGCCCAGCCCCCCCTCCACCCTGAGGTCAGGCAATGTGTGGTGGGGTTCAGGCCTCAGGCCTAGACTCTCTGCAGGGGGTGGGGGGGGGGGGGGGGGGGGGTCAGTGTTCTTGTGCTGTGGGTGACACAGCCACAGGGGCATGTTCACCATCACCCCCCTCCCAGTGGGGCAGGTTGAGTTTGATTGTTGGGGGAGGGGCACACATGGAGACATTGGAGGACAGCCTCACTGTTTGGTTTTCCTCAGCACCTTCTTGCCAATGGGATGCCCATCCCCCAATCAGCCAGAGACCACAGGGGGCCCTTATCTTCGAACTCGGACCCCCCCCCCACTCATTCTCCATTGCCCCACCTGGAGGAACATCCTGTCTGTGCCCACTTTATCACTGGATTTTGATTCCCATACCTTCCAGGTCTCGAGCTCCAGAAGCTGTGCTGACCCTCCGGGGCAGGGCTGACTGAGGATGGATTGTAAGAATTCCCTGAGGATTGGGATGGGGGTCACAGGGATTTCTCCATATCCCCATGGGCGGGCCCCATCCTCTCAAAAACCAGACCTAAAAGTAGCTTCCTGTCATTGGAGAAGATTTGAAGCTCAGCTTGTGGATCAGATTGTAAGCTTGCTCACTGAGCTGGTAGATTTATACTCAGATGTTTCGTCACCGTGCTCAGGAACATCAGTGAGCCTCCGGTGAAGTGCTGGTGTTCTGTCCCACTTTCTATTTTGTGTCTTGGTCTGTTGGGGTGGGTGATGTCATTTCCGGTTCATTTTCTGAGACGGATTTGGACCCCATTTAACAATGTGTTGGTGAGTGTCTCTGTTTAGCCTGTCCTAGGATGGATATGTTGTCCCAGTTGAACTGTAGTGCCTCTGTGTGTAAGGATACCAGTCAGTCATTGTCTTTTGGTGGTTAGTTGGTGTTAGTGCATTCTCGTGGCTAGTTTCCTTCCCGTCTGTCCGCTGTCATGTTGGGTACAGTCCTTGTAGGGAATTGTGTATATTAGTCATTTTGCTGGTTGTTGGTACAGGGGCCTTTAGATTCATCAAGAGCTGTCTCAGTGTGTTGGTGGGCTTGTGGGCTCCCATGATGCCTAGGTAGACAGACAGGAGGCTGGAAGAACACAGCAAGCCAGGCAGCATCCGGTGGAGAAGTAGACGTTTCGGGTTTAACATTTCTTCAGGAGTGGTGTGGGGGGTGGGAGGAGAGGAGCTGCAGATAAAGGGGATGGCAGGGACAGGGTGGTGAAGTGGGGATAGGTGAAGACAGGTAAGAGAATACGACCTGGTTGGTCAATGGGTGGATTTGATCCAGTTGGTGGCTGGAAGAAGCGGGAGGTGGCAGATGGGCTGGGAAGGGAGTTTAGGGATGGGAAGGGAGGTTATTTGAAATTGGAGAATACCATTTTGAGTCCTCCAGGCTGTAGGCTGCCCAGGTGGAAGATGAGGTGGTGTTCCTCCAATTTGCGGTCTGATTCATTGCAGCAATAGAGGAGGCCAATATGCCCCATATGGACCTGGTTCACTGACTGCACCCTCGTGCTGTGCTCTTTCCTGAAGGAGGTGCCTGGGGGAAATGAATATTGTGTACGCTGGCCGAGGAGTCCTCAGGGTCTGAGACACAGCCTGTTCTAGACAGCGAGGGGTCACAGCAGCTTCTCCCTGTGCTGTCACCCTGTTTGGTATCTGAGACACAGCAGCTACTGGGAACCAGGATTGGAGTTAACATTCTGCTTGGTGTCTTCCAATGTCATTGGCAATGCCCCAGTCTCCCATTGCCAATGTAGGTACAGGGTAGTACAACTGTTCTCACCAACTGATAACTTCAGGTTGATGAACAAACTCAATGTCATGGAGAGCTCTGAGTAACAACTGCAGGAGGCTGTGTGAGGCTGGTAATGTCCCTGTGACCAGAGAGATAGTGTGTCTGAGCCCCTACCGCAGCCTGGGATACAATTCATCTGGGCCAGGGGATTTGCTGACCCCTCTCACTGGTAAGAGCTTCCCAGCCCACGGCAATTTCATTGCAGGCCTTGACCACATTGGGGATGCCTCTTGGCTGTCCTGTACCAGCAATCTGGGACACACCATCGCATAGTGCGGTGCGGAGCTGACTGTAATGGATCACCAAGCTGTGTGTGTGGCAGTATGATCTCGTGCAGGAGCATCACACGGGCACAGATACCACTCCAGTCAGTGGGCAGTGTCAGGTGCAGCCCCCCCTTTACCACACAAGCAAGTATCTGCCAGAGGGATGTGATGAGTGTTCAGGACAGCCCCAAACGTGGTGTCTCCAGTTCAATCATGTTCGCACAGAAACCCTTCAAATGGCCTCCTGCCTTGGAAGCATTTCATTTCAAACACTGAATTCAACCCCTCCCGTATTTTAAAAGCAGCCATGGGGAACGTATAATTAGTCTAACTGGTGGACCATGGGGTACTATAGCCACACCACCATTGGAGATGCTGCCTTCCCATGTCACCTTGCTGACGGAACATGGAGGCCTCAAGAAGGAGACGCCAGAAGAGGCAGTGGGATTGCGTGTAAGTCGATGAATCGTTCTGATTAAGAGGTTGACTACAATGTTGCAGACACCATTGAGTATAGATGGTCAAGTTATAGGGCATAGGGACGGCGTAGTATGAGGGGGTCGCCCTGGTGCACACGAAGCAGTCTTGTCTGGTCATCATCATGGCTGTATCATTTGCCCATTGGTACCAGTGATTGTTACGGGTGCGTCCCCATGTTAGGGCAGCAAGGTCTGCACGTCTGACACTTGTACATCTCCCAGCCTGAGTCGCCCTGGCATCACCAGGCCAGATCCTCCAGGTTAATGGTGTCACAGTCTGAGTATGCAGGCTGGGCATCAGGGGCTTCCCCCCAGACCTGCTGCCAGGAGAAGGACTATCCTCCACATTCCCATCACTATCACTTCCAGAATGATCAGTTTTTCTCAAGGATCACACCTGCACCTTGTTGGAAATCCTGCTGTGGGGCACTGATTCCTGTGTGTCCTGCACGGGTCCAATCTCCTCCGCCCCAGCCCCACCTACCTCGGCTTCAGAGTCACTTTGTGCCGGTGGGAGAGCTTTAGTACAATGGTTACGGTGGTACCATATGTGTCGTCCTTCCACTTGGATGGAGGTAGGTGATGCTTTAGTCACTGAGAGCTCCCTCCCTCCCTCGGCTCATTCCACTGTGTCCAGCAGACCTGCACCTACACCCAATCCCTGGGGGCTACATAGGCCTTTCCTTGTCGCCAGGTACTGGCTCCCTTTGCTTTTCCTGTGGGTGGGCAGTCCCATGGATCAGGGTTAGCTGCCACATATATTGCTGAAGTTCTAAGTTTTTAGTTGCTCCAAACTGGGCCCTTCGTATGGGCCCCTCCCCCTGGACACTGGCACAGGTCGACCTGGGAGTATCTCATGTGGTGTTACATTGGTCATACAAACAAAATTTATAGCCCAGGAACAGGCCCTTCGGCCCTCCAAGGCTGTGCTGATCCAAATCCACTCTTAACCTGTGGCCCAATTCCTGAGCATCTGTATCCCTCTGCTCCCCACCACCTCATGCATCTGTCCAGACGCATCTTAAATGAATCTACCGTGCCTGCCTCTCCTAGCTCTGCTGGCAACGTGTTCCAAACGCCCACCACCCTCTGTGTAAAGGACTTGCCGCATGTATCCCCCTTAAACCATAAGACCATAAGACATAGGAGCGGAGGTAAGGCCATTCGGCCCATCGAGCCCACTCCACCATTCTTTTCAACTCTGACCTTGATAGTGTGCTCTCTCGTTATTGAGTCCCTCACCCTGGGGGAAAAAGCTGGTCACTACCCACCCTGTCTATACCCTTCATGATTTTGTAAACCTCAATCAGGTCTCCCTCAATCTCCTTTTTTCTAATGAAAACAAACCTAACCCACTCAACCTCTCTTCACAGTTAGCACCTTCCAAACCAGGCACCATCCTTAAACTTTCTCTGCACCCTCTCCAAAGTGTCCACATCCTTTTGGTAATGTGGCGCCCAGAACTGTACACAGTATTCTAAATGCAGCTGAACCAATGGCTTGTACAGTTTTAACATGACCTGCCAGCTCTGATACTCAATACCCCGACCAATGAATATACAGTCCTCCTGATGCTTGCAGATATGGTGACGAGAGTCTGCCAGAGAAATTTGCCCAATAGGTTAGAGATCACAAAGCACAGCTCGAAGTGAAATTGACAAACCATTTTATTACAAGCGATATGCCTGGAAGGGAAACTGACCAGGCTGGCACAGAACGGACAGTCTGTGCAGGTAGATCTGAATTTCTCTTCCCAGAGCTGAGGATGAGACCAGTTTTTATTATAATGCTGCATAATGAGGCTGGTTAACAAATGGGGAAACTACACTGTATCTGGAAATGGAGTAATCTCGTTACAAGGATGCTAATTGGAAACCAGTTATCGGTGAATGTCCTGTTCCTTCACACAATGCAACATCCTGACAGTATAGATGGGTCCATTCCCCTTCAGAGGTAGTTGTTCATGTCCCCACTGAAGGGGTGAGGTGCTTCCATTGTCCTGTTTTGGGAGTAATGCCCTTGCTGGTGCCTCTGTCTGATCTGTCCTTTCTGTGCCTTTGGTATTGCTGGGTTGTCAAACTGCCCTCGGGGTTTTGGGATAGCTGTGGTGCTCTGTCATTGTTAGGTGTCCCAGACCTCCCTAAAGCAGGCAATGAAGTCTGGCAGGGGCTGGTCTGTCCTCTGCAGACACCGGGTAACAGCACCAAAGTCTGCGTGCTATCTTACACTGGCTTTTCCCCGCCTCCTTCCCAGTGCTGTCCATCCATCTGTCCCGGTCTGCAGCAGTGTCCCAGGGTCAGGTGGGGAAGTTAGTGGTAGGGGGGAAATGGTCACCCAGTGGGTACCATAGGTGAGTTGTAACAGGGTCTGCACATCCTGGGGCAGACAGTTGTAAATGGTGGAAATTTTGTAGCAGCCAATTATAAAATGCGAGGGGTCTTCTCAATGAGTCTGGGGCATCTTTCAAAATGGCCCGGACCTATATGTGGGTCCAGGGCATATCAAGGGGAGTAGATCCAATCATAATAAGAGGAAGTTGGTATTCAGTGCCCTGGTTTCTCAGGGCAGCAGCTGTGCTGCGTGTGACCCTGGGGTTAGTATCTGGGTTGGGTAGCGGTAGTGAGTCAGGCTGCTTAGTGGCTGCTGTGTCCTGCTGTGGGCTGGGGGATGGGAATAACAAAGGCAGCCGCTTCATTCAGCAGAAAGTCTGCCCCTGGGGCTGGTACGGGAAGTTTAGGGTATTGTGGGGCATAGGGGTCTCTGCAGTCGGGGTTTTATTGCTGCGGTCTTTAACTTTAGGGGGCTGGTGGGGTTTGGCAATGTCCCGAAATTTTGCGAAACATGTAGACAATGTCCCATGAGGGATCCCCGTAATGGCCGTGTCCAGTAATCAATTTTGTCAATCTTGAAGGAGCCCTTGGGACCAGGAGTAAAGGTCCCGTGTGAAGGGGAGAACGTACTTGCTGTCCCCTGTGTCTTTTAGCACGGGTGTCTGCCAGTTACCCAGGGGGAACTAGACCATCTCCTACCACCTTGTAGTTTAAATACTGACCAGGCCTTTTCAGGGTCCTCCTATTCATTTTTGGCCCCGGGCCGGTCTCCCAATGTGGTTGGGTTTGCCCAGCTCCCACAGCTGGCACCTCCTGGCTGAGGGTGGATGCCTGTGCTCCCATGGCGTCCTTGATGTCTTGGGTCGATTTGTAAGTGCTGTATTTTTGGTTTTGAGGAAAAAACACCAGAACTAAAGAACACCCAGACAGTGAGTGAGTGACCGGTTCAGCAGTGAAGGGTAATCGAGTGTGTAATCACTGACCACAAAATAAACAGACTTCAGCCTGACCAAACCCAGCCAGATGGGACACCTGGAATTAACAAGGCAAGCCCTCAGTAACCGCAGAACAAGCAGACACACCCGAAACACACACTGAGACAACACAGGACAGGGACAACACAGCTGGGGCCCCAGTCAGTTCCCTTTGACCTGTGGATCGATCAGGAGTAAAGCGAGAATTTGATTAGTGGTCTCTCCACATACTGTGCCTAACTTTCTCTGCCTGGCTGTCTTTCTCCTGGCGAGAACAGGTTCGTGACAAGTCTGGGCTCAAGGTGAATCACGCGTGGGCCAAATGAAGGTTTGTTGCAAAAGGTTTTGCTAATTAATTTCTCACAGCTGACTACTTCCACAAGCCCAGTCCACGCTGCTCAATACCAAATTACTGGCTGCCAGTTAACTTACATTCCCACTAGACTCTCTCCAGGCCAAGCCATTGCAGCTTAAAATTCCGTTGACAATTTAGGATCTAAGTGACTACCTCCACAGGCCAGAGTCACTGCTCACGTTCCAAACTGCTGCAACAGCTGCCAAATAATTAAATTTGGTGATGAATTGATCAATTGTTGTCTGAACAACAACAGACTCCCCCTTCAGAGATGTCCCAGTGGAACAAACAGTTAATGGAGAACTGCAGACCAGCATGTACAGGAAAGCAACACAGACCAGATCCTCAACTACACGAGCAATCATCCCTACACCCACAAACAGAGCTGCAGCAGGACGTTTAAACAGACCACAACACACTGCAGCACCCTGCACCTATCAGCAGCGGGAGACAAATGACCTTTACCCTGAAGGGGTGGGGGTGTAGGGGGTAGAAAGAGAGAAGAAACTCTGCCCTAACCTATACTCAACTCTTGCTCTCACTTTGCAAGTTCATTTCCTTCCCATGTCATATCCCTCTGAAATGGTCCATCATCTCCTCTTCTACAGGCATGGAGTTCCCCACCCACTCATTACCATCACAAACCTGGAAACTGCTCACTCCCACACGCTGCTTCCCTTCCATTCCCAGCAGAATCTTTTTAATCTCTTAACCCTTCCACATGTTCTAGACAGGAACCATTTGTTACCAGGACCTGATAGAGGATCAGACCTAAAACATTAATCTTTCATCCCAATGAGTTGAATATTTCCAAAGACTAAGGCTTTCGTTCACTGGCAAGTTAACAATTTTCTGCTGTTAAGAGTCTCAGTTTGAAACAGATGATAAATGAAAATGTTCAATTATATATTTAATCTTGAGGGTTTTTTGACATTTACCCACACCCTGAAATCCAGCAAGAAATAACTGCTGGTCACATCACATCGGGTACATTCAAAATAAAGCCATTATAAAAAAACCTTTTAGAAGACTTCATTTTTTCAGCTTGATACCAAAAAGTCTTTTCTATTAAAAAGCATTTTATATGAAGAAATTACACTGTATTTTTAAATCCCCAGAATCACAACTTCTCTCTTTCCTATCCTATATTCCTAACTGCTGGGCCAATCCTCTATTTATAGTTGGAGATGAGGCCTGTCAGGGTGGAGAAAGCTCACTCCTTCCGGTGTCTATAAAGGGCGCCCCCTGTTGTTCTGCATCAATACCCCGCCATTCACACGGTGCGGTTCCTGTTCAAACAGGATTGAAGTCCTCCAGGGCACCAGGTGGCGGTATCTCCAATACAACCCTTTGCTGATCCCAAGAGACCATTCTTGTCCCAGATGAAGATTGTTGTTTTTACCACTCCCTCCCAACACCCACATGGTCTTCCTCCATTATAAATACAGACCTGAGGGAGGTGTTTGTAGAGTTACTGAGGGGGGTGTGGGGGAAAGTAGAGAGAAATGTGTTGTGTAGGGTGTATGTTGGTTAGAATCTGGCAATGTCATTAGAAACATTGCTGTGTGTGACTGTTAAATGATTCTATTGAGGGTCAAGATGATGAAATGGCAGCCAGACAAGGGAGGGTTTAGAGACTGGGAACTCACTTGATTATCTCACCTTTCTCAGGAAACAGAAATGTTACAATAAACCTTTAATTTTAAGTATAATAGAGGGAGGACAAAGCCTAGCAATAGACAAATCTGCTCTGAAAATGAGCTGAAACACCATTTTCTGTTGTGAATTTTCTTCAAACAAATCAAATTAAAAGACATGGATTTGAATTCCAATTTTTTTCCTTGTGTACCAAGTGAAAGTAGTTTTGCTGTTAATTTCAATATTCAAATTGATGCTCATTTCTTCACTTTGATGAAAACTGGGAATATATTTGATTCCTGAATTGAGGAATATTTCTCGTGTGGATTAAAAATAATTATCCTTTGGAACTGTGACTGAGGGGAATAGGTGGTGATTTACAGGAATTAATGTAGTGAATGTTCCAGCTTTAATCAATGACCTAATTTAACCCCCTCCCCAAGGTGATGGAGCTGTGAGGCCACAGTTCAGACTTGGCTCTTTTCCAGACTGGGACACTGGGTATACGGCTGGGGTTTGAGTTTTGCAAATAACACCTTTCTTCTTAAAATCTTTAATGCTACAGAAAGTCTAGAAAGCATTTTGTTAAACTTAACTGAATCCAAATCAAATCTAGGTGTGGCTTGTTAGTCAAGGGCCTGGATTAGATGTTTGACTTGAATGGGTGAATTTAGTCTCTGAACCTGTTCATTAGCTTTTGATCTACTTTTTGATGTTTTATTAGCTGTCTATTTCTCTCTGTATAAAATTACTTCAAGTACAAGTCCAGTATCTGCTTTAGGTTTCCAACACTAAAAAGACTGTGTGCATCTTGGAAATGCCTCAACTTTGAACTCTAATGAAACTCCAACCTCCCCTTAGCCCCTAAACAGCTGTTGCTTTGTCACTGATTTCCTTAATCCCCATTGGCTCAAAGCTACTGACTGGAGGCAGTTCGTGTCCTGGATGCAAAATGCCTGTCAGGGATCCCCAAGCCGAAGGTGTAACTTTGTTTTAGGAATCAATCACTGAGCTGCCCTGAGACTATTTACAGCAGCTAGGTGCTGGGGGAGGGAGGGAAATAACCTCCATCTGTGACCACAATGTAATTATTACTGGGCAAAGCTTCTCCCAGGAGAGAGGAGGCTTTCTGCCAAAGATGCTTTCCTTAGCAAATGTTGCCTTTCTACAGTGCTACTCCCTAGCAGTGAGTCAGGGCTGTCCCAGTGTTAGTGAAACAGGGGCATGTGCAAAGTTGGACAGTCACTGAGTATGTCGCCCCTCCCACACAGTCACAGCTAAGGCCTGGACAAACTGGACCATCCTTGGCCAGGGATCATCTCATCCCATCCATGGCTCAGGGATTTCTCACCCCTCCCCCTCGGGTCTTTATCCCTATGGAGGGAGGGAGGGAG
Organism: Chiloscyllium plagiosum; assembly: GCF_037043375.1. Lineage (NCBI taxonomy): Eukaryota > Metazoa > Chordata > Chondrichthyes > Orectolobiformes > Hemiscylliidae > Chiloscyllium > Chiloscyllium plagiosum. The sequence continues at coordinate 127,027,928 of NW_028270143.1, read as the reverse complement.
ACATGAGCAACTGTCACGTAAGGTCTGAAAATAAACTCTGAACGTACAGCTCCGAAACACTTGTATCTGGCTGAGTTCTCAGACTGAAAGCAAGTTGGAAACAGTCATTTCTCCTCCCGCCTTGTTCTGAAGGTGCTTCTTGTGATCCACCAACCACTTGGACAGATTTAAGGCACAGGATTAGAACCTGGTTTCACTGTTGGGTGGACAGGTCATTCTCCAATAACACGGTCACTGTGTTCCAGTGAGACCTCACTCTAGAGAAACTCACTGAATAGAAATAATGGGGCCTGTGGGGTTAGGGACAGAGCAGCAACAAATCTCCCTTTTGATGGTTCCAAACATCAAGACAAGTCCCCCGGGCCTGATTGTATATATCCTCGGATTATGTGGGAAGCAAGAGAGGAAATTGCAGTACCGTTGGCAATGATCTTTTCATCTTCACTGTCAACGGGGGTGGTACCAGGGGACTGGAGAGTGGCGAATGTTGTGCCCCTGTTCAAAAAAGGGAATAGGGATAACCCCGGGAATTACAGGCCAGTTAGCCTTACTTCGGTGGTAGGTAAAGTAATGGAAAGGGTACTGAGGGATAGGATTTATGAGTATCTGGAAAGGCACGGCTTGATTAGGGACAGCCAGCACGGATTTGTGAAGGGTAGGTCTTGCCTTACAAGTCTGATTGATTGAATTCTTTGAGGAGGTGACCAAGCATGTGGATGAGGGTAGAGCAGTGGATGTAGTATACATGGATTTTAGTAAGGCATTTGATAAGGTTCCCCATGGTAGGTTTATGCGGAAAGTCAGGAGGCATGGGATAGAGGGAAATTTGGCCAATTGGATAGAAAACTGGCTAACCGGTCGAAGTCAGAGAGTGGTGGTAGATGGTAAATATTCAGCCTGGAGCCCAGTTACAAGTGGAGTTCCGCAGGGATCAGTTCTGGGTCCTCTGCAGTTTGTAATTTTTATTAATGACTTGGATGAGGGAGTCGAAGGGTGAGTCAGTAAATTTGAACATGATACGAAGATTGGTGGAGTTGTGGATAGTGAGGAGGGCTGTTGTCGGCTGCAAAGGGACTTAGATATGATGCAGAGCTGAGCTGAGGAGTGGCAGATGGAGTTCAACCCTGCCAAGTGTGAGGTTGTCCATTTTGGAAAGACAAATAAGAATGCGGAATACAGCGTTAACGGTAGGGTTCTTAATGAGGTGGAAGAACAGAGGGATCTTGGGGTCTATGTTCATAGATCTTTGAAAGTTGCCACTCAGATGGATAGAGCTTGTAAGAAGGCCTATGGTGTATTAGCGTTCATTAGCAGAGGGATTGAATTCAAGAGTCGTGAAGTGATGTTGCAGCTGTACAGGACCTTGGTTAGGCCACTTTTGGAGTACTGTGTGCAGTTCTGGTCGCCTCACTTTAGGAAAGATGTGGAAGCTTTGGAGAGGGTGCAGAGAAGATTTACCAGGATGTTGCCTGGAATGGAGAATAGGTCGTACCAGGATAGGTTGAGAGTGCTAGGCCTTTTCTCATTGGAACGGTGAAGGATGAGGGGTGACTTGATAGAGGTTTATAAGATGATCAGAGGAATAGATAGAGTAGACAGTCAGAAACTTTTTCCCCGGGTACAACAGAGTGTTACAAGGGGACATAAATTTAAGGTGAAGGGTGGAAGGTATAGGGGAGATTAGATTAGATTAGATTACTTAGTGTGGAAACAGGCCCTTTGGCCCAACAAGTCCACACCGACCCGCCAAAGCGCAACCCACCCATACCCCTACATTTACCCTTTACCTAACACTACGGGCAATTTAGCACGGCCAATTCACCTGACCTGCACATCTTTGGACTGTGGAAGGAAACCGGAGCACCCGGAGGAAACCCACGCAGACACGGGGAGAATGTGCAAACTCCACACAGTCAGTTGCCTGAGGCGGGAATTGAACCCGAGTCTCTAGCACTGTGAGGCAGCAGTGCTAACCACTGTGCCACCGTGCCGCCCAGAGAGTGGTGGGGGCATGGAATGCGCTGCTTGTGGGAGTGGTAGAGTCAGAATCTTTGTTGACCTTTAAGCGGCAATTGGATAGGTACATGGATGGGTGCTTAAGCTAGGACAAATGTTCGGCACAACATCGTGGGCCGAAGGGCCTGTTCTGTGCTGTATTGTTCTATGTTCTAAACATCCCAAAGCCTGTAAGGGCAGCACAGCCGGAAGGAAGGTTTAAATCATTTATTAATGAGACAAAAGCAAATTTAACACTAAATAGAAAAAATATAGTCAATGCAGGGACAGAGGGTGATCACCTTCAGGTGCAGTTGTGGGGCTGGAGAAGTGGATGGCTGTGATTGATTTGCCTTCTGATTTGTTGTTTCTTGGGGGGGTTGGTTTAGATTGTGATACACAGGCACAAGGACAAAACAGATAAATGCTATGTGTGAGGGTAATACTGTCCTGCAGGAATTATACCAGGCTCACCCAGTAATTATACAGGATTCCTGTCTCGGGGACAGCAATGAGTGTTAATGAGGAGAAAGTGAGGACTACAGATGAGTGTGGTGCTGGAAAAGCACAGCACGTCAGGCAGCATCCGAGGAGCAGGATTGATGTTTCGGGCAAAAGTCGTAAAACTTAATGAGTTTAATTGTGATTTAAGCTGCTCACAGTACACTCCCCGTCCTCCTCTGATAGCAGCTGACATTGGCAGATATACAGAATGGAGCAGACAAAACAGTCACGTTAGAATCACATTGTGAACAGATGAGCATTCTAAAATCCTGTTCCTTAATTCTTCCCTGACATTATAGCCAAATAGCACTGCTGAACCATGCTTTATACAGAACTAGCTGTACCCCAGTACAGGGATACAGGACCACAGTGAAGTGGGTAAAGGTGCCATTCCAGCATCCTCTGGGGTGCCAAGGTACCTGGGTACCTACCCTTGGGTGCAAAGTAGGAAAATGAAGAAATGCAGTTGGAAGTGCTCCATCCTGCACTGGGTAAGGAAACAGCCTCCAGGGAATGTCTGTCTCACTGACAACGACCCACTGTCGCAGCTCCACCAGTTACAGGGATCCCAGCACAACCCCGAGGAAAGAGATGCCTCTGGAAACCACTTGCACAAGTCTGCTTGGTCCTCAAGCTGCAACTGCCCAGGATTGGGGGGGAACTGGATACAGTTCATAGGCCATCCTTTCACTTGCCTGACCCACGGGATGGATGAATGTTAATTTCCTCATTCTGAGGCTGTTCCTGTCCCATTCTGCCACATTCCTTGGATGTTAGTGAGTTGGCCTTTCCTGGGATGACTGGGGTAGGGGGTTTGTCCATTGTTGAGCTGCCTTTGGGTCAGACACACTGTAACACTGTTCCTGCAGTTGCTGTGGTTTGGGTCTGAGTCAGTCAGGGCACTTCAGAGGCAAATGACATCATCAGCTCTGAATCCCATGTCAGAGGACAATCCCTCAGGCAGTACTGAATGAAATAACCAGATGGATTTTGTCATGTTTCTTAGATTTCCCATTCTCTAACAGGAGCCAGACAGGTGCCACAGTGAGATGCCAGGGTTGACTCTCCATTGCAGGCTCTGTGTGGGTTGGGTCCAGTCCAGCACCATGATGACTATTCACCTGTAATCCAATCACAGCTGGAGGAAGCTGACCAACCAGCTGGGAGGGGCTGAGCCAGGGTCCAGGCCTCCCCCATCGGCCATGAGGTTGGCCGTGTGTCAATAGGACAATGCTGCAAGAACTGCAGTGTCACTCTTCATCTTCACTTATGGTCACACCGTACACTGAAGGGCTCATGGGGACAATCCACTAGAAATGCTGTTGGGTTTCTACCAGGATCTCTCTGAACTTCCCCATGGGAATATCCAGTTACCCACGTAATGACTAAACCTTCCAATCAGAATGTCTCCATCCCTGTGGTAATGCATCCACCAAAGCACTTGCTGGTTATTCCTTATGTCAGACACTAAGATACTGGAGGGGAAAGTATTTTTGCCGATAGTTGTCCATGGCTATCCAATAATGCCTTGGAACATCACCTTCGTTAATGCAGGCTTCAGTGGGTCCCATCTCCAAGCCCACCCTGCCCAATTCCCAGGATCAGTCCGTGTGGTGAAAATGCTGTTTGCTGAAAAGGGTCCAGGTAACGGCTCCATCAGCTGAAGGGGAGTGGGACCCTCCAGTCCCCACGGTAACACAGTGCTGCCTTGGAGAGAGAGCTGAGTTGGGTTTCCTGGAGAAGCATTGACCATGGGAGAATTTTACTGTTTTTGAAGGTAACATTATACTTGGAATCAGCAGCTGAGTTGCCCAGTGTTTCCTTTCCCTGAGACTCTGTGTCTGGAGGAATTTTCATGTTTCCAACTTGGGCTGAGAAGTGGCCCTTGTGGTGTGTGGGAGAAGCTTGTGTGATGGTTTGTACATGGATCACTCCAACCCCCATCATGGAGCATCCTGTTAAACTTGGAACGGTCTTGGGGCTTAGTTTTGCTGATGAGGATACCCCTGGTTATGGTGGTATTGTCCATCCCTCACTGCCCTGGAAGGTAGTGAGGTGTCACCATGACTTTCCACGTGACTCCATCCACAGCTACACTGCTGTTGGGAAGGAAGTACCATTTCCCAGTCTGACCTGGCAGGGCCATTGTGCACAGCAGCCCCTCAGGATGGTGTTTCCAAGGGGAGCGTGCAGGTGGGATTTCTATCCATGTGCCTTTAGGTTGAGGTTATGGTTTTACTAAGAGCCTTGCTCAGTATCTGCAGTGTATCCTGCAGCTGGTGTGGGGACAATGGCAGATGGAATCAGTGGGTGTGGTGCCAGTCACGAGGGGGGCTGGTTTGTCCTGGATGGTGTCAACCTGCTGGAGGGTTGTTGGAGCAGCAGCATCCAGACAAGGGGGAATATTCCATCACCCTCCTGCCTTGTGGACAGGCTGTGGGGAGGAAGGAAGTCTGTTACGTTGCTTAGGGAGTATTCTGTAATTATAAAAATCTTTTCCCAGGTGGTTCCCTCTCTTGAAGCCCAGGAATACGGTTCACACCTCTACCTGCAAGTCCTCTTCACAAAACTAAGGAACAACTCTTCAACAACAAATGAAGTTAATGTTGCCCCAAACTCTGGCTGCCTGAAAGTGGCCACTCTGGTCAACGTGGGCTGTTACATTGCACTTGACTGAGCTCCATCAACAGGTGAACTCCTCTTCGTCCCAAGGTGTGGTCTTGTCCCTCCTTACCACCTCCCAAGGCCTGGGTCTCAGCAGACTCGGTGAGTCTTCCATCAGTTATCTTCAGATGGCCATGTTCAGCCTTTTCCTGAGCCTTCTGGAAGGTTCTCTGGTTCCAGCCAATGGGCTAGAGGGCAGGTCACAGCACCCATTGAGATGAGACCAGGTCATACTCAGTGTACACACCCCTTCATTGAAGATGCCCTCCCATGATGCTGAGGGGTGTGGGCAGTGCGCAATGTCCCGGCCTATTCCGGCTGAGAACCATTCACTCCCAAGGTTAAGGTCAATCCCCTCGGGGCGAATAAACCAGGTGGGCTGACTGCTCCTTCGGATTAGAATATCCTTCCTGTGTACTCTCGTACAGAAGTACTGTGGTGATGTTTTATAATGTCCCCTTTTGTTGCACCATCTTAGGTACAAACCTCCGATACAAACCCAGGAATGAAGAATTGCTGCTTTGAGTGATCCGTAGTACCTCTTAGAAATGTCCTCGTTGGGATAATCATTACAGGGCGATACAAATGACATTGCAGTAGCTCAGCACAGGGGCTTTCACACGTGGTCTGACCATCCACACCAGACCCCAGTTCCAAACCCAGTCCTGCTCTGCTCCAAGCCTCCTGTCCACTCCATACCAGCTCCCAGCTGCTCCAAGGTCACTGTTTCCCTCCTGGGACTCTCCTCTCTCCCCTGAGCCAGCCTCCACCCAGGGCAGCTTGGCTTTGAACCTGTGGTAACCTTTGTCCTTTACATTGCATCAGGCTTTGCTTGTAGAGACAGTGTCCACCCCTTAAACAATCTTATTTGAAGCAAAATATTCTGCTCCCACCTACAGTCTGTGCTGGAGCCTCCTGCTGCTCTGGGTTCAGTTTGTGATGGACACGGCTCGAAATTAACCTGCTTTAAGCTCTGTGATCCTTCAGGAAAGGAAACCAATTCCTGACTTGTGGAGTTGAAATGCTTCTCTCTGCTCAGTAAAGACTGAGAACATTACAGCGCAGTACAGGCCCTTCGGCCCTCTATGTTGCACCGACCTGTCATTCCAATCTGAAACCCATCTAACCTACACTATTCCATGTGTGTCCATATGCTTGTCCAATGACGACTTAAATGTACTTAAACTTGGCGAATCTACTACTGTTGCAGGCAAAGCATTCCATACCCTTACTACTGAGTAAAGAAACTACCTCTGACATCTGTTCTATGTCTATCACAATTTAAAGCTATGCCCCTCATGCTCGCCGTCACCATAGTTGGAAAAAGGCTCTCCCTGTCCACCCTATCTAACCTTCTAATTATCTTTTGTCTCTAAGTCACCTCTCAACCTTCTTCTCTCCAACGAAAACAGCCTCAAGTCCCTCAGCCTTTCCTCGTAAGACCTTCCCTCTATACCAGGCAACATCTTAGTAAATCTCCTCTGCATCCTTTCCAAAGCTTCCACATCCTTCTTTTAATGCGGTGACCAGAACTGTACGCAATACTCCAAGTGCGGTTGCACCAGAGTTTTGTACAGTTATAGCATAACCTCCTGGTTCCGGAACTCGATCCCTCTATTAATAAAAGCTAAAACACTGTATGCCTCTTTAACAACCCTGTCAACCTGGGTGGCAACTTCCAAGGATCTGTGTACCTGGACACCGAGATCTCTCTGCTCATCTACACTACCAAGAATCTTACCATTAGCCCAGTACTTTGCATTCCTGTTACTCCGACCAAAGTGAATCACCTCACACTTGTCCGCATTAAACTCCATTTGCCACCTCTCAGCCCAGCTCTGCAGCTTATCTATGTCTCTCTGTAACCTCCAACATCCTTCGTCACTATCCACAACTCCACCGACCTTAGTGTCATCTGCAAATTTACTAACCCACCCTTCTACACCCTCATCCAGGTCGTTTATAAAAATGACGAACAGCAGTGGACCCAACACCGACCCTTGTGGTATACCACTGGTAACTGGACTCCAGGATGAACATTACCCATCAACCACCACCCTCTGTCGTCTTTCAGCAAGCCAATTACTGATCCAAACTGCTATATCTCCCACAATCCCATTCCTCCGCATTTTGTACAATAGCCTACTGTGGGGAACCTTATCAAACGCTTTGCTGAAATCCATATACACCACATCAACCGGTTTACACTCATCTACCTGTTTGCTCACCTTCTCAAAGAACTCAATAAGGTTTGTGAGGCATGACCTATCCTTCTCAAAACTGTGCTGACTATCCCTAATCAAATTATCCTTTTCTAGATAAATCCTATCTCTTATAACCTTTTCCAACACTTTACCAACAACTGAAGTAAGGCTCACTGGTCTATAATTACCAGGGTTGTCTCTCCTCCCCTTCTTGAACAGGGGAACCACATTTGCTATCCTCCAGTCTTCTGGCACTATTCCTGTAGACAATGACTATTTAAAGATCAATGCCAAAGGCTCGGCAATCTCCGCCCTGGCTTCCCAGAGGATCCTGGGATAAATCCCATCCGGCCCAGGGGACTTATCTATTTTCACCTTTGCAGGATTTCTAATACCCCTTCCTTGTGACCCTCAATCCCACCCACAGTCTAGTAGCCTGTATCTCCGTATTCTCCTCGACAACATTGTCGTTTTCTAGAGTGAATACTGTTGAAAAATATTCATTTAGTGCTTCCCCTATCTCCTCTGACGCCACACACAACTTCCCATTACTATCCTTGATTGGCCCTAATCTTAGTCTTATCATTCTTTCATTCCATAAATTCCAATAGAAAGCCTTGGGGTTTACCCTGATCCTATCCGCCAACAACTTCTCATGTCTCCTCCTGGCTCGTCTGAGCTCTCTTTAGGTCTTCCCTGGCTACCTTGTAACCCTCAAGTGCCCTAACTGAGCCTTCACATCTCTTCCTAACATAAGCCGCCTTCATTCTCTTGACCAGGAAATCCACTTCCTTCGTAAACCACGGCTTCCGCACTCCACAGCTTCCTCCCTACCTGACAGGTACATACTTAGCTAGGGCAGACAAGAGCTTTTCCTTGAATAAGCTCCACATTTCTAATGTGCCCATCCCCTGCAGTTTCCTTCCCCATCCTCTGCTTCCTAAATGTGGCTCTCAGCTGAGGCAGGGCTGACTGCAGAGAGGTTCGGTGCTAGCACATGGCTGAGAGTGTGGAGCGGAGGATCCTGAAGGACAACCGTTTCTAGTGCTTTTGAATCTGTAGTCTGTACTGGTTGTCCTGTTCAGTTCCAAACTCTGCTGGTTTAAATGTAGTTCGGAGTCGGTGTGGGATGAGTTGGTTACGGAGGCAGGCACTGAGGAAGGAGATGTGGGTGTGGTAGCGAGTCTGTTTCAGGACATGGTTGAAGAGCTTCAGGACAGAGGAGATGACCTGGGGGTTGCAGTGAGAGAGAGACTCCGATTCTTGTGGAGAGAGGAGGAGAATGTCTTCAAGGTTAGGCATCCTTGCAAGAGGATTCGCAGTAAGGTCAAAATCAACGAGGCAAAAGTGAGGACTGCAGATGCTGGAAACCAGAGTTTAGATCAGAGTGGTGCTGGAAAAGCACAGCAGGTCAGGCAGCATCCGAGGAGCAGGAAAATCAACATTTCGGGAAAAAGCCCTTTAATCAGGAATGATGGCAGGGAGCCTCCAGGGTGGAGAGATAAATAGGAGGGGGATGGGCTGGGGAGAAGTTGATAGGACAGAGGAGGTGGGGTAAGGAAGCAAAGATTAAAATAGGTGGATTGTTTGGGGTGGGGGGGGGTTGCTCTCCCTCCTGGCTCTCCTCAGTCCATTTGAGTTCCTCAGTCAGCCTGTAAGCTGTTGTTTCCTCAATCTTACATAAGCTGCTGCCCTCCCTTTTTGATGAGAAGATCCTTTGTACTCGTCATCAAAGGTTCCTTAAACTTACCCCTTCTTACCTGTCTCAGAGGAACAAATTTGTGCACCACTCTACAATTGCTCCTTAAACAGTCTCCACATGTCTGTTGTGCCCTTTCTGTGGAACAATTGCTCCCAGACTGTGTTCCCAACTCCTGTCTGTTAGCGTCATAATTTCCTTGTACCCAATTAAATATTTTCCCTCAGTTACTGCTCCTTTCCCTCTCCAAGGCTGTGGTAAATGTGAGTCAGTTGTGATCACTATCACCAAAGTGTTCACCCACCGTGAGATCTGACACCTGTCCTGGCTCGTTACCGAGCACCAAATCCAAAATGGCCTCTCCCCTCGTCGGTCTGTCTACATACTGAGTAAGGAAACCCTCCTGAACACACCTGACAAAACAGCTCTATCCAAACCATCCGCACTAAGGAGGTCCCAGTCAATATTGGGGAAAGCTGAAGTCACCCACAACAACAAAAACCCTGTTACATTTGTATTTTTCCAGAATCTGCCAGCCTATGGGTTCTTCAATCTTCCGACTGCTCTTCGGGGGTCTGTAGAAAACCCCCAGTGAGGTGGCTGCTCCCTTGCTGTTCCTAACTCCCACCCATATTGACTCAGTAGACAAACCTTCCTCAACAACCTTCGTTCCTGTTGCTGTGATGCACTCACTGATTAGCAATGCTACAGCCCCTCCTCTTTTTCCACCCCCCCCCCCCGCCCGGTTCTTTTTAAATGTACTAAACCCTGGAACATCGAGCAACCATTCCTGCCCCTGTGAAACCCAGTCTCTGTTACGGCCACAACACCATAGAACACGGATCAGTACTTGGGACTAAGTTCATTCTTCTTATTTCTGACACTCCTGCGTTAAAGCAGACACACTTCAATTGATGCTTTGTTTCATCGTGTGAAACCTTCCCGATAAATTCACTACATCCTGTAACTGCCCCATCTACAACTGTCCCCCTCTCAGACATGTAGCTCTGGTTTCTCCTCCCTACCCCCCACCTCCAGCCAACCTAGTTTAAACCCTCCTGAACCACACCAGCAAATCTCCCACCCAGGACATTTGTGCCCCTGCAGTTCAGGTACAACCCATCCTTCAGGTACAGGGTCCCACCTTCCCCAGAAGGGACCCCAATGGTGCAGGTATCTGAAGCCCTCCCTCCTGCACCAGCCTCTCAGCCACGTGTTAAGCTGCACTCGCTGCCTGTTCCTCACCTCACTGTCTCGTGGCACCGGTACCAAACCTGAGATCACTACTCTACTCGTCCTGCTCTTCAGCTTCCAACCGAGCTCTCTGTGGTCACTGTTCAGATCCCCAATCCCTTTCCTGGCTATATTGTTGGTGCCAATATGTACCACGATTTCTGGCTGCTCACCCTCCCCCCTCAGAATCCTGGAAACCCAATCGGTGACATCCCGGACCCTGGCACCGGGGAGACAACATACCTTCAGGGAGTCTCGTTCCTGATCACCATATCCTGTCAATCTGTCTAACTATTGAGTCCCCTCCCACTAGCGCTTTACTATTCTCCCCCCTTCTCTCCGAGCCTCAGTGCCAGAGACCTGACAACTATGGCCCCCCCCCCCCCCCCCCCGTGTAGGCCGTCCCCACCAGCAGTATCCAAAACGGGATACTTATTGCTGAGGGGATCCCTGCTCTCTGTTGGTTCCCTTTCCTCCCCCTGACTGTAACCCAGCTGTCCTTATCCTGTGTCTGAGTGACTACCTCCCTGTACATCCTCTCCATTTCCCCCCTCAGCCTCCCGGGTGATCTGCAGATCATCCAGCTCCAGTTCCCTAACTCTGTTTTCGAGGAGCTGGAGTTGGGTGCACTTCCTGCAGATGTGGTCGGCAGAGACATGTCGAGTCTCTCTTCTGCCACATTGTGCAGGAGGAACATGCAACTGCTCCATCAGCCATACCCCGCTAATCTGAAAGCCCACACAGGACAAAGCAAGGAAGAGAAGAAAAGGAAAAAAATGAGAGAACCTGAAAACTTAGAGTTACAGACTCTTAGTAAGGTTAGAGGAGGTGGGTGGGTGGGAGGGAGGCCCTACGGTGTTGAAGAGGTGTTGCTCCTCTTGGTAGCTGGGGGATTACAATAAGGGACAAGGCCCTGGAGGAATTGGAAATGGAATGTTATCATTAATGCTCCTCCAACATCACACCAAGGCTGTGTAGGTCCATGGGCACAGGGGGGTTGGGGATATGGTACTGGTTGTGTGGAGAGGGCAGAGGTTTTGAAGATCTCTGGCTTACAGAGGGGACAATACAGGAGTGCCGCTTCCCCTACCCCCACCCCCCCCCCCCCCCCCCCCCGCCCCTCCCCTAGGAATTGTTGGGTTTGTTGAGGTGAGCAAGGGGATGAATGAGGGTTTTAGCAGCAGATGATTTTACAGGTTTGTGAGATCCCACCCCTCATTCCTCTAAACCCCGGGAATGTGGTCCTCACTGATTCCGTGTCCCTTCACTCGTCAGTCCCACCATCCCAGCAATCACTCTGGGAAAGCTTTGCTGCACTCCCTCTGTCATCAGAACATCCTTCCTCAGATAAGGAGACCAGAACTTCACACAGTACTCCAGGTGTGGTCTCACCAATGCCCTGTGCATCTGGAGCAAGACATCAGTGTTCCTGGACTCGAATCCTCTTGATGCGAACGATGTGGAGGTGCCGGTGTGGGACTGGGGTGGACACAGTCAGAAGTCAGGTGACACCAAGTTATAGCACGACTGGTTTATTAAAAATCACAAGCTTTCGGAGCTGTGCTCCAACTTCGGGTGAAGTGGAGAGCTGCATAGAGGCACAGAATATATCGGCAGAGAGACGATGGCCAGATAATTCCAGTTATTGAAGAACATCAAAAAATAAATACAAAAGGGGAGTAAAGTGTCAACAGCTGAAAAGGAAGTGAAGGAATGAGCGATGATCCAATCACTAATGGTCTGTTTGAGGTGAGTAGTTGGGTATAGGGATGGCCTTGGTGAGATGTTTGCCATCGATGACATGTTGAAGGCTGTGAAGAACATGGTGTAGTTTCTCCGCTCCGGGGAAATACTGGGCAACAAAGGGTTCTCTGGTCGTGTCCAGTGTCTGTCTCCTGAATGGAACATGGCACGTTGGAACTGGCGATCGATGAGTTGAGCGTCATATCCTGTTCTTATGGGGGTGTCCCTCAAAACATTTAGGTGTCACTTTTTCCCTCATCTGAGCAGATCCTGTGTATGGGCAAGGCCTGTCTGTAGGGGATGGCTTCTTTAACATGTTCAAGGTGGGAGCTGGAGAAGTGCAGCATGGTGAGGTTATCTGTGGGTTTGTGGTAGAGTGAGGTACTGAGGGGTCTGTCCTTGATGGGGATGCGTGAGTCCAAGAATGAGACTGAATCTGAAGAGTGGTGCACGGTGAGTCTGGTGATGGGGAACTTGTGAATATCGTTGTGTAGTTGTTTCAGTGATTCCTCACCGTGAGTCCAAAGGATGAAAATATCACAGATGGATCTGGTGTATAGCATCAGCTGGTGGTCCTGTACAGCAGAGAAATCTTGTTTGAACTGGTGTATGAAAATGTTGGTGTATTGGGGGACAAATGTGGTCCCATGACTGTTCCATTGGTCTGGATGAAGAGCTGGTTGGTGAAGGTGAAAATGTTTTGGTTGGGGATGAAGTAGATGATCTGGAGGATGGTGTCTTGATATGGAGGCCAGCGTACCATCTGCCTCCTGCACCTGCACACTGACTATCAGCGACTGGTGTACAGGGACACCCAGGTCTGGCTGCACCTCCCCTGTCACTCCTCCTCAAATTAAATCTGTCCTCTCATGCTAGCGATCACCATCCAAGGATAAAGGCTCTCCCTGTCCACCCTATCTAACCCTCTGATTATCTTCTGTCTCAATGCAGTCACCTCTCGCCCTTCTCTCTAACACAAACAGCCTCAAGTCCCTCAGCCTTTATTCCTAAGACCTCCCCTCCAAACCAGGCAGTATCCGAGTAAATCTCATCTGCCCCCTTTCCAATGATACCACATCCTTCCTTTAACGTGGTGACCAGAACGGTACGCAATACTCCTTGTGGTTCTGTTCGCCGAGCTGGGAATTTGTGTTGCAGACGTTTCGTCCCCTGTCTCGGTGACATGCTCAGTGCTTGGGAGCCTCCTGTGAAGCGCTTCTGTGATGTTTCCTCCGGCACTTAGTGGGTTGTCTCTGCCGCTTCCGGTTGTCAGTTCCAGCTGTCCGCTGCAGTGGCCGGTATATTGGGTCCAGGTCGATGTGCTTATTGATTGAATCTGTGGATGAGTGCCATGCCTCTAGGAATTCCCTGGCTGTTCTGTTTGGCTTGTCCTACAATAGTAGTGTTGTCCCAGTCAAACTCATGTTGCTTGTCATCTCTGAAATGGCCACAAGATCGAATTCCCAGGTACCAACCCATGCTGCAATGTCACCACCTTAATCAGGATGCTCCTGGCGTTGAAGGTGACACACTTCAAACCAACTTCTTGCTTGCTGGTGCCATCGTGTGTCCCCAAAACTTGATTTTGGACATCCCTACTCTCCATCTTTTCTGTTCTCTAACTACAAGTTTGGTTCCCATCCCCCTTGCTGGAGTAGTTTAAACTCACCCCATAGCCTTGGCGAATTCTCCCCCACCCCCCAGGATATTGGTACCCCTCTGGTTCAGATGATGACCATCCTGCTTGTTGAGGTCCTCCCTACCCCAGAAAGAGCCACAATTATCCAAAACCCTCCTTCCTGCACCATCCCTGTCGCCACGTGTTCAATCGCTCTCGCTCTCCTCACCAGCACGTGGCACTGGCAACAAACCAGAGACAACGACTCTGTTCGTTCTAGCTCTAAGCTGCCACCCTAGTTCCCTGAATTTCTGCCTTGAATCCCCATCTCTCTTCCTACCTATGTCGTTGGTGCCGATGTGGACTACGACTTGGGGCTGCTCTCCCTCCCCCTTTAAGGATCGGACCTCTCCCACTCCCGGCCCCTCGAACCCAGGTTCGATTCCACCCTCTGGCAGCTCTGTGTGGAGTTTGCACATTCTCCCCGTGTCTGTGTGGTTTTCCTCTGGGTGCTCCGGTTTCCTCCCACAGTCCAAAAGACATGCAGGTTGGGTGAATTGGCCACGCTGAATCACCCAGAGTATTAGGTACATTAATCAGGGGGTTAATGTAAGAAGGAGTCTGAGTGAGTTAGTCTTCGGAGGGTCGGTGTGGCCTTGTTGGGCCGAAGGGCCTGTTTCCACACTGTGGGGAATCTAATCTAATCAAAAGCAGTTGGGTTCTGCACAGTTGCATATCAGGTCACGCCCAAAATATTGGGTTAGTGTATCACCAAACCCCAAAGACCACACTCCGCTCTCACGTCAAATATTTGGTTTTGACACTAGGAGGAGGGTCTGATGAGAGTGGACCCCCATTCCCCCAACTGTTGTTCACCCCCCACCCCACCCAAAGTCCCCTGGGGTCTCAATGTAACTAAGCGGGGAGTGAGCTCCCTGTGGTTGGATGTTCTTCCACAATACCCTTCATGCCCGTGTGGACTGACGTCCACTCCCAGGATACAAGCGAGCACTGACTCCGCCCCCTCTGGAGATCAGGGTCAGATACAAGTCAGTCATTGGCTTCTCCCCAGCTGATTTGGGTAAGAATTGAACCCAGAGAACAATCCCATGGAACAGGACGGTCATGGGGAGGGGTTGGAAAACAGTCAGGTCACCTGTGACCCTGAAAAAATGATGCTGTTTGGGTTTGAGTTTGTCACAGACACTTGTGGTATAGTTTCTGATTTGTGGTAGTGTCCCTACCTCTGAGACAGGATACCTGGGTTCAAGTTCCCCCCCTGCTCCAGCAGTGTATCATAACATGCCTGAGCAAGTTGGTGTTAGTTTCTTTTTTCTGGCAGAACAACACTCCTGTTTATTGATTTACTGTGGTAGTGCTTATTTATTCCCCCTGCACCCATGTTGTGTGTGCACACAGTGAGACAGTGAAAGGCACACACAAGGGGCACGAATCTTCACATTTCCACCACCAGGAGGAAAGGAAACACCCGAGTGGCCAGTGACAAGCCGTACCCTTCACATCAAAGGGCAATGGCAGGTTGGTGTTTTGTGTATGGAGTTCCCGAGGCCACACCTGATGGGCATTTGGTCATTGTATGAGGCAGGGACTGGGCTGTGAGGATCTTGCTGTCATCCCCCATCCCCTGACCCTATCGCTTGGGGACAACCATCTGCTGCTTCTGTGGCAGGAGATGGAGAGCATTCTGCAAATGGCCACATTCCAATCCATTCCCCTCCCCCCGACATCACCATCACCAGGGGGGCTCCTTATTTCAGCACAGCATCTTTGTTTGGAACCTATTTTTATGGCATTTGCAAATGTGGTGACCGTGCCTTCAATCCCTGGATCGGAGTCTGTCAGACAGATGGGAAATGGTTGGGGCCTGAGGACTGAACCCTGTGGCAATGACCCCCCCCTCCCCAAGGTCCTCTTCCCAACCATCTTCCTCTCTCCACACTAAATCACCCCCACCCTGTAAAATCTTACCACATACCTTTTAGCGTGAGGTACTTGAACAAGTCGGAGAAAGGGAGGACTGCAGAGTTTTTCAGAGGAGATGACCTGGGGGGGGGGGGGGGCAGTGAGAGAGGGACTCACTGAGATCCTTGTAGAGGGAGGAGGAGAGCTTCTTCGCGGTCGGCATCCTTACAAGAGGATTCGCAGTAGGTTAAGATCAACGAGGAGAAAGTGAGGACTGCAGAAGTGATTTATCCTTCATGAAACAATGCTGGCTCTGGATTGCACTTTGACTTTCCTAATGTCCTGGTATTCCTTAATGGATTTGTACATTTGACCAGTTAATTTAACTGGTGTCATGGGGCATAATTTCCCACCTTGGTGCCTCCTGGCCTGTTTGGATGAGGGTGTCACATTAACATTCCTACTATCCATTGGAATAGTTCCTGCATCCAGGGAATATTATAATCAATGGATCTGTTGTCTGTGCTGACATGTCCCCTTATCCCCTCAGATGGGGAGTGTCAGGCCTTGGGGATTGGCCTGTCTTCAATCCCAGTTTGCTCAGTACCCTTTACCCTAGTGATGGGGATTGGTCAATAACCTCAGCATTACCTGTTAGCTTCCTAACTGCCAACTGAGCCTGTGTTAATGCTCCGAATCCTGAACCAGGACTCCCAAGTCCCTTTGTGCGTCACATTTCCCAAGTCTTTCACCATTTAGAAAACAGTCTCCCTCCTCTCTCCTTGTTCCCACGTTCCATTTCATCTGCTTTGGTGGTTCTGACCCTGTCCATGCAGACGTCAGCAGGTCATTCTCACTTTGGGACTGGGGTGGACCTCGTCAGAAGTCAGGTGACACCGGGTTATAGTGCGACCAGTTTATTTAAAATCACAAGCTTTCGGAGCGCTGCTCCAACTTCAGGTGAAGTGGAGAGGGGTGTGTCCAGGCACAGAAATGATCACAGATTCTGCCTTGTGGTGTATCTCCAAGGCTGCCTTGGAAGAGGTTTGCCTGAAGATCGAGGGCTCAATATCCTCGATCACTGAAGTGTTCCTCAATTGGGAGGGAACATTTGGTCTGGCGATTGTTGTGGGGTGTCCATCAACCCATTGTATGGTCTCCCCAATACATCCTGCCTCGGGGCATCCTTGCCTGCAGTGTGAGGTAGACAACGTTGACTGAGCCACCTGAGTATCTGCTGTGTACGTGGTGGGTGGTGTTCCCAGGTGTGATGGTTGTGTCCATGTCTCTGATCTGTCATGTCTTGCAGAGGTTGCTGTGACCGGGTTGTGTGGTGTTCTGGTCAATGTTCTCCTGAAGACTGGGTGGTTTGCTGAGAGTGGTCTGTTTGAAAGCTGTGAAGAACATGACTTAGTTTCTCCACTCCGGGGAACTCCGCTCCGGGGAAATACTGGACAACAAAGGGTACTCTGGTCGTGTCCACTGTCCGTCTCCTGAGGAGGTCGTTGTAGTTTCTCACTGTGGCACGTTGGAACTGGCGCTCGATGAGTTGAGCATCGTATCCCGTTCTTATGAGGGTGTTCCTCAATCTTCAGTTGCCTGTTGTGTTCCTGATTGGAGCAGATCCTATGTATGGGCAGGACCTGTATGTAGGGGATGGCTTCTTTAACATGTTCAGGGTGGGAGCTGGAGAAGTGCAGCATGGTGAGGTTATCCATCGGTTTGTGGTGGAGTGAGGTACTGAGGGGTGTGTCCTTGCTGGAGATGAGTGAGTCCAAGAATGAGACTGACACTGAAGAGTAGTGCACTGAGTCTGGTGGTGGAGAAGGGGGTGGTGAGCTGCTGTCTTGAACCTTGGTCACGATCCGTATAACGGAGTGGCTCACTCGGCCATTTCAGAGGGCAGCTGAGAGGGAACCACATTGCTGTGGGTCTGGAGTCACGTGTAGGCCATTAGTGTTACCAGATGGGCTTCTCTGACAATTCACTGATTTCGTGGTCCTCAGTAGATGCTTAACACAAGATTTGTTTTTTGATTGAATTCAGGTTCCACCATCTGCTGTGGTGGGACTCGAACCCTGCTCCCCAGAACATTACCTGGGCTTTCTGGAGTTAATATCCCAGTGATAATCTCACCGGGCAGTCACCTTCCCAGTTTGAATCCTCCCCTCCTGCACCATCCCTAATGCCACATCTTCATCTTAATTATCCTGCCATTCCTACTCTGACTAGCCTTTCTGTTAATCCTTTCATTCCTGGGACCATTGTAGTGATCCTCCTCTGGACCTGCTCCATCCTTCCTGAGATATAGGGCCCAAAATTGCTTAATATTCCAAATATGGTCTGACCAGAGCTTTCTAAAGCCTCAGAAGTACATCCCTGCTTTGATATTCTCGTCCCCCTGAGCTGAATGACAACATTGTATTCGCCTTCCTAACTCCCGACTCAACCTGCGAGTTTACCTGAAGAGAAACACTGACTGGGATTCCCAAGTCCCTTCGCATTTCGGATTTTTCTTCCCATTTTAGAAAATAGTCCATGCCTCTACTCTCCCAACCACAGTGCATTCCCTCTCACTTTCCCACGTTGTATTCCATCTGTCACTTCTTTGCCCACACCCCTAACCTGTCTAAACCTTTCTGCAGCCTCCCCACCTCCTCAATCCTACCTGTGTCCCTCCACCGATCTTTATCATCTGCAAACATCACCCAGAATGTCCTCCGTTCCTTCACCCGGATCATTAATGTGGAAAGTGAAAAGTTGTGGTCCCAACACTGACCCTTGTGGAACACCACTTGTCACCAGCTGCCATCCTGAGAAGGGCCCTTTTATCCCCACTCTCTGCTTCCTGCCAGACAGCCAAGCTTCTATCCATGCTGGTACCTTGTCTCTAACACCATGGGCCCTTATCTTACTCAGTAACCTCCAGTGCAGTGCCTTGTCAAAGGCTGCCTTGAAGTCTCGGTAGATAACATCCATTGGCTCTCCTTGGTCTAACCTGATCGTTGTCAGCTCAAGGATTTCTAACAGATTTGTCAGGCATGCCCTCCCCTTGATGAAACCGTGCTGACGTTGCCCTATTTTACCCTGCGCTTCCAACTAATCAGAAATCTCATTGTTCACAATGGACTCCAAAATCTGAACACTGACTGAGGTCAGGGGAATCTGCCTGTAATTTCCTGACATTTGCCTTACTCCTTTCCTTAACAGTGGGGTGCTACGTTAGCAAGAGAAGGAAATGTCATTTGTGTGGATCTGGCTTTGGTCCTGAGTTCCCCATTTGGAGATCCTCTCTGTGGAGGTTTCCACTGTTTCCAACAAGGAGTTGGAAATTCCTTGCACATGTCCCTGTGATGTCCGAGGTGTCGTCATCCAGATGGAACCGTAAACCCAGGCCCCATCTCCCTGCTCGCGTGGAGGTAACAGCTCATAGGTAAAAATCTCTCAACACCAGGTTATAGTCCAACATGTTTAATTGGAAGCTCCTTCATCAGGTGGTTGTGTGAACGTGGGGATGAAGGTGAGAGGTCAGACAGGTTTGGATATTTATCCAGTGAGACTTCCACAACTAGAGAGAGTTCGTTTTCAGGCTGCAGCCACTTAACGACAGCAGGACACCGGCCAGACTGAACCCCCAACCCCAACCCCCCCCACCGAGTCACATGGGACCTCAGAACATATTTACAGTATGGGATTTTGGATTTTTCCCGCTGGTGGGAATTTTCCTCCGCTGCCACTTGGAACATTTTTCTGAAAAGTATGAAAATGTTTGTTTTTTCCTGGTTACTGACTTGTCCTTTTTCAACACCTCGCCCAACGCTTTTCAAAACTTCCAAGCTGCATGTTTTCGGCCATTCTTCCCAAGTTTTCCAGACTGGTCCTCTGACATTTTTCAAACATTTTTCTAAGCTTTTCCGGTTACTCATTGGGCATTTTCAGACACTTTTTCTCAGTCTTTCTGGTTAGTGATTTGATACTTTTCAAACCTTTTCCTAAGCTGTGCTGGTTACTCACTTCACCTCTTCAGACCCATGTTCTCTTTATGAAACAGACCACTTCCCACAGTGGAACATGGGTGAGTGTGGGTCAGAAGACAGCCCCCACTCCCCACCAGCTGTACACACCGTTTTCACACCGACCGGACCACCTCTGGCATTGCTAGCTGCCCTGGAAGTCTCCCAGGTGGTGTAAGGTCCTGGATTTGCTCCCTTGCAAAGATGGAACCCTTCCTACCTTGGGAAATCACTGAAACACACTCAGCACACAGGCCGCAGCCCAGACTGGGCGGGAACACGGTTGGCAGATTCTCCGGACTGAACCTGACGGCGCTACCTGGTCGGAAGTCTCCAAGTCCTTTGGAAGTCTCTGATTCGTTCCCTTCTGAAATGAATCCTGAACCTAATCCTAAGTGTCAACTGAACACTAACCCTCAGCCTGAACCCATTACTGGTTTCACTCGAGCCAAATACATGCTTCAAATCCAGCTCCTTCCGGCCCTGCAACTCCCAAAGGCCTCCAAATTCAGATTCCACCCCTTCACGAGGCACTCCTTACACGGCCACCTCACCAGGGCATGCTCCCCTGGGGGAAAATTAAACCCCCGACATTAATTGAAACCAGTCGCAGCTGCAAATTAGTGAAGTCAGGGTGGTATTCTGAGGGAACTCGGTAACTGACCTTCTTCAAAAAGCCAAGAGGGAAGGTGGGGGAGGGAACAAAACCTGGGTTGACCTGTGACCTGTTTGCAGGCACCTGCTACCCTCCTGCCACGTGCCATGGACCCCTGACCAATGGGAGACACGACCCACACTCCGCGCACCGATCTGGCAGCATCGGGTGACTGCTTCTGGTCAGGGAAAGGCACAGACAACCGTCTGGCACCGGCGTGCCGAGGTGGTATGGTAAGGAAGAGTGTTGGAAGATGTCCGACCCCCCCCACACATCGCCCTTGTCTCCACACATCCCACTGTGACCCTCACCAGACTGCTGTTACTGCCACCCCCGGGCAGGCCCACACACCAACACCTCCCCTTGGGGGGGAGAGGTGGGGCGCCTGTGGGTGTTGAACGGTCGGCAGGGCATCTGGTTCGATTTGGGGCCCGAGCAAAAGCCGAGGTAATGGATGGGTGTGTACGAGTGTGCGTAGGAGTAAACGTTCATGCACATGGTAAAGACCAAAGGGATAACTTTCAATAGATTGCAGTGAGGTCGCTGCTCTGCTACCTACAAAACCCTGAGCCAGAACCAGGTCGTCTCTGAATGATTTAGCACCAGGTTCCCCATGAACATGAGGTGTGATTTAAAGGAGAGAGGTTGCACCCATACGGCCGTTCTCCAGACCAGAATCAAACAGCACTACACACTGACCGGAGTCGGTTGTCCCAGGCCAACCAGTGATCCGCGGCGCTAGGGGAGCGTTACATTTAGGCAGGATTCTGCCTTCGAGTCGTTCAGTCATAATCCCACAGATGGTAACTGCGTACCATTGGCTCCTCAGCAAAGCACATCCACCAGCTGTCTGAATCTGCGGTTCCCCTCGTACTGAGCAGGATTACTATTGGAACAACACAACATCAGTCGGACAAAACTAACCTGTCTCAGGACGGTCTAAACCCAGCTCATGTTCCCTATTAGTGGGTGAGCAATCCAACACTTGGTGAATTCTGCTTCACGACGATAGGAAGAGCCGACATCGAAGGATCAAACAACGATGTGGCTACAAACGCTTGGCCACCACAAGCCAGTCATCGCTGTGGGAATGTTTCTGACCCCTCCTGATTCAAACCCAAAAGGTCATAGAATGTGAGGCCCCACTTTCACGGTCTGTACTCGGACTGAAAATCATGATCAAGCCAGCTTTTGTCCTTCTGCTCTACGGGAGGTTTCTGTCCTCCCTGTGCTCACCTTAGGACCCCTGTGTTACGGTGTGACAGGTGTACCCCCACCCCCACCCCTCAGTCCAACTCCCCACCTGTCACTGTCCCCAGAGTGGGTCATGCCCAGGCGATTCCCACCAGGAATGAGACACCCCCTCCCCCTCAGGGCTCGCCTCCCCGCCTCACCAGGTAGGTGAGAAAACGATCAGAGCAGTGGGATTTTAGCAGCGGCTGAAGCCTCCCAGTTTTTCTCCACCTTTGCAGTTTCTTCACAGCGCCAGGTTACAGTCAACCTCAACAGGGTTTTCTTTCCCCACTAACTCTGCCAAACCCATTCCCTTGGCTGTGGTTTCACGAGATAGTAGGTAGGGACAGTGGGAATCACGTTCACCCGTTCTTGCACGTCACTAATTAGATGACGAGGCATTTAGCTATTTTGAAACACTCTCTCTCAGGAGTGCCTTATTTTTGAGTCTCTACATCGCTGGTCAATGTTTTGGACTCTCGAGCATCACCACAGACCAAGGGGCCGGGGTGGTACTGGTGTTATATGAGACTCTGGTTTATCGTCAGTTGGGTTAGAAACATAGAAAAAAATACAGCGCAGTACAGGCCCTTTGGCCCTCGATGTTGTGCCGATCCAAGCCCACCTAACCTACACTAGCCCACTATCCTCCATATGCCTATCCAATGCCCATTTAAATGCCCATAATGAAGGAGAGTCCACCACTGCTACTGGCAGGGCATTCCATGAACTCACGACTCGCTGAGTAAAGAACCTACCCCTAACATCTGTCCTATGCCTCCCACCCCTTAATTTAAAGCTATGCCCCCTCGTAATAGCTGACTCCATACGTGGAAAAAGGTTCTCATGGTCAACCCTATCTAAACCCCTAATCATCTTGTACACCTCTATCAAGTCACCCCGAAACCTTCTTTTCTCCAATGAAAACAGCCCCAAGTGCCTCAGCCTTTCCTCATACGATCTTCCTACCATACCAGGCAACATCCTGGTAAACCTCCTCTGCACCCGTTCCAGTGCCTCCACATCCTTCCTGTAGTATGGCGACCAAAACTGCACACACTACTCCAGATGTGGCCGCACCAGAGTCTTATACAACTGCAACATGACCTCAGGACTCTAGAACTCAATTCCTCTACCAATAAAAGCCAGTATGCCATATGCCGCCTTCACCGCACTATTTACCTGGGTGGCAACTTTCAGAGATCTGTGTACATGGACACCAAGATCCCTCTGCTCATCCACACTACCAAGTATCCGACCATTAGCCCAGTACCCCATTTTTATGTTCCTCTTACCAAAGTGAATCACCTCACACTTAGCTACATTGAACTCCATTTGCCACCTTTCTGCCCAGCTCTGCAGCTTATCTATATCCCGCTGTAACCTGCCACATCCTTCCTCACTGTCTACAACTCCACCGACTTTCGTATCATCCGCAAACTTGCTCACCCAACCTTCTCGCCCCTCCTCCAGGTCATTTATAAAAATGACAAACAGCAATGGTCCCAAAACAGATCCTTGCGGAACACCGCTAGTAACTGCACTCCAAGATGAACCTTTACCGTCAACTACTACCCTCTGTCTTCTTCCAGCCAGCCAATTCCTAAACCAAACCTCCAACTCACCCTCATTGCCATATGTCTGTACTTTTTGCAGAAGCCTACCATGGGGCACCTTATCAAACGCCTTACTAAAATCCATACACACCACATCTACCGCTTTACCCTCGTCCACCTCCTTAGTCACCTTCTCAAAGAATTCAATAAGGTTTGTGAGGCACGACCTGCCCTTCACAAAACCATGCTGCCTATCCTTGATCACATTATTCCTATTCAGATGTTCATAAATCCTATCCCTTACAATTCTCTCGAAGACTTTGCCCACAACAGAAGTGAGATTCACCGGCCTATAGTTACTAGGGTTATCCCTACTCCCCTTCTTGAACAAGGGAACCACATTTGCTATCCTCCAGTCTTCTGGCACTATTCCGGTAGACAACAAAGACGTAAAAATCAAGGCCAATTGCTCTGCAATCTCCTCCCTTGCTTTCCAGAGAATCCTTGGATAAATGCCATCAGGCCCAGGGGACCTCTCTATTTTCACGCTTTCCAGAATTTCCAATACCTCTTCCCGACATAGCTCAAAGCCGTCCATTCTAATTAATCGTGACTCAGTATTCACATTGGCAACAATGTCCTGTTCCTGAGTGAATACTGACAAAAAGTATTCATTCAGTGTCTCCCCAATCTCTTCAGCCTCCACACGCAACTTCCCACTACTATCCTTGACTAGACCTATTCCTACCCTAGTCATTCTTTTATTCCTGACATACTTATAGAAAGCCTTAGGGTTTTCCCTAATCCTACCAACTAAGGACTTTTCATGTCCCCTCCTTGCTGCTCTTGCCTCTCTCTTCAGATCCTTCCTGGCTACCTTAACTCTCTCCATCGCCCCAATTGAACCTTCACGCCTCATCTTTACATAGGCCGCCCTCTTCCCTTTAACAAGGGATTCCAATTCCTTATTAAACCACGGTTCCCTCACACGACCCTTTCCTCCCTGCCTGACAGGTACATACTTATCAAGGACACTCAATAGTTGCTCCTTGAACAAGCTCCACATATCAATTGCGCCTTTGCCTTGAAGCCTACTTTTCCAGGCCACACATCCTAAGTCGTGCCTCACCGCATCATGATTTCCCTGCCCCCAGCTATAACTCTTGCCCTGCAGTGCACGCTTATCCCTCTCCATCACTAGAGTAAAAGTCACCGAATTGTGGTCACTGTCCCCAAAGTGCTCACCTACCTCCAATTTTAACACCTGGCCTGGTTCGTTACCCAGAACCAAATCCAGTATGGCCTCGCCTCTTGTTGGCCTGTCTACATATTGTGTCAAGAAACCCTCCTGCACACATTGGACAAACACCGACCCATCTCACGAACTCGAGCTATAGCTTTCCCAGTCAATATCAGGAAAGTTAAAGACCCCATAACAACCACCCTATTACTTTCACTCTTCTCCTGAATCATCCTCGCAATCCTTTCTTCTACGTCTCTAGGACTATTAGGAGGCCTGTAGAAAACTCCTAACAGGGTGACCTCACCTTTCCTATTCCTAACCTCAGCCCAAACTACCTCAGATGGCGAGTCTTCATCCATCGTCCTTTCCACTGCTGTAATACTATCTTTGACAACCAATGCCACACCTCCCCCTCTTTTACCTCTGACCCTACTAAAACATTGAAACCCTGGAACCTGCAACAGCCAATCCTGTCCCTGTTCTACCCATGTCTCCGTAATCGCCACAACATCGAAATCCCAGCTACCAACCCACGCTGCAAGTTCACCTACCTTATTTCGTATACTTCTTGCATTGAAGTATACACACTTCAAGCCACTTTCCTGTTTACAGGCACCCTCCTTTGAGATGTTCCTAACCTCCCTACACTCCAGGTCCTGCACCCTAAAGCTACAGTCTAGGTTCCCATGCCTCTGCAGAGTTAGTTTAAACCCCCCCGAAGAGCACTAGCAAACCTCCCCCCAAGGATACTGGTGCCCCTCAGGTTCAGGTGTAGACCATCCTGTTTATAGAGGTCCCACCTTCCCCAGAAAGAACCCCAGTTATCCAGATACCGGAATCCCTCCCTCCCTGCACCATCCCTGTAGCCACACATTTAACTGTTCTCTCTCCCTATTCTTCGACTCTCTATCACGTGGCACGGGTAACAAACCAGAGACAACAACTCTGTTTGTTCTAACTCTGAGCTTCCAACCTAGCTCCCTGAAAGCCTGCCCAACATCCTCAGCCCTCTTCCTACCTATGTCGTTGGTGCCAATGTGGATCACGACTTTGGGCTGCTCCCCCTCCCCCTTAAGGACCCGGAAAACACAATCAGAGACGTCACGTACCCTTGCACCTGGGAGGCAACATACCAAACGTGAGTCTCTCTCGCCCCCACAAAACCACCTATCTGTGCCCCGAACTATCGAATCACCAATAACTATTACTCGGCTCTTCTCCACTCTTCCCTTCTGAGCAATGGGGACAGGCTCCGTGCCTGAGGCCTGAACCCCGTTACTTACCCCTGGTAAGTCCCCCCCCACAACAAGTATCCAAAACGGTATACTTGTTCTTGAGGGGAACGGCCGTAGGGGGTCCCTGCACTGGCTGCTTCCTCCCAGCCCCCCTCACTGTCACCCATCTGTCTGCAATCTTTGGAGTTACTACTTCCCTAAAGCTCCGAGCTTTGACCCCCTCTGTCTCCCGAATGATCCTA
This sequence comes from Chiloscyllium plagiosum, assembly GCF_037043375.1. Lineage (NCBI taxonomy): Eukaryota > Metazoa > Chordata > Chondrichthyes > Orectolobiformes > Hemiscylliidae > Chiloscyllium > Chiloscyllium plagiosum. The sequence continues at coordinate 127,002,168 of NW_028270143.1, read as the reverse complement.
AGTTCATCCAACTCCAGCTTCAGTTCCCTAACACTGAGGAGCTGGAGATGGGTGCACTTCCTGCAAGTGTAATCAGCAGGGACGGCCATGGCATCCCTCACCTCAAACATGTTGCAAGAGGAACATTGCACTGCCTTCACTGCCATCCCTCTAAAAGTAACCTTTTTAAAAAAAACTAGGTCCAAGAACAGAACAAGCAAAATGCAGCACTTACCTCTTTACCACAACGGGTCTTATTACTAGGTTAGAGGAGGAGGGCGGGTGGGAGGCACTACCTCTGTACTGCCTCGGGTTCCTCTCCTGCGCGCTTTTATAGGGGAAAAAAAGCCTCCCCAGGTAAGCTTGCGCTACACCAGCTTCCAGGTCCACTCCGTGCTTTTATAAAAAAAACTTTCAAATTTAAACCGTTAAACATCACCGAGCCTTCAAGCAGCCACTGCCAAACAGCCCTTACCTGCTCCACAGAGATGGAGGAATTGGGAGTAAGGGATAGCATTTCTGCAGGTGGCAGAGTGGGAGGAGGTGTAGTCCAAGCAGTTGTGGGAGTCGGTGGGTTTGTAGTAGATGTCAGTGTTGAGTCGGTTACCAGTAATGGAAATGGAGATGGAGATGGAGAGGTTCAGGAAAGGGAAGGTGATGTCCAGGATAGTCCAGGTGAACTTGAGGTCGGGGTGGAAGGTGGTACTGATACAGTCATTGGTGTAGGGGAGGATAAGGTGAGGAATGGTGCTGGTGTAGTATGGAAGATGGACTGTTCCACGTATTTAAAGAGGCAGGCATAGCTGGGGCCATGGCTACCTCTTTGGTCTGAAGGAAGTGGGGGGATTCAAAGGAGAAATTGTTGAGGGGGAGGGCCATTACACCCAATTGGATGGGAGTGTCAGTGAAGGGGGACTATCTGGGTTGGTGGGAGAGGAGGAGTCATGGAGGAGATGGAAGGTGTTGGTGGGGTCATAGAGTCATAGTCAGAGATGTACAGCATGGAAACAGACCCTTCGGTCCAACCGGCCAGATATCCCAACCCAATCTAGTCTCACCTGCCAGCACCCAGCCCATATCCCTCCAAACTCTTCCTATTCATATACCCATCCAAATGCCTCTTAAATGTTGCAGTTGTACCAACCTCCACCACTTCCTCTGGCAGCTCATTTCATACACGTACCACCCTCTGCGTGAAAAAGTTGCCCCTTAGGTGTCTTTTTTCTTATATCTTTCCCCTCTCACCCTAAACCTATGCCCTCTAGTTCTGGACTCGCCCACCCCAGGGAAAAGACTTTGTCTATTTATCTATCCATGCCCCTCATAATTTTGTAAACCTCTATAAGGTCACCCCTCAGCCTCTGACGCTCCAGGGAAAACAGCCCCAGCCTGTTCAGCCTTTCCCTATAGCTCAAATCCTCCAACCCTGACAACATCCTTGTAAATCTTTTCTGAACCCTTTCAAGTTTCACAACATCTTTCTGATAGGAAGGAGACCAGAATTGCACGCAATATTCCAACCGTGGCCTAACCAATGTCCTGTACAGTCACAACATGACCTCCCAACTCCTGTACTCAATACTCTGACCAGTAAACAAAAGCATACCAAATGCCGCCTTCACTATCCTATCTACCTGCGACTCCACTTTCAAGGAGCTATGAACCTGCATTCCAAGGTCTTTGTTCAGCAACACTCCCTCGGACCTTACCATTAAGTGTATAAGTCTTGCTAAGATTTGCTTTCCCAAAATGCAGCATCTCGCATTTCTGAATTAAACTCCATCTGCCACTTCTCAGCCCATTGGCCCATCTGATCAAGTTTCTGTTTTTATCTGAGGTAACCCTCGTCGCTGTCCACTGCACCTCCAATTTTGGTGTCATGATTTGCAGATGCCGGTGTTGGACTGGGATGTACAAAGTTAAAAATCTCACAACACCAGGTTATAGTCCAACAGGTTTAATTGGAAGCACACTAGCTTTCGGAGCGACGCTCCTTTATCAAGTGATAGTGGAGGGCTCGATCGTAACAGAATTTATAGCAAAAATGTACAGTATAATGTAACTGAAATTACAGGTGATCACCATTGCACTATACACGTGCGCGCACCCTTATAGACACACACTCTGCACTCACTACACACACACACTTTCTGACACCCCCACCCCCCCCACACACCCACCCCCCCCACACACCCACCCCCCACACACACCCCCCACACTTTGCGGGGTGAATTTGTACTTGCAGGGTTACATTGTACTGTGTGTGTGTGTACGTGCGTGTGTGTGTAGTGCAATGGTGATCACCTGTAATGTGACATGAACCCAAGGTCCCGGTTGAGGCCCTCCCTATGGGTACCGAACTTAGCTATCAGCCTCTGCTCAGCCACTTTCCTCTGCTGCCTGTCCCGAAGTCCACCTTGGAGGGTCTCCCGAAGGTCCGAGGCTGAATGTCCTGGACCACTGAAGTGTCCCCAACTGGGAGGGAACCCTCCTGTCTGTTTGTTATGCGGTGCCCATTCCCGGAGGCATGGTACATTGGGGAAACTGAGCAAAGGCTACGACAATGGATGAATGCGGGGGATGGGCACGGGGGAGGGGAGAGAAGTGGTGCTATTGGTGCCAGCTGCGGGGATGGAAATGACGTAATACGTGACATTCGTGATGTCGACAATGATCTGGTGAGACACGTCGATGAGGGTGGAAGTGGCTGAGGCAATGCCAACTATGGGGGGGGCACGGGGGGAAGGAGGGTGCAGAAGTGACGTGCCAGTGGTTTCGGTGGTGGTTGTGGGGACAGTATGGCTGGCAGTAGCTATGGTCTGGGGGACAGTGGGGAGTGGAAGTGACATCATTGTTTGCCGTGGTGGTGGTGGCTGGAGAGGCTGCGTGGTTAATGGCATGCAAGCAGTTCCAGAGGCTAGGAGAAGCTTCTGGAATGATTTGGGGATCCTGAGTTTGGAGGCAACTGAGTTTGGTGTACCTATGTTCCTCAGTGTGTGATACCCTGGAGAAATAGCGTTGGTGGAGGGTGTGGATCCTTCTCTGGGTGAAGAACAGCAGAGGTCATTTGCAGGTCTGGGAGAGTGTGACCCTGAGCTGGGGTACGGCTGACTGCAGGGAGAGTGGGTGCCGGTGCCTGGTTGTGAGGGTGGAGCGGAGGGTCCTCAGGGAGAACAGTTTCTGGAGGCTTGCTGTAAGTAATGGTCGTCCCGTTCCGGTCTGAATGTAGCCTGGAGTCCGTGGGGGGGGGGGGGATCAGTCGGTTACGTAGGCAGGTGCTGAGGAAGGAGACGTGGCTGTGGGAGTGGGTCTGCTTCAGGATGTGGCTGAAGATAAGTTGGAGAGGAGGATGAAGTGAATTTTGAGGGGGGGGGGGTGGGGAGGAAGATGGACAGGTGGGATAGTTCAACAGGGCGGTGCCAAGTTGGAAGATTGGATCTGGGATAAGGTGAGGGGAGGGGAAATGGGTTAACTGGTGAAATCCAGATTGATCCTGTGTGGCTGAAGGGCCCCAAGGCCAAAGATGAGGATTTCTTCTGCCAGGCATTGGGTGGGTTAGAGTTATTGTGGGGGGGGGGGTGGAGGGGATGGGGGCAGCATGGACCTAACGAGGGAGTCGCAGAGGGAATGGTCCCTCTGAAATGCGGGTAGTGGTGGGGATGGAAATACATCCCTGATGATGGGGTCTGTTTGTAGCTGCTGGAAATAGCCCGTCTGTAGATGCCGGAAATCTACAGTGTAGATTGTAAATAGCTCGGGTCCAAGGACTGAGCCCTGTGGCTCCCCACCAGATACATCTTATCCTCCAGGAAAAAAAACACATTTATCCTGACTCTGTCTTCTCCCCATCAGCCAGTCACCTATCCAGACTGATAAATCACCCCAACTCCCATATGATCACAACCTTGTGAATTAACCTTTTGTACAGCACCTTATCATGCACCTTCTGGAAGTCTGGGTACGTTACGTCTACAGGATCCCCATTATCCACTTGCTAATCTTCGAAGCACACTCGCAAATTAATCAAACATGATTTACCCTTCATAAAACCACATTGACACTCGATAATGTTGGAACGTTCCAAATGTCCTGATTTTGTTTCATTGATAGCTGATTTGAACACTCTCCCAACAAATATGAAATTCAATGGTCTCTAATTTCCCACATATTGCCTCACTCCCTTTTTGAATCAGGGTGTTACAAAAGCATTTTTCCAATCTACTGGAACCTTTCCTGTGTCCGGGAAGGTTTGAATATTTATTACCAAATGGATCCACTCTCTCTGCCGCCACTTCCTTTAATACCCTAGGATGTCGACCATCAGGCCCAGGGGACTTGGCTGTCCCCAATCCTAGTCGTTTGCTGAGTACCTTTTTCCCCCCCGATGTTTGTTCTAAGTCCTACCCTTCCTACTGCCTCTGACCTGCCCATTCCAGCTGGAATGGTACTATTGCCCTCCACCATGAAAACTGAGGCCAAGTGTTGATTCAGCATCTCAGCGTTCCCCACTATTAACTCTCTGGTTTCATCTTCCAAGAGACCAACATTCACCTGAGCAACTTTATTCCCTTTTATGTACCTATAGAAGCTTTTGCTACCCTTTTTGATATTTTGTGCTAGTTTTCTTTGATAATTTACTTTTGAATCTAACTTTTTAACCTGTATTTCTCTGAGAGTTTAAAATTATTGGTCAATTTTCCCTCAACTGTGCCAGAGATCTCACTAGAAAGGGAAATGTCATTTGTGTGTATCTGGCTTTGGTCCCGAGTTCCCCATTTGGAGATCCTCTCTGTGGAGGTTTCCACTGTTTCTGCTGAGAGTTGAAAATTCTTTGCCCGTGGCGCCTGGGATTACAGTTCCATCTGGATGATGTCCCTGTGATAGAGATGTCATCTCCCAGCTCATGTGGAGGTAACAGATGATGGTGTTAACTTCAGGGAAGACCGGGACAGTGTCCTGGATCAATATTTATCTTGCTCTGTCAACATCATGAAAGGTCACCTGGTGGTTGTTACGTTGCTGTTTTGTGGGAACTTGTTATCCCTGTGTTGCCTGCCATTTATCCGATGTTACAACAGGGACTACCCTTCAAGAGAATCTCATTTGGTTCCAATGCACTTGGATTTGGAGCAGGCACGCAGAGTGCTATATAAATGCAGGTCTGTCCTTCTCACCTGAGCATCCTTCTGTTTACCACAGCCCCACCTGTTCTCCCTGACCTGCATTTCCCCAAAATTCATTCCAAAATCTTTATCATCCCTCATAAATTCCTCATTACACCTCATCTCTCCAAACTCCTCCCAATATAATCCTGGTCTCAACCAGTATTGGTGCCAGTCTTTGATTGCCCCTAGTTACGGGGCCTGATCCATATCAGTCCCAGAATGCACCTGTTTGGGTGCCCTCCTTGACCATTTTGTCTAGCTGGTGCTTGCCCTCGTCCCTGGGTTCAGACTTGGGAATGGGCCTTGACTTTATGGGTCGAAACATCCTCAATGCTGCCATGATCTTCTGCCAGAGGGGTTTAACTGCCTGGGATTTACCATCTGCAGGCATGTACCTGTGGTGTGAAGCAGTGGCCAGGTATTCTGTGTACCAATCCCACGTGAACACACTGTCCGTGCAGGGTGTGTAGGGGCTAGGGAATTCTGCTGGATGGGTGACCATGTCGGCCACACTTGGCATGCTGGGAGATTGGGCAGTTTGATCGCCATGGTAACCCCAGCCTGTGGGTCATAGATTCTGCACCCAGTGAGTGACTCAAGCACTCGCCACCGTGATGAATGGGTCATGTCTTTTGAGTTTTATTACATCGATTGTCGATGTGTTAGGCAACCCCTATCTGGCTCAACCATAGCCGGATGATGTTTTAAGGGATGCTTCCTATCATTTTTGCAGTGGCACCAAGCGGGAAGTGAGCCGGATTAACAAGACCAACAGACTAGTAGCCCCCTAGCTGGCATCATTTGTTGTGAGGATCCATGAAAGTTTAATAGCTACACCCTATTCTACCCTCCACCATTACAGTGATTAAAATCTGCCAACTTTAGTAATAAAACAATTAAAACTATACACTTACCTAAAAACTTTAAAATTAACTTCTAAAATAACAATTAAAATATTAAAACTATAATGGGGTGGCACAGTGGTTAGCACTGCTGCCTCACAGCGCCAGAGACCCGGGTTCAATTCCCACCTCAGGCAACAGCGTGTGTGGAGTTTGCACATTCTCCCCGTGTCTGCGTGTGTTTCCTCCCACAATCCAAAGATGTGCAGGTTAGGTGAATTGGCCATGCTAAATTGCCCGTGGTGTTAGGTGAAGGGGTAAACGTAGGGGAATGGGTCTGGGTGGGTTGCTCTTCGGAGGGTCAGTGTGGACTTGTTGGGCTGAAGGGCCTGTTTCCACACTAAGTAATCTAATCTAATACTTATCCACTTAAAATTGGAGAGCATAAAATTACTAATACTATGAGTCCATGAAGTTCCAGAGTAAGGGAGATTGTAAGACTATTAATTTCCTGGGGGAAAGCTTTAAAATGTTTAATCCCCATCTGCTTCATTAATTCACTGTTCTTCTTAAACCATTTTCCCCTTGCGCCCATGACAAAACCGTGGGACATAATATTGCTCCCTTTTGTTAAGTCCATGATTTCTTCTTTCAAGTGTTGGTATTTTATAGTCTTCTCCTTTCACGCCTGTTCCAATGAGTTATTGTCATTTTCAAATCTTACAGTATATCTGTTACTATAACTTGTGAATCGTTTTTAATTATCAGATCTGGTGTCCAGAGCTTGTCCTCTTTATCCTTTATATGTGGTTCGATATAACATATCCAGCCCTTCTTCATAATATATTTCACTAGTGTTTGTATAATTTTGTTATGTCTTTTAATTCTCATGTTCTTTTACGGCTGGACACCAACCCGCGATATATGCGAATGTTTCTGTGGTTAATCCACAACACCTACAATCTTTATTATGGAAAGGTCTTCCAAATGACAAGGTGGATTTCGTTGGATACAAGTTGGTCCTAAGAAAGATGGGTCTTAATTACTTTCGATGTTTTTATATTTGTCCAAATCTTGGTCAAATTATTCGAGTATTTATCATTTTGGAAATATTGGATACCCATCCCTTGGCTGGGCATCGCCATCCATCTTCTAAGTTCAGCTCTCTCTGCTTGTCATTGTCATTAAATAAAAGTTCGACCTTGAAATAAGAGGTTTTAAATAATTCGACTTTTTGGATGGGTTTTAAATAGGATTTCTTTATCCATCCAGTTTCTTAGTGTTTCATCCCATTTCATTGGCCCTATCCCGATCCATGGATCAATCTTTGCTCCTAAATATTTTTCGGTATTACCCAGCTCAATATACTCCATCCACGAAGGCAAGTGAAGCACCATGACACCTGTCACCGTTGGAATCTAAAAAGATTCCCTTCCTCTTTTCCTCTAAAGTGTTTATTAACGGTTCTAACGCTATGTTAAATAAGATTGGTGACCAGGAGTCCCCCTGTTTTACTCCTTTAAAAATTGGAATTTTATTTGTTTTACACTTATCCTTCGATAACTAACTGTGTAATTGTTGGTATGTAAATTCGTAATTGATTTTATAGGTTCTGTTGGTACTGATATTCTACTTAATGCTTTATTGATCTGGCCAAAGCGTTCGATTCTATTGGGCACAAACACATTATTAAATATCACAATAAATATCACAGATTGCTTTTTTATAGATATTTTTATTAGAAATTTATTTTTGTAAACTTGTAAAAATGTTAAACAAAACTCTCAAATACAAACATTGATATACAATTAAATCAAGTATACAATAGCCAAAATTTAACAAAAGAAAAACAAAATTCCGATAAAGAAGAAAAAACAACTCAACTATCTACTAATCTAACCTATAACTAACCAGAGTGTATATTTAAGTCTCTTACATGCTCGGAATGTGTTAACATCAGATGTAATAAAACCCGTATTCGTGCGGGATTCCTCTCCTAACGGGCCCCGGACCAGCCAGGTTTAAATAAAAGCCCTTGTTAGGATAGCCGAGATATCTAATTATGTAATTCAAGAAGGGCTGACATATTTTATAAAATAATTCGGTCTTTCGGTGCACCATATTTGTAAGGAAGTCAAGGGGAATACATTCCATAATTAATCTGTGCCAATTTGAAAGTCCAGGGGGGCCCTCAGCCACCCAGTTCACCAAAATATTTTTCCTTGTACAAAAAGAGAGAATAGAAAATAATCTCTTCCCGTATTTGTCCAGGGAGGGAAAGTTCGAAAAGCCCAAAAGGAGAGATACAGGGTCCACTTTAATTTCCGTTCCTAAAATTTCTGTCAGGGTACTTGCTACTTTAGTCCAATATCTACGGATCTTATGACAGGTCCATAGGCAATGTACAAGAGTGCCCACCTCTATTTTGCATTTGGGACACATTGGAGATGCTCCTGCCTTAAATTTTGCCAGTCGAACCGGTGCTATATGGGCCCTATGAAGTATCTTCAGTTGGATAGCCTGGGTTCTGTTACAGATAGTAATTCTTCTAGCGTTTTCCCAAATATCATTCCATGTTTCTATAGAGATTTCTAGTCCCAAATCCTGATCTCATGTTTTAAGCAGATTATCCATATCTCCTGATACTTCATCATGTAGTAAATGATAAATAGTACTGACGGAAGATACCCCCACTGGTCGTAGGACACTACATTCTCTATCTGATTTATAAAGACTATCTAATAACGTAGTCTTCTTCTGTATATAATCTCGAATTTGGAAATATCGAAAGAGGTCTCCATTAGGTAATCCGAATTTCTGACGCAGCTGTTCAAAAGACATCAGGACCCCTTCTTTAAATAGGTCCCCTAGACATGAGATACCCCTGAATCTCCAGAGTTTAAAAGTGGCACCTGTAAACCCCGGTTGGAATCCCCATGCTCCCACTATCAGTGCATAGGGGGATGTTTTATGTGAATTACCCTCATTTTGCTGCATTATATTCCAAGCCTTAATTGTGTTTCGTATTATAGGGTTTTTACAGTGATCTGTAATGATTTTCCTCTTGTCTGAAAATAAAAGGTTAATAAGTGGGTATTTTACTTGAGAGGCCTCGATATCCAACCAGATTGATTGGGTCTTGTCTGATCCACAATCAGCTATGTAACTTAATAGGGAACTTAACTGATATTTCCTAAAGTCTGGGAAGTCCAATCCACCCCTTGTCTGTGTAAGCTGAAGAAGCTACAGCTTCATGAGGGGCCGTCTATGATTCCAGATAAAGGAACCCAGCCAGCCATATAATTTACGTAGAGCCATCCTCGGCAGCATCACCGCAAGCATTCTCATAGGATATAGGAGACGGGGCAGGACATTCATTTTAATTAGTGCTATTTTACCCCCCATCGCTGGAGGTCCTGCCTTATCCTTTCCAGTAAATGCACAAATTAGCCTTGTACAACTGACCAAATACTGGAGTAATAAAAATGCCTAAATACAAGAAGCCCTCCAGGAACCAACGAAAGGGAAAGTGGGATCCGTCCACTAAGTGGGGTATCATAGCAAGGCCACCCATTGGCATAGCCTCCGATTTTGAAAAATTAATTTTATAGCCTGAGAATGCGCTAAATGGATTAATAACTTGGATTAGGCGAGGTACGGACATCAGAGGATTACTGAGGAATAGAAGAACATCATCTGCATAAAGGGTAATTTTATGTTTACCTGTACCAATCCTCGGAGCCGTTATATTAGAATCAGCTCGTATAGCTTCTGCTAGTGGTTCAATTATTAGCGTAAATAACAATGGCGAGAGGGGGCATCCCTGACAGCAGCCCCTACCCACACTGAAGCTATCCGAACCTAATCCATTGGTAACCACAACTGCTTTGGGATCATTATACCATGTTGAGACCCATTTGGTAAACACCTGTCCAACGCCAAACCTTTCCAATGTGTAAAACAAATATGACCATTCAACCCTATCAAATGCCTTTTCTGCGTCTAATGAAACTACTGCTCCTGGTATCTTTCCCTGATGACAGGCTTGAATCATATTCAAAACCCTTCTAATATTATTGGATGATCTACGGCCCTTAATAAACCCCGTCTGATCCTCCTTTATAATATGTGGCAGGACCCTTTCTCGTCTCAGTGCTAATGTTTTAGAAAGGATTTTAAAATCTACATTTAGCAAGGATATTGGTCTGTATGATGTACAATCTTCTGGATCCTTTCCTTTTTTAAGGATAAGAGAGATATTTGCCTTTTTCAGCGAAGGTGGGAGACAGCCCTGACTATATGCATAGTTCTACATGTCCATAAGTGGATAAGCCAATATTTCTGTAAATTCTTTATAGAATTCAGCTTGAGAACCATCTGGGCCTGGTGCATTACCACTCTGAAGTTGCCTAATTGCATCAAGTAGTTTTTGGACTGTTAGAGGAGCATTTAGGACCGATACCTGTTCCGGAGTTAGGCCCGGAAAGGTCAAATTTTTTAAAAAATGACTGCATCCACCTCGTCCTACCTTCACAATCCTGCGATTTATAACTCAGAATAAAATTCTCTAAAGTTCGCATTAATCTTTTTATGATCATGAGTCAGAATACCCGTACTTTCCTTGATAGACATAATAGTCTGAGGGGCCTTTTTTTTCTTTGCTAAGTATCTACCCGGTTTGTTGACGTATTCATATAACCTTTGTTTTGCAAATAATATTTCCCTCTTAACCGTTTTGAGTAAGCATAGTGTTTAGAGCTGTCCTAAGAGCCGTAATCCTTTGCAATTTAATAATAGAAGGTCTATCAGTGTATGCTGTTTCAGCTGCTTTTAAGCGAGCTTCAAGCAGACGCTGTTGTTCTCCCTTCAATTTTTTCTGGGTCGCTGAGTAGGAGATGATCAAACCTCGCGTGTAAGCTTTGATGGTCTCCCACATCATTGATGGGTTGCTAGCCGTACCTGAATTAATTTCTAAAAAAGTTTTAAATTCTTGAGAGAAGTACTTTACAAATTTACTATCTTTCATTAGGAAGGGGTCCATACGCCAATGCCGAGGGGATGTCCCATTGTTCCTCGCCTTAGTTTCCATATATACAGCAGCGTGGTCGGAAATTGCTATACTACCTATTTTACAGGATGATATAGAATTTTTAAAAATCAAGGGGGCAAAAAACATATCAATTCTGGTATGACATTTATGTGGATTGGAGTAAAAAGAAAAATCTCTGCCCTGTGGATGAAAACATCTCCATACATTTACTAATCCTAATTCTTTGTTCAGATCCATCAAATTGTCTAGATCTGGGAGATACTCCTGCAGTACTCTTGGGAATCCTATCTATTTCCGGATCCATAATACAATTAAAGTCTCCCCCTGTAATTGTATGACTGGCACCAAAAGCCATCAATTTTGAAAAGGCTTCCGTTATAAATTTAAAGGGGTGTGCCGGGGGGGGGGGGGGGGGGTACAAATTTAAAATCCCATATTCCTCTCCATTTATGAGGGCTTTAATCAAAATATATCGTCCAGATTCATCTTTTATCTGCTTTAGGATTTTGAAAGGGAAATTCTTCCGAACAAGAATAACAACTCCCCTGCTTTTTGAGCTAAAAGAAGAAAAAAAGGCCTGATCAAATCCGCCCTGTCGTAATTTCAAGTGTTCTTTATCCGACAGGTGTGTCTCCTGTAAGAGAGCTATATCAACTCTTTCCTTCTTAAGATTTGATAATATTTTCTTCCTTTTAACTGGCGAATTACTCCCCTTGACATTCCAGGTGCACCACTTAACCGACTGATCAACCATAATCGTTTGGGCAAATCTGAGACCCCCCGGGAGGGGAAACCCTATTCAGAACATCCCGAGCTAGAGCATATAAAATTCACAAAAATAAAGGCTCTCTAATACACTCTCGACAGTATAATAAAAAACTTTCTAAATTTACAAAAAACGTATCTAAGTGGAGATTTTCCCCCTTGTTCCCAGGGGGTGTCACTTCGTCTCTAAAAGTCCATCATATCCAATGCCCCACCCTTAACCCAGGCGCTCCTCAATAAAATGAGGAGAATTCAGATATAATACAAAGCTAGAGTTAACAGTAAGCACACTACCCCCACCCATACCAACACCTGGATATATTTGATAATGTTAATACCATATATAAACATAACTATAAAATTACAACCTCAACAAATAATAATTAAATATACTAATACAAAATAACAGGGGAGAAAACAACCCCGCTCCTAAAGACAGAGGTAAAATAGAATAAGGTAACCACCTCCTCCCACCATTAAGCAAACCCCCCAGCTTTTTATATTTACACACACACATACATACATACTCACATATACATACCCACATATATACATAAAATACTAAAAGAAAACAACCCCAAGGGGGTGGGAGAAAATCAAATCCCTCTCCCCACCCCCCATGATAATATTAAACAGTAAGGTGAGAAAAAAGAAAAAAAAGGGGGTATATAAACCAAAGCGGGGGGAAAGGCAAACCAACATCCATTATGTCTTACAGTTTATCTAAGAGAGTTCAAGAATTTCTTAGCCTTTTCTGGCGATCCGAAGTTATACACGGATCCTTCATGGTTAAAGCGTAGCGTCGCTGGGTAGCGTAAGGAGTACTGAATATTTAAGTCCCTTAAACGCTTCTTCGCCTCATCGAATGCCTTCCTCTTTCAGACCAGAGCCGGGGAAAAGTCCTGGAATAACATGATCTTGGATCCTTTATAGATCATAGCTTGGGAGTCTTTTCCGAGATTTCTTGAGGCTTCTAGGAGTATCTGCCTCTCCTTGTATCTCTGCAGCCAGAACAGGACCGGGCGTGGGCGCTGGTTCGAGCCGGGCCCGCGTATTGCGACCCGGTAGGCCCATTCTACCCTTACCTGGCCTGATCCAGCCTCCAGATTTAAAAGCTGTGGCAGCCACTACTGGAGGAACGCTGTCAGCTGGCCTTCCTCTTCCCATTCGGGAAGGCCCAGCAAACCAATATTTTTTCGACGACCTCGATTATCGAGGTCGTCAGTGTAATTCTCTAAGGTCCGGACTCGCTGTTCGAGAGTCCGGACCCGATCCATGGCCGATTGCGCTGTAGTTTCGGAGATCGCGGCCTTTAGCTCCGCCCCTCCGACTCGGCGCTCGATTTCCTGGATGTCTCGGTCGTGCTTCTGCAGCGCGGCGGAGAGTGAGTCCCATCGATTTCGGGACTCCTCGATAAAAGCATCGATCTTCGTGTCCAGCTTAGAGATCATCTCCACAAGGCTTGTTACTGTAGGTAAGTCCCCCGGGGCGGCTGTGGACGCCTCTGCTGTAGCTGGAGAGGGTGGGGAAGGGGTTCCTGCTTGCTGAGAGCTACGGGCTCCCTTCCCTTTGGTCATTTTTACTAAATATTAGACTGTTTAAATTTAATATTAAACAACTAATTAAATTAAACAGCTATTATGAATGATTTGGTGAGTGTGGTGGGGGCGGGTGACCCACTTTACCCAAGTCTTGGGAGGAGCACTATAGACTCAGACTTGCTGGGTCGCCGCCATCTTGGATCCCCCACAGATTGCTTTTAGCTCCTTTTTTAATAATAATCTCTAATATCTTGATATTTTGATCACAGCTGGCAACTCCTTCGAGGAAACTCTTCTGTCTTTCGTTTAAATTAACTGTTTGACTTAATCTTTTGGCCATAATTTTTGTAAATAGCCTAAATAATATTGAGTCGATAGTGATGGCCCTCCAATTATCTATTTGTTTAAGATCTTCTTTATTATTTGACTTTGACTTTAGGATGAGCACTGTCCTACTTATTTTAGTGCCATCTGGGATATTACAAGTCTTTACCAAAATGGAAAAGATTCTAGGAATAATGTTATTGTCTTTGTTGAATACTGAGATAATATCTTTAACTCCCATACCATCTGGACCAGCCGCAGATTTTGGGTCCCTCGCTAGAATAGCCTAATTTACCTCGTCTGTAGTCACTGGTCGGATTAGGGAGGTATTATCCTGATTTAACCCCCTCATACTTGGCAAAACCTCTAACCTTTTCATATGTTACAGCTAATCTATTATTTAAAAATCTTTCTAATTCTTTTTCCAGGTGTTCCCATGATCTCTCTTGCCAATTATTGCATTTTTATTTAAATAGTATTTGACCCTCTGTGTTTACTCTTCTTTTTAACATTTCTCCTTCTAGCATTATTGATTCCCAAATCGTATCTTTGTTTAGGTGAACTCCTATTAATTTTAGTTATTGGTTTCTTTGTCTTTTTCTTTTTGTCTGTTTTCATTGTTCGCTTGAGTACCTCATCCATTATATCATTATTAATAAAAATAAATAATAGTACCAAGATTAATACTGTCCTCCATTAGATTAATTGACTCTTTATTTCGATAACTACACTTGTATATTATATTGTCTGATTCTATTCTTCCTTTCTTCATTATTCTCAATTACCTCATTATGATTGCTGCTCTCTATAATTGATTACCTATAAATTTGTCGATTCTTCTTTCATTAGTTTTATTACCTTTATTAATTTGTTTAGCTAACAAATATTTGTTTGGGAGTTTTACTTTTCAAACACTTGGCAATCGCTTTATTTATATAATTATTTCCTATGAATTGTTTTTCAAGCTCTATTAGTCTATTAGTTTCCTCATTAGTCCAGGTTCCCTGTTTAGTCTTACTACTAGTACCTTCCTGATTAACCTGGCTAACCTGATCTTTCTTATTAACCTTTGTATTCTGTATTCTTTCATTACTCCTAAGGGCAGCATGTCTGTGTCTATCATACTGCCCTAACCTGATCGCTGAACTGAATTTCTGAGGACAAAGATCACATTGATAAGTCTTATTTGTACTTTCATCTTTAGTACTGCTACATTTGGGATAATGACATGCAATAGCTTGGTACCCCACTTCCCAATTACACTTCACTCTCACGGACCTTATTCCCTTACAACTTTTCATATGCTTTCTCAACTGGCCTACAGTATTATAATAATTTAAACATGACTCACACCTAAAATTATCTACTGGGTACTCTATAATTACAGCTATTTACAGGCATTGGCTCCATATCTACTGGCTCAGTGGAAGGATATGCCTCCTCACTTCCATGCACTCTACTGGTCATAAAATCAACTGGCCCTTTAAAGTTGGTGTTATTAAAAAATCCTAGTATTAGGAAGTCTTACGTCGGGGGGGGGGCATTTCCTGAGAGTGTCTTTCTTTGTCACTTTTGCTCTCTGTCGTCATCTGGGCTGCTTCGTGCCTGCCCAAAAGTGTCTTTACGGTCTCTTCTGCTTGCGTTACAACGGACGACTGTTTCCTTGTTTGGCAAATACATTTGGCACACGGTGCCGCCAAAAGCAACCGTGTGGGGCGGTTATTTTCCCGGTTTCCCACTCAACCGGGATATGAAGATGATTAGGGGTTTAGATAGGGTCGACAGTGAGAATCTTTTTCCACGTATGGAGTCAGCTATTACAAGGGGGCATAGCTTTAAATTAAGGGGGGGTAGGTATAGGACAGATGTTAGGGCTAGATTCTTTACTCAGTGAGTTCATGGAATGCCCTGCCAGTAGCAGTGGTGGACTCTCCCTCATTATGGGCATTTAAGCGGGCATTGGATAGGCATATGGAGGATAGTGGGCTAGTGTAGGTTAGGTGGGCTTGGATCGGCGCAACATCGAGGGCCGAAGGGCCTGTACTGCACTGTATTCTTCTATGTTCGATGTTCTATATGAAGAGTTCACCATAATTGCCGCTCTTCCAACAAAGGTTTTTCTCAAAAATTGACCATAAGGTCACCAGTCGTCCCTTTTTTTTAACTTCTGGGTCATATTAGCCGGCCTGGAAAGAGTAATACTCTAGCAACAGAATGAATGGGCTAAAATCACTCGCTGTAGTTAAATTCAGTATTTGATAAAATCTGAATTGATAAAACCACTGAAGTTAATTAAAACCATTCATTGTCTATCGAGTTTCCTCCACCAGGCAGTTACCGGGGGAACCACAAGGAAGTTCAACCAAATTCACAGCCGATTAAAAATACATAAAAATGTCTGTGAAGTTGAGTACACAGGCAAGTGTTGGGAGACCAACAAACCAAAACTACTGTATCATATCCCACCCACCCACAGATCTCTCTCAGCCTTTGGGTTGTATCTTGGCCTGGAAATGTATATTGATGTCCCACTCCCCATCCACCGAACCCCTGTGGAGCAGTCCTGTGCAGACTTTATTAGCAGCGAGTGTGGGCTCCCACAGATCCTTCACCCTCTGCTCCATCTGTGATTAATGCCTTGTGTGCTGCTCACTGTCCCATCAACAACCAGCTGAGTTGGGGGAGGGGGTATAGGTGATGGGTGAGGAGGGTTATCAGGGACACCCCAGTGAGTCACCAGCAGAGGCCTCTCTCAGTTTGAGTGCCCTCTCTCCATCTCAGTGAACATCCTGGAAGAGTAGGCCCAGGCCTGAGCTGCTCCTGCCTCTCCTGAAGCAGCACTGTGTGACGGTCATGTGACCTTTGTCTGCCAGTAGGATTATCATGTTCTTCTCTGACTTTAGTCTTTCTCAGGCTTTTCTCTGATGTTGTGGGTGTTCCGTTCCTGTCTTCGGTGGGTCCACTTTTTGATGGCCTGTTGCATGCCGCCTGTGAGGCTGTCGGGTTAATTCCCCAGCAGCTCCCTGGTTCTGACCCTGGGTTGATGGAGTGGGATGTGGTTTGGTGGGAAACACAGGAGGCAGATGCTTCAGAGGTAAAGGGAACTCTGATTTTATTGATAACCAGCAAATTGACCATCTATGCAGCAATGGGAGAAAAAATGAATATTTCAAAACCAGACTATTATCGATGGGAATGGAATGCCTGAGATTGGTCTGACAGTTTAGCTTGAACCCCAGTTAACCCTTGCAGCACAGACTTTATACCGTGGGTTTAACACTACAGCGAGTTGTTGCTAACTAATAGGTGACAGAGGGGAAGGAAAACAACTCTCTAATCCCAGAGTCTGACCCTGCTTCCCTTCCCTGGGGATGGCCTGCACAGTCAAGCCCCTATATCTACCTCCCCCTATCCCAACGACCCAAGCTGGGATAGGGGGTCTCGATGACCTTAGGCTTCCCCCCCCCCGGAGTGGAATGCAGGCCTGGCTTGCTCGCGTCTGTAGTCTCGTTGCTGGGCTCTGCTGTGGACTGAGGACTGATCCTCCTGTTGGCCTGGACACTGGTGGGGGGGGGTGGAAATGTTGCTGCTGATGCCTCACTCAGTGTCTTCACTCCCTGGATGCTTTCAGTCCCCTCCAGTCATTGGGTGGAGGTTCGGGGTTTGTGGGTGGTATTTGGTGGTTGTGAAGATCGTGTTGCTGGTCTCAGGGTGTCTTCGTTCCTCCCTGATTGAGAGATTGGGCTGAAGATCTGGACCCTTCGAGAAGGCCTTTTGGTTCAGTGAATCACTCTGAGTACTGTCTGTTTAAAGCAAGGTTACCAGTTTAATGAAATAAGGCAGCCTGGCGCAGACTTATCCAGCAACACTGAGGTTAAACGCTTCTGTGTTCTGTGGAGAAACTGCGCAATTTAAATTGAACAATAAGCAATTTTTATATGTTTAAGAGACCATACAGCCTTAATTACAAGGAATGACCAATCAAATGTAATAAGGTGACATGATTGACAGTAGGAAAATCCAATGATATTTCCTGGAAAATGGTTTTTGTCTTACATATATCATCATCTTATGCTTACTGTTCAAGGTTTGTTTGAGTGGTCTTTTAATGTCTTATTCATTTTATGAAGACTTCCTTGTCTGCTTTATCTTCTAGTTCAGCTAACTCAGCAAAGCAGAAATGCAGGATCACAGTGTCAAATCATAACTTGAAGCCATTTTGTTGTTTTAAATTGAAAAGCCATTTTGTGGTTAATTAAAGCGTACATATACTTGTTCCTGACAACAGCCTAAATTCAAATTTTAAAACCTCAGGGGCTCCCCCAGAGATACTCAACTACTTCCACCAAACCTGGTTTGGATCAGTGAGTTATTATTGCTCCTCCTCAGGGCTGAAGGAGCTTCCTGATTACTGGATGGGGTGGGAATGGTTTTCCGATGGCTTGGAATCTCCAGTATCTCCCTTGGATGGGGTTTTGATAAAGGTTTGACCAGTCGTGTGAAGGCTCTTACAGTCAAAGGTGAAACAAAGTTGAAAAATCTCACAACACCAGGTTATAGTCCAACCACCTGATGAAGGAGCAGCGCTCCGAAAGCTAGTGCTTCCAAATAAACCTGTTGGACTGTAACCTGGTGTTGTGTGATTTTTAACTTTGCCCACCCCAGTCCAACACTGACCCGTCCAAAAGGGGACACAAGTTAACGTGCAGCACGCTGGTGTGGAATGTTGGGTATTTCTGTGCTCAAGCCCTGGTTGTAAGTTGAATGGCTGTGTCCCTCAGGCTCCAGAAAGTGTGAAGTTTTGTTCTGCAGTCTGGCTTTCACTGTTTTGAGCTGGGGTGGGAATGGGGGGTCTTCCTTTAGTTCTACAAGCTAGTCCTTGTTCCAGACAGCTGCCCCCGAGGCCTGTGTATTACAGTCTCTGGCTCAGCTGAAGCCCAGAGCTGCCTGAGTTCAAAGGTCAGTGAACTTAAGTCCAATGTTCCAAGGATTTTAGTCGAGGGTATAGCCACAAGCTGATAGGAATTTTTGCCCCTTTTATACACATTGGTTTCAAGTGTGGATTTGAGTGCAGCTCGGAAGCCCCCTTTGTCTGCGTCTTTATGGTTGTGGTTCAGTCCACGTACAGGACCGTTTTTTTTTTCAGTGTTTGTTAGAGTCCTTTTGTATAAACTTCTTGTCAAGTGTGTCTGACCTGTCACTGTCATGATAGTGGATCAGTTGTTTCTCCTGTAGTAAAGATCTGGACCCCTCCAAAGGGACCATTTGGTTCAAGATCGGTCAAAAGAATCACTCTGAGTACGGTCTGTTTAAAGCAAGGTAGCAGTTTACTAAAATAAGGCAGCCTGGCGCAGATTTGTCCAGCAACACTGAGGTTAAAAGCTTCTGTGTTCCATGGAGAAATGGCGCAATTACACATTGTTTTTTTTTAAAGAGATTAGTCTTTTCTTGGAACTATCACATATAATAAGGTGACATGATTGACAGGCTAATCCAATGATATTCCCTGGGAAAGAGGTCTTAATTACCTAAATCATCATGTCATGCAAATTGGCAAGGAATCCCGGGTTTGGAAGTAACTCTGAGAGTTTGGTGTACCGATGTTCCTCAGTGTCCGATACCCTGGAGAAATAGCGTTGGTGGAGGGTGTGGATCCTTCTCTGGGTGAAGAACAGCAGAGGTCATTTGCAGGTCTGGGAGAGTGTGACCCTGAGCTGGGGTACGGCTGACTGCAGGGAGAGTGGGTGCCGGTGCCTGGTTGTGAGGGTGGAGCGGAGGGTCCTCAGGGAGAACAGTTTCTGGAGGCTTGCTGTAAGTAATGGTCGTCCCGTTCCGGTCTGAATGTAGCCTGGAGTCCGTGGGGGGGGGGGATCAGTCGGTTACGTAGGCAGGTGCTGAGGAAGGAGACGTGGCTGTAGGAGCGGGTCTGCTTCAGGATGTGACTGAAGAGCTTCAGGACAGAGGAGGTGACCTGGCGGGGGTACAGTGGGAGAGAGACTCGAGATCCTTGTGGAGGGAGGAGGAGAACTTCAAGGTGGGTAACCTTGGAAGAGGCTTCGCAGTGTGGGTACAGTGACTAGGAGAGAGTGAGGGCTGTAGATGCTGGAGAGACAGAGTCAGAGTGACCCTGGAGAAAGCACAGCAGGTCAGGCAGCATCTGAGGAACAAGGGAGCCACCATTCAGGGCGCCATTCATCAGGAATGAAGGGGAGGGAAGGGGCTGAGAGATGAGGGTGGGGATGTGGCTGGGAGGAAGGTAGCTGGGAAGAGTGAATGAATAACTTAAAAAATTTAAACATTCTTTGGCTTTTTTCTCAGTGGGAATCCCGTTTGTCCATTCAGGTGCATTACTAATTAGGTGACAATGTATTTAGCTATTTAAAACACTAAAAGTAATAATAAAATATTAATTTTGTGCACCGTCAGAGTTTTAATTCGTTGCTCGTCAATGTATTTGTAAAACTGCTATAAAGTTGAAACCACCGCTCAATGTAATAGGGCTGGTTACTTTCATTATCAAAGCAGTATAACCCTTCGCTTGGTCGAGTCCAAGTTACGTGACCATCAAGTTAGTCATTTCCCAATCATCATCTGATGTGATGAGAGAATTTTATTATTTCACACCTTTATCCATCCTCCACTTTTAAATGTGACTAAAATATTTAAATTTTAAAGCTCAAAAATTAAAAATATCAAAATAAACCAGAAGAAAGGAAGAGGCCAATTTGGTAACAGGTAAAAGTTAATAAAGTGGGCGGCACGGTGGCACAGTGGTTAGCACTGCTGCCTCACAGCGCCAGAGACCCGGGTTCAATTCCCGACTCAGGCGACTGACTGTGTGGAGTTTGCACGTTCTCCCCGTGTCTGCGTGGGTTTCCTCCGGGTGCTCCGGTTTCCTCCCACAGTCCAAAGATGTGCAGGGTCAGGTGAATTGGCCACGCTAAAATTGCCCATAGTGTTAGGTTAAAGGGGTAAATGTAGGTGTAGGGGTATGGGTGGGTTGTGCTTCGGCGGGTCAGTGTGGACTTGTTGGGCCGAAGGGCCTGTTTCCACCCTGTAAGTAATCTAATCTAAAAAAGCACATTTGTACAAAGAAAATTTACAGCCCAAGAACAGGCCCTTCGGCCCTCCAAGCCTGAGCCGATCCAAATCCACTGTCGAAACCTGTCGCCCACTTCCTAAGCCTCTGTATCCCTCTGCTCCCACCTACTCATACATCTGTCCAGACCCATCTTAAATGAATCTACCGTGCCTGCCTCTACCACCTCTGCTGGCAACGCGTTCCAGGCGCTCACCACCCTCTGTGTGAAGTATTTGCTGCATGTATCCCCCTTAAACTTTCCACCTCTCACCTTGAAAGCGTGACCTCTCATTATTGAATCCTTCACCCTGGGAAAAGCTGGTCACTACCCACCCTGTCTATACCCTTCATGATTTTGTAAACCTCAATCAGGTCTCCCCTCAATCTCCTTTTTTCTAATGAAAACAAACCTAACCTACTCAACCTCTCTTCATAGCTAGCACCTCCCATACCAGGCAACATCCTCGTAACCCTTCTCTGCACCATCTCCAAAGCATCCAAGTCCTTTTGGTAATGTGGCAACCAGAACTGTACACAGTATTCTAAATGCGGCCTTGTACAATGTTAACATGACCTGCCAGCTCTTATACTCAATATTCTGTCCGCTGAAGGCAAGTAAACCATGTGCCTTCTTGACCACTCTATCCACCTGTGCAGCAACCTTCAGGATACAATGGACCTACAGTCCCAGATCTCTCTGCTCATCAACTTTTCCCAACTCTTCTGGCCATTGTATAATTTGCTCTAGAATTAGACTTGCCTAAATGCATCACCTCACACTTGTCTGGATTGAAAGCCATCTGCCACACTTCTGCCCAACCCTCCAGTCGATCTATATCCTCCGACAGTCCCTGCTACTCCACTGATCTTTGTGTCATCTGCAAACTTGCTGATCATACCAACAGTGGTCACTTCCTCGAAGAACTTTATTAAGTTGGTAAGGAATGATCTCCCCTGCACAAAACCCATGTTGCCTATCACTGATAAGCCCATTCTTTTCTGAACATAAATAGATCCTATCCCTCAGTACCTTCTCCAGCAACTTTCCCACCACAGACATCAGGCTCACTGGTCGTAGTTGCCCAGAATAACCCTACTACCCTTCTTGTACAGGGGGACAACAGGAGCAACCCTCCAGTCCTTCGGCACTTCACCTGTGTTTAAGGATGTTACAAAAATATCTGTCAGGGCCCCAGCTACCAAATGTGTCATCCAGGTAGCGGACCCAGATTTTTGGTTTGATGGTTGGTAGGGCTGTTTGTTCTAGTCTTTGCATTACCGCTTCTGCTATGAATCCTGATAGCGGAGATCCCATGGGTGTGCCGTTGGTTTGTTTGTAGATTACGTTGTTGAAGGTGAAGTGGGTGGTGAGGCACAAGTCCACTAGCTTCATGATGTTTTCGTTGGTAATGTGATTGATGGTGGTTGGTGTGTGTGTGTGATGGTCTGTTCTAAAAGTGTGGTAAGTGTTTCCTTTGCCAGGTCGATGTTGATGGAGGTGAACAGTGCTGTTACGTCGAATGAGATCATTGTTTCATCTTCCTCTATTTTGGTGTTTTTGTCATCACAAAACGAAACAAGATAGAGACATTTAATATCATCAACAACACCCTCTCAGGCATAAAGTTCACCAAGGAGGAAGGAACCGACAACAAACTCGCATTCCTGGACATCACAGTCGAAAGAAAGGATAACGGAGAACTACAAACCTGTGTATACAGAAAACCGACAAATACTGATCAAGTACTTAACTACACCAGCAACCATCCCAACACACACAAACGAAGCTGTATCAGAACACTATTCCAACGAGCCACCACACACTGCAGCACAGACGAACTTTGGAAAACAGAGGAGAACCACCTATACAACATATTCAAGAAGAACGGATACTCAAAAAATACAGTCTGCAGATTCCTCAGGAACAAACCACGACAAGCAGACCAAACACAGCCAGAAACCCTAACCACCTTACCATACATCAAAGAAGTTTCAGAAATGACAGCCAGACTACTAAGACCCCTGGGAATCCTAGTAGCACACAAACCCACCAACACTCTCAAACAAAACTAACAAACTTAAAAGACCCAGTACAACCCATGGACAAAACCAACGTCGTCTACAAAATTCCATGCAAGGACTGCCATAAACACTATGTAGGACAAACAGGAAGAATGTTAGCCACCAGGATACACAAACACCAGCTAGCCACAAAAAGACATGACCCTCTCTCCCTTGTAGCCCTCGTAGCCCTACACACGGATGAAAAAAAAACACCATTTCGACTGGGACAACACATCTATCCTGGGACAGGCTCAGCAAAGACATGCCAGAGAATTCCTAGAGGCCTGGCACTCCAACCACAATGCCATAAACAAACACATAGATCTAGATGCCATCAATCAACCCCTCAGAAAACAAACAGGAAATGACATCACCACAAACCCCAGGAACCCCATCCAGGAGAAAGACATAAATAGAAAGCAGGAGACAACAGCTTTGCTTCACTTGGAGGTCGCCACTGATGATACCTAGCCAGGTAACGAAACGTCTGGATATCAAACCTACAGCTCAGCGAGCAAACCTACACCCTAGGCCTCAGGTGTTCCCACTGTGGTAAAGTAGGACATGTAAAGTCACAGTGCTGGTCGTTAAAGAAAGGCATTGTGGGAAAAGATGTGGTAAAAGCGGCTAAGCCAGCGGCATTACTGAAAGTAGCAAAGGAGACTTTAAGAAAAGTTGAGGAGCTGCAGGAGAGTGCACAGACTAGGCAGGATCTGGGTATGGACTTAATGCCTGAGCTCTATGAAGAATTTGCCTCTGTGGATAAAGTTTGCATAGAACATTACAGCACAGTACAGACCCTTTGGCCCTTGATGTTGCGCTGACTTGTAAAACCAATCTGAAGCCCATCTCACCTGCATTATTCCATTTTCAAATATATGTTTATCCAATGACCATTTAAATGCCCTTAAAGTTGGCGAGTCTACTACTGTTGCAGGCAGTGCGTTCCACGCCCCTACTACTGAGTAAAGAAACTACCTCTAACATCTGTCCTACATCTATCACCCCTCCAATTTGAAGCTATGTCTCCTCATGCTAGCCATCGCCATCTGAGGATAAAGTCTCCCTGTCCACCCTCTCTAACCCTCTGATTATCTTGTATGTCCCAATTAAGTCACTCTCAACCTTCTTCTCTCTCACAAAAACAACCTTAAGTCCCTCCTTTCCTCGTAAGACCTTCCTTCCATACCAGACAACATCCTGGTAAGTCTCCTCTGAACCTTTTCCAAACCTTCCACCTCCTTCCCATAATGTGGTGACCAGAACTGTACGCAATACTCCAAGTGCGGTCGCACCAGAGTTTTGTACAGCTGCAATACGAACTCATGGTTCTGAAACTCAATCCCTCTTTGTGGGTGGCACAGTGGTTAGCACTGCTGCCTCACAGCACCAGAGACCCGGGTTCAATTCCCGCCTCAGGCGACTCTCTGTATGGAGTTTGCACGTTCTCCCAGTGTCTGCGTGGGTTGCCTCCGGGTGCTCCGGTTTCCTCCCACAGTCCAAAAATGTGCAGGTTAGCTGAATTGGCCAAGTTAAATTGCCCGTAGTGTTAGGTGAAGGGATAAGCGTAGGGGAATGGGTCTGGGTGGGTTGCGCTTCGCTGGGTCAGTGTGGACTTGTTGGGCCGAAGGGCCTGTTTCCATACTGTAAGTAATCTAATCTAATCTAATCTACCAATAAAAGCTAACACACCGTACACCTTAACAACCCTATCAACCTGGGTGGCCACTTTCAAGGATCTAAAGATCTGTGTACCTGGACACCAAGCTCTCTCTGCTCATCTACACTACCAAGAATCTTACCATGAGCCCAGTACTCTTTTTTTCCTGTTACTCCTTCCAAAGTGAATCACTTCACACTTTCCTGCATTAAACTCCATTTGTCACTTCTCAGCCCAGCTCTGCAGCTTATCTATGTCACTCAGTAACGTGCAATATCCTTCCACACTGTCCACAACTCCACCAACCTTAGTGTTATCCGCAAATTTGCAAACCCTCATCTAGTCATTTATAAAAATGACAAACAGCATTGGCCCCAAAACAGATCCTTGTAGTACACCACTAGAAATTGAACTCCAGGATGAGCATTTCCCATCAACCACCACCTTCTGTCTTCTTGCAGCTCGCCAATTTCTGATCCAAACCACCAAATCACTCAATCCTATGCCTCCATATTTTGAGCAATAGCCTACCGTGGGGAACCTTATCAGACACCTTACTGAAATCCATATACACCACACTAACCCCTTTACCCTCATCCACCTATTTGGTCACCTTCTCAAAGAACTCAGTAAGGTTTGTGAGGCACGACCTACCCTTCGCAAAACCTTGTTGACTATCCCTAACCAACTTATTCCTCCCTCGATGATTATAAATCCTATCTCTCACAATCTTTTCCAACACTTTACCCATAACCGAAGTAAGGCTCACTGGTCTATAATTACTAGGGTTGTCTCTACTCCCCTTCTTGAACAAGGGGGACAACATTTGCTATCCTCCAGCCTTCTGGCACTATTCCTGTAGGCAATGACGACCTAAAGATCAAAGCCAAAGGTTCTGCAATCTCCTCCCTGGCTTCCCCAAGAATCCGAGGACAAATCCCGTCCAGCTCAGGGGACTTATCTATTTTCCCACTTTCCAGAATTGCTAACACCTCCTCCTTGTGAACCTCAATCCCATCTAGTCTAGTAGTCTTTCCCAGAAAGAACAGGGGAGGAGGGCAAGAAATTATAATTTTGAGAGATACAGGATCTCATCAGTGAACATATTTGGACTCTTTCTGACCTGTTACCCGAGAGAGCAGTAATTTGTGGGACAGACGGACTGAAGTTTAGCGTTCCCCTATGTAAGGTCAAGTTGGAGTGCCAAGTCAAGACTGGGGATGTAACAGTGGGAGTGACTGACAGAATGTCAGCTCCAGGAATCCAGTTTGTTCTTGGGCACAATTTAGCAGGATCCAAGGTGGGAGTGACACCCCTTGTTGTGGAGAAGCCCAAGGAAGACAAGGGAACTGTGGAGTTAAAAGGAAAATACCTTGGAATTTTCCCAGACTGTGTAGTGACCAGATCCCACTTTCATTAGGCACAGCACAAAGCAAAAACTAAAGAGAAAGATGAAGGAGTTGAGGTTCGGTTCGCAGACACCTTGTTTGATGTAATGGTGCAGGGAAAAAGCTGTACAGGCAGAGGGTCAGGCAGAAGAGTTCTGTGCTGAAAGGCTAATAGACTTAGAACAGAAAGACAAGACGATAAAAGATCTATACGTTGATGCATAATCAGAAAAGGAGGCAGAGAATATTCCTGACGGTCATTATCTGAAAGGTAGAATCCTAAGGTGGAAATGGAGACCACGGCTGGTTATTGTAGAGGAGAAACGGGTGAAGTGCACCAGACTGTGTTTCCGGGAGCATCTAGACAGAGTGTTACGGGTATCACATGAATTACCAGTAGGAGATCACCTAGGGGTACGGAAGACTCAGGCTAAGATATAAAAGCATTTCTATTGGTCTGGAATGCACAAGGATGTGGTTAACTTTTGCCGTATGTGTCATACATGCTAAATGGTAGAGAAGCCACAGGCGGTAGTAAAACCAGCACCTTTGTTGCTAAATCCCGCATTTGAAGAACTTTTTGCGCGGGTTATAATTGATTGTGTAGGTCCCCTCCCGAGAACTAAAAGTGGGAACCAGTACTTGTTAAACATAATGGATGTGTCTACCAGATTTCCTGATGCAATTCTATTACAGAGTATTAAGGCAAAAAGGGTGGTACAGGAGTTAATAGCTTTTTTCACACGGTATGGACTACCCAGAAAGATTGAGTCAGACCAAGGATCTCATTTTACTGCAAGGTTTTTTTAAAGAAGTCATGGATAGCTTAGGTATAACAGCACTTTAAATCCAGTGCATATCATGCTGAGTCCCTGGGAGCTTTGAAAGGTAGGCATCAGACCCTGAAGACCACGTTAAGAGCGTACTGTCAGGATTACCCGAATGATTGATATTAATTAAAGAGAAATTGACAGGACTGAAGTCGGAGATCTCACACTTGGATTATGTTTCGGAGGTGAAGGAGACATTAAATTGGGTAGGTGAGTTAGCTAAACAACACTTGAAGAGGGTACAGCATAAAATAAGGAGAAAGCGAGGACAGCAGATGCTGTGGATCAGGATCAAGTGTGTGGTGCTGGAAAAGCACAGCAGGTCAGGCAGCATCTGCAGAGCATCAGCTTTTCATCAGGAATTATGCTTGAAACGTCAACTCTACTGCTCCTCAAGGGCTGCCTGACTGGCTGTGCTTTTCCAGCACCACACTCTTGACACAGTATAGAATGAAGCAAGTGGCAGATAAAATCTTGGAAATTCGGACATTTTCCCATGGGGATGACGTATTAGTATTGTTACCAGTGGTAGGAGATCCCTTCAAAGCCAGGTTTAGTGGTCCCTATCAAATTGAGAAAAAGTTGAGTCAGGTAAACTATCTGGTAAAGATACCAGATAAGAAACTGTATCAGGTATGTCATGTGAATATGATGAAATTATATTGTAATAGAGAGAAGGAACTGGAGAAATAGGAGTTAGTGACTGCTCCGCAGAGTGAGGAATGAAATCCAGATGATGTGGAGTTCGATGCGCCTCAAAATATGTTAAACAATGAGGAGGTCCTTCAGGAGTGGGGGTAGGTTAGTGAACTATCTGTCTCAGGAGCAAACAACCCAGTTAAAAGCAAAAGAGAAAATGCTGGAAAATCTCAGCAGGTCTGGCAGCATCTGTAAGGAGCGAAAAGAGCTGACTTTGAGTCTAACTGACCCTTTGTCAAAGCTTTGACAAAGGGTCAGTTAGGCTCGAAACATCAGCTCTTTTCTCTCCTTACAGATGCTGCCAGACCTCCTGAGATTTTCCAGCATTTTCTCTTTTGGTTTCAGGTTCCAGCATCCGCAGTAATTTGCTTTTAACCCAGTTAAAAGGTTTGTTGAAGCAGTATGAGGACATATGCAGGAATAAGATGGGGAGGACTAATACGGTTGTGCATGAGGTCGACAAAGGGAATGCTGTTCTGATAAAACACCCCTACAGGCTGAATCCTTTCAAAGCCCCCCAGGTCCAGAAGGAAGTAGATGCGATGCTCAACAAAGATATCATCGAACCAAGTCCGAGTGAGTAGAGTTTGCCGATCGTGTTAGTTCCCAAACCTGATGGGACTCAACGATTTTGTGTGGACTATTGGAAGGTCAATGCCTTAACAAAATTGGACTCCTACTCCATACCAAGATTGGAGGACTGCATAGAGAAACCAGTTAAACACGCCAGTTGCATCACAAAGTTGGGAATGGTTATTGACAGGTACCTTTATCAGAGGAAGCAAAAGAAATCGCTGCGATAGTAACTTCAAATGGGCAATATCAATTCAAAGTGATGCTTTTTGGAATGAGAAACACTTCAGCCACATTCCAAAGACCCGTGAACAGAGGTGTGGTTGGGTTAACAAACTGTGCAGTCAATCGGGATAATGTCGTGATCTTGGGTAAATCATGGAAAGATCACATGGTACACTTGACAGAGCTCTTTGAACAATGAAGAGAAGCAAAACTGGTAATTAGATTAGATTAGTGTGGAAACAGGTCCTTCGGCCCAACAGGCCGACACCGACCCTCCAAAGAGTAACCTACCCAGACCCATTTCCCTCTGACTAACGCACCTAACGCTATGGACGATTTAGTATGGGCAATTCACCCTGACCTGCATATCTTTTGGTCTGTGGGAGGAAACCAAGCATCCAGAGGAAACCCACGCAGACATGGGGAGAATGTGCAAACTCCACACAGTCAGTCGCCTGAGGCTGGAATCAAACCCGGGTCCCTGGCGCTATGAGGCAGCAGTGCTAACCACTGTGCCACCCGTAATAAACTTAAAGAAAACAGAATTTGAGAAAGCAGAGGTGACATTCTTAGGACATAACATCGGTCATGGAAGGTTGACCCCAAGGAACATCAAGACAATGGACATCGAGGAATTTCCACAAACAACCTCAAAAAAAAGAGGTGCTTCCATTTTTGGGACGAAGCTGATTCTACCAGAGGTTTGTTCAGCAGCGTAGCGGCACCGATTTACTGAAGAAGAGCACAAACTTTTGATGGAAAGAACAATGCCAGGAGGCATTTGACAATTTAAAAGCAGTTACAGCCACCGCACCAGTTTTAGCTACACCAAACGTTTTGAAACCCTTTGAAGTTGCAATCGATCTAGCCACATAGGAGTTGGAGCTGTACTGCTACAGGAAGATGATGACGGAAATGAACGGCCAGTTGGCTACTTTTTAAAGAAACTCAACACCCACCAGGGAAAATATTCTACCATTGAAAAGGAATTATTGAGTTTGGTATTGGCCTTACAACATTTTAATGTTTATGTGATGATTAATGTGTCAGAGACAGTTGTGTATACGGATCTCAATCCTCTTACATTCTTAGAACAATTTAAAGACAAGAATATAAGACTATTTCATTGGAGTCTTATGTAGACTTTTAATTTACAAATTGCACATGTTGCAGGTCGTAAAAATGTGATAGCAGGTGCGTTATCACAGATTTAACAGATAAAGTATAGATAAGATTGACCAGATTCCAATGTTATATATATGTGTGCAGAAATTAATATGAACTTAGATTAATGTCCTATGTATTTCATTGTGATGGGGTTAAGACATTGAAAACAAAATGAAGCTATCTTTTCATTATGATGGTTCATTTTTTTTCTTAAGGGGGAAGGTGTTATGAAGTTGAAAGCATGTACTGTACCTTTAAGAGACTGAAAGTTGGCAAGCATCTATCATGTGACTGACTAGCAGGCATAAAGTGTACTGGGAAATTTAAAGATGTAACATTTGGTTGTAATCTAGATACCCGAGTTGTTTTCCCAGCAGTTTGAATTTAACCAACCAATTTAAATTATGCCCCTAGATACTAAAACCCAATCAAATTTCAATTTTACTGTTTTGACAACATCGAAGCAATGAGACAATCAAATGTTTGGGGTATAAAGCTGTAGGCATTTTGAAAGTTAGACAGAGAGTAACTGCCACCGAGAGAGAGAGAGAGATTGCCATTCAAAACTCTCTATCAAAGGTACCTTTTCCATATGAAACATCTTTGCAACAAAAGACAGAAGATGACCCAGGGAGATCTACAGTTGAAAGAAGGAGGACACCAGACATGAAAGCTGCTGTTTGGTTTTGAAATTAAGTTGATGTAATTTTAATATGGATGAATATTGGAACAGTATATTGTTACAGAGTTAGAGGCAGATAATAAGCAGTTAGGAGAAAGGAGGCTTAGAATTGTATATAGTTGTTGTTTAATGTTCACTTTTAGAGTTAAAGAATAAATTGATATTTTTCTTTAAATCGTGGAATTTGGGAGTTCTCTGTCTCTCATACTTGAACAGATTACAAGGTGAGGTGAGTTTTTCTGGGTGTTTGGGTTAATTAGCAGAGCGGTCCACTTCCAGGTTGTAACAATTCTAAAAGATTTTCCCTTTACTCCAAGGCTATGTCCTTGGGCCCCAGTCTCTCCTGCCAATGAAAACATTTTCCCAACATCCACTCTGTCCAGACTGTTTAGTATTCTATAAGTTTCAATCAGATCCCACCCCTCTGATCCTTCTAAACTCCATTGAATATAGACCCAGAGTCCTCAAACATTCCTCATATGTTAAGTCTTTAATTCCTGGCATTGATCATTGGATCCTCCTCTGGACCCGCTCCAGGGCCAGTACGTACATCCTGAGGTTTGGGGTCCAAATTGCTCATCATACTCCAAATGTTATCTGACCAGAGCTGTATAAAGCCTCAGAAATACATCCCTGCTTTTATACTCTAGTCCCCCCTGAGCTGAATGACAACGTTGTATTTGCCTTCTTAACTCCCAACTCAACCTGCAAGTTTATCTTAGAGAAACCTGGACTAGGTTTTCCAAGTACCCTTGCACTTCAGATTTCTGATTTTTTTTTCCCATTTAGAAAATAGTCCATGCCTCTACTCTTCCCACCAAAGTGCGCAACCTCACACTTTCCCATGTTGTATTGCATCTGCCACTTCTTTGCCCACTCTCTTAACCTGACCAAGTCTTTGTGAAGGCTCCCCCTCTCCTCAATACTACCTGCCCCTCCACCTGTCTTTGTATTATCTGTAAACTTTGCCAGAATGCCCTCAGGTCCTTCACCCAGATCATTAATGTGTAAAGTGAAAAGTTGTGGTCCCAACACTGACCCTTGTGGAACACCACTTGTCACCAGCTGCCATCCTGAGAAGGGCCCTTTTATCCCCACTCTCTGCTTCCTGCCAGACAGCCAAGCTTCTATCCATGCTGGTACCTTGCCTCTAACACCATGGGCCCTTACCTTACTCAGTAACCTCCTGTGTGGCATCTTGTCAAAGGCCTTCTTGAAGTTCAGGTAGATAACATGCATTGGTCTGCCCTGCTTGTTATCTCTTCAAAGATTCTAACGGATTTCTCAGGTATGACCTCCCCTTGATGAAACCATGCTGACTTTGCCTTATTTTACACTTCCAAGTATTCAGAATCTCATCCTTCACAATGGACTCCAAACTAATTGGCGTATAATATCACTGACTCCAGTGATACCTGCAAGATGACTACTAACACCTCCACTATTTCTTCAGCGATCTCCTTCAGAGCGTTCGCCTATAGTCCATCTGGTCCAGGTGATTTATCCACCTTCAGACCATTCAGTGTTTCTAGCACTTTCTCCTTGGTGATGGCCACCGTACTCATCTCTGCCTCCTCCATTCTCTTGCATTTTTGGGATATTACTTGTGTGTTCCATCATAGTAATGACACAAAGTATTTGTTCCCCATCACTACTTCTCCAGCATCATTTTCACGTGGCCCAATGTCTACTTTCGCCTCTCTTTTGCCCTTTAGATATATATATATCTAAAGAAACTCTTGCAATCTTTTCTAACATTTTCAGCTAGCTTACCCTTATATTTAATCTTCTCCCTCCTTATGTCTTTCTTTGTTGTTCTCTGTTGGTCGTCATAGGCTTCCCAATCCTCTGATGTCCCACTGCCCTTTTGCCATATTGTATGCCTTCACTTTTGCGTTTATGCTGTCCCTGACTTCACTGGTCAGCTTTGGCCACCTCTAATTACCAACAGCTTATCCATCAGATGCTTTCTCCTGAAGTTGGACTCAGGGTGACAGAGTGCCCTCCCCTGTTGCCAATATGTGGGTAACATCCCTCTCTCTTCGGTAAACACAGATGCAATGTATTCATTTAACATCTCAGCCCTGCTCCTCTCCTGCATGTATAAATCTCTTTCTGATCTCTAATCCATCTGATTTCTGTTCAGAGTTATACAGAATGAAACAGACCGTTTGGTCCAATTCATCTGTGTCGACCAGCTATCCCAATCTAATCTTGTGCCATTTGGCCCATATCCCTCCAAACCGTTCCTATTTATATACCCATCCAGATGCCTTTTAAATACTATAATTGTACCAGCCTCCACCACTTCCTCTGGCAGCTTATTCCATACAAGCACCACCCTCTGTGTGAAAAAGTTGCCCTTACATCCTTTTTAAACCTTTCCACTCTCACCCTAAACCTAAGCCTGCTAATTCTGGACTCCTCCACCCCAGGGAAAAGACCTTGTCTCTTTACCCTACCCATGCCCCTCATGATTTTATAAACCTCTGTGAGGTCACCCCTCAGCCTCCGATGCTCCAGGGAAAACAGCCTCCCTCTACAATTCAAACTCTTCAACTCCTGTTACATCCTTATAAATCTTTTCTAAACTCTTTCAAGTTTAAAAACATCTTTCCTAGAGGAGGGAGACCAGAATTGTACGTGATATTCCAAAAGTGGCCTAACCAATGGCTTGCATGGCTATGACCTGACCTCTCAACTCCTATACTCAATGTTCTGACCAATAAAAGCAAGTGTCACCTTCACTACTCAGTCTATCTGTGACTCTGCTTTCCAGGAACTACGCACCTGCACCCATGGGCCCCTTTGTTCAGCATCCCTCCCCAGGGTGCTACCATTAAACTCTATAAGATCTAGCCTGGTTGCCTTACCAAAATGAAACACCTCTCACTTACTCTAATTGAACTCCATCTGCCACTCCTCAGCCATTATTGATGAGTCTGGGAGACTTTGGGATTTCCCTGTGTGTTAGCTGCCATTCTTTCATTCATAATGCAGAATCCCTTTGCTTTGTCACATCTCCTAAACCTTCTAGATTTGGCTCTGAACTGGCCCTACTGCGTGACAGCTGTCAGAGCATTCTTTTGTAACGTGTCTTCATTCCTATCTCCTTTCTCAGTCACCGAGTTCTCAATTTGTTTGCCCGACTGAAGCCTTCCGAGGGAGTAGGCCTCAACGTGCCCAAAGTAGCTCCGCCTTTGGAAGCAGCCCATTGGTCAGCTGCGGTTATCCCACCAACCTTTGATTCCGATTATCTGGTCCAGTTCTGTTCCTGTTTTCATCCCGTAACCTTTGATCCCCTCAACAATCAAGAACTTATCTATCTTTGTTTTAACTATACTCAATGACCTGGCCTCCACAGCTCCAAAAGGGGTCAGCAAGTGATTAGGTAAGAAAAAGGAGGGCTCAGGTTTTCCATCAGCCATAGAGATGTGCAGCCTGGGAACAGACCCTTCGATCCAACCTGTCCATGCTGACCAGACATCCCAACCTAATCTAGTCCCATTTACCAGCATTTGGCCCGTATCCCTCTTAAACCTTTCCTATTCATATACCTAACCAGATATCTTCTAAACATTGTAATTGTACCAGCCTCCACCACTTCGTCTGGCAGGAGGAGGTAGAGAAAGGAAAATTGCAGATGCTGGAATCCTAGGTAGACAATTAGGAGGCTGGATGAACACAGGAAGCCAGGCAGCATCAGGAGGTGGAGAAGGCAACGTTTTGGGTGTAACCCTGCTTCAAGACTGGGGGGGTCGGTGGAAGGTGAGCTGCAGGTAAGGGGGGGGGGGGGGCGGGGAGTGGTGTTTGGGGTGTGGAGAGGGGTGGGGATAGGTGAAGACAGGTAGAGAGTATGACCTGGGTTGGTCAATGGGAAGAATTGATCCAGTTCGTAGCTGGAAGGGAGGGGATGAGAAGGGAGGTTATTTGAAATCGGAGAACTCAATGTTGAGTCCTCCTGGCTACAGGCTGCCCAGGTGGAAGATGAGGTGTTGTTCCTCCAATTTGCGGTCTGATCCATTGTGGCAATGGAGGAGGCCAAGGATGGTCGTGTCAGAGGGGAGTGGGAAGGGGAATTAAAATGGGTGGTGACTGGGAGGTCAGGCCGATCCCTGCAGGCCCGGCTGAGATGCTCAGTGAGCTGTTCCCTAAGTTTACGTTTGGTCTCCCCGATGTAGAGGACACCACATCAGGAGCACCTGATGCAGTAAACTAGGTTGGAGGAGAGGCAGGTGAACCTCAGTCCTTCCAGGTGAGACAGTTTGGGGCCCTGAATGGAGGTGAGGTGAGGGGAAGGGGGGGGGGGGGGGGGGGTGTACCAGCAGGTTTTGGATCTTTTCTGGTTTTAGGGGAAACTACCTAGGGGTTCAGGGGGGTCGGTGGGGAGAGTGGCGCAAACCAAGGACTGTCAAAGGGAACAGTCCTTGCGGAAGGCAGAGAAGGGTGGGGACAGGAAGGTGTTCTTGGTGGTGGGGTCTAGTTGGAGTTGGTGGAAGGGTTTGAGGATGATGGATTGGATGCGGAGGCTTGGTGGGGTGGTAGGTGAGGACAAGGGGGAACTCTGTCTTTATTGTGTTGGAAGACGGGTTTTAGAGCAGTGGAACAGGAATGGAGGTGGTACGGTGGGGAGCTGTCTGGATGATGGAGGGGTGGGGGGGGAAAACACATTGTTCAAAATAGGCGGACATCTGGGATGCTTGGGAGTGGAACGTCTCCATGTCCAAGCAGATGCAGCGGAGGGGGAGGAATTGGGAGAGCAGGTTGGAGTTCTTGCAGGATACTGGGTGGGAGGAAGCAGAGTCCAGTTAATTATGGGAGTCTCCAGTCCATCTGGAAACTGTTGCCAGAGATAGAAATGGAGAGGTCAAGAAAGGGGAGGTGGTGTCTGAGATGGACCAAGTGAATTTGAGGGCAGGGTGGAAGTTGTGGGCAAAGTTGATGAACTGCTCCAGTTCAGCCTGGGTGCAGGATGCTGCACCAATACATCGATGACTGCAACGGTGGAAGAGTTGTGGCACAGTGCCTGTGTAGGTACTAAAGAGGGACTGTACGACAAAGAGGCAGGGCGTAGCTGGGGCCCATCCGGGTACCATGGCCACACCCTGGATTTGGAGAAAATGGGAGGAGCTAAAGGAAACATTGTTGAGGGTGAGGACCAGTTCAGAGAGGCAGAAGAGGGTATTGGTGAAGGGGACTGGATGGGTCTGTTGGAGAGGAAGAAGTGGAGGGCCTGGAGGCCATCCATGTAGGGTACGGACGCGTATAAGGACTCATGTCTATAGTGAAGATAAAGCGCTGAGGGCTGGGGAACTGGAACTTACTGAAGAGAGTGGTTTGTACCGAGGATGTAGGTGGGAAGTGCCTGAACCAAGAGGAAGAGGATGGAGTTGAGGTAAGGCGAGATGAGTTCGGTGGGGCAGGAGCGTGCCGAGACGATGGGTCGGCCAAGGTAGTTGGGCATGTGGATCTTGGGGAGTAGGTAGAACCGGGCAGTGTGGGACTGGGGGACTATGAGTTTGGAGGCAGTGTAGGGGAGATCACCAGAGGCAATGAGGGCACAGACAATGCGAGTGATTTTGGCCTGATGGGTCGCGGGCAAGGGGGAGTTAAGATGTGGTGTCAGAGAGTTGGCGTTCGGCCTCTGCGACAGAGAGGTCCATTCTCCAGACCACCACCCAGCCTTTGTCAGCGGGTTTCATGGTGAAATGTGGATTGGTGCACAGTGAGTGGAGTGTTGCCTGTTTGGAGAGAATGGGGTGGGGTGGAAGGGGGTGGAGAAATTGAGGTGGTTGATGTCACGTCAGCGGTCTGCAATGAAGAGGTCCGGGAAAGTTAAGAGGCCGGGATGGGGGGGGTGTCCAAGGGGAAGCAGAAGGTTGGAGGCGGGAGAAGGGATCCTCGGAAGGAGGTTGGGAATCTTTGTCAGAGACGAAGATGCAAAGACGGTGCAAGAAGAGCTCCACATCATGGCGGAACTCGTCGAGGTGGGGTGGAGGGGCATGAACATGAGCCCTTTCCTGAGGACGGACTGTTCCCCTTCAGAGTTCAAGGTCGGGAGGGGGACAGTGAATATGTGGCAAGGCTCAGGGGTGGGGTTTTGGGGAGGTCATGAGGGTAAAGGAAAGGAGGGGAAGTGGGCAATAGGATGTAATAGGTAAGGGTTGGATGTGGTGGTGGTGGGGGGGGGAGAGAAGAGCATTTGTGGGAGGAGGAGTGGGATGTGGGGAGGGGTGTGGAGAAGAGAGGAGAGGTGGAGGGGTAGGGGGCATTGTGGGACTGGGCAGGTGATGATGGAGAGCTGGTGTGCTGGCTAGTTGTAGATGGGCAGTAGGACCCAGAAGTGACCCTGGGGATCAGAGTTCTTATGTTGATTGGAGAGTGGGCGGAGTCCGGAATGGGGGTGGGAGTTCCCAGGAAGTCGAGGCCAGTCCCAGTCCTTTCAGTGGAATCCGAGGCAGCGTTGGAGGATTCAACAGTAGGAGAGATGAAGGGTGACAGTGCGTCCCGGTCAATGTGGAAGAGTTGGGTTCCAGAGCAGGGTCAGACTGGAGAGGGTGGGGGAATGGGGTGAGATCTTCACGTGGGTAATGGCGGCGACAGGGTGGAGGGGTGGTTCTGGATGTGGCTGAAATCAGAGCACAGATTTCGAACAGTAGGTTCTCCGACTTGGGGAGTACAGCAGACTTCTGGGAATGTCCAATAAACAGAAAAACCATTTGTTGAGCATGTGAATTGAGCAAGGATATTGTGAAACGTGAAAGGGTTCAGAAAAGATTTACAAGGATGTTGCCAGAGTTGGAGGATCTGAGCTACAGGGAGAGGCTGAACAAGCTGGGGCTGTTTTCCCTGGAGCGTCGGAGGCTGAGGGGTAATCTTTTAGAGGTTTACAAAATTATGAGGGGCATAGAGTCATAGAGATGGACAGCATGGAAACAGACCCTTCGGTCCAACCCATCCATGCTGACCAAATAGATAAGGTCTTTTCCCTGCAGTGGGGAAGTCCAGAACTAGAGGGCATAGGTTTAGGGTGAGCGGGGAAAGATATAAAAGAGACCTAAGGGGCAACTTTTTCAAACAGAGAGTGGTACGTGTACAGATTGAGCTGCCAGAGGAAGTGGTGGAGGCTGGTACAATTACAGCATTTAAAAGGCATCTGGATGGGTATATGAATAGGAAGGGTTTGGAGGGATATAGGCCGGGAGCTGGCAGGTGGGACTAGATTGGGTTGGGATATCTGGTCGGCATGGACTGGTTGGACCGAAGGGCCTGATAAATTAAAATGCATTAATTTTCTATTTATGCTATCCATGCCCCTCAGGATTTAATTACCTTGTTCTCTGCTTTGTCCCTGCCTGCCCTGACTTTGACTCACTTCTTTTCTCAACTGTACCTGTCTTAGATTGATCCCTTTCGTCAGGATATCCTGGGTCCCACCAACTCCCCCAACCTTAATCGTTCAAATCCTCCTGAGCAGCTCTAGCATAGCTCCCTGCCAGTATATTAGTCCCCTTCCAAATCAGGTGCAATCCGTCCTTCTTGTACAGGTCACTTCTACCCCAGAAGAGATTCCAATGATCCAAAAATGTGAATCCTTCTCCCACACACCAGCTCCTCAGCCATGCAGTCACCTGCTCTATCCTCTTATTCCTGCCCTCACTAGCTCGTAGCACTGGGAGTAATTCAGATATTAATACCTTCTAGGACACCCTTTTTAAATTCCTGCCTAAATCTCTGTAATCCACTTTCAGAATCTCAACCTTTTCCCTTCCTATGTCGTTGGTTCCAATGTGGACAATGACCTCCTGCTGGCCCCTCTCCCCCATGAGAACATTCTGCACCCTCTCTGAGACATCCTTGATCCTGGCACCAGGGAAGCAACACACCAATCTGATTTTTGCTGCTGGCCACAGAAACGTCTGTCTGTGCCTCTGACTAGAGAGTCCCCTAACACAATCGTTCTCTTGGATCCTGACATATCCCTCATTGCATTAGAGCCAGTCTCAATACCAGAAACTTGGCTGTTCATGCTACATTCCCCTGAGAATCTATCACCCCCTACATTTTCCAAAACAGCATACTAATTTGAAATGGGGATAGCCACAGAAGACTCCTGTATTACCTGCCTACCTCTCTTACCTTTCCTGGAGCTAACCCATCTAATGTGACTTATCTGCAACTTTTCTCCCTTCCTATAACTGCCATCCATCACATTCCCTTGCTCTTGTAAATTCCTCATTGCCCCTAACTGTCGCTCCAACCGATCCATTTGATCTGATAGGATTGCAGATATAATCCTCAGTAACACGTAAACACTCCCTAAACTCCCACACCTGACAAGAAGACCATTTCACTTTACTAAAGGCCACTTTTGCTTCTTCCAACCTGCAGACCCAGAAAATAGTACCATCTTGTTCTTCTCCAAAACAATGCTCCAGGCTAACTTATTACTTATGGCTTATATTTTAAATTTTAATCAAAAGACATATCTCAATAAAACATAATCAAAAAAGAACCCACTCTACTCACTACTGCAGACTTACAGCAAGGCCACATTTAAAACTATTCACTTACCTGTTTCTGTGCTGTGACCTCTCCCAAACGGATTCTTCTAAGATTAGTTGTGAATTTCACTGTTTGTGAATTTTCCTAGACGCACTCCGACATTCAGAGAGATACATGAATTAAACAGCAAAGGCAGTAACAGTGCAGGTTCACTGCTGAGTCAGGGAGCAGTGTGGGTTTCTTTTTCTCTCTCTCTCTCTCTCTCTTTCTCGGACCATCACTGACCCCACCATGTACTGCCTTTGTTCCTCTACCTTTAAAACGTGCCATTTTTAAACGTTTTTTTCAAAGTTCCAAAACAATGCAACAGCATATAAAACAGTAATTGCTGCTTCTAGAAATTAAGGAAATCACCTCCAATGCCTAAAATCTTCAAAAAAGGTGCTGCTTGTTACGGGCAGAAACTTTTAACATCCTCCATTTGGAATACCCAGAATCCTTTCATTTTCAGATCGCCCCTCAGCCATCCTTCCAAGGAGAACTGTCCCAACTTCCTTAATCTATCCTCATCGCTGAAGTTTCTTATTCCTGTAATTCCCTTCTAGTGTCTCCAATGTATTCACATCTTGCTATGCAATGGACCAGACAAGACTCTCTCATATTATTTGAATAAGGTAGCCTAGACGTTTGCCTTCAAGATAAGAGAATGTGAAGTGCTGTGTTCCTGATGCAATGCAACTGGTCAAACTACTCAATGTTAAGTGAAAATAATTTATTTAAACACTGAAATTTATTTAAATTCCTTTTGAAAATCAATATATACCACATCAACAGTGGTACCATCATTGACCTATTGACCTGTTACCTATTAAGTTAGTTCAACACCATTTTGCCTTTAGAAATCACAGCTGACTCTTCCTAGTCAATCCACCTTTTACCATGTGACCACTAGCTCGATCCCAAATAATTGTTTCTAGAAGTTTCCCCCACCACCAAAGTTTGGCTAACCTGTCTGTAATTGCTGGGATTATCTTTACAACCTTTCTTGAACAAGACTAATGTTTGTGACTTTTTTCTTTCAATCTTCTGGCACCTCACCCTTGGTCCATTAGGTATGAAAGATTAAGACCTCAGGACATCTGTTCATTTTCAGTTTGTGTTTTTTCTGCCTTAACCTGTCACATGCCACTTTTTCTCTCATGCTAATTGATTACCTGGGAATTCTGGATTTGTCTGTCCTACCTTTCCCGTTTGAGTACACATGCGATACGTTCTCTCAAACCATCAGCCCTTTGAAAGTGATCCTTTGGTCAGCTACTGGATTTCTGGCAGATCCCTTAATCTAGTTAATCCCACATAGCTCTGCTCTTGCCCCAGTGAAATCAGTTCTCTGCCAATTGATTTGTTTTTGGTCTACATTACTATTCATCATTCTTCAACACCATCCTGAACCTTGTGATACAATGATCACTGCCTTTTAAATGTTCCCTCACTATCGTTTGATCCACTTGGCATACTCCATTTCTAAAGAATGTTTCCTTCCTTCCTGGACTGGAAACATGACTGCTGTTGGAAAGTTTCTTGAACACGATCTATCAGTGTTCCAGTTATGTGTTTGGGTAATTGAAGTCCCCTGCATTATCTATTCTATAACATTGGGTATTTTTCAGTAACTTCCCTGCACATTTGTTAGTCTGCATCCTTTGTACAAATTGGAGGCGGCAAGGTGGTTAGCACTGCTGCCTCTCAGTGCCAGAGACCCGGGTTCAATTCCCGCCTCAGGCGACTGGCTGTGTGGAATTTGCACATTCTCCCTGTGTCTGTGTGGGTTTCCTCCCACAGTCCAAAAATGTGCAAGTTAGGGTGAATTGGCCATGCTAAATTGCCCGTAGTGTTAGGCGAAGGGGTAAATGTAGGGGAATGGGTATGGGTGGGTTGCGCTTCGGTGGGTCGGTGTGGACTTGTTGGGCCGAAGAGCCTGTTTCCACACTGTAAGTAATCTAACCTTGGAGGTTTGCAGCCAATACCAAGCAGAACAGAAAAAGATAGGCCCAAGGGGCTAAATTCACCAAACAACAAATATCACCCACCAACAGGGACTCAAAGCCATTCTGATCAGCTGTCTAAAGATACTTACATCATTTGATACTTGTCTCCTTAACCCATCACCCTGTATCTACTTTATATACAACATTCTATATTGTTTCAACTAAATGTTATATTAAAAATATTACTACAATGAAAGGCCATGTATCAATTACAAATTATGGTCACCTTCATCTGTTCTTGAAAATTGGCAAGACCTCAAACATCTGGGCAATCGTTAAGTCATTTGCCCAAGATATCGTTTGTTTAAAGCATTAAATCCCAAGAAACCTTAGCAGACTATTATTCACAAAAAGACATGACTCACTCTCACTAGTGTCCTTACATACAGATGAGGAAGGACACCACTTTGACTGGGACAACACGTCCATCCTAGGACAAGCCAAACAGAGACACACATGAGGATTCCTAGAAGCATGGCGTTCCAACCAGAACTCTATCAACAAAAACCAACTTGGATCCCATTTACCAGTCCCTGAGAAAAATAACAGGAAATGATGTCACCACAGGAAATGATGTCACCACAGGAAATGACGTCACCAACCCAAGGAAACCTAAACATATAAATAGAAAGTGGGCTACATCACCAGTAGTTCATTCGGAGGCTCACTGATGACGTTACCCAGTATGGTGATGAAATGTCTGGAAACGAACCTTCCATCACAGCAAGCAAATGTACATCCAGACTATTTTTTGTTTGTACCATTTCTCCCTTGCACCCATAACTAATCCAAAGTAGTTACATGAGGAATCTCCAGTGAGCTCCTTCATTTCTTAGTTATGATGATTGTATTACATGGCTTTCTCATTCCAGGCACCACCTAAACATTTATTGTTATTTTCAACATAAATCATCATGTCCATGACTGCGATATCTTGGTTCTTAAATTTCATCTGGTTTCCACTGGTGCTGTTGTCCATCCATACTCTCCCTGTAACGTCAGCAATCTTTATTCTATTTTCATGCATTCTTAATGAATGAACAATCTCTACCTGAAAGATATCCTATTGTTCCCTTTGGGTCTTCACATCTTTGACACCCTGTTTGTATTTGTGGTCTACCTCTAGATAAAGTTATCCTAGTTGGATATCAATTGCATCATAATAGTTCATTAATTAGTCTTGATGTACTATTATTATAAGGTTTCATTCACGTATTTAAGACAGTCACTCTTTAAATAACTAAGCCCAGATCCTTAGCTCCATTCATTTGGCCATTTTCCCTTTCACTTTCTGTAGTTACTTAATGGCATTACCTCTGGTGTAAAATGTTGTGGACTTGGATACCTGGGACTCAGCTTCTTCAACTGCAGACGTGGTACCTCAACCTCTTCCAGCATCTCCAGCTCACTCAATCCCTCTACAATCTCCAAGTTGTTCTTCCCTAACAACTGAAGAGAGGCCTTCATGGGATCTCCTGGAACCTCAGGTGATTCTCTTTGCCTAACGACAGCAGCAGGGATTATGGGTAATCCTAGCCTTTTGTCCTCATTATAAAACAAATACCATCCATTTGTATGGAGCAGGAGACAGAGAAATTGGCTTGTGACATTGCTGATTATTTTGAAAAATTTTTCTAATGATCAGCTGGACTCTTACTGAGGGATTCCGGAGACGTGCTCAATCTCGGCCACAGGAAAGAGCAGAGGTAGACATCTGGCTTCCTCGTTCTGGATATTGTCCAGTTTCATCCCGTCTGGACCTGCTGCACTCTTTGGGTCTATTCTCATAATGACTATGTTAACCTCTTCCTCCTCCTCCTCCTCCTCCTCCTCCCCTATGGGGCAATGAATTATCTGTCATCCCTCTGACCTGTGCAGATTTACCAATATTCACCTTTGTGCTGAACTTCGAATTTAACTTCATTTCTGAACTTTCAAATTCCTGTTTGGAAAGGGGACATAACAATATGGTTGGTGTCCCCATTATTTGCCAGGCTGGTTGTCATCTATCACTGTTATAAAACAATGGAGATTCTCTGAACGTCTCTTTCCTTTTGACCCATTATTTCCTTGACCTGGTGTTACTCACTCCACTGCGCCTTTTAGACTTTCTCACATTTCACTTCATTGCTGTTGTGTTCTCCTTACCCAGCTCTTCATCAGCAATCATTATTAAGACAATGATAATCTCCACCGCCCTAATCCCAGCGCTCTGATATTTGGATCGTCCTTTTTCGCTTAAAAATTCTTCAGCCTGAGTTACTTGATTATCTATGTCCTGGTGTTTTGGGTCTTTTGGCTATCACCCTGGGGTATTGGTGCAATCCCAAGGGACAACCTCTCCCTTTTTTGGGTCTTTTGGCTATCACCCTGGGGTATTGGTGCAATCCCAAGGGACAACCTCTCCAGTACCTTTGCCAGTCTTGTCAGGCACTGCAAGTGGAGGAGTCATAGACACACAGTATTGAAACAGACCTTGCTGTTCAACTAGCCCACACCAACCATGTTCCTAAACTAGTCCTATCACATGGCCGTCTCGCGGGGTCTATCTCCAGCTTGTTTAGCTGGCCAGAATCAAAAGATACTGCTGTTACCAACAAGGCAATGTGGTAGGCAAGAAAATGTACAAGCTACCACAAAGGCAGTAACCAGCTCGGGAAGGCTCTGATGGAAACCCCATCCATAAGAGTCAGTTACTCATGCCATTGCTGTTCTCTGCAGTAGCTTGTGTATTCCAAGCCCTTGTATTCTCCTCTACTGTTCCTTGTCGGTTCCCACACCTCTGCCAAGTTAATCTAGAGCCCTCCCAACAGCACTAACAGAATGCTCTGGAAGGATCTCACTCCAAACTCTGTTCAGGCGCAACGTACCTGACTTGGACAGGTGCCATCTTCCCCAGAGCTAGACACAGGGCTCCAAAGCCTTCCCTCCTGTACTCATCTGTTGATACACATTCATTTGCCTTATCCTGCTACCTCTGCACTGCTTGCATGTTAACAAGAGGAGATTGTGTTTCTGTGATGCTGCAAACAGGCAAGAATCCGAGTGAATCGGCCACTCATCACTGCCCAGCGAGTCTCATCTCAATGGCTGCAGCAGAGTTGGGACAGTGATGGTGGTGTCTGGGACATTATCTATAAGGTATCAGATATGTTAGGTGCTTGACTTGTCTGTAAGACAACTCTCCCAGGTTTGGCTCTGACCCTCAATAACGATTTGGCAGGGGTCAATAGGGCTGGTTATTGCTGTTGTAGTTTGCAATGTCTAGTTCAATGCCAATTGGTCCTTCAGTTTTATTCCTTTTCTAAGATGTATGAATTCTTGGATACAATGGACTGGCTTATTCAGCGGGCAATTATTGTGGGTCTGGAGTCACACAAAGGCCAGAACAGGTGAGGACACCAGATTTCCTTCAGTAAAGGCAAACCAAATAGATTTTTATTACAATTGACAATTATTTAACTTTTAATTCCAGATTTTTATTTTAATTCAAATTCATATTAAAATTATGCCCCTCATTTTTAAGTCATCCGCCCTGTGGAAAAGACCTCTACTACTCACCTTATCTATACCCCTTCACGATTTTGTAAACCTATATAAGGTCACCCTTCATCCTCCTACGCTCCAGTGAAAAAAGTCCCAGCCTCTCCTTATAACTCAAAACCAACATCACCAGCAACATACTTGGAAATCGTTTTTGCACCCTCACCAATTTAATAACATCCTTCTTATAGCAGGGTAACCAGAACTGTACACAGTACTCCAAAGTGGCCGTACCAATATCCTGTACAACCTCAATATGACATCCCAATGCTGTGAGGAAGGCAAGTGTGCCAAATGCCATCTTCACCACCCTCTCTCACTGTGATGCCACTTTCAAGGATCTATGTACCTGCACCCCTAGGTCTCTGTCCAACAACACTCACCAAGACCCGACAATTAACAAGTGTAAGCCCTGCACTTAGGTGACTTAGCAAAATGCAATACCTCACATTGATCGGAATTAAACTCCACCTGCCACTCCTTCGTCCGTTGGCCCAGTTGATCAAGATCCCTTTGGAAACTTCTACCAATTTTACAAACTTACTGACCGTGCTCCTAAATTCCCACCTAAATCGTTTGCAAAAATGATCTGTGGAACACCTCTGGCCACAGGCCTGCAGTCCCAAAAACCAACCCTCTACCACCACTGTCAAGCCAATTTTGTATCCAATTGGCTGGTTCTCCCTGGCTTGCATGTTGATCTTAAGGATCAGATATCTGAATACAGGCTGAAGTAACTGGTTGAAGTCAGGAACCATTTAATACCTGCTCTTACTAACTTAGGCAGCAATAAAATGGCTTACTGCAAATAACATGACAAAATGGCTT
This sequence comes from Chiloscyllium plagiosum, assembly GCF_037043375.1. Classification (NCBI taxonomy): domain Eukaryota; kingdom Metazoa; phylum Chordata; class Chondrichthyes; order Orectolobiformes; family Hemiscylliidae; genus Chiloscyllium; species Chiloscyllium plagiosum. Next base: position 126,957,209 of record NW_028270143.1, on the reverse strand, counting down.
CTAGGCTACAAATGGGCAATTCTGCTTAAAGCTGCATAAAATGGCTTTTGACCCGGCTAAAAGCTGCATTCCTGAACTACAATGCTTCCTTTACAGCATATAAATAACTAGACAAGACATTACTAGCCATCCTAACTGACCTGGCAAGTGCAGGTGCAAGATAAGCGTGCTTGGATGTGGAAAGTAAGGTTTGTTCCCAGAAAATATTATTGGGCTAAATTGATGTCAGTGAAGACATTTTATTAAACTTGATTGGTAATTGTTTGAATTTGCTCTGCAACGACGGCTGCCCATCTTTTGCAAAATAGATATTAAAAAATCTTTGTTTTAAGCCATGCGTGCAGTTTCTCCTCGGGACACTAAGTGTGAAATCTTACAGAACCAGATCGAATTGCTAGCGTTTACTGACCAATCGCGGAACAGAGACCCAAAACTCTACTACTCACTGGTGATCAGTGTTCCCTGGGATCTACAAGGGAGCAAGGACGTGCAATAATTAGGCACGTGCTGCACACGTAACAGCCCGGCCTCACATTCACAACCTCTAACATACAGCTGGTAATCCAAATAAATAGGTCATTGCAACACAGCAACCCACCCTCACACAGAACTTACTGAAAACACTGTATATAACGGAATCATGCAGCACTTTACTAGGGAGGGGTTTCAGTCCCTGGTGAGCAACTGGCTCCTGTAAATTCCAGCATGTGCAGAACACTGGAAAAGCTCTCTTATCAACCTGCTCAGACATGTTGCAGCAAACCTCTGGAACAGGTGAGACTTGAACCCCAGCCTCCAGAGCCAGGGAAGGACATTACTAATGTGCAAGACGACCTCTTCAGGGAAAGAGCACTTGGGTCTGAATTCAGTACAGCTGGGTGGAAGCCCCAGAGTTCCTGGGTGATCTACACACCTTGTGTGGTGTCCCCAAGCATTGCAGCACCTCCGTCCATGGAAATCGGAGTTTTCACCAAGTCAGTCACTGTGTTGTATTAAATCCCTGCGCCCAAAGCTAGGACACACAATCCGAGGATTCGAGCAACATCAATCTTCTGCAGACTCAGCCATGTCTGGCCTTTAGAAGTGTTATTGGTTCAACAGCTGCTGTAACTAAACAGCATGGTGAACTGATCTGGGAGCACAATAAGCTTATACTTTGAACATTTAAAAAAGAGAAAACACCCACCTGGGTATACTTCTTTCTATATTTACAGCCATACAATGCTAAAATTGATTTCTAAGCAGCAAGATAAGGGCATCAGAATTCCAAAGATCCTGTCTTTCTCACTGCCACATCCACTCAAAAGTTGGACATGACCCAGGGTGGGTCAGGCGTGCTCTTTATAACGGCATGCACTGTCAGTCAAATCAACCTGCTGGTGAGTACTGAACAATTCATGCCACAGATGTTTCATTCAGTATGGCCTTTCCCTTCCCCCATCCACAAACTAGCCTCTCAAGTTTTCCTCCCAAGCCTCAACACATCTACTTGACAAGCACCTTCTAATTCAAACAGGGTTGACTCTGAGGGGAGAGAGAAACGCAACTGGTTGCATTGCGCAACCTGTGTGTAATCCCTCGACCGACGACAAAGAAAAATGGTTAATCTCATTCCTTCCTTGGAAAGACAAGTTAATGAAATGAAATTTATTATATCTGTACTGAGGTTTTAAACTATATATAAGATTTAGGTATGTATATAAAAAAATCTCAGGTAACTGAATATATAAAACCAATTCATATAAACTGTATCTGTCTCAAACGCATTTAATACAAGCTGTTCCTGTTGTTTTGTAAAAGAAATGACGGGTGTTTGCTTCAGTACAACTGCAATGTGTCGAGTGAGAAGTCGTTGTATAATTCGACTGTTGTAAGAATATCTGTTCTCACTGCCTTCAACCGTATCTCGTTCAGTTCTGCATCAACCCGACTGAGCTTCTCCTGATCGATACTATAGTCAATAAGGTCATATGTAGATGGGGGCCAGGGGAGCCCTTCTTCATAGCAGTCGACTGGGATAGGGTGCACGACAACTTTCAGGACCGGAAGCTGCACTGCAGTGTGAAGCAAGGCCTTGAGGCCTTGGCTGGAAATCGGGTTACAGAAGCAGCTGAAATACTGCAGCTGAGAACATAGGCCGAGGGCAGGCAGGAAGGTGGTTAGCTGTCTGTCCATCACCCTGCACTCCATGATGTCCAGGTAGACCAGCGAGGTAGAGGAGTGCTGCAGGATCTGGCAGAAAGGGCCCAGCAGGACGTCGGAGAGGTTGTTGCCGCTCAGATCCAGCTTCTTCAGGTAAGGGGCGTGATAGCTGTTAGCCAGGTAGGTAGCATCCGCTGGGAGAAGGTAACAGTAAGCGAGTTCCAGGCTTTCCAAGGATTTCTGCAAAACACTGTTTAAAACAAATCCATTAGACACCACACAAGCAGTGACAGTCATACAGCAAACCCAACAGAATCACACCAGTTACTGTAGTTAACTAGTTAGAGGTCATCTTGGGGCAAAGGATTTTTTTATAAGGGACTGACACCATATTTGAAAGAGACAAAATCTTGCAGTCTTTTACCTGTAAATGGACAGATTTTGCACTAGAACTGATCAAGAAACAGCGCCTTGACATTAAATCAGTGTTCCAGTGAAGGTTAAAGGGCATTAAAAGGAAGTTCACAGCAGGTCACTGGTACCTGCAGATGTAAATACTCATCTGGTTCTCACTGTATCCAACAGAAAACAGCCCAAACAACTAACAGTATGTCAACAGGGATTTCCAAATACCAACGGAGCATTACACAGAGATTCTGAAGCCTTTCAAGTTTCACAATGTCAGATGACTGGTGAAACTATGTTGTCTCCTGTTAATGCAAAACCTGATCATTTAAATATCGAGATACAGTTAAAAGACTTGCACTCATACAGTAGCATTCTTGGCTTCCATTTTACAGCTGATGGTGAAATTTAGTCACTGCGTGTGGGAAAATGGGGCAACCCATTTGCACCCCCCACCCCGACCTGCAATGTTTAGTTGTGGAATATATATTTGCCACTGTGCTGGAAATAACTGCCTTGCTCTGTTTGAAATAGCACCCCTCAGAGTCCACTTGAGACCCCTCATCAAAAAGATGGCACCTCAAAGAGCAGAGCCAGTGCCAACGGGATTCAGCGCTTGGGTTTAAGGAGTAGGACTTGAACCCACAGCTTCCTAACTGAGCTGAGTGCTACCTACAGAGCCTGGTTAGCTCAGTAGGTTAGATGGTTGGATTGCGATGCAGAGTGATGTCAACAGTGTGGGTTCAGCTCCCGCACCAACTGAGGTTACCATGAAGGGCTTTTAGCATGGAGGATCTCTAACCCACAACTCTTGTGGACCCCATGGTGAGTGTGTTAGTGCAAGCATGAGAACAATGGAAAGATACTTGCTAAGGTATAGCTCACTAGGAAGGTATACACCAGGTGTAGTTGAGAAGACCAGAGGTACTCATTTGGACAGTGACTAACCTTTCCTTCCAAACTATCACTCACCTTTGACATTGCAATCATGCCAAAGGTGGCTGGGATTTGAAGCACTGAGTTAGAGCAGGAGGCAGCTCTGACCACTTACTTCAGCAGCTCGCGGATGCGTCCAGATAGTCTGGACGACGCCAGGTTCAGCTCCTTCACATTAGGCAGCTGGCCTAACATTGAAACCATGCTCTGGAAGGACTCTTCCATCTCAGGAGTCATGTGCCTCACATCGATATTACTGTAGGGAAGTCTCAGGCTGCTCAGATTGCCAAACAAGGGGAAGTAAGGGAACAGCGTGTTGAGCCCAGTGAGGCCCAGGTTATTGTAACGCAACTCAATCTTCCGGAGAACCACTGGGTCCAGGAGCTCCAGGATACTGACGGTCTTCTTTGCAGATAACTCCTCTGCTCGAAGGTCCCGACATTTCAAACACAAGGGAGAGGACTTGCCGATTTGCAGTGCATCCTTTACTGTTGTGTAAGAGTTACTGGTGATGAAAAGATTGGCATGTAACTCTACGCACAGCTGGTTTTCACAGTTTGCATCCAACGCAGTACCACTTCTGCCCTTCCTCCTTTTAGATGAGCTGTATTCATCCCTCCTGCTGGTCCGGGATATATCAATGCAAGCTTTGGCCAAAGCCACAGTTCGGGACCACTGGCCAATGGTATCTGCATCTTGCCTGTCTCCATCATCTTGAAGTCCTGTGAGATCCACGACACGGAGAAATCGGTGTTTCCTGTGAACAATAGAATCACTAGAGTGTCAAACACACTCTCAATGCAATGACTCAACAATATAATAAGGCAAACGCATCACCCAGAATGAACAAAAATACCTATTACAGTGTTCTACAGCTTTTCACATTGCAAGACTGGGGTGCTCTTCTCTCAAAGAGAAGGGGGGGTGGTGGTGGTTGGAGAATGGGATTATACAAATCTTTAACAAGGTATTCCCATCTATGGGGTGCCCACAACATCAGGTCAAAAATACAATCAGGTCGTTATTAAATCACTCCAATTCAGGAAAAACTATTTTACCTAGAAAACTGCAGAGAACATGGGATGTGCTATCTCAGGGAGGAATTGGATGAATAACTTGAACACATTTAAAGGGAAGCTAGGTGATTCATGACAAAGGAGGGTGAGATGAAATATAATGAGAAGCAGTTCCAACAGAGTATAGACACTCCAAAAGTGAACAGTCTGTTTCAGCAGATTCAAAGCAATGTTTTTCACAAAGTACTGTCCCTACTTGTGACTTTAAGCTAGAATCTGTTACTTTGCCAGTGATAAGTCTCCTTAAACATGACGTGAAGGTGCCAGTGTTGGACTCAAGTGGACAAGGTCAGAAGTCACATGACACCAAGTTATAGTCCATCAGGATTATCTAAAATCACAAGCTTTCAGAGCACACCTCCTTCCTCAGGTGACGGATTTCAACTGGTGAAGCAGCAGCGCGCTGAAACCTTGTGATTTCAAATAAACCTGTTGGTGTGGTGTGACTTTTGTCCTTAAACATGAGATGTGGTGTAGAGTACAGGTCAGTCAGATCTGAAAAGTGAGCCTCAGATCTATAACTAATATACTAAAGTAGTTTCAGCTCATTCAGAACTCTACTGCATGTATTCTCTTCAAATGTGGATCTCACTTGGACAAACTCGGTCCTTAGGTGATCACGTTAGCAAACAGGTTTCTGAATCTAAAAGATTGACAACGATAAGTTTCCAACTCCAAATTAAGGTCTGTGGATGGTGTTTTTCTCTCCCCTCTATTTCTGCATCTACAATTTCTACATATTCACCCAGGCTCCTGTCCCTTCAGCATCTTGCACTCCCTCCCCCCCCCCCCCCCCCCAACAACTAAGAGTGGAAGCTACCCACACCCTATTTCTTATTAATTCCCATCCTAAACACCACTTCCTTAAAACTTTTTGTCTAATTCTGTGCCCCTCCCCTTCCCAATAAGTCCTTCTCTGTAGAGAGTTATTTTTCCCCTCAAATTGTCCCTGAAAAGTTGCCGTTCCAGTTGTGAAGAATAATTGATGAACTCAGAGAAACAAGCTTAGTAAGCTGGGTGAAGATATGAAGCAGGGAATGCTCAAATTAACATCACCATTGGTGCCTCTGTTACACTGCTACAGAAAGAGAGGCGTCAGATAAGTGAACCTCAAGAGTTAACGTTAAACGCCTCAATTATAAACTTATCAAATCCTCTTGACAGGTGGTGCAGGTATTAGGTCGATCAGATGGAATTGACTTTTTAGGATTTGTTTGTTATTAATGAGAGCGGGTCCAGCTAGATATTCAAAACAATACAGAGATGGAAATGTGTTGCTGGAAAAGCGCAGCAGGTCAGGCAGCATCTAGGGAACAGGAGAATCGACGTTTCGGGCATTAGCCCTTCTTCAGGAATGAGGAAAGTTGGTCCAGCAGGCTAAGATAAAAGATAGGGAGGAGGGACTTGGGGGAGGGGCGTTGGAAATGTGATAGGTGGAAAGAGGTCAAGGTGAGGGTGATAGGTCAGACTGGGGTGGGGGCGGAGAGGTCGGGAAGAAGATTGCAGGTTAGGAAGGCGGTGCTGAATTTGATGGGTTTGACTGAGACAGGCTGGGGGGGGGGGGGGGGGGGGGGAGGAATGAGGAAACTGGTGAAATCCGAGTTCATCCCTTGTGGTTGGAGGGTTCCTAGCCGGAAGATGAGGCATTCTTCCTCCATCGTTTCGCTGTGGTCTGACGATGGAGGAGTCCAAAGACCTGCATATCCTTGGTGGAGTGGGAGGGGGAATTGAAATGTTGAGCTACAGGGTGGTTGGGTTGGTTGGTCCGGGTGTCCCAGAGGTGTTCCCTGAAACGCTCCGCAGCAGGCGGCCCGTCTCCCCAATATAGAGGAGGCCACATCGGGTGCAAAGGATGCAATAGATGATATGTGTGGAGGTACAGGTGAATCTGTGGCGGATATGGAAGTTTCCTTTGGGGCCTTGGAGGGAGGTGAGGGGGGAGGTGTGGGCGCAAGTCTTGCACCTCCTGCGGTTGCAGGGGAAGGTGCCGGGAGTGGAGGTTGGGTTGGTGGGGGGTGTGGATCTGACGAGGGAGTCACGGAGGGAGTGGTCTTTACGGAATGCTGATAGGGGAGGGGAGGGAAATATATCCTTGGTGGTGGGGTCCGTTTGGAGGTGGCGGAAATGGCGGCGGATGTTGCGCTGTGGCGGAAATGGCGGCGGATGATGCGCTGTGGCGGAAATGGCGGCGGATGATGCGCTGTGGCGGAAATGGCGGCGAGCAATACACCAAATCCACAAGATAGCTCTTCCACTGCGGTAAGCCAGTGGTTTGGATAACAGCTTATAGGTGCTACACTTCACTGGGGATTTTGACAGCCAGTGGAGAGTGGAGGTGAGAATCAAGCAGAGGCCACATTCAGTGTAAAGTCAATGGTCACGCTGCAATCCAAATTATCAGATACTGCTCAGAATTACAGAGTTCAATGTAATTATTAAGCAACATTTTTAGGCATTTCACCCTGTCATTGACCTGGTATAGTAATTAGAAAGCTAGTCACACCCAACAACTGATATCCCTGGTCACAACAGACACAAAATTCCCCCCAAGTCAGAATGGAGTAAAATACAAATTACACCCCGACATAAACCCTGATGTTTAAACAAAATAATTTTCCAGAATGGAAGTGTTGCAGTCTAAACCTTGACAGATTTCAGGATCACCAAAAGTACTAAATAATCGTTGAATGTCAGCACTGCACTGGATGTAATTACTATGAACAAGTAAAATGCTGGAATACTGGAAAGGATATTTAAAATAGGAACAGCAGTAGGCTATACCCTCCCTGAAATCATGAACTCATTCTGAAGAAAAGTCATATCAGACTCAAAACATTAACTCGGTTTCTAACTCCATACATGCTGCTCAGACCAGATGAAGCTCTCCAGCACAGAGTTTACTTAACCCTCGGTTCCCTTTTGCTGATTAAAAATGTCTCTCTGCTTCTACGTTTCTCTTTAGTAAAAAAAACCTACAGATTTGCAACACCAACAAGAAAATGTTCCTCGACTCTCTTAAATATGCAATCCCTTATAGTGACCTCAATCTTCTAAAGTCTGGAGAGTTTTTTAAAATTCATTTACGGGACTTGGGCGCAGCTGCCTGGCCAGCATTGATAGCCCATCCCTATTTGCCCTTGAGAAGGTGATGGTGAGCTGCATTCTTGAATCGCTGCAGCCCACTTGCTGTGGGTTGACCCACAACGCCAGTAGGAAGGGAATTCCAGGATTTTGACCCAACAACTGTGAAGGAACGGCGGTATATTTCCAAGTCAGGGTGGCGAGTGGCTTGGAGGGGAATTTGCAGGTGGTGGTGTTCCCAAGTACCTGCTGCCCTTGTCCTTCTAGATGGAAGTGGTCGGGGGTTTAGAAGATGCTGTCTAAGGATATTTGGTGAATTTCTGCAGTGTATCTTGTAGATAGTACACACTGCTGCTACTGAGGGCTGGGAGTGGAAGGACTGAATGTTTGTAGATGTGGTGCAATCATGCAGGCTGCTTTGTCCTGGATGGCATCGAGCTTCTTGAGTGTTGTTGGAGCGGCACCCATCCAGGCAAGTGGGGAGGATTCCATCACACTCCTGATTTGTGCCTTGCAGATGGTGGATAGACTTTTGGGTGTCAGGAGGTGAGTTACTCACCAGTGTCCCTAGTCCCTGACCAGCTCTTGTAGCTACTGTGTTTATGTGATGAGTCCAGTTGAGTTTCTGGTCAATGGTAACCCCAAGGTTATGTTAATTCGAGCATTCCCTGCTTCATATCTTCACCCAGCTTGCTAAGCTTGTTTCTGTGAGTTCATCAATTATTCTTCACAACTAGCATTAACTGTGTAAATCCTGCCCTTGTTTGTCTTACCAAAATGCAACACCTCGCATTCATCTGAATTAGACTCCATCTGCCATTCCTCAGCCCGCTGGCCTAGTTGTAATCTTAGGTAACTTTCTTCACTGTCCACTATATTACCGCAAATTTACTGACTGTGCCTGCTACATACTCATCCAAATTATTTGTATAAATGACAAACAACAGTGGACCCAGCATCAACCTTGCAGCACACCACTGGTCACAGGCTTCCCATCTGAACAACCCTCTACCACCACCCTCTGTCTCCTATTGGCAAGCCAATTCTGAATCCAATTGGCTCGCTCTCACTAAATCGCTTATGAGGGAGTTTAACGATTCAGAGACACTGGAGAATAATGGCTTCGAACATTTAGATTAGATTAGATTCGATTCCCTACAGTGTGGAAACAGTCCACACTGACCCACTCCCCTCTGACTAATGCACCTAACACGATGGGCAATTTAGCACTGCCAATTCACCTGACCGGCACATCTTTAGACTGTGGGAGGAAACCAGAGCACCCGGAGGAAACCCACGCAGACACAGGGAGAACATGCAAACTCCACACAGACAGTCGCCCGAGGCTAGAATCGAACCTGGGACCCTGGCGCTGTGAGGCAGCAGTGCTAACCACTGAGCCACCGTACTGCCCACCCTGGAGCAGAAATTTCAATAGGTAGCCAAAATCATTAAGGGCTTTGATAGAGCAAATAAGGACAAATCATTCTCACTGTCTGAAGAGTTGGGTAAACCAAGGGAAGAGCTTTAAAGTAATGGAACAGAGGAAGTTGGGGAGAGAGTATAATACGCACTAACGTGTCATCTGGAACCAGCACCTGAAAGGGTTTTAGAAGTGATTCAACTACAGCTTCCAAATGAATTTGGAGAAAATCCTGTTGTCGTGTGGTTGGGAAACAGTAAGCCTCTGGGACCAGTGTAACAAGGCAGCTCCCCCGCCTCACTAGTCTATAATGTCAATCAACCACAACTTCCCAATCAGCCGAGCTAAACCCAACTACAACGTCCTTTATTCCTCCCTGAAACTCTCTTCTAATAGTTGTGGCATCACACCTTGATTTATGAACCTCTGGGCTTCACTCTGACTAATGCCATGCATCATTTCCTCCTGGAATTAATTAAGCTTTAATTAAGAATCTCTCATCTTTTTTGCACCCAGAAAGCCTCCAATTAACAAATCCACTCCATTAAGGCAATTCCAGCCAATAAGAGAACACTGCTCCTATCTCTAAGCAGTGTTAACTGACATTGCCCTTATCGTGGGACATTGTCTGGTAATATTAAAAATCCTCCACAGGCATGGAAACAACCTTTGCAGATTCTACCATCATTACTAGTTTCATATTTGTGTGATCTGTGCGTCACATAAGTTTCTAAATCTATGCAAGATTCTCCAGATTCACAATTCTCCACAATATTTCCCCACTTTCTGTGTTAAAACCAAGATGTATCACTCTGTGACCTATTTAAAGGGTAAAATGTTCCTTGCCACATAATCCAGTACACATTGATCAAATGATCCAGAGACATGACTTCAATTGGCACCTTGTCAGCTGGAGAGTTTAAATTCAATTTGTTGGGCAATTTTGTTTTTTTTATTCATTCACAAGACGAGGATGTTGCTGGGGAGACCAGCATTTATTGCCCATCCCTAATTGCCCACAGCACAAATAGGAGTCAACCACATTGCTGTGGGTCTGGAGTCACATGTACATCTACCAGGCAAGGATAGCAGTTTCCTGAAGGACATTAGTGAACCAGATCAGTTTTTCCAATAATCGATAATGGACTCATGGTCATCATTAGACTCTTAATTCCAGATAGTTATTAAATTCAAATTCTACCATCTGCCCTAGCGAGTTTCGAACCCAGAGATGTACAGCACAGAAACTGGTCCATGCCGACCAGATATGCCAACCCAATTTAGTTCCACCTGCCAGCACCTGGCCCATATCCCCCCAAACCCTTCCCATTCATATACCCATTCAAATGCCTCTTAAATGTTGCAATTGTACCAGCCTCCACCACATCCTCTGGCAGCTCATTCCATACACGTGCCATCCTCTGCATGAAAATGTTGCCCCTTTGGTCTCTTTTATATCTTTCCCCTCTCACCCTAAACCTATGCCCTCTAGTTCTGGACGCCTCAACCCAGGGAAAAGACTATTTATTCTATCCATGCCCCTCATAATTTTATAGACCTCTATAAGGTCACCCCTCAGCCTCCGATGCTCCAGGGAAAACAGCCCCAGCCTGTTCAGCCTCTCCCTATAGCTCAGATCCTCCAACCCTGGCAACATCCTTGTAAATCTTTTCTGAACCTTTTCACGTTTCACAACATCTTTCCGATAGGAAGGAGACCAGAATTGCACACAATAATCCAACAGTGGCCTAACCAATGTCCTGTACAGCTGCAACATGACCTCCCAACTCCTGTACTCAATACTCTGACCAATAAAGGAAAGTATACCAAACGCCTTCTTCACTATCCTATCTACCTTTGACTCCATTTTCAAGGAGCTATGAACCTGCACTCCAAGGTCTCTTTGTTCAGCAACATTCCAGAGGACCTTACCAATAAGTGTATAAGTCCTGCTAAGATTTGCTTTCCCAGAATGCAGCACCTCACATTTATCTGAATTAAACTCCATCTGCCACTTCTCAGCCCATTGGCCCATCTGATCAAGATCCCATTATAATTCTTCACTGTCTACTACACCTCCAATTTTGGTGTCGTCCCCGGAACATTAGCTGTATCTCTGGATTAACAGAATCCAGAATCTGAGTGTCACAGTAACATTAACCTGAGTGTCACTGAAAGCCAGATGAACCCCTTGTGCTTCCAATCTGACACCAAACCAACAGCAATGTAACAGCATAACCTCCCCCAACCCTATATTCTCCAGTGGCCCATCTTTAGTTATATTCAAGATGATGGCCCATTACTTTCTCAAAGTTAATTAAGGATGAACAATAAATGACCTTGCCGATGACACACAGATTTTGTGAATGAATTGTCTCTCTGCAACTCGAATGTTGTCAAAGGCTCAATTAGTCAATAATCAAATCTAGATCTAACTTATTTCTCTTTTGCTCCCTTCAACCTTTCTATGACTAACCTTGATCTTTCCAAACTTCAGTCATTGAGCATAGTTAATTGCTGTCAAACGATGCTATCACAATGGATTTTAAATACAGCAATATGTTAATTTTAACAACTACAAATATTTCTTTTTGCCACCTGAAGTTCTCCCCTTTAACGAGGGCGGCAAATCAAAACCTGCCCCATGCTCATTACAACTTTGCAAGAGAGATGTAGGGGTGATGGCCCCATAATTCCCCACAACGCCAGCTTTAAGAGCAATCTTCTTTGTGACACCGAGGAAGAATACTGGTTACTATGTCCTACTTTCAGGGGTTCGACATCACATCCCTCCAAGGTAAAGATCATCAATACTGGGGTTTTACCAGCAAGCTTACCTTTAGGTGACAGCAGGGCTTGGGATACACAGTAGCTCGAATGTAAGGTTCTTTCTCATCCATGTTATTGTACCACAAGCCTTTAAAAGCCCTCATGGACTAACGAGGGCAGATGAATACCACTCATTAGCCTTCGGCGCGGAATGGGAATACTGATGGAAAGCATAAACTAGGGGACAGCTCATGCAGAGTTCAGAAAACAGGAGCAATAGTTTCCAGTTTTAAACTCAACCCTCAAGACTTTCACCAGAACGACAGGGAGGGGAAACTACTCCAGCATAGCATTTGTACTAATTGAACATAAAGCAGCCAAATGGCTCCCTCCCCAAGGCTTTACAGGGAACAGTCTGTGACTCTCCCATTGATGGCTCCATGACTTTCCTACATGATACAATAAAGGCCTGTACCATCCTCCAGTTTAACTAGAGGGGGGGGACAAAACCAAAGACCTCTCCCAAACACTGGAGAGGTACAGAGGTCCGTCACAAATTAATCTTAGCAGCTACTGCTTTGGTTTGAACTCTTGCCGTGAGACACAAAGAAAACCTTTGCATGAAAAAGTACACGCTTCCTGTTCTGTCTCTCATCCAGATTAATGACATGTGCTGTACCTAAGCTTGATACTGTCCTGTGATGTTGATGCTTTTGTTTTTCTGAAAAATAACAAAAAGGGAGTTAACAATTCCAACTCATCCATCCTTAACTCTACTATCACCTACTTACAGAGTCTTCTCCTCACCCCTCCGAAACCCTGCCAAGTTCTCTCTGCCATACCTTCTGCATTAAGCATTTCCCTCTCAAGATCAAATCTCACTCAACGTAATAATCCACACACTATATCCTGGAGAAGGAGAGCTCAGTTATTCTCATGAACTCAGTGTGCATGAATGTAAAACTGAACTTTTTTTTTCCTGTAGAGGTGTCATAATGCTTACTTTCTGCCTCTTTTTAACTTGGCAAGGCACTGAGGGTTGCTGAGATACAGCTGGAACAAACACCAGCAGTTTCAATGCTACTCTCTTTACAAATGTCTTCCGTCCTCTCCACAACATCAAGGTAGAGAGATACCAAAGAACAAGGCTTGGGTACACTTCCCAGCAGCCTGATGCTCAAACACAACAGGCTAGGCCTCTACAGAGGAGAAAGTGAGGACTGCAGATGCTGCGGATCAGAGCTGAAAATGTGTTGCTGGAAAAGCGCAGCAGGTCAGGCAGCATGCAAGGAGCAGGAGAATCGATGTTTCAGGCCCCTTCTTCAGGAATCTGAAGAAGGGCTCATGCCCGAAACGTCGATTCTCCTGCTTCTTGGATGCTGCCTGACCTGCTGCGCTTTTCCAGCAACACATTTTCAGCCTAGGCCTCTACAGAGACTGACAGACACATCCGAAATCATGCTGTACCTGAGCACCACAGCTGAGTAAGAGGTCAAGAGACCATGACCCTATTTTGCTGCAGAAATTGATCATCATTTCAATGGACATTAGCTACACCCTTCCCCCTCCAGATCAGTTGCGCACAGCGTAATCCACAAAGTAAATTTAAATCCAGCTCAGGATGGATTCTGTTCTGTACCTGGCCCTACAGACCCACTGTGTGCAGGGTCACAGAACTGCAAACATCCAGGGCACCCTCAGCCAAGTGATCATTCATCATGTGGGAGGCATGTCATTGAATATCAGCATGGGGGGAGTTTAAATATTCCTTCCCTGTCCTCCGCAGGGTAAGTTGGAGCAGTGCCCAGTGCTGACAGCAGGGTCAGCAAGCTCTTGGTGTGGGTCAATCAGCTGGTTACAACATCAGTGGAACAATCACAGTTTTTTTTTAAGGTTAGATTCCCTGCAACGTGGAAACAGGCCCTTTGGCCTAACAAGTCCACACCGACCCTCTGAACAGTAACCCACCCAGACCCATTTCCCACTGACTAATGCACCTAACATGGGCATTTTAGCATGGCCAATTCATCTGACCTGCACGTCTTTGGATTGTGGGAGGAAGCTGGAGCACCTGGAGGAAACCCACGCAGACACAGAGAATGTGCAAACTCCACAGACAGTTGCCCAAGGCTGGTATCGAACCCAGGTCCCTGGCACCGTGAGACAGCAGTGCTAACCACTGAGCCAACAAATCATCGACAGGCCCCATCATTACTAAATATTGCTAAACAGTCTCTTCAGGCGGAGCCAGTTTAGTTTTGTACCTGTTGGAAGCAGAGCGGCTCTGTCGTAACTCGTTCAATAGATAATCCTTCACTCCCATTATCACTGCCTGCAAGCACTGCTTGTTGGGCTTCTCTCGGATCACGTCCCGGTCACAGTGTTTGCACTTCTTCAGGATGGTTGAGAAGTTGAGAACACCAAAGGGCCACCTCTGCACCACATCACGCAGCACCAGCGTCCGGATGTCCAAAAAGGCAGCTTTAAACAGCACCGGGTAGATTTCACGGGGGATATAGTCCAAGGCTTTGCGAGTCGAGGCATAGTCAGAGATCACTTTCTGCGCGCAAAAGAACACCAGAGAATGCATCCTTCTTGACAAACAGTGCGGATCAAGTTGATGTTGCAGTCAGTGGGTGGCTGGTGGAAAAGAGAAAGATGGTGGTCATGAGAATGGGTATAAGATATGAGCAGTTAGGGAAAGAGTTAAGTTTTGGCTTGTGAGAAACAAAAGGCTCAGCTAAGCATGACTTGGATCAGATCAGAACTTGCAGTAAACAATGAGGTGCTGGAGGCAAGGGTAGTGGGTTAAAAAGGTGAAAAAGCATCCATTATGTAAAGCCATTTAACAAGATGAAGAGCCGTTCATTATGTAAAGTCAGTTAACAAGGTTAAGAACGTTCATTGTGTAACAGTAGATGGCTTAATCTTTACCATTGACACTCGCTGATTGTAATGGTCACCCAATCAATATGTATGTTGCCTTATCTGGATGATCCTTCCTGTAAATGACTATATACTTCATCAACAGAATTCTGCAGTTCGAGAGAAGACCGAGAACTCATGTCTCTGTACACACGGGCAATCGTTCTCTCTCCCTCCAGGGCCTGGAATAAAGATGAAGGAGGTAAAGCCATACTGTGTCTGAGTGTTTTGCTTTGACTGATACGGGGATAGGGGAAACAGAACAACAGTCAGTGTCAAGAACACATCTGCTTTTTTTGTGTGGCTAACATACACTTAATAGAAGCCACTTATATTAATGCACTGGAGCCTGTCCTCCGCAAACAGGAAGAACTTGTCTAAGCTTTGTGCCTTTAAGCCTAAACCAGGGTATGTGTGGAGGATCACTACCTAGAGCCTTCTCAATGGCAATATTTCAACCATATGCAGTATTAAAGACATATTCCAGGAACGAAGAGCGTATCGTTATCTCAAGTGAACCTCTATATCTCAGACAGACTGTCACCATCCAGCAGTACCTGATCCCAGCTCGACAAACGCTTATTTGGCAAGTTGAATCTGCTGAAAGAACATTTCACCTGAGAAAGCAGCAGCGATCCAGAAGCTTGTGATGTCAAATACAGGTATCCCCGTTTTTCAAAAGTTTGCTTTACGTCACTTCATTTTACGAAAGACTGACATTAGTACATGTTTGCACTAACCAAAGAAATCTAAAAAGGATTTTCAGTTTTACAAGAAAAGGTGAAATTTTTCCCATATAAATGAATGCTTCTTCACTTGACGCCATTTTAGCTTACGAAAGATTTCATAGGAAACCTATTGGTCTATAACCTCGTGTCCTCTGACCTTGCTGAAAGGGTTTGTTTTGCATGTTCATTCACTAATGACCTTTAAGGAAAGAAATCTGACAGTCAAGCCCTGTATGGCATACAAGGGGAGGGGGAATTGAGGTCAAATGATGCTTGGGCCAAGGTTGTGAAGAGTCTGGCACAGGCTCGATCAGTGCCCGGCAAAAGTGTGGGCCTACTCAACCTAGCGCCAACAAATTACACACAACATGCATACCCTTGCCAACTTTTATAGGAGCACCATTGAGAGCATTCTTTCTGGATGTATCACTACCAGGTATGGCAACTGTACCATTCAAGATCTGAGACGGTTACAGAGAGTGGTGAACTTGGCCCAGACAATCACAAAGGCCAACCTCCCGTTGAGAGAATCCATCTACCTGGCCCGCTGTCAAGGGGAGGCTGCCAGCAGTCTTAAAGATCCATCCCACTCTGGCAATGCTTTTCCACAACCTCTACCATCGGGGAGATGGTACAGAAGCCTGAACACACTCACCAGCCGGTTTCGAAACACAGTTTTTACCCTACTGTTGTTAGGGTCCTGAATGGACTCTCAAACTCTTAACATTTGCCTGTATCTGTGTTTTTATTTTTGCTGCTGTTTACCTATTATTTGCTTATCTATGCTACTTTACTCTGATCTGCCTGCATTGCTCACAAGACGAAGTTTTTCCACTGTGCCTCGGTACACATGACAATAAATTCAATTTAACTTTGTATCTATGTCAGGCTGTGGAGTGATTGGACAGGTCAGTTATAGGCTGATGCATCCCTCCTCTCAACGCCTAGGGGAAAGGAGACCGGGACTACAGCCCCCCCTCCCCCACACCCCCAGGGGAAGCTCAGGCCTGCCTCCCCACACCCCCAGGGGAAGATCAGGCCTGCTGCCCCCCCACCCGAGGGGAAGCTCAGGCCTGCCTCCCCCCACCCCCAGGGGAAGCTCAGGCCTGCCTCCCCCCACCCCCAGGGGAAGCTCAGGCCTACCTCCCCCCACCCCCAGGGGAAGATCAGGCCTGCCTCCCCCCACCCCCAGGGGAAGATCAGGCCTGCCTCCCCCCACCCCCAGGGGAAGCTCAGGCCTACCTCCCCCCACCCCCAGGGGAAGCTCAGGCCTACCTCCCCCCACCCCCAGGGGAAGATCAGGCCTGCAGCCCACCCCACCCCACCCCCAGGGGAAGCTCAGGCCTGCAGCCCCCCCACCCCCAGGGGAAGATCAGGCCTGCAGCCCCCCCACCACCAGGGGAAGATCAGGCCTGCCTCCCCCCACCCCCAGGGGAAGCTCAGGCCTGCAGCCCACCCCACCCCACCCCACCCCCAGGGGAAGCTCAGGCCTGCAGCCCCCCCACCCCCAGGGGAAGATCAGGCCTGCAGCCCCCCCACCCCCAGGGGAAGCTCAGGCCTGCAGCCCCCCCACCCCCAGGGGAAGATCAGGCCTGTAGCCCCCCCCACCCCCAGGGGAAGATCAGGCCTGCCTCCCCCCACCCCCAGGGGAAGCTCAGGCCTGCAGCCCACCCCACCCCACCCCCAGGGGAAGCTCAGGCCTGCAGCCCCCCCACCCCCAGGGGAAGATCAGGCCTGCAGCCCCCCCACCCCCAGGGGAAGCTCAGGCCTGCAGCCCCCCCACCCCCAGGGGAAGCTCAGGCCTGCAGCCCACCCCACCCCACCCCCAGGGGAAGCTCAGGCCTGCAGCACCCCCACCCCCAGGGGAAAGGAGAGCGGGCCTACAGCTCCCTTCCCCTCCATTAGAGTGAGCTGAGGCGGGAGGTTGATCCCGGGCCGGGGTCGGGGTCGGGGTCGGGCCCACACCTTGCCTGTTGTCCGGCCGCGGATGAGACGGGAGTGTGCGCTGCGGGACGGCGGGGTGACACTCCATGGAGACGGGGCCGTTACCGGGACTGGCGGGCCGCGCCTGCGCACCAGCACCGCCTTCCCGTCCTGCTCGCCACATTATGACGTCAACACGGGGCGGGGTCGGAAGTGAGGAGCGGTGGGCGGGGCACAGCGGGAAGGGGCGGAGTGAAAGATGACCGTCTTCCATGGAGGAGGCGTGGTCTGGGTAAGGTATGGGACGCGATCTGGTGCAAAGGCCGGGAATTTGGAGAGGGCGGGGCTAGTGCCGAGGGCGTCGTCCGTAAATGGGCGGGGTGTGACGTAAGGGCGGAGCCTAGTTTGGTGAATGGCGTGAGAGCACCCCCGCAGCCGCAAGTGCGTGGGTGCGCCCTCCACCGGCCCGGCGCTGAATTGTGGGCTCGGTCACAGCGCCACCTGAAGGTCGGAGGTCACTCACAGTGAGCTCTCCAAATGAATGGCTGCTGATAACTGCAGGGCAAAGGTTAGCTGTTCACTGGGAGCTAGCAGCAAAATTATATCCTACACTGTGGTGACTCTTGTCTATGATGGGACAAAGACAAGTTTAGAATACAGATGGGCTTGCATAGAAAAGGAGTAAGGCCACTCAGCCCATCAAGTCTATCCTGCCACTCAATATAATCATGATTTGGAGCTGCTGGTATTGGACTGGGGTGTACAAAGTTAAAAATCACACAAGCTGAAAATGTGTTGCTGGAAAAGCGCAGCAGGTCAGGCAGCATCCAAGGAACAGGAGAATCGACGTTTCGGGCATGAGCCCTTCTTCGGGAATCATGCCCGAAACGTCGATTCTCCTGCTCCCTGGATGCTGCCTGACCTGCTGCGCTTTTCCAGCAACACATTTTCAGCTGTGATCTCCAGCATCTGCAGTTCTCACTTTCTC
This sequence comes from Chiloscyllium plagiosum, assembly GCF_037043375.1. NCBI lineage: Eukaryota > Metazoa > Chordata > Chondrichthyes > Orectolobiformes > Hemiscylliidae > Chiloscyllium > Chiloscyllium plagiosum. The sequence goes on along the minus strand of NW_028270143.1, from coordinate 126,938,813 downwards.
CTTAAAAATCACACAACACCAGGTTATAGTCCAACAGGTTTAATTGGAAACACACAAGCTTTCGGAGCGACGCTCCTTCATCGGGTGATTGTGGAGGACACAATTATAGGGCACAGAATTTATAGCAAGAATTTACACTGTGATGTAACTGAAATTATACATTGAAAAATACCTTGATTGTCTGTTGAGTCTTTCATCTGATCGAATACCATGATAGTTTCACTTCTTTCATGTGTAAGTCACAAAACCTTTTTTTAATGTGAGGTCCTGCATTTGGGAAAGCAAATCTTAGCACTTATACACTTAATGGTAAGGTCCTAGGGAGTGTTGCTCAACAAAGAGACCTTGGAGTGCAGGTTCATAGCTCCTTGAAAGTGGAGTTGCAGGTAGATAGGATAGTGAAGGCGGTGTTTGATATGTTTTCCATTATTGGTCAGAGTATTGAGTACAGGAGTTGGGAGGTCATGTTGCGGCTGTACAGGACATTGGTTAGGCCACTGATGGAATATTGCATGCAATTCTGGTCTCCTTCCTGTTGGAAGGATGTTGTGAAACTTGAAAGGGTTCAGAAAAGATTTACAAGGATGTTGCCAGGGTTGGAGGATTTGACCTATAGGGAGTGGCTGAACAACCTGGGGCTGTTTTCCCTGAAGCGTCCGAGGCTGAGGAGTGACCTTATAAAGGTTTACAAAATTATGAGGGGCATGGATAGGATAAATAGACAAAGTATTTTCCCTGGGGTCTGGGAGTCCAGATCTAGAGGGCATAGATTTAGGGTGAGAGGGGAAAGATATGAAATGGACCTAAGGGGCAACATTTTCATGCAGAGGGTGGTACGCATATGGAATGAGCTGCCAGAGGAAGTGGTGGAGGCTGGTACAATTGCAACATTTAAGAGGCATTTGGATGGGTATATGAATAGGAAGGGTTTGGAGGGATATGGGCCAGGTGCTGGCTGGTGGGAATAGATTGGGTTCGGATATCTGGTCGGCATCGACAGGTTGGACTGAAGGGTCTGTTTCCATGCGGTACATCTATATGACTCTATGACTCTTAAAAAGTTGCATTCTCAGGTTAGCTGTAACAATTGATGTTAGCTAGACAATATGTTGAAGGTGTTAGCCCCCTGTGTTCTCTGTCTATGCCATGATGTTTAGACTGATTCTAATCTAAAAAGTGAGATAAGAGTTTTACATAAATGTATGCAGTTTTTGAGCAAAGTACAATGTAACTCTGCAAGTACAAATTCACCCCACAAAATAAATGTGTGCGTGTGGGTTTTTGTGTCTGTCTGTGTGCGTGTCTGTCTGGGTTGGAGGTTGTGAGTGTGTGAGAGAGTGTATATGTGTGTGTAGTAAGTGTAGAGTGTCTTAAGTCTGTGAGGGGGTGCATATGTGAGAGTGTGTTTGTGTGCGCGTGTCTGGGGTGGGGGGTTGTGAGTGTCTGTGAGAGAGAGTGTATATGTGTGTGCATGAGTGTAGAGTGGTCTAAGTCTCTGAGAGGATGCCTGTGGGAGTGTGTGTGTGTCTGTAAGGGTGTATGTGCGTATCTGTGTATATGTGTGTCCGTGTGTGTGTGTGTATAGGAGTGCCTCTGTGTATGTGTGTGTGTGTGTAGAAGTGTCTGTGTTTGTGTGTATAGTGCAATGGTGGTCACCTGTAATGTGACATGAACCCAAGGTCCCGGTTGAAGCCCTCCCTATGGGTACCGAACTTACCTATCAGCCTCTGCTCAGCCACTTTCCTCTGCTGCCTGTCCCGAAGTCCACCTTGGAGGGTGGTCACCCGAAGGTCCGAGGTCAAATGTCCTGGATCACTGAAGTGTTCCCCAACTGGGAGGGAACCCTCCTGTCTGTTGATTGTTGTGCGGTGCCCATTCATCCGTTGTCGTAGCCTTTGCTCAGTTTCCCCAATGTACCATGCCTCCGGGCATCCCTGCCTGCAACGTATAAGATAGACAACGTTGGCTGAGTCACATGAGTACCTACCATGTACAAGGTGGGAGGTGTCCCCACGCATAATGGTGGTATCTATGTCCATAATCTGACACGTCTTGCAGCGTCCACCGTGACAGGGTTGTATGGAGTTGTCCTGAGAGCCGGGCAGCTTGCTACGAACAACGATCTGTTTGAGGTTTGGCGGTTGTTTAAAGGCAAGTAGTGGAGGTGTGGGGAAGATCTTGGTGAGGTGCTCATCCTTGTTGATAATGTGTTGCAGGACACGAAGAACATGGCGTAGTTTTTCGGCTCCTGGGAAATACTGAACAACGAAGGGTACCCTGTTGGTTGCAGCTCGTGTCTGTCTCCTGAGGAGGTTGTTACGGTTCCTCACTGTGGCATGTCGGTACTGGGTGTCGATGAGTTGAGCATCATACCCTGTTCTGTGAGGGCATCCCTGAGTACTTCCAGGTGCCCGTCACGTTCCTCCTCACCTGAGCAGATCCGGTGTATGCGTAGGGCTTGTCAATAAAGGATGGCTGTTTTAATATATTTTAGGTGGAAGCTGGAGAAGTGTAGCATTGTGAGGTTGTCTGTGAGTTTGCAGTAGAGTGTGGTGCTGAGGTGTCCATCCTTGATGGAGATGCATGTGTCCAAGAATGAGACAGATAGTCGAGAGTAGTCCATGGTGAGTTTGATGGTGGGATGAAACTTGTTGATATCACTGTGTAGTTTTATCAGTGACTCCTCGCCATGGGTCCAGAGGAAGAAAATGTCATCAATGGTACCTGGTGGAACATGTTGGTTGGAGATCCTGTACTCCCACAGGTATCCTCTCAGAGACTTAGACAACTCTACACTCATGCACACACATATACGCTCTCTCTCACAGACACTCACAACCTCCCACCCCAGACAGGCACACACACTCCCACACTTACACATGCACCCCTTCACAGACTTAAGACACTCTACACTCACTACACACATATATAGAACATAGAAGAATACAGCGCAGTACAGGCCCTTCGGCCCTCGATGTTGCGCCGATCCAAGCCCACCTAACCTACACTAGCCCACTATCCTCCACATGCCTATCCAATGCCCGCTTAAATGCCCATAATGAGGGAGAGTCCACCACTGCTACTGGCAGGGCATTCCACGAACTCACGACTCGCTGAGTAAAGAATCTACCCCTAACATCTATCCTATACCTATCCCCCCTTTAATTTAAAGTTATGCCCCTTGTAATAGCTGACTCCATACGTGGAAAAAGATTCTCACTGTCGACCCTATCTAAACCCCTAATCATCTTGTACACCTCTATCAAGTCACCCCTAAACCTTCTTTTCTCCAATGAAAACAACCCCAAGTGCCTCAGCCTTTCCTCATACGATCTTTCTACCATACCAGGCAACATCCTGGTAAACCGCCTCTGCACCCGTTCCAGTGCCTCCACATCCTTCCTATAGCATGGCGACCAAAACTGCACACAATATTCCAGATGCGGCCGCACCAGAGTCTTATACAACTGCAACATGACCTCAGGACTCCGGAACTCAATTCCTCTACCAATAAAAGCCAGTACGCCATATGCCTTCCTCACCGCACTATTCACCTGGGTGGCAACTTTCAAAGATCTGTGTACATGGACACCAAGATCCCTCTGCTCATCCACACTACCAAGTATCCGACCATTAGCCCAGTACTGCATCTTTTTGTTACTCTTACCAAAGTGAATCACCTCACACTTAGCTACATTGAACTCCATTTGCCACCTTTCTGCCCAGTTCTGCAGCTTATCTATATCCCGCTGTAACCTGCCACGTCCTTCCTCACTGTCTACAACTCCTCCAACTTTCGTATCATCTGCAAACTTGCTCACCCAACCTTCTAACCCCTCCTCCAGGTCATTTATAAAAATGACAAACAGCAATGGTCCCAAAACAGATCCTTGCGGAACACCGCTAGTGACGGCACTCCAAGATGAACCTTTGCCATCAACTACTACCCTCTGTCTTCTTCCGGCCAGCCAACTCCTAATCCAAACCTCCAACTCACCCTCAATGCCATACCTCTGTATTTTTTGCAGTAGTCTACCATGGGGAACCTTATCAAACGCCTTACTAAAATCCATATACACCACATCTACCGCTTTCCCCTCGTCCACCTCCTTAGTCACCTTCTCAAAGAATTCAATAAGGTTTGTGAGGCACGACCTGCCCTTCACAAAACCATGCTGACTATCCTTGATCACATTATTCCTATCCAGATGTTCATAAATCCTATCCCTTACAATTCTCTCTAAGATTTTGCCCACAACAGAAGTGAGACTCACCGGCCTATAGTAACTAGGGTTATCCCTACTCCCCTTCTTGAACAAGGGAACCACATTTGCTAGCCTCCAATCTTCTGGCACTACTCCTGTAGACAACGAGGACATAAAAATCAAGGCCAATGGCTCTGCAATCTCCTCCCTTGCTTCCCAGAGAATCCTAGGATAAATGCCATCAGGCCCAAAGGACTTATCTATTTTCACCCTTTCCAGAATTTCCAACACCTCTTCTCTACATACCTCAAAGCCATCCATTCTACTTAATTGTGACTCAGTATTCACATTGACAATAATGTCCTGTTCCTGATTGAATACTGACGAAAAGTATTCATTCAGTGTCTCCCCAATCTCTTCAGCCTCCACACGCAACTTCCCACTACTATCCTTGACTGGACCTATTCCTACCCTAGTCATTCTTTTATTCCTGACATACCTATAGAAAGCCTTAGGGTTTTCCCTACTCCTACCAACTAAGGACCTTTCATGTCCCCTCCTTGCTGCTCTTAGCTCTCTCTTCAGATCCTTCCTGGCTACCTTATAACTCTCAATAGCCCCAATTGAACCTTCACGCCTCATCTTCACATAGGCCGCCCTCTTCCAGTTAACAAGGGATTCCAATTCCTTATTAAACCACGGCTCCCTAACACGACCCTTTCCTCCCTGCCTGACAGGTACATACTTATCAAGGACACTCAATAGTTGCTCCTTGAACAAGCTCCACATATCAATTACGCCCTTGCCTTGAAGCTTACTTTTCCAAGCCACACATCCTAAGTCATGCCTCACCGCATCATAATTTCCCTGCCCCCAGCTATAACTCTTGCCCTGTAGTGCACACTTATCCCTCTCCATCACTACACTCTCTCTCACACTCTCTCACACTCACAACCCCCAATCCAGACAGACACACTCACAGACAGACACAAAGACCCACATGCACACATATATTTTGTGGGGTGAATTTGTACTTGCAGAGTTACATTGTACTTTGCTCAAAAACTGCATGGATTCATGTAAACCTCTGTTATCTCACTTTTTAGATTAGAATCAATCTAAACATCATGGCATAGACAGAGAACACAGGGGGCTAACACCTTCAACATACTGTCTCGCTAACATTCATTGTTACAGCTAACCTGCGAATGCAACTTTTAAAAAAGGTTTTGTGACTTACACATGAAAGAAGTGAAACTATCATGGTATTTGAACAGATGGAAGACTCAACAGACAGTCAAGGTATTTTTCAATGTATAATTTCAGTTACATCACACTGTAAATTCTCGCTATAAAGTCTGTGCCTTACAATTGTGTCCTCCACTTTCACCTGATGAAGGAGCGACGCTCCGAAAGCTAGTGTGCTTCCAATATAATCATGGCTGATTGAACACTTCAGTGTTTTTTACCAAGTCATCTCAGCTCAAGGACATCTCTGCAGGAGTTCCTCAGGAGGGAGAAAGTGAGGACTGCAGATGCTGGAGTGCCAGATTTGAAAAATGTGGTGCTGGAAAAACACAGCAGGCCAGGCAGCATCCGAGGAGCAGGAGAATCGACGTTTCAGGCATTAAACCCTTCTTCAGGAGTTCCTCAGACCCAACCATCTTCAGCTGCTTCAACAATGACCTTCCCTCCATCATAAGGTCAGAAGTGAAGATATTTGCCGATGGTTGTACAATGTTTAGCACCGTTCCTCAGATATTGAAGCAGTCCATGTTCAAATGAGGCAAAACCCAGACAATATCCAGGCTTGAACTGATAAGTGGCAAGTAACATCCATGACAAAGCTGCCAGCAATGATTTGGTATGCTTTCCTTTATTGGGAAGAGTATTGAGTACAGGAGTTGGGATGTCATGTTGCGGCTGTACAAGACATTGGTTAGGCCACTATTGGACTATTGCGTGCAATTCTGGTCTCTATGACTCTAAGTGGGACCTGTGTTACTGAAATAGCATGCCAAGAGAATTTAGTTTAGCGAGGGACCATGTAGTAGTGAGGGAGGAATTGTCTGGTTTGTTAGTAATTTTGTTAATTTGTTCACTGTTAAATAAATAAATTGTTACTTGTTACTGATAAAGTGAGTATCAGGGATTCCTTTCATTTAACCGGTCCTTTATAACAGATTGGGGGGGGGTGAGAGGTAGGTATACTCTTTGTCACCTTTCTTTTAACAGATTACAAAGCAAGGTGCTCCTTTCTGGGTGATTTGGTTTCAGTTATCAGAGGTATCAACCTCCACATTGTAATAACAGTGATAGTGGAACTCTCTTCACTCCACCTTACCCCAGCCCCAACCCCCCCCCCCCACACACACACACACACACACACACACACACACACACACACACACACACACACACACACACACACACACACACTATAGCGGTATCATATAGAAAATACGGAGCACGAAAGCATGGGAAGGGTTAAACATGAAGACCACTGGCGATCTGTTGCAAGGGGTCTGTGGAATGCTACACTAGTGAAAAGGTCAGTGTGATAGGATGGGACAAGGATAGTAGAATGCTCCTACAATTAGCAGATTGGGGCTGAAAGGATAAGATAACACAGTTAGTAAAGTCAGCCTCGCCTACTAAATATCATCATGGCAGGTTGGGACAGGTTGTGACAATAAATATTTGGGACATGACATTATATATGTAATTAATAGTAGAGTCAGCCTGCTCGAGACCCTTGACAGTAAAATATCTAAAAAAATATTAAGTAGGGTCTGGGATGAAAGACCATTGTTGCAGAGTTGACAATAAAATGTCTAATCGTGACATTAGAATAACATTAAGTAGAATGTAGGAAAAACTATAGTGGCAGAACTAGAGAGATAATGGGAATTAACATCGTTGGTTTATTGTATAGCTGGAGTGAGGTAATTCTGATTAACACAGTTGGACATGCTGATAAGCTAACAAAAACATGATAAAAAAAGATATAAGTACCACAGACCCATGATTTGGGGGCATTCAAGAATTTGCTTTCTGAGTGTCACTGTTTTTTGTTTGCAAATAAAGACCTACACCTTGAGGAACTCTCTGCGTCTCCTGGTGATTCTCTACATTTTCTCCATGACAATCACAGCCTTTAGTGATTGAATGATGGAGAATCCAAGTCCGAAAATTCACAAGCCTTTGTGTGACTTGACCGGGAACTGTGTAAGTCACACACAGTTACAAGGCTGGTGACTCTGATATAGGTCAACAAACATGGTTGAGAATGTGGTGCTGGAAAAGCACAGCTGGTCAGGCAGCATCCGAGGAGCAGGAGAATAAACGTTCCGAGCATAAGCTCTTCATCAGGAATGATGAAGGGCTTTTGCCTGAAACGTCGACTCTCCTACTCCTCGGATGCTGCCTGACCTGCTGTGCTTTTCCAGCACCGCACTCTCGACTCTGATCTCCAGCATCTACAGACCTCACGTTCTCCCAACAAGTATGGTCACCACACTATGGGAAAGACATGATTATACTGGGGAGGGCAGAGGAGATTCACCAGCTTGTTGCCTGGGACAGAGAGATTCAACAATGAAGAGACTGGATAAGCTCAGGTTGTTCTCTTTAGATTAGATTAGATTCCCGACAGTGCAGAAACAGGCCCTTTGGCCCAACCAGTCCACACCGACCCTCCGAAGAGGATCCCACCCAGACCCATTTCCCTCTGACTAATGCACCTAACACTATGGGCAATTTAGCATGCTCAATTCACCTGACCTGCATATCTTTGGACTGTGGGAGGAAACCGGAGGGAGAATGTGCAAACTCCACACAGACAGTCACCCGAGGCTGGAATCAAACCTGGGACCCTGGCGCTGTGAGGCAGCAGTGTTAACCACTGAGCCACTGTGCTGTCCATTAAAGAGAGGAGAAGGTAGAGGGGGCTCCTGATAGATGTATATAAGATTATGAGGGGCATGGACAGGGTGAATAGGGAAAAAAAATTCCCCTTAGTAGAGAGATCAATGAGTTTTAAGATAAGGAGTAGGAAAGATTTAGAGAGGATTTGAGATACCTGGAACTGACTTCCTGAAAGGGTGATGGAGCCAGGAACCATCAAGACTATTTAAGGGCTACTTGGATGAACACTTGAAATGGGTATCGGATAGGTATTGAAACTTGGGATTAGAATAGTTGGACATTTAATGGCCGGCACAGACAGAATGGGCTGAAGGGCCTCTCTGCCTATCTATAAAACCCCCAGTGACTTTCTAGGTGACTCTAATTGGGGCAAATCCAACTGAGTGAAGCCCCAAAGCGATCCTTTGCGCAGGGATCCAGACATGTCAGAAATGATAGACAGAAGTGGGTATTGCAGATGCTGGAGATTAGAGCAAGATTAGAGTGGTGCTGGAAAAGCACAGCAGGTCAGGCAGCATCCGAGGAGCAGGAAAATCGACGTTTCAGGCAAAAGTCCTTAATCAGAAATGGAGGCAGGGAGCCTCAGGGGGTGGAGAGATAAATGGGAAGGAGTAGGGCTGGGGGGAAGGTAGCTGAGAGTGCAATAGGTGGATGGAGGTGGGGGTGAAGATGATAGATTGGAGGGGAGGGTGGATCGGATAGGTGGGAAGGAAGATGCACAGGTCAGACAGGTCATGGGGACGGTGCTGAGCTGGAAGGTTGGAACTGGGGTACGGTGGGGGGAGGGGAAATGAGGAAACTGGTGACGTCCACATTGATGCCCTGGGGTTGGAGGGTCCAGAGGCGGAAGATGAGGCGTTCTTCCTCCAGGTGTCGGGTGATGAGGGAGCAGCGGTGGAGGAGGCCCAGGGCCTGCATGTCCTCAGCAGAATGGGAGGGGGAGTTGAAATGTTTGGTGCGGTGTCCCAAAGGTGTTCTTTGAAGAGCTCTGCAAGAAGGTGTCCAGTCTCCCCAATGTCGAGGAGACCGCATCAGGAGCAACGGATACAATAAATGACATTGGTGGATGTGCAGGTGAAACTTTGATGGATGTCGAAGGCTCCTTTGGGGCCTTGGATGAAGGTGAGGACGGAGGTGTGGGCGCAGGTTTCGTAATTCCTTCCAGGGGAAGGTGCCAGGAGGGGAGGGTGGGTTGTAGGGGAAATGGACCTGACCAGGTAGTCACAGAGGAAAGAGTCTTTGCAGAAAGCAGGTAGGGGTGGGGAGGGAAATATATCCTTGGTGATGATTAGATTAGATTACTTACAGTGTGGAAACAGGCCCTTTGGCCCAACAAGTCCACACCGACCCACCCAGACCCGTTCCCCTACACCTAACACTACGGGGCATGTGGGGGGCCAATCAAACAGGCTGCTTCATTCTGGATGGTGTCCAGCTTCTCATCCAGGCAAGTGGGCAGTAATCCCTCACTGTGTTGGGTTGTGCCTTGTAGATGGTGGACAGGCTTTGGGGAGACAACACAGCCCACCGCTAGCTTTCCCCCAAACTTCATTTAGACCTTGGATTCCAACTGGATTGTAAAACAGAGGTGGTGCCTACTCAGTAATATGGCTAGTTTGATCCATATGTAGATCACTCATAATTACAGCTGTAGTCTTATTGCATGCATCTCTAATCTCCTGTGTAATGCCTTCCCTTCCATCTCCACCACTGTTTCAGTGATGTATAGACAACATCCAACAATGTTTTCTGAACCCTGGTATTTCTTATATTCATCTGATAGATCCCACATCATGATTTTCCAAACCAATATCCTTCCTCACGATTGCAATGAATTACTCCTTTACTAACAACCCTACCTCACCCCCTTTCAATATCTGTCTGTCCTTCCCAAATATTGAATACTCTCTGGATGGTAATTCTCATCCTTGGTCACCCTGCAGTATGTTTCTGTAATCACAACTATTTGTGTCTATTTGCTAATTCACCCACTTTATTGTGAAATACACTGTGCCATTAAGACACAAAACCTTTAGGTTAATCTTTTTAACCTTGTTAGTCACCTTAGCTTTATTTTGCACTATGGCCCCATTTGTTTTTTTGCCCTTGTTTTTCTGCCTTTTACATTTTCTTCTTTCTTTTCTGTCTTCTGTCTTTGTCCTTGCTTTTCCCTCCTCTGTCTCCCTGCTCAAGTTCCCATCCTCTGTCAAAGAGTCATACAGCACAGAAACATACCCTTCAGTCCAACAGTCCATGCCGAACCAAATCCCAAACTAAACTAGCACCACTTGCCTGTTCCTGGCCCATATCGCTCCAAACCTTTCCTATTCATGGATCTATCCAAATGTATTTTAATCATTGTAATTGTACCTGTATCTACCACTTCCTCAGGAAGTTCATTCCACAACTTCCTTCCTTCTGTGTAAAAAAACATTGCTTCTCAAGTCTTTTTTAAATCTCTCTTCTCTCACCTTAAAAATATGCACCCTTAAAGTCCTCCATCCAAGGGAAAAGACAACTTGCCATTCTAATAAACTTTTGTAAACCCTCCCCCAGTAGGGTCACCAAGTCTCCTTGCAAACGATGTTTAGCCTGTTCAGGTTTGGAACATTTCTCGAGGGATCCCACCTTCTCCAGAACTGGTTCAGCCATCTTTCCTGTTTAATTTTTGCTCCAGTTAAGAACTAAGAACTCCAGCTGTACTTCATCCAGTTCGTCCTTAAATCTTCACCAAAGCTTCTCTATTGCCATCACATTGAACTGGCTGAATGCGCAGAAATCTGATGCCTTCCCTCCAACATCAGTTTTCCACTCGTGTTCAATCACTCAGTTAGAGTCATAGAGATGTACAGCATGGAAACAGACCCTTCAGTCCAACTCATTCATGCCGACCAGATATTCCAACCCAATCTAGACCCATTTGCCAGTATCTGGCCCATAAACACTTCCTACTCACTTCCTAAACACTTCCTAAACACTTCCTACTCACATACCCATCCAGGTGACTTTTAAATGTTGTAATTGTACCAGCCTCCACCACTTCCTCTGGAAGCTCATTCCATACACGTACCACCCTCTGTATGAAAAAGTTGCCTCTTAGCTCCCTTTTAAATTTTTCCCCTCTCACCTTAAACCTATGCCCTCTAGTTCTGGACTTGCCCCACCCCAGGGAAAAGACATAGAACATAGAACATAGAACTTTACAGCACAGTACAAGCCCTTCGGCCCTTGATGTTGCGCGACCTGTGAAAATAACCTGATGCCCATCTAACCTACACCGTTCCATTATTATTCATATGTATGGTCAATGCCCATTTAAATGCCCTTAGCATTGGCAAGTCTACTACTGTTGTAGGCAGGCCTTTCCACGCCCCTACTACTCTGAGTAAAGAAACTACCCTAATATCTGTCCTAAATCTATCACCCCTCAATTTAAAGCTATGTCCCCTCGTGTTAGCCTTCACCATCCGAGGAAGAAGACTCTCCCTGTCCACCCTATCTAACCCTCTGATTATCTTATATGTCTCGATTAAGTCACCTCTCAACCTTCTTCTCTCCAACGAAAACAGCCTCAGTTCCCTCAGCCTTTCCTCGTAAGACCTTCCCTCCATACCAGACAACATCCTAGTAAATCTCCTCTGAACCCTTCCCAAACCTTCCACATCCTTCCTATAATGCAGTGACCATAGCTGTACTCAATACTCCTGGTGAAGCCTTACCAGTGTTGAAAACATCTGCAGCATGACATCATGGCTCCAAAACTCAATCCCACCACCAATAAACGCCAACACACCATATACCTTCTTAACAACCCTACCAACCTGGGTGGCATCTTTCAGGGATTTATGCACCTGGACACAGTTCTCTGTTCATCTACACTGCCATTAGCCAAGTACTCTGCGATCCTCTTATTTCTTCTGAAGTGAACTACCTCACACTTTTCCGCATTAAACTCCATTTGCCACTTCTCAGCCCAGCTCTGCATCATATCTATGTCCCTCTGTAACCCACAACATCCTTTGGAACTATCCACAACTCTGCCTACCTTAGTGTCATCCACAAATTTACTAACCTATCCTTCTACGCCCACATCCAGATTATTTATAAAAATGACAAACAGCAGTGGCCCCAAAACAGATCCTTGTGGCACACCACAGGTCACTGAGCTCCAGGATGAACATTTCCCATCAACCACCACCCTCTGTCTTCTTTCAGCTAACTAATTTCTGACCCAAACCGCTAAATCACCTTCAATCCCGAAACTCCGTATTTTGTGCAATAGCCTACCATGTGGAACCTTATCAAACGCCTTATTGAAGGCCATATACATCAAATCAACCACTTTCCCCTCATCCACCTGTTTTGTCACCTTCTCGAAGAACTCAATAAGATTAGTGAGGCACGACCTACCCTTCACAAAACCGTGTTGACTATCCCTAATCAAATTATTCATTTCCAGATGATTATAAATCCTACCTCTTATAACCTTTTCCAACACCTTACCCACAACCAAAATAAGGCTCACTGGCCGATAATTAGCAGGGTTGTCCCAACTTCTCTTCTTAAACATTTGCTAGCCTCCAGCCTTCTGGCACTACTCCTATCGACAATGATGACGTAAAGATCAAAGTCAAAGCCTCTGTAGTCTCCTCCCTGGCTTCCCAGAGAATCCGAGGATAAATCCCATCCGGTTCCAGCATCCTATCTATTTTCAGATCCTCCAAAATTGCTAAAATCTCCTCTTTGTCAGTCACAATCCCATCTAATCTAGTAGCCTATATCTCTATATCCTCACTAACATTGTCCTTTTTCCAATGTGAATACTGACGAAAAGTATTCATTAAGCACTTTCCCTAAGTCCTCAGATTCCACACACAACTTTCCAATACTATCTTTGATTGGCCCTAATCTTACTCTAGGCAAAAGTGAGGACTGCAGATGATGGAAACCAGTGTTTAGATTAGAGTGGTGCTGGAAAAGCACAGCAGGTCTTTTGCCTGAAACGTCAATTTTCCTGCTCCTCGGATGCTGCCTGACCTGCTGTGCTTTTCCAGCACCGCTCTAATCTAAACCCTAATCTTACTCTAGTCATTCTCTTATTCCTGATATACCTATAGAAGGTCTTAGGATTTTCCTTGATCCTATCCACCAACAACTTCTCATGTCCTCTCCTGGCTTTCTTAGCCCTCTCTTTAGATCTTTTCTGGCTAACTTATAACTCGTAAGCCCCCCTAACTGAGCCTCATGCCTCATCCTCACATAAGCCTTCTTCCTCTTGACAAGAGATTCAACTTCTTTAGTAAATCATGGCTCCCTCTCTCGACAGCTACCTGACAGGTACATACTTACCAAGGACCCGCAGTAGCTGTTCCTCGAATAAGCTCCACATTTCAAGAGTGTCCATTCCCTGCAGTTTCCTTCCCCATCCTATGCATCCTAAATCTTGCCTAATTGCATCATAATTGCCTTTCCCCCAGTTATACCTCTTTCCCTGCGGTATATACCTATCCCTGCCTATTACTATTGCAAACATAACTGAATTATGGTCACTATCACCTACCTCCAAATCAAACACCTGGCCTGGTTCATTCCCCAGCACCAAAGCCGATATGGTATCACCCCTTGTTGGCCTGTCTACATACAAGATGCCCTCCAACACATCTCGTCCACATCCCGCACCTCCGCCCTCAGACCCAACCCCTCCAACCGCAACAAGGACAGAACGCCCCTGGTGCTCACCTTCCACCCTACCAACCTTCGCATAAACCAAATCATCCGCCGACATTTCCACCACCTCCAAACAGACCCCACCACCAGGGATATATTTCCCTCCCCACCCCTTTCCGCCTTCCGCAAAGACCGTTCCCTCCGTGACTACCTGGTCAGGTCCACGCCCCCCTACGACCCAGCCTCCCATCCTGGCACTTTCCCCTGCCACCGCAGGAACTGTAAAACCTGTGCCCACACCTCCTCCCTCACCTCCATCCAAGGCCCTAAAGGAGCCTTCCACATCCATCAAAGTTTTACCTGCACATCCACTCATATCATTTATTGTATCCGTTGCTCCCGATGCGGTCTCCTCTACATTGGGGAGACTGGGCGCCTCCTAGCAGAGCGCTTTAGGGAACATCTGCGAGACACCCGTACCAATCAACCAAACCGCCCTGTGGCTCAACATTTCAACTCCCCCTCCCACTCTGCCGAGGACATGTAAGTCCTGGGCCTCCTTCACCGCCGCTCCCTCACCACCAGACGCCTGGAGAAAGAACTCCTCATCTTCCGCCTCGGAACACTTCAACCCCAGGGCATCAATGTGGATTTCAACAGCTTCCTCATTTCCCCTTCCCGCACCTCATCCTAGTTTCTAACCTCCAGCAACACGATCCCCTTGACTTGTCCGGACTTGTCCGACCTGCCCAGCTCCTTTTCCACCTATCCACTCCACCCTCTTCTCCCTGACCTATCACCTTCATCCCCTCCCCTACTCACCCATTGTACTCTATGCTACTTTCTCCCCACCCCCACCCCCACCCTCCTCTAGCTTATCTCTCCATGCTTCAGGCTCTCTGCCTTTATTCCTGATGAAGGGCTTTTGCCCGAAACGTCGATTTTACTGCTCCTCGGATGCTGCCTGAACTGCTGTGCTCTTCCAGCACCACTGATCCAGAATCTGGTTTCCAGCATCTGCAGTCATTGTTTTTACCTACATACTGTGTCAGAAAACCCTCCTGCACACATTGAACAAAAACTGATCCATCCAAACTACTTGAACTATAGTATTCACAGTCAATAGCACTGCTGCCTCACAGCGTCAGAGACCCGGGTTCAATTCCCGCCTCAGGCGACTGACTGTGTGGAGTTTGCACGTTCTCCCCGTGTCTGCGTGGGTTTCCTCCGGGTGCTCCGGTTTCCTCCCACCGTCCAAAATTGTGCAGTTTAAGTGAATTGGCCATGCTAAATTGCTAGTAGTGTTAGGTGAAGAGGTAAATGTGGGGGAATGGGTCTGGGTGGGTTGCTCTTCGGAGGGTCAGTGTGGACTTGTTGGGCCGAAGGGCCTGTTTCCACACTGTAAGTAATCTAATCTAATCAAAAAAAAATTTGAGAAGTTAAAGTCCCCCATAACAACTCCCCTGTTACTCCACTCCTATCGAGAATCATCTTTGCTATCCTTTCCACTACATCCCTGGAACAATCCGGAGGTCTATAGCAAACTCCCAATGGGGTGACCTCTCCTTTCCTGTTTCTAACCTCAGCCCAAACTACCTCAGTGAATGAGTCCTCAAACGTTATCTCAGCTGCTGTAATACTACCTTTGATTAACAATGCCACACCCCCGCCTCTTTTACCATCGTCTCTGTTCTTGCTGGAATATCTAAATCCTGGAATCTGCAACAACCATTCCTGTCGCTCCTCTACCCGTGTCTCTGAAATGGCTTAAAAATGTGTTGCTGGAAACTTATTCAGGAAACTTATGCCCGAAACATCGATGTTCCTTTGATGCTGCCTGACCTGCTGCACTTTTCCAGCAACACATTTTTAAGCTCTGATCTCCAGCATCTGCAATCCTCATTTTCTCCTCTCTGAAATGGCCATAACATTGAAATCCCAGGTACCAACCCATGCTGCAAGTTCACCCATTTTATTCCAGATGCTCCTGGCATTGAAGTACACACACTTCAAACCAACATCCTGATTGCCGGTGCCCTCTCACGACCTTGTAAACCTACCCCTGACCTCACTACCCTCAACCTCCTGTACATTGGAACTACAATTCGGGTTCCCATTCCCTTGCTGCATTAGTTTAACCCCCCCTCCCCCGAAGGGCATTAGCAAATCACCCCCCTCCCCCCACCCCCCAGGATATTGGTACCCCTCTGGTTCAGATGAAGACCATCCTGCTTGTAGAGGTCCCACCTTCCCCAGAAAAAGCTCCAATTAACCAAGAATCCAAAACCCTCCCTCCTGCAGCATCCCTGCAGCCACGTGTTTAGCCCTTCTCTCTCCCTATTCCTCGCTTCACTCGCATGTGGGATGGGCAACAAACCAGAGATAACAACTCTTCTTGTTCTAGCTGTAAGCTTCCACCCCAGCTCCCTGAATTTCTGCCTTAGATCCCCATCTATCTTCCTACCTATGCCGGTGGTGTCTATGTGGACCACGACTTGCGGCTGGTCCCCCTGCCCCTCAAGGATCCCGGAAACACGATCAGAGACATCACAAACCCTGGCACCTGCGAGGCAACAAACCAATTGGGAGTTTCTCTCGTGCCCACAAAACCTCCTATCTGCCCGCCTAACTATGGAGTCTCCAATGACTAAAGCTCTGCTCCTCATCCCTCTTCCCCTCTGAGTACCAGGGACAGAGTCTGCGCCAGAGACCTGTGCCCCATTGCTTACCCCCGGTAAATCGTACCCCCTCCAACAGTATCCAAAACGGTATACTTGTTGTTGTGGGGAACCACCTCAGGAGATTCCTGGACTACCTGCCGGTTCCCTTTCCTAACCCTGATGGTAATCCATCTACCTTCTTCCTGTGGCTGTGGAGTAACTATCTCCCCGTAACTCCTCTCAATAACCCCCTCCACCTCCTGAATGATCCGAAGTTCATCCAGCTCCAGCTCCAGTTCCCTAACACAGTTCTTGAGGAGCTGGAGTTGGGTGCACTTCCCACAAATGAAGTCAGCAGGGACATTAGAGGTGACCCTTACCTCCCACACACGGCAGGAGGAACATTCAACTGCCCTAACCTCCATTCCCACTGTTCTAAATTCCTAACTAGACCGCTGAAAAAAATGAAACTCGAAAGAAAACACTTACCACCTTACCAACCGACACACAGAACATTTTTTGGTTTGAGGAGGAGGATGGGTAGGAGGCACTACCGAGTAGTGTTTCAGGTAAAGCAACCGCCCAGATATTTAACCTCGTGACCTCTCCAACAGCCTCCTGCTCGACGTTCCGCACTTCCTGCTGCTGGAACAGCAGACTTTATCTAGTTACCCTATCCATGTCCCTCATGAAAAGGGTTCAGAAAAGATTTACAAGGATGTTGCCAGGGTTGGAGGATTTGAGCTATAGGGAGAGGCTGAACAGGCTGGGGCTGTTTTCCCTGGAGCACCAGAGGCTGAGGGGTGACCTTATAGAGGTTTACAAAATTATGAGGGGCATGGATAGGGTAAATAGACAAAGTCTTTTCCCTGGGGTGGGGGAGTCCAGAACTAGAGGGCATAGAACATTGAACATAGAACAGTACAGCACAGAACAGGCCCTTCAGCCCACAATGTTATGCCGACCATTGATCCTCATGTAAGGTAAACCTAATGCACGAACCCTCAAATTTCTGTGACCATATGCATGTCCAGCAGTCTCTTAAATGTCCCCAATGACCTTGCTTCCACAACTGCTGCTGGCAACGCATTCCATGCTCTCTCAACTCTCTGCGTAAAGAACCTGCCTCTGACATCCCCTCTATACTTTCCACCAAACAGCTTAAAGCTATGACCCCTCGTGTTAGCCATTTCTGCCCTGGGAAACAGTCTCTGGCTATCGACTCTATCTATGCCTCTCATTATCTTGTACATCTCAATTAGGTCCACTCTCTTCCTTCTTTTTTCCAATGAAAAAAGTCCGAGCTCAGTCAACCTCTCTTCATAAGATAAGCCCTCCATTCCAGGCAGCATCCTGGTAAACCTCCTCTGAACCCTCTACAAAGCATCCACGTCTTTCCTATAATAGGGCGACCAGAACTGGACGCAGTATTCCAAGTGCGGTCTACCCAAAGTTTTATAGAGCTGCAACAAGATCTCACGACTCTTAAACTCAATCCCCCTGTTAATGAAAGCCAAAACACCATATGCTTTCTTAACAATCCTGTCCACTTGGGTGGCCATTTTAAGGGATCTATGTACCTGCACACCAAGATCCCTCTGTTCCTCCACACCTGCCAAGAATCCTGTCCTTAATCCTGTATTCAACTTTCAAGTTCGACCTTCCAAAATGCATCGCCTCACATTTATCCAGGTTGAATTCCATCTGCCACCTCTCAGCCCATCTCTGCATCCTGTCAATGTCATGCTGCAGCCTACAACAGCCCTCTATACTGTCAACGACACCTCCAACCTTGCTGACCCATCCTTCAATCTCCTTATCCAAGTCATCAATAAAAATTACAAAGAGTAGAGGCCCAAGAACAGCCCTGTGGAACACCACTCACCACTGACTTCCAGGCAGAATACTTTCCTTCCACTACCACTCGCTGTCTTCTGTCGACCAGCCAAGTCTGTATCCAGACAGCTAAATTTCCCTGTATCCCATTCCTCCTGACCTCCTGAACGAGCCTACCATGGGGAACCTTATCAAATGCCTTGCTGGTTTAGGGTGAGAGGAAAAGTTATAAAAGAGACCTAAGGGGCAACTTTTTCACGCAGAGGGTGGAATAAGCTGCCAGAGAAAGTGGTGAAGGCTGGTACAATTGCAACATTTAAGAGGCATTTGGATGGGTATATGAATAGGAAGGGTTCGGAGGGATATGGACCGGGTGCTGGCAGGTGGGACTAGATTGGGTTGGGATACCTGGTCGGCATGGATGGGTTGGACCGAAGGGTCTGTTTCCATGCTATACATCTCTATGATTCTATGACTCCAACGCTCCAGGGAAAACAGCCCCAGCCTATTCAACCTCTCCCTGTAACTCAAGCCTTCCAACCCTGGCAACATTCTTGAAAATCTTTTCTGAACCCTTTCAAGTTTCACAACATCTTTCCGATAGGAAGGAGACCAGAATTGCACACAATATTCCAACAGTGGCCTAACCAATGCCCTGTGCAGCCGCAGCATGACCTCCCAATTCCTGTATTCAATACTCTGACCAATAAAGGAAAGCATACCAAACGCCTTCTTCACTATCCTATCTACCTGCAACTCCACTTTCAAGGAGCTATGAACCTGCACTCCAAGGTCTCTTTGTTCAGCAACGTGCCCTAGGACCTTACCATTAAGTGTGTAAGTCCTGCTAAGATTTGCCTTTCCAAAATGCAGTACCTCATATTGATCTAATTTAAACTCCGTCTGCCACTCCTCAGCCCATTGGCCCATCTGATCAAGATCTCATTGTAACCCTCTTCGCTGTCCACTACACCTCCAATTTTGGTGTCATCTTCAAACTTACTAACTATTGCTCCCACAGTTCTCCCATTTCCACACTTGCTAGTACGTGTGTTTGGAAGTCAGAGACTACTCTTTTGAGATCCTGTTTCACTTTCCTACCTAAGTCTCTGAAATCTACTTCCAGGACCTCATTCCCACTCCTCGCTGTGACATCAGTACCAACGTGGACCATGACCTCTGGACAATCTCTTCATGGTGGAAGACGTGAGTAATATCCAAAGCTTCAAGAGAGTCAGGGATCAGAGCTGAATATGGTGGCCATCCCCAAGGAGAAGGTGCTAGAAAATCTAAATTACCCGAAGGTGGATAAATCACCTGGACCAGATGCACTCCACCCCAGAGTTCTAAGGGAGAAAGCTGAAGAGATAGTGGAATTGTTTATGGTGATTTTTCAGGAATCGCTAGAGTCAGGGAGGGTCCCAAAGGGCGTAACACCCCTGTTTAAAAAGGGCGTAAGGCAAAAGATGGAAAATTACAGACCAATTTACCTTGCTTCAGTCGTGGGAAAGATCGTGGAATCCATTGTGAAGGATGAGATTTCTGAATACTTGGAAGTGCATGGTAAAATAGGGAAAAGTCAGCATGGTTTCATCAAGGGGAGGTCATGCCTGACAAATCTGTTAGAATTCTTTGAGTAGATAACAAGCAGGTTAGACCAAGGAGAGCCAATGGGTGTTATCTACCTGGACTTCAAGAAGGCCTTTGACAAGGTGCCACACTGGAGGTTACTGAGTAAGATAAGGGCCCATGGTGTTCGAGGCAAGGTCCTCGCATGGATAGAAACTTGGCTGTCTGGCAGGAAGCAGAGAGTGGGGATAAAAGGGCCCTTCTCAGGATGGCAGCTGGTGACAAGTGGTGTTCCACAAGGGTCAGTGTTGGGACCACATCATTTCACTTTATACATTAATGATCCGGGTGAAGGAACTGACAGCGTTCTGGCTAAGTTTGCAGATGATACAAAGACAGGTGGAGGGGCAGGTAATATTGAGGAGACGGGGAGGTACAGGATTTAGACAGGTTAGGAGAGTGGGCAAAGAATTGGCAGATGGAATGCAACATGGGAAAATGTGAGGGAATGCAGTTTGGTTGGAAGAATAGAGGCATGGACTATTTTCTAAAATGGGGTGAAAATTCATAAGTCTGAAGTGCAAAGAGACTTGGGAGTTCTATTCCAGGATTCTCTCAAGGTAAACTTGCAGGTTGAGTCAGTATTAGGAAGGCAAATGCAATATTAGAATTTATTTTGAGAGGACTTAAATATAAAAGCAGGGATGTATTTCTGAGACTGTATAAGACTCTGGTCAGACTGCATTAGGAGTATTGTGAGCAGGAAGGATGTACCGGCCCTGGAGCGTGTTCAAGGGAGGTTCACAAGAAATGTCCCAGGAATGAAAAGCTTAACATACGAGGAATGTTTGAGGACCCTGGGTCTATACTTGAAGGAGTTTAGAAGGATGAGGGGGGATCTAATTGAAACATACAGAATACTGAATGGCCTGGACAGAGTGGATGTTGGGAAAATGTTTTCATTGGCAGGAGAGACTAGGACCCCAGGGCACAGCCCTAGAGTAAAGGGCAAACCTTTTAGAACGGAGATAAGGAGAAACTTCTTCAGCCAGAGAGTGGGGAATCTATGGAATTCACTGCCACAGAAGGCTGTGGAGGCCAGCTCATTGAGGATATTTAAGACAGAGATAGATAGGTTCTTGAGTAACAAGAGGATCAAAAGTTATGGGAAAGCGGGAGAACAGGGATTAGAAACTTCTAAGAAATGATTGAATGGCAGATCAGACCTGATGGGCTGAATAGACTAACTTCTGCTCCTATGTCTTACGAATAATCCTCCCCAGTCCCCCTTCCCCCAAATCAATGTCCTGTAGCCATCTCTACAATGGTGCCATGGAGCTGTATACTGCTCTGGAATCACATTGATCGTGTCAGAAATGCCTGGCTGATCTCCTGACTGTGGAATCAACTATCACTATCGGACTCCTTTTCTCCTTCAGTTTCCCACGTACAGCTGACCCACTTGTGTGACCACACACCCCTGAGGAGCCATTGCCCTCCCCCATGTTGGAAATGGAAGTGATTAGCAAACACGGTAAGCTCAGAGGATTGGTGCACCAGCTGCCCGGTATTCTGGGGCAGCTAGAGGTCTCTTCTGACCTTTCTTGCTTCATCTCACTCTGCAAGCATACCCTTTCATTGAATAGAATACCTACTGTGTGGAAGCAGACCATTCGGCCCATCGAGGCCACATCAACCCTCTGAAGAGCATCCTACTCAGACCCACCCTATCCCTGGGACCCCGCGTTCCCCATGGCTAACCCATCTAGCCTTTACATCCCTGAACATGATGGGCAAATTAGCATGGCCAATTCCCCCTAATCTGCACGTCTTTGGACTGTGTGAGGAAACCACACAGACACAGGGAGAATGCACAAAGCCCACACAGATAGTTGCCCGAGGCTGGAATCGAAGTGGGTCCCTTGCACTGGGGAGGCAGTAGTGCTAACCATTGAGCCACTGTGCTGCCTTTTCCTCCTTCTCCCTCACCTGAACTGGGAGGAATTGAAAGTAGCTGTCAATCTACGAGGTGGTCATCCTAAAAACAACACAGACCATTTATTTCCAAGGTAGCTTATCGACTATCTTTCTTCCCAATCTTTCAATCTAGCGACTGAACAAGCTGCCAGAGAGAATAATCCCAGTCCTAACACTGGAAACCTTCAAGATCTAGCTGCAATTTATTTCCATTTGGACATTGTCATGACCAAGACTAGCACTTTGTGTCACATCTGGTGTAGCAGAGTGCTACCCCACCCATACAGATATTAGTCTCCAATCCAAATACAACAACAGCATGGCAGGATGTAACATAGAAGGTAGCAGCAGGAGCAGGCCATTCAGCCCCTTGAGCCTGTTCCACCATTCAACACAATCATAGCTGATCATCCAACTCATTCATGTATTTATCCAGCTTTCTCTTATGTATCTCCATGCAATTCAGTTCAACCGTTCCCTGTGGCTCCACACTTACTCTTTGTAAAGAACTTGCTCTGGTGTTCCCTGTCACTGGAACATTGTTAGTCTCTGGGAGTAAAGTACAACGGAAAAAAAAAATCCACCATTTTATTACCAAAGGAAGTAATGCAGACATTACCCCAGTGTTAACCCACTATAGTTTGTTCAATGGGAACGCCTTTCAGGTACATGTTACCACACCTTTGAGTTAGGGGCAGCTAACCATTTCATTGGTTGAAACGTTTAACCTTCGGGATGATGATGTGATGGAGTTAGACTCTCCATGTGGCCTTGCCTTGGCGTTACACTTTGGCAGACCTCCTGGATCAGATTCCATGGAATTCGACACTGTAGACCCTGGAGATTGGAAATAAAAGCCGGACTCAAAGCAACAACTCTTCAAAGATCTCCACAGATGCTGCCAGTCACTGCTGACTTTCTCCAGGGCTGCCTTTTTTAAATTGATGTAGGAGTCAGCAATCTTGATGTGCTATCACCCAGTTCTCCTGAAACCTCTCCCACACCATTCAGTCTTCTGTAGACCCTCGGTTCCTCAGGCTATCACTGTGTCATTAACAATATCAAAGCAGTTGGTTCCTCAAGTCTCTGTTGAGAAACACAAATTCATCCTGTTCCCCAACCCGCTGGAAGCACATTGGTTGGAAATACCCATCTGATTTTCTTTTGAGATTTTCCTCACATCCAGTCTCTTTGTAGGAAGTGGGTTCCAGATCACGTTTACTTACTGTATGGAAAAAACGATTCCTCCATTTACCCTTTACCCAAAACCACAAATCTGTGTACTCCCTAGTCCTGGTCTAATCAGCTATACCTCTCTTCCACAGATGGACATGGACGCTGGATCACTTGTTAAGACTTTTAATGAGATAGATAAACCATTTGTTAAACAAAGGTATGATGGGATATGGGTTTAGATCAGACTGGTGCTGGAAAAGCACAGCAGGTCAGGCAGCACCTGAGGAGCAGGAAAATCGATGTTTCGGGCAAAAGTCCTTCCTCAGGAATGAAGGCAGGAAGCCGCCAGGGTGGAAAGATAAATGGGGAGAGTGGGGCTGGGGAGGAGGTAGCAAAGAGTACAATAGGTGAATGGAGATGGGGATGGAGGTGATAGGTCAGAGGGGAGGGTGGGGGAAGGTAGCAAAGAGTACAATGGGTGAATGGGGGTGGGGATGGAGGTGATAGGTCAGAGAGGAGGGTGAGGGAAGGTAGCAAAGAGTACAATGGGTGAATGGGGGTGGGGATGGAGGTGATAGGTCAGAGGGGAGGGTGGAGTGGATAGGTGGGAAGGGAGATTGGCAGGTAGGACAGGTCATGAGGACACTGCTGAGCTGGAAGGTTGGAACTGGGGTGAGGTGGGGGGATGGGAATTGAGGAAAATGTTGAAGTCCACATTGATGCCCTGGGGTGGAAGTGTTCCGAGGCAGACGATGAGGCGTTCTTCCTCCAGGCGTCTGGTGGTGAGGGAGCGGCGGTGGAGGAGGCCCAGGACCTGCATGTCCTCCGCAGAGTGGGAGGGGGAGTTAAAATGTTGGGCCACGGTGCAGTGGGGTTGATTGGTGCGGGTGTCCCAGAGATGCTCCCTGAAGCGCTCTGCGAGGACGCGTCCAGTCTCCAAATGTAGAGGAGACCGCATCGGGAGCAACAGATACAATAAATGATATTGGTGGATGTGCAGGTGAATGATGGGATATGGGCCAGGTAAATGTAGTTAGGCCATGATCCCAATCAATGGTGGAACAAGCTTGAGGGGCTGAATGGCCTACTCCTATGTTCCAATAATGGTAAAAACAATGACTGCACATGTTGGAAACCAGATTCTGGATTAGTGGTGCTGGAAGAGCACAGCAGTTCAGGCAGCATCCGAGGAGCAGTAAAATCGACGTTTCGGGCAAAAGCCCTTCATCAGGAATTCAGCAGAATGCCTGAAGGGTGGAGAGATAAATGAGAGGAGGGTGGGGGTGGGGAGAAAGTAGCATAGAGTACAATAGGTGAGTGAGGGAGGGGATGAAGGTGATAGGTCGGGGAGGAGGGTGGAGTGGATAGGTGGAAAAGAAGACATGGTTGAAGAGCTTCAGGGCAGAGGAAATTAGATTAGATTAGATTTTAGATTAGATTAGATTACATTACAGTGTAGAAACAGGCCCTTCGGCCCAACAAGTCCACACCGACCCGCCAAAGCGAAATCCACCCATACCCCTACATTTACCCCTTACCTAACACTACGGGCAATTTAGCATGGCCAATTCACCTGACCCTGCACATCTTTTGGACTGTGGGAGGAAACCGGACCACCCGGAGGAAACCCACGCAGACACGGGGAGAACGTGCAAACTCCACACAGTCAGTCGCCTGAGGTGGGAATTGAACCCGGGTCTCAGGCGCTGTGAGGCAGCAGTGCTAACCACTGTGCCACCGTGCCGCCCACCAAATGGGACCTGGGAGTTGCAGTGGGAGAGGGACTCCCTGAGATTCTTGCAGAGAGAGGAGGAAAACTTCTTCAAGACAGGCATCCTTGCAAGAGGATTCGCAGTTGGGTTAAAATCTCAGGGAGTCCCTCTCCCACTGCAACTCCCAGGTCATTTCCTCTGCCCTGAAGCTCTTCAACCATGTCTTCTTTTCCACCTATCCACTCCACCCTCCTCCCCGACCTATCACCTTCATCCCCTCCCTCACTCGCCTATTGTACTCTATGCTACTTTCTCCCCACCCCCACCCTCCTCTCATTTATCTCTCCACCCTTCAGGCACTCTGCCTGAATTCCTGATGAAGGGCTTTTGCCCGAAACGTCGATTTTACTGCTCCTCGGATGCTGCCTGAACTGCTGTTCCTACAATGGGAAACGTGTTTCTTTATCCACAGGTTGTACACCTCTATCAAATCTCCCCTTGGTCTCTACCCAGGTGGAGAATAACCCTCAGTTTCTCCAGCTAGATCTCGTAACTAAAACCCCCTGTGGGATTGCAATCCCATCCAACTGAGCTTTACAGAATACTATGTGAACATAAAAGCCCCTGGGTGGTAAATAAAAACAGCCCTGGACCTGAAACAGAGACAGGTTCCATGGTAAAGGGTTAATCCCAATGAGTCCAACATTGTACTGGAACCGATACTGAAAACAGTGCCATGGGAGACCTGCTGTCATGAAACCCAAGAAAGGAATTAATTGTTCTCACTGAACTGACCAGACAATGTGATGGAGGCTGGTACAATTACAGCATTTAAAATGTATCTGGATGGGTATATGAACAGGAAGGGCTTGGAGGGATATGGGCCAAGTGCTGGCTATTGGGACTAGATTAATTTAGGATATCTGGTCAGCATGGACGAGTTGGACCGAAGGGTCTGTTTCCATTCTGTACATCTCTGTGATTCTATGATTATGACTCCTGTCCAGAAAGGAGGGAGCTTTAACCTACATCTGAGCTTGCCCAACTTGGTGAAATTCTTCATTTCCAGGGGGGAAATAACATCAGCACTGAGTGTGTCTGTCTGGAACAGTGCAAATAACAGACTAAAAGGAGTACAAGGCTATGAAACATTGACTCTTCATAAGGATGGTCTCAAGGTAATGTGTGATGCTTCAATGAGGACCATTATAAAAGGGACAGAGTCGAAGGGTTTATCACCGCAGTCAAATGGGGTGGGGGCCAGGTCAGGAACGGTCAACTTGGCAGTCACCTGATTTCTCCAGCTTCCTCATTTCCCCTCCCCCCACCTTGTATCAGTCCCAACCCTCGGACTCAGCATCGCCTTCTTGATCTGCAATCTTCTTCCTGACCTCTCCGCCCCCACCCCCTGTCCGGCCTATCACCCTCACCTTAACCTCCTTCCACCTATCGCATTCCCAACGTCCCTCCCCCAAGTCCCTCCTCCCTACCTTTTATCTTAGCCTGCTTGGCACACCTTCCTCATTCCTGAAGAAGGGCTTATGCCCGAAACGTCGATTCTCCTGCTCCTTGGATGCTGCCTGACCTGCTGCGCTTTTCCAGCAACACATTTTTCAACTTGGCAGTCACACCAACACTTCTCACAGGAATGACACCCACCTGAGGGGTACTGGGGCTGAGAGTGCAAATGAGTTTAACAACTAACTCCCAGGAACTCGGCTCTGAGTTGTGTAAGACGTGGTGAAAAAATGTAGAGTTTTGTCTGTGGTTATTTTTTATTTACTCCTGGAATGTGAGCATCGCTGGCTGGGCCCAGCATTTATTGCTCGTCCCTAGTTACCCCCTTGAAAAGGTGGGGGTGAGCTGCCTTCTTGAACCGCTGCTGTCCACCTGCTGTGGGTTGACCACAATGCCCCTAGGGGGGGACTTCCAGCATTTTGACCCAGCGACATGTATTTCCAAGTCAAGATGGTGGTGTTTCCGCGTACATGCTGCCCATGTCGTTCCAGATGGAAGTGGTTGTGAATTTGGAAGGTGCTGTCTAAGGATCTTTGGTGAATTTCTGCAGTGTATGTTGTAGATAGTACACGCTGCTGTTACTGAGCATCGGTAGTGAAGGGAGTGGATGTTTATGGATGTATCGCCAATCAAGTGAGCTGCTTTGTCCTGGATGGTGTCAAGCTTCTTGAGTGTTGTTGGAGCTGAACCCATCCAGGCAAGGGGGGAGTATTCCATCACACTTGTGCCTTGCAGATGATGGACAGGCTTTGGGGAGTCAGGAGGGGAGTTATTCGTTGCAGTATTCCCAACCTCTGATCTGCTCTTGTAGTCACTGTGTTTATGTGGTGAGTTAAGTTTCTGGTCAATGGTAACCCCAAGGATGTTGATAGTGGGGGATCTAAAGATGGTAACAGTATTGAATGTCAAGGGTCTATGGTTGGATGGTCTCTTTTTGAGGAATGTCACTGCCTGGCATTCCTGTGGTGCCAATGTTAGTTGCCACTTGACAGCCCAAGCCTGGAGGTTATCTAGGCCTTGTTGCATTTGAACAGGGCACCTTGATACCACACTTGGTTAAATGCAGCCTCGATGTCAAGAGCTCTCACTCTCACCTCACCCCTGGAAGTCAGTCAGCTCTTTTGTCCATGTTTGTACCAAGGCTGTAATGAGGTCAGGAGCTGAGTGGCCCTGGCAGAACCCAACTTGGGCGTGACTGAACAGGTCATTGCTGAGCAAGTGCTGCTTGATAGCACTGTTGATGGACACCTTCCATCACTTTACTGATGACTGAGAGTAGACTGATGGGGTGATAATTGTCTGGGTTGGATTTGTCCTGCTTTTTACGTACAGGACATACCCGACCAACTTTCCACATTGGCGAGTAGATGCCAGCGTTGTAACTGAAAAAGTTTGGCTCGGGGAGCGGTACGTTCTGGAGCACAAGTCTTCAGTACTATTGCCGGAATGTTTTCAGGGCCCAAAGCCTTTGCAGTATCCAGTGTCTCCAACCATTCCTTGATATCACGTGGGGTGAATGGAATTGGCTGAAGATTGGGATCTGGGACCACCTGTAGGAGGCCGAGATGGATCACCCACTCAGCACGTCTGGCTGAAGCTTTCACTCTGATGTGCTGGGCTCTTCCATCGTTGATGCTGGGAAAAAACAAAAAGTGCTGGAGATCACAGCTGGCTAGGCAGCATCCATGGAGACAGAGCAAGCAAACGTTTCAAGTCTAGATGACTCTTCATCATGGACGCTGCCTGATCTGCAGTGATTTCCAGCATTATTTGTTTTCAGTACAGATTCCAGCAACAGCAGTAAATTGTTCCTACATTGTGGATGGGGATATGTGTGGAGTCTCCTCCTCCGATGAGTTGTTTAGTCATCCACCACCATTCACAACTGGATGTGGCAGGACTGCAGAGCTTAGATCTGATCCATTGGTGGTGGGATCGATTAGCTCTGTCTATCACTTGCTGCTTCTGCTGTTTGGCAGGTAGTCCTGTTTGGGGGCTTCACCAGATTGACACCTCATCTTCAGGGATACCTGGTGCTGCTCCTGGCATACACTCCTGCACTCAATTCATGAGAATGTGATCAAATATGTTTCTCCTCCGTAAATCTTGGAGGCCTTTAAATTGGTCAAACCAATCAGGGTTTTGCCTGGCATAATTTAAATTAATTTAGAGGCTCCTGTACCCTGTACCATAAACACGTTTATTTCTGTCCTTCAGCAGCAACCTCAACTTCCTCAACACTACACATCCCTCCACCCATCCTTGACAACTTAGCAACAATGCTCCTTCATTCAGATCGTTAATGTATAACATGAAAAGTTGTGGTCCCAACACTGATCCCAGCAAAACTCCATTAGTGACTGACTGCCATCCTGAAAAAGACACCTTTATCCCTTCTGCCAGCCAGCCAATCCTCTATCCGTGCCAGTACCTTGCCCCCAACACCATAGGCTCTTCTCATTTAGCAGCCTCCTGTGTGGCACCTTGTCAAAGGCCTTCTGGAAATCCAAATAGATCACGGCAGCTGATTGACAACACGGAATGATTGATGGCACAGTGGTTAGCACTGCTGCCTCCCAGCACTAGGGATCCGGGTTCGATTCCAGCCTTGGGGGACAGTCTGTGTGGAATTTGTACATTCTCCCCGTGTTTTCTGGGTGCTCCTGTTTCCTCCCACAGTCCAAAGATGTGCAAGTTAGGTGGATTGGCCATGCTAAATTACCCATAATGTTCAGGGATGTGAAGGGGAGGTGCATTAGTCAGGGGTAAATGTAATAGTGTAGGGGAATGGGTCTGAGTGAGGGGTGGTGAGGTCTTGTTGGGCCAAATGGCCTGTTTCCACACTGTAGGTATTCTATGATTATAGAAACATCCACTGCTTCTTCTTTGTCTAACTTCTTACCTCCTCAAAAATTAGATCCTGCACCCTATTTTACCTCATTTGATCAATTTCTGACTTCACCAGCCTGATAGGTTCTACTTGAATTTAAGAGCTTCATTTTCTTGTATATCCCCTGCTTCAGTCTGTCCCAGGATTGTGTCCCAGGAGATAGGGAATATTTGCCAGATTCTCCACAGAAACCTTTCCCTGAAGTATGAACTGAGTGCACTATAAACCAGATGTCTTTACACACACAGGAATATAGTCACTCATGGGGTGGCACAATGGCTCAGCAGTTAGCACTGCTGCCTCACAGCACCAGGGACCTGGGTTCGATTCCAGCCTTGGGCAACAGTATGAAGTTTGCACATCCTCCCCGCGTCTGTGCAGGTTTCCTCTGGATGCTCCCACGGTCCAAAGATGTGCAGGTTAGAGTGGATTAGCCATGCTAGATTGCCCAGAGTGCCCAGGGCTATGCAGGGTGGGTAGATTAGCCATGAGAGTTATAAGGATGGGGGAAGAATCTGGGTGGGATACTCTTCAGGGGGTAGATGTGACTCAGTGGGCTGACTTGACTTGCTTCCACACTTAGGGATTCTATGATTTATTCTCTCGCTCTCTTTTACTATCACAATCTCCTCTCGCTCCCTGGTTGTGTCTTACACTTTCCACATTATTCCCACATTTTCACCTCTGCTTCCCAGCTTTTCTACCTCCTGTATTATCTTGAACACTCTTTCTCTTTCATCATCTCACCTGTAACCTCTTGCGATTCTCTCCTCATTCATACTGCTACTTTCTCCTTTTCTCATTCCCTCTCTCACCTGCGTCCAGCTGCAGGTGACTTGAGTGCTTTCGGATGATGGGGAATGTGATGATGGGATGACTGACACTTCCCCCAACACAACAACAAAAGACGTGCATCCACATAGCCCCTATCGCCACCTTGATGCTTTTCACAGCCAATTGAGTACCTCAGAAATGTTGTCACTGATGTACCACGTCAGCCAACTTGTGCACAGCAAGCTCCCAAAAACACTCTGGCTTCAATATATTGATTGGGGTCTAACTATTGACCCGGGCCCCTGAGAAAGGGGGTTTCCCTGCCATTATTTGTGGAATTCTTTACCATAGAGGGCAGTCGAGGCTGGGTTATTAATTATGTTCAAGGCTGAGACAGATTTTAATCAGTTAGGGAATCAAATACCGGGGAAATGACAGGAGAGTGAAGTTGAGGATTATCAGATCAGCCACGATCTCATTGAATGGTGGAGTGGACTAGATGGACTGAATGGCCTACTGCTGCTCCTACATCCAATGGAATGGTGCCCTGGGGCATCTTTTACATCCCACACGTTCCAGTGTCACATCCGAAATACAGCATCTGTGACAGTACAGCACTTGCCCCCTCAATACAGCACCAGGGAGGGTGGGGTATTGTCTGCCTGAATCCTCTGTACACTCAGAGTCACATCGAAACGTTAACTCCACACAAGCTGCCAGACCGGCTGAGTTCCTGCAGCAACTTCAGTGTTTGTTGTAGATTTCCAATGGCTGCAATATTTCACCTTTATTCCAGTCAGGAAAGGGGAACAGGGAATTGATCCATAATGTTCCATCCCAGCACCAAACTCACTTCCTCTGTCTCTCTCTCTCTCTCTCTCTCTCTCCCTCTCTCTCCCTTTCTCTCTATCCCCCTCTCTGTCTCTCAGCAATGGATCTCGTACTCGATCTCCCGCTTGAAGGCCCCACTGCTGAGGTTCTCAAACAACTCCCCGGGGCCTCTTTGGAACTGAGCCTGGGCTTGGGCCTGGGCCTGAGCATAGGCTTGGGCCTGGACCTGGGTCTGGGCCTGGGCCTGAGTCTGGACCTGGTGGAGAGGCCCCAACATGTGGAGCTGCCGGTCTGGCTGGGCAGCCGTGTCCTTGTAGGTGCAGAAGTCTGTCTTGTTTCGGTCGAGGACCAGCATTTCCCGGCCTGCTTCATCGCGGTACTCCTCCAGCTGAGCGAAGGTGGTCGGTCCATCCGAATAATCGTTGAGGTAGAGGCCGCCCTCCTCCCCACTCTGGCCCGACTCGCCTGCTCTCCTCTGACAGATCATGGCTGCCAGCAGCAGGAGGGCGACCAAAGTCAGCAGGGAGATGCCAGCCGCGATGCTGGCCTGGGTGCCAGGGCCCAAGGTGGTGAACTCCATACTGCCAGCCCCCGCCCTCTGGTAGGGAGAACGGCCCAGTGAGGGTGGCTCCTGGCTCCTGAGGCCCAGGCCTGGGCCTGACGACAGGTTCACCTGCAGCTCGAAGGTCGCAGAGGCCCTCCCGCCTGGGTTGTGGGCCTCGCACTCATAGATCCCGGCGTGCCAGACAGTCACATTGCGGAGAGTCAGTGTCCCTCCTCCGGAGAGTAGGCCTGAAGGCCCAGGCCCAGCCTTGCTCACCTTCCTCCAGCTCACCGCCGGTGGAGGGTAACCGGTGGCCTGGCAGCTCACCCTCAGCTCGTCCCCCCAGCGGCTCACCAGTCCCTGGCTGCGGTCCAGCCTCACGGCTGGCGGGATGCAGACCAGGCTGTTCCCCGGGACCTGCAGCAGACTTTGTCCAGCCAAGCGAGGGGGCTCAGCACACACCATCTTCTTACCCAGCAGCAACCGCCGCTGACCTTCCCCAATCGTCCAGGCCCGCAGCCAGTGCAGCGCACAGTCACACCTCCACTGGTTCCCTACAGCCAGACGGAGGGAGGGAGAGAGATAGAAAGAGGAGGGAGGGAGGAAGGGAGGGAGAGAGAAGGAGGGAGAGAGAGAAAGAGGGAGAGAGAAGGAGGGAGAGAGAAGGAGGGAGACAGGCAAGGACGGAGACAGGCAAGGAGAGAGATTGAGGGACAGACAGAAAGACGGAGGGAGAGTGAGAGAGACAGAAGGAGGGAGAGACCGAGGAAGGGAGAGAGACAGCCAGAGAGAGGGAGAGAGAGCGACAGAAGGTGGAAGAGACAGAGAGAGGGAGAGAGAGCCAGAGGGAGGGAGCGAGGAAGGGAGAAGAGAGAGAGAGGTGTGGAGACAGAGACAGAGAGAGATAGAGAGACCGACAGTGGGAGGGAGAAGGAGAGACAGAGAAATGGAGAGACAGAGAGAGAGAAATAGAGAGAAAGGAAGAGAGGGAGATAGAGAGAAAGGGAGAGAGGGAGACAGAGAGAGAGGGAGAGAGAGGCAGTGAGTGAGACAGAGAAAGACAGAGAGAGACAGAGAGGGAGAAGGGGAAGATACAGGGGGACAAAGAGAGAGGGAGAGAGAGAGAGAGAGAGAGAGAGAGAGAGAGAGATAGACAGCGAGAGACAAGGAGACAGACGGAGAGAAAAATACACATCGTCAGGCACACTCTGCATCATTCCTCCTCACCTACATCAATTAGCTTGTCCATCCACCTTACCCACCCAGAGTAATACATGTCTGCCCCCCAGCAGTTTAACCTCCTTACCCCCGGGATCACTCTGATGAAGCTGTGTCTACAATTCAAGCTGGGGGTACCATCTCCTAAGGTGCATTGCTCAGACCTCCAAGCGTCTGTCAAACATCCACAGCAGACCAACTGAGAAACCCACAAAGTGCCCAAAATCCTTAAACCCGAGCAATCATCACCAGTATCCCAGCAAACCCACCATGGGCCCTAGCAACCAAGTCCTGTCACCCTAGCAACCACCACCGGTATCCCAACAAACCTGCACTGCTGCCTAGCAACCTCTCCCTGAATCCTAGCAACCCCTCCCTGTATCCTAGCAACCTCGCTCTGGTCCCTACAAACCAGGTCCTGATACCTAAAAACCATGATCGGTGTCCCAACAATCCTGCCCTGGATCAGAGCAACCCCTCCCTGTATCCCAGCAACCCCTCATTCATTTCCATAAACCCTTCTGACTCCCCAGCTGTCTCTCTCCAAATTCTAGCAACACCACTCTGTATCCCAATAGCTGTAGCCTAGCAATTGCACCCATTATCAGGGTAATTGCCAGTGGCCTACCAACCCATCCCTCTACACCTGCAAACTCTCCCTGTGCTCCATCAACCCCTCTCTGTGCTCCACCAATCCCTCCCCATGCACCACTAACACCTTCCTGTGCTCCACTAACACCTTCCTGTGCACCAATACCCCATCCCTGTGCACCACCAACCCCTCCCTGTGCTCTACCAACACTTCCCTGAGCTCCACCAACCCCTCCCTGTGCTCCACCAACCCCTCCCTGTGCAACACCAATCCCTCCCTGTGCACTACCAACCCCTCCCTGTGCTCAAGTAACCCCTCCCTGTGCTCCACCAACCCCTCCCTGTGCACCACTAACCCCTCCCTATGCTCCATGAACCCCTCCCTGTGCTCAACCAACCCCTCCCTGTGCTCCATCAACTCCTCCCCGTGCACCACCAACCCCTCCCTGTGCTCCACTAACCCCACCCTGTGCACCACCAACCCCTCCCTGTGCACCACTAACCCCTCCCTATGCTCCATGAACCCCTTCCTGTGCTCAACCAACCCCTCCCTGTGCTCCCTGCACTACACCAACCCTCCCTGTGCTCCACCAACCCCTCCCTGTGCACCACAAACCTCTCCCTTTGCTCCAATAACCCCTCCCTGTGCACCACCAACCCCTCCCAGTGCACCACTAACCCCTCCCAGTGCACCACCAACCCCTCCCTGTTGACCACTAATCCCTCCCTGTGCACCACTAACCCCTCCCTGTGCTCCACCAACCCCTCCCTGTTGACCACTAATCCCTTCCTGTGCACCACTAACCCCTCCCTGTGCACCACCAACAGCTCCCTGTGCACCACCAACACCTCCCTATGCATCACCAACCCCTGCCTGTGCTCCACCAACCCCTCCCCATGCACCACCAAACCCTCACTGTGCTCCACCAACCCCTCCCTGTGCACCACTAACCCCTCCCTGTGCACCACTAACACCTCCCTGTGCACCACCAACCCCTCCCTGTGCTCCCTGTGCACCACCAACCCCTCCCTGTGCACTACCAACCCCTTCCTGTGCACCACCAACCCCTCACTGTGCACCACCAACCCCTCCCTGTGCACAACCAAACCAACCCCGTGCTCCACTAATCCCTCCCCGTGCACCACCAACCCCTCCCTGTGCTCCCCTAACCCCTCCCTGGGATGGGTTAATGCAGCACAGGGAGGGATTGGTGGCGCACAGGGAGGGGTTGGTGGAGCACAGGGAAGGGTTGGTTGAGCACAGGGAGGGGTTAGTGGTGCACAGGGAGGGGTTGGTAGTGCACATGGAGGGGTTAGTGGAGCACGGGGAGGATTTGGTGGAGCACAGGGAGGGGTTGGTGGTGCACAGGGAGGGGTTGGTGGTGCACAGGGAGGTCTTGGTGGAGCACAGGGAGGGGATGGTGGTGCACAGGGAGGGGATGGTGGAGCACAGGGAGGGGATGGTGGAGCACAGTGAGGGGTTGGTGGTGCACAGTGAGTGGTTGGTTGAGCACAGGGAGGGGTTGGTGGAACATAGGCAGGGGTTGGTGGTGCACAGGGAGGGGTTGGTGGAGCACAGGGAGGGGTTGGTGGTGCACAGGGAGGGGTTGGTGGAGCACAGGGAGGGGTTGGTGGTGCACAGGGAGGGGTTGGTGGTGCACAGGGAGGAGTTGGTGGTGCACAGGGAGCACAGGGAGGGGTTGGTGGAACATAGGCAGGGGTTGGTGGAGTACAGGGAGGGGTTGGTGGTGCACAGGGAGGAGTTGGTGGTGCACAGGGAGGGGTTGGTGGTGCACAGGGAAGGGTTGGTGGTGCACAGGGAGGAGTTGGTGGTGCACAAGGAGGGGTTGGTGGTGCACAGGGAGGGGTTGGTGGAGTACAGGGAGCACAGGGAGGGGTTGGTGGAGTACAGGGAGGGGTTGATGGAGCACAGGGAGGGGTTGGTGGTGCACAGGGAGGAGTTGGTGGTGCACAGGGAGGGGTTGATGGAGCACAGGGAGGGGTTGGTGGTGCACAGGGAGGGGTTGGTGGTGAACAGGAGGGGGTTGTTGGAGTACAGGTAGGGATTTGTGGAGCATAGGGAGGGATTGGTGGAGCACAGTGAGTGGTTGGTTGAGCACAAGGAGGGGATGGTGGAGCACAGTGTGGGGTTGGTGGAGTACAGGGCGGGGTTAGTGGTGCAGAGGGAGTGGTTGGTTGAGCACAGGGAGGGGTTGGTGTAGTGCAGGGAGGGGTTGTTGGTGCACAGAGAGGGATTGGTGGAGCACAGAGAGGGGTTGGTGGAGCACAGAGAGGGGTTGGTGGAGCAGAGAGGGGTTGGTGGTGCAGACGGAGTGGTTGGTGGTGCACAGGGAGGGGTTTTTGGTGCACAGGGAGGAGTTGGTGGTGCACAGGGAGGGGTTGATGGAGCACAGGGAGGGGTTGGTGGAGCACAGGGAGGAGTTGGTGGTGCACAGGGAGGGGTTGGTGGTGCACAGGGAGGAGTTGGTGGTGCACAGGGAGGGGTTGGTGGTGCACAGGGAGGGGTTGGTGGTGCACAGGGAGGGGTTGGTGGTGCACAGGGAGGAGTTGGTGGTGCACAGGGAGGGGTTGGTGGTGCACAGGGAGGGGTTGGTGGTGAACAGGAGGGGGTTGTTGGAGCACAGGGAGGAGTTGGTGGTGCACAGGGAGGGGTTGGTGGTGCACAGGGAGGGGTTGGTGGTGCACAGGGAGGAGTTGGTGGTGCACAGGGAGGAGTTGGTGGTGCACAGGGAGGGGTTGGTGGAGCACAGGGAGGAGTTGGTGGTGCACAGGGAGGGGTTGGTGGTGCACAGGGAGGGGTTGGTGGTGCACAGGGAGGGGTTTGTGGTGCACAGGGAGGGGTTGTTGGAGTACAGGGAGGGGTTTGTGGTGCACAGGGAGGGGTTGGTGGAGCACAGGGAGGAGTTGGTGGTGCACAGGGAGGGGTTGGTGGAGCACAGGGAGGAGTTGGTGGTGCACAGGGAGGGGTTGGTGGAGCACAGGGAGGAGTTGGTGGTGCACAGGGAGGGGTTGGTGGTGCACAGGGAGGGGTTGGTGGTGCACAGGGAGGGGTTTGTGGTGCACAGGGAGGAGTTGGTGGTGCACAGGGAGGGGTTGGTGGTGCACAGGGAGGGGTTGGTGGTGCACAGGGAGGGGTTTGTGGTGCACAGGGAGGGGTTGTTGTAGTACAGGGAGGGGTTTGTGGTGCACAGGGAGGGGTTGGTGGTGCACAGGGAGGGGTTGGTGGTGCACAGGGAGGGGTTGGTGTAGCACAGGGAGGGGTTGGTGGTGCACAGGGAGGGGTTTGTGGTGCACAGGGAGGGATCCTTCAACTCCTCCCCGTGCACCACCATCCCCTCCCTGTGATAAACCAACCCCACCCTGTGCTCCCCTAACCCCTCCCTGTGCTACACCAACCCCACCCCGTGCTCCCCTAACCCCACCCCGTGCTCCCCTAACCCCACCCCGTGCTCCCCTAACCCCTCCCCGTGCTCCCCTAACCCCTCCCTTTGCACCTCATCCAAGTCATTAATAATAATTACTAACAATAGAGGCCCAAGGACAGAGCCCTGTGGAACACCACTCACCACTGACGTCCAGGCAGAATATTTTCCTTCTACTACCACTCGCTGTCTTCTGTTGGCCAGCCACTTCTGTATCCAGACAGCTAGGTTCCCCTGTATCCCATTCCTCCTGACCTTCTGAATGAGCCTACCATGGGAAACCTTATCAAATGCCTTGCTGAAGTCCATATACACCACATCCACAGCTCGACCCTTATCAACATTTCTAGTCACATCCTCAAAGAACTCGATAAGGTTTGTGAGGCATGACCTGCCCCTCACAAAGCCGAGTTGACTGCAATTAATCAAGCCATGCTCTTCCAGATGGTCATAAATCCAATCCCTCAGAATCCTTTCTAACACCTTGCAGACGACAGATGTGAGACTGACTGGTCTGTAATTGCCAGGGATTTCCCTATTTCCTTTCTTGAAGAGAGGAATTACATTTGCATCTCTCCAGTCCTCAGGTACGACTCCAGTGGAGAGCGAGGATGCAAAGATCTTCGCAAGTGGAAAAGCAATTGCATTTCTCGTTTCCCAAAGCAGCCGAGGACAACCAACCCCTCCCTGTGCTCTACCAATCCCTCCCTGTGCAGCACCAACCCCTCCCTGTGCACCACCAACCCCTCCCTGTGCTCCACCAACCCCTCCCTGTGCAGCACCAACCCCTCCCTGTGCACCACCAACCCCTCCCTGTGCACCACCAACCCCTCCCTGTGCACCACCAACCCCTCCCTGTGCTCCACCAACCCCTCCCTGTGCTCCACCAACCCCTCCCTGTGCTCCACCAACCCCTCCCTGTGCTCCAACAACCCCTCCCTGTGCACCACCAACCCCTCCCTGTGCACCACCAACCCCTCCCTGTGCTCCACCAACCCCTCCCTGTGCACCACCAACCCCTCCCTGTGCACCACCAACCCCTCCCAGTGCACCACCAATCCCTCCCTGTGCTCTACCAATCCCTCCCTGTGCAGCACCAACCCCTCCCTGTGCACCACCAACCCCTCCCCGTGCTCCACCAACCCCTCCCTGTGCTCTACCAATCCCTCCCTGTGCACCACCAACCCCTCCCTGTGCTCCACCAACCCCTCCCTGTGCTCCACCAATCCCTCCCTCTGCACCACCAACCCCTCCCAGTGCACCACCAACCCCTCCCAGTGCACCACCAACCCCTCCCAGTGCACCACCAATCCCTCCCTGTGCTCCACCAACCCCTCCCTGTGCTCCACCAACCCCTCCCTGTGCTCTACCAAACCCTCCCTGTGCAGCACCAACCCCTCCCTGTGCAGCACCAACCCCTCCCTGTGCTCCACCAATCCCTCCCTGTGCTCCACCAACCCCTCCCTGTGCTCCACTAATCCCTCCCTGTGCTCCACCAACCCCTCCCTGTGCTCCACCAACCCCTCCCTGTGCTCCACCAATCCCTCCCTGTGCACCACCAACCCCTCCCTGTGCACCACCAACCCCTCCCTGTGCTCCACCAACCCCTCCCTGTGCACCACCCCTCCCTTTACCAGTAGCACCAGCAGCAAAACCCTCATCATTCCTGGCAACTGTCCATGGAGCAACATCTCCCTTATCCAAGCCAGCCTTCCCTGAATCCAAGTAACCCATTCCCTATACCTAGGAACTTTGCACTGCGATCTGATAGCCCTTCCCTGAAGACAGGTGACCCCTCCCTGTATCCGACAAACCTCCCTGAGGTATACAATCCCTCCTTCCAACACCATCTGCCTGGACCTCTCTCTATCTGCTCCTGCTGCTGGTCAGTATTATTGAAAATCCATTAATAAGATGTCAGCCTCACTGGCTCGGCCCGCGTTTATTGCTAATCCCTGAATGCCGTGGAGCAGGTGGGATTGAGCTCTCTTCTTGATTGTTAATTTCTGACTTCTGCCTTCCCACTTCTCCTGAAGGCCTTTGACAAGGTGCTACACAGGAGGTTGCTGAATAAGATAAGAGCCCATGGTGTTGGGGACAAGGTACTGGCACAGATAGAGGATTGGCTGACTGGCAGAAGGCAAAGAGTGGGGATAAAGGGGTCTTTTTCAGGCTGGCAGCCGGTGACTAGCGAGGTCCACAAAGGTCAGTGTTGGGACCACAACTATCTCACATTTTACATTAACGATCTGGATAGAGCACCTGGGGGCATTCTGGCTAAGTTTGCGGCTAACGTAGAGATAGGTGGAGGGGCAGGTAGTGTTGAGGAAGTGGGGAGCCTGCAGAAGGACTTGGATTGGCTGGGAGGGTGGGCATGGGAGTGATAGATGGAAGACAATGTGGGCAAGTGTGAGGTTATGCACTTTGTTAGGAAGAATAGAGGCATGAACTGTTTTCTAAACAGGGACAGGCTTCAGAAATCTAAAGCACAAAGGGACTTGGGAGTCCTAGTTTAGGATTCTCTTCAGGTTAACATGCAGGTTCAGTTGGCAGTTAGAGAGGCAAATGCAATATTAGCATTGATTTCAACAGAGCTATAATACAAGAGCAGGGGTATACTGCTGAGGCTGGATAATTATGAGCAGTTTTGGACCCTGTATCTAACGAAGGATGTGCTGATGTTGGAGGGA
Source organism: Chiloscyllium plagiosum (assembly GCF_037043375.1). Classification (NCBI taxonomy): domain Eukaryota; kingdom Metazoa; phylum Chordata; class Chondrichthyes; order Orectolobiformes; family Hemiscylliidae; genus Chiloscyllium; species Chiloscyllium plagiosum. The sequence goes on along the minus strand of NW_028270143.1, from coordinate 126,899,585 downwards.
GTCCAGAGGAGGTTTACACAAATGATCCTGGGGGTGAATGGCTTGTCATATGAAGAGTGGTTGAGGACTCTGGGCCTGTACTTGGTGGAGTTTAGAAGGATGAGGGAGGAAGCTGACTGAACCTTTGACAATACTGAGAGGCCTGGATAGGGTGGACGTGGAAAAGATGTTTCCACCAGTAGGAGAGACTAGGACCTGAGGACACAGCCTCCGAAGGAAAGGATGACCCTTTAGAACTGAGATGAGGAGGAATTTTTCAGCCAGAGGGTGGTGAATCTGCCGCAGAGGGCTGGGGAGAATAAGTCATTGAGTGTATTTAAGACAGAGTTAGATAGGATCTATCTCTGATTGGTAAGGTGATCAAAGGGAGAAGGTAGGAGAATGGGGTTGAAAAACATATCAGCCATGATCAAATGTCAGAGTGGACTCAATGGGCCGAATGGGCTAATTCTGTTCTTATATTTTATGGTCTATGGATTTTGTCCCTTTTATTTATGCCCTATGTTCTGGTTAAGAACACCCGAATGATGACTGGTAATTGCCTGAGCATATCTGCAGGGAGCATCTGTCACATCTCAGAGGGGTGAGACTGAGGACGTTAATAAAATCCCTCCACAATGGATAAGGCTAAATAAGTGTCTTGATTTCATTCTGACCAACGGACCGAGTTTCTACTTTACACCGACAGCAGAGGAAGATGTTTCAATGTTTCGATGTTAACGGTGTCTTCTTACCGGTCAGTCGGAGTTCCTGTAAGCTCTTCAGGGGTTGGATTGATGTCTGGTGCAGTGTATGGAGCCGGTTACTGCTCAAGTCCAGCAAGGCCAGTGATGAGAGCCCCTCAAAAGCTTGGTCAGCCAAAGACTGGATATTATTTTCCTGAAGGTGGAGTTCCTGTAGTCTCTAGAAGGGGAGTCAAGTTATTAAGGGGAAAAAAATACATCATCAGGTTTCCAAAATACTAAGTCCCTCCCCCAACTCCCTACTGCTTTCCCATTCCCTTCACTCTGTACACTCACTGTCATAACTTTGACCAACAACACGCATACTTTGCCCTTTCCCCTTTGCACTCTGACCTATGTGCTCCATGCATGGCTCAGCTATCTCCACAAACCTTACGGTCATCAAATGAAGTTTCCTCCTGATCTGTCCACACTCCCTGTCTCCCCTATGGGCAGGTACAGGTCAGCACTGTATCAGTCCCACTCACTCCCCCTCTCCCGGCCCAGGCTCTCTCCCGTCCAGTCCCAGTCCCAATCACTCCCTCTGACCAGTCCCAATCTCTCCCCCGTCCAGTCCCAGTCCCAGTCTCTCCCTCTGTTCAGTTTCAGTCTCTCCCCCTGTCCAGTCCCAGACTCGCCCCCTGTCCAGTCTCAGTCTCTCCCCCTGTCCCAATCACTCCCTCTGACCAGTCCCATGTCTCAGTCTCTCCCCCTGTCCAGTCCAAGTCTCTCCCTCTGTCCAGTCTCAGTCTCTCCCCCTGTCCAGTCCCGTGTCTCAGTCTCTCCCTCTGTCCAGTCCCAGTTTCTCCCTCTGTTCAGTCTCAGTCTCTCCCACTGTCCAGTATCAGTCCGAATCACTCCCTCTGACCAGTCCCAATCTCTCCCCCGTCCAGTCCCAGTCCCAGTCCCAGTCTCTCCCTCTGTTCAGTCTCAGTCTCTCCCCCTGTCCAGTCCCAGACTCGCCCCCTGTCCAGTCTCAGTCTCTCCCCCTGTCCAAATCACTCCCTCTGACTAGTCCCATGTCTCAGTCTCTCCCCCTGTCCAGTCCAAGTCTCTCCCTCTGTCCAGTCCCAGTCTCTCCCCCTGTCCAGTCCCATGTCTCAGTCTCTACCTCTGTCCAGTCCCAGTCTCTCCCTCTGTCCAGTCCCAGTCTCTCCCTCTGTCCAATCCCATGTCTCAGTCTCTCCCCCTGTCCAGTCCCAGTCCCAGTCTCTCCCCCTGTCCAGCCCCAGTCTCTCCCCTGTCCAGTCCCAGTCTCTCCCTCTGTCCAGCCCCAGTCCCAGTCACTCCCTCTGTCCAGTCCCAGACTCTCCCCCTGTCCAGTCCTCAGTCTCTCCCCCTGTCCAATCCCAGTCTCCCCCCCCTCCAGTCTCAGTCTCTCCCCCTGTCCAGTCCCAGTATCTCCCTCTGTCCAGTCCTAGTCTCTCCCTCTGTCCAATCCCAGTCTCTCCCCCTGTCCAGTCTCAGTTCTCCCCTGTCCAGTCTCAGTCTCTCCCTTGTCCAGTCCCAGACACTCACTCTGCCCAGTCCCAGTCTCTCCCCCGTCCAGTCCCAGTCTCTCCCCCTGTCCAGTCCCAGTCCCAGTCTCTCCTTCTGTCCAGTCCCAGTCCCGGTCTATCCCCCTGTCCAGTCCCAGTGTCTCCCTCTGTCCAGTCCCAGTATCTCACTCTGTCCAGTCCCAGTCTCTCCCTCTGTCCAATCCCAGTCTCTCCCCCTGTCCAGTCTGAGTCTCTTCCTTGTCCAGTCTCAGTCTCTCTCTCTGTCCAGTCTCAGTCACTCCCTCTGTCCAGTCCCAGTCTCTGTCTCTCCCTCTGTCCAATCCCAGTCTCTCCCCTGTCCAGTCCCAGTCTCTTCTCCTGTCCAGTCCCAGTCTCTCCCCTCTCCAGTCTCAGTCTCTCCTTCTGTCCAGTCTCAGTCTTTCCCCCTGTCCAGTCTCAGTCTCTCCCTCTGTCCAGTCCCAGTCTCAGTCTCTCCCTCTGTCCAGTCTCAGTCTCTCCCTCTGTCCAGTCCCTGTCCCTGTCTCTCCCTCTGTCCAATCCCAGTCTCTCAAGCTGTCCAATCCCAGTCTCTCACCCTATCCAATTCCAGTCTCTCCCTCTGTCCAGTCCCAGTCTCTCCCGCTGTCCAGTCCCAATCTCTGTCTCTCCCCCTGTCTAATCGCAGTCTCTTCCCCGTCCAGTCTTAGTCTCTCCCCCATCCAGTCCCAGTATCTCATTCTGTCCAGTCTTAGTCTCTCCCCCATCCATTCCATGTATCTCACTCTGTCCAATTCCAGTCTCTCCCCTGTCCAGTCCCAGTATCTCCCTCTGTCCAGTCTCAGTCTCTCCCTCTGTCCAGTCCCAGTCACTGTCTCTCACCGTGTCCAATCCCAGTCTCTCCTCCTGTCCAGTCTCAGTATCTCCCTCTGTCCAGTCTCAGTCTCTCCCCTGTCCAGTCCCAGTCTCTGTCTCTCCCCCTGTCCAGTCCCAGTCTCTCCCCCTGTCCAGTCTCAGTCTCTCCCCCTGTCCTGCCTCAACCTCTCCCTCTGTCCAGTCCCAGTCTCTGCCCCTGTCCAGTCTCAGTCACTCCCTTGTCCAGTCTCAGTCTCTCCCTCTGTCCAGTCCCAGTCTCTCACTCTGTCCAGTCCCAGTTTCTGTCTCTCCCTCTGTCCAATCCCAGTCTCTCCCCCTGTCCAATCCCAGTCTCTCCCCCGTCCAGTCCCAGTATCTCACTCTGTCCAATTCCAGTCTCTCCCTCTGTCTAATCCCATTTTTTCCCCTTGTCAATTACCAGTCTCTCCCCTGTCCAGTCCCAGTATCTCCCTCTGTCGTGTCTCAGTCTCTCCCTTTGTCCAGTGCCAGTCCCAGTCTCTCCCCCTGTCCAGTCCCAGCCCCAATCTCTCCCTCTGTCCAGTCTCAGTCTCTCCCTCTGTCCAGTCCCGGTCTCTCCCTCTATCCATCCCAGTCTCTCCCTCTGTCCATCCCAGTCTCTGTCTCTCCCTCTGTCCAGTGCCAGTCCCAGTCTCTCCCCCTGTCCAGTCCCAGCCCCAATCTCTCCCTCTGTCCAATCTCAGTCTCTCCCTCTGTCCAGTCCCGGTCTCTCCCTCTATCCATCCCAGTCTCTCCCTCTGTCCATCCCAGTCTCTGTCTCTCCCTCTGTCCAGTCCCAAACTCTCCCTCCGTCTAGTCCCAGTCTCTGCCTCTCCCTCTGTCCAGTCCCAGTCCCAGTGTCTCCCTCTGTCCAGTCCCAGTCTCAGTTTCTCACTCTGTCCAGTCTCAGTCTCAGTTTCTGACTCTGTCCAGTCTCAGTCTCTCCCTCTGTCCAGTCCCAGTCTCTCCCTCTGTCCAGTCCCAGTCTCAGTTTCTCACTCTGTCCAGTCCCAGTCTCAGTTTCTCACTCTGTCCAGTCCCAGTCTCTCCCTCTGTCCAGTCCCTGTCTCTCCCTTTGTCCAGTCCCAGTCTCTGTCTCTCCCTCTGTCCAGTCCCAGTCTCAGTCTCTCCCTCTGTCCAATCCCAGTCTCTTCCCCTGTCCAGTCTTAGTCTCTCCCCCATCCAGTCCCAGTATCTCACTCTGTCCAATTCCAGTCTCTCCCCTGTCCAGTCCCAGTATCTCCCTCTGTCCAGACCCAGTCTCTCCCTCTGTCCAGTCCCAGTCTCTGTGTTTCCCTCTGTCCAGTCCCAGTCTCAGTCTCTCCCTCTGTCCAGTCCCTGTCCCTCCCTTTGTCCAGTCCCAGTCTCAGTCTCTCCCTCTGTCCAGTCCTAGTCTTTCCCCCTGTCCAGTCCCAGACTCTCCCTCTGCCTAGTCCCAGTCTCAGTCTCTCCCTCTGTCCAATCTCAGTCCCTGTCTCTCCCTCTGTCCAATCCCAGTCTCTCAACCTGTCCAATTCCAGTCTCTCCCTCTGTCCAGTGCCAGTCTCTCACCCTGTCCAGTCCCAGTCTCTCCCGCTGTCCAGTCCCAATCTCTGTCTCTCCCTCTGTCCAAACCCAGTATCTCCCTCTGTCCAGTCTCAGTCTCTCCCTCTGTCCAGTCCCAGTCTCTGTCTCTCCCCCTGTCCAGTCCCAATCTCTCCCCCTGTCCAGTCCCTGTCTCCCCTCTGTCCAATCCCAGTCTCTCCCTCTGTCCAATCCCAGTCTCTCCCCTGTCCAATTCCAGTCTCTTCCCATGTCCAGTCTCAGTATCTCCCTCTGTCCAGCCTCAGTCTCTCCCCCTGTCCAGTCCCAGTCTCAGTCTCTCCCCCTGTCCAGTCCCAGTCTCTGTCTCTCCCCCTGTCCAATCCCAGTCTCTTCCCCTGTCCAGTCTTAGTCTCTCCCCCATCCAGTCCCAGTATCTCACTCTGTCCAATTCCAGTCTCTCCCCTGTCCAGTCCCAGTATCTCCCTCTGTCCAGTCTCAGTCTCTCCCTCTGTCCAGTCCCAGTCTCTGTCTCTCCCCCTGTCCAATTCCAGTCTCTCCCCTGTCCAGTCCCAGTCTCTCCCCCTGTCCAGTCTCAGTCTCTCCCTCTGTCCAGTCCCGGTCTCTCCCTCTGTCCAGTCCCAGTCTCTGTCTCTCCCTCTGTCCAGTCCCAGACTCTCCCTCTGTCCAGTCCCAGTCTCTGTCTCTCCCTCTGTCCAGTCCCAGTCCCAGTCATCCCTCTGTCCAGTCCCAGTCTCAGTTTCTCACTCCGTGCAGTCCCAGTCTCTCACTCTTTCCATTCTCAGTCTCTCCCACTGTCCAGTCTCAGTCCCTCTGTCCAGTCCCACTCTCTCAGTCTGTCCAGTCGCAGTCTCTCCCCCTGTCCAGTCTCAATATCTCCCTCTGTCCAGTCTCAGTCTCTCCCCCTGTCCAGTCCCAGTCTCAGTCTCTCCCTCTGTCCAGTCCCAGTCTCTCCCCCTGTCCAGTCTCAGTCACTCCCACAGTCCAGTCTCAGTCTCTCCCCCTGTCCAGTCTCAATATCTCCCTCTGTCCAGTCTCAGTCTCTCCCCCTGTCCAGTCCCAGTCTCAGTCTCTCCCTCTGTCCAGTCCCAGTCTCTCCCCCTGTCCAGTCTCAGTCACTCCCCCAGTCCAGTCTCAGTCTCTCCCCCTGTCCAGTCTCAGTCTCTCCCTTTGTCCAGTCTCAGTCTCTCCCTCTGTCCAATCCCAGTCTCTCCCCCGTCCAGTCCCAGTATCTCACCCTGTCCAATTCCAGTCTCTCCCGCTGTCTAATCCCAATCTCTCCCCTTGTCCATTACCAGTCTCTCCCCTGTCCAGTCCCAGTATCTCCCTCTGTCGTGTCTCAGTCTCTCCCTTTGTCCAGCGCCAGTCCCAATCTCTCCCCCTGTCCAGTCCCAGCTCCAATCTCTCCCTCTGTCCAGTCTCAGTCTCTCCCTCTGTCCAGTACCGGTCTCTCCCTCTGTCCAGTCCCAGACTCTCCCTCTGTCCAGTCCCAGTCTCAGTCTCTCCCTCTGTCCAGTGTCAGTCCCTCTGTCCAGTCCCAGTCTCTCAGTCTGTCCAGTCCCAGTCTCTCCCCCTGTCCAGTCCCAATCTCTCCCTCTGTCCAGTCCCAGTCTCAGTCTCTCCCTCTGTCCAGTCCCAGTGGCTCCCTCTGTGCAGTCCCAGTCTCAGTATCTCCCTCTGTCCAGTCTCAGTCTCTCCCTCTGTCCGGTCACAGTCTCTGTCTCTCCCTCTGTCCAGTCCCAGACTCTCCCTCTGTCCAGTCCCAGTCTCAGTCTCTCCCTCTGTCCAGTCCCAGTCTCTGTCTCTCCCTCTGTCCAGTCCCAGTCTCAGTCTCTCCCTCTGTCCAGTCCCAGTCTCTCCCTCTGTCCAGACGCAGTCTCTCCCTCTGTCCAGACCCAGTCTCTCCCTCTGTCCAGTCCCAGTCTCTGTGTCTCCCTCTGTCCAGTCCCAGTCTCAGTTTCTCACTCTGTCCAGTCCCAGTCTCTGTCTCTCCCTCTGTCCAGTCCCAGTCTCTCCCCATGTCCAGTCTCAGTCACTCCCCTGTCCAGTCCCAGTCTCTCCCCCTGTCCAGTCCCAGTCCCAGTCTCTCCCCCTGTCCAATCCCAGTCTCTCCCTCTGTCCAGTCCCAGTCTCAGTCTCTCCCTCTGTCCAGTCCCAGTCTCTCCCTCTGTCCAGTCCCAGTCCCAGTCTCTGCCCCTGTCCAATCCCAGTCTCTCCCCCTGTCCAGTCCCAGTCCCAGTCCCAGTCCCAGTCTCTCCCCCTGTCCAGTCCCAGTCCCAGTCTCTCCCCCTGTCCAGTCCTAGTCTCTCCCTCTGTCCAGTCCCAGTCTCTCCCCCTGTCCAGTCCCAGTCTCTCCCCCTGTCCAGTCCCAGTCTCTCCCCCTGTCCAGTCCCAGTCTCTCCCCCTGTCCAGTCCTAGTCTCTCCCTCTGTCCAGTCCCAGTCTCTCCCCCTGTCCAGTCCCAGTCTCTCCCCCTGTCCAGTCCCAGTCTCTCCCCCTGTCCAGTCCTAGTCTCTCCCTCTGTCCAGACCCAGTCTCTCCCTCTGTCCAGTCCCAGTCTCTGTGTCTCCCTCTGTCCAGTCCCAGTCTCAGTTTCTCACTCTGTCCAGTCCCAGTCTCTGTCTCTCCCTCTGTCCAGTCCCAGTCTCTCCCCATGTCCAGTCTCAGTCACTCCCCTGTCCAGTCCCAGTCTCTCCCCCTGTCCAGTCCCAGTCCCAGTCTCTCCCCCTGTCCAATCCCAGTCTCTCCCTCTGTCCAGTCCCAGTCTCAGTCTCTCCCTCTGTCCAGTCCCAGTCTCTCCCTCTGTCCAGTCCCAGTCCCAGTCTCTGCCCCTGTCCAATCCCAGTCTCTCCCCCTGTCCAGTCCCAGTCCCAGTCCCAGTCCCAGTCTCTCCCCCTGTCCAGTCCCAGTCCCAGTCTCTCCCCCTGTCCAGTCCTAGTCTCTCCCTCTGTCCAGTCCCAGTCTCTCCCCCTGTCCAGTCCCAGTCTCTCCCCCTGTCCAGTCCCAGTCTCTCCCCCTGTCCAGTCCCAGTCTCTCCCCCTGTCCAGTCCTAGTCTCTCCCCCTGTCCAGTCCCAGTCTCTCCCCCTGTCCAGTCCCAGTCTCTCCCCCTGTCCAGTCCCAGTCTCTCCTCCTGTCCAGTCCGAGGTTTCCTCTCCATCCAATGCCAGATGGTGGTACAGTTTAGCCTTAACATTCCACACTTTCCCTCTGTTCATATTTCATTTCAACCGCCCTCACTCCACCTCATTTCCCACTCCGTTACCCAGCCCCCCAGGTCCCTCTCCCCTCCCCTCCCCCAGTGCTCTCTCACCCTCCACCAATGCCCTCTCCTCCCTCCCCAGTGCCCTCTTCCCCTCCCCCAAGGCCCTCTACCCCTCCCCATCAGTGCCCATTCCCCCGCCCCCTCAGTTCCCTCTCTGGGGCGGGTACCTGGAGTCCTCGGAAAGTCAGGCTTGCTAACCAGCTGATGTAATTTCCTGCCAAATACAAGACCCTGAGGTGGTCCAGCCCCTCAAAGATGCTGTGGTTGAGATGCTGAATGCGATTTCCGTTCAGAGCTAATTCAACCAGCGAGTGTTGCCGGGACAGAGCACCAGGGTCGATAGTGCTGAGGCTGTTGTTCTGAATGTAGAGATTCTGGAGTTGGGAGAGGTGGCCAAAGTCCCTCTGGCTGATGTGAGTGATGTCATTATCTTGTAAAAATAGTGTCTGACAGAATGAATAAAACCCCAGTCAGCTCAGAGAGACAGACAGGAAGACAGAGAATGAGAGAGAGAGAGAGACAGAGACAGAGACAGACTGAGAGTCATAAAGTCTTAAGAGTTAGACAGCACAGAAACAGACCGTTGGGTCCAACTCATCCATGCCAACCATCTAATCCCAAATGTAACCAGTCCTTTTTGCCTGTGGTTGGCCCATATCACTCGAAACCTTTTTTATTCATGCGCCTGTCGAAATGTCTTTCAAAGGTTGTAACTATACCTGCATCTACGACTTCCTATGGCAGCTTGCTCCATACACTCACCACCCTCTGCATGAAAACGTTGCCTCCCCAGGTCCCTTTTAAATCTTTCCCCTCGCACCTTAAAAATATACCCTCTTGTTTTGAACTCACTCTAGGGAAAAAATAACCTTCACAATCAATGCCTATCCATGGTAAGTTCCTGGGGAGTGTGGAGACCTTGGAGTGCAGGTTCATAGCTCCTTGAAAGTGGAGTCGCAGTAGATAGGATAGTAAAGAAGGGGTTTGGTGTGATTAGATTATAGTCCCTACAGTGCGGAAACAGGCCCTTCGGCCCAAGTCCATACCGACCCTCCGAAGAGTAACCCACCCAGATTTATTTCCCTCTGACTGATGCACCTAGCACTATGGACAATTTAACACGGCCAATTCTTTGGACTGTGTGAGGAAACCGGAGCACCCGGAGGAAACCCACGCACAGGGAGAATGTGCAAACTCCACACAGACAGTTGCCTGAGGCTGGAATTGAACCTGGGACCCTGGTGCTGTGAGGCAGCAGTGCTAACCACTGAGCCACCGTGCCACCCTGTGCTTTCCTTTATCAGAGTATTGAGTACAGGAGTTGGGAGGTCATGTTGCAGGACATTGGTTAGGCCGCTGTTGGAATATTGCATGCAATTCTGGTCTCCTTCCTATCGGAAGGATATTGTGAAACTTGAAAGGGTTCAGAAAAGATTTACGAGGATGTTGCCAGGGTTGGAGGATCTGAGCTACAGGAAGAGGCTGAACAGGCTGTTTTCCCTGGAGCGTCGGAGGCTGAGGAGTGACTTCATAGATGTTTATAAAATCTTGAGGGGCATGGATAGGATAAATAGACAAAGTCTTTTCCCTGGATGGGGGAGTCCAGAACTAGAGGGCATAGGTTTAGGGTGAGAGGGGAAAAATTTAAAAGGGACTTAAGAGTCAACTTTTTCACACAGAGGGTGGTACGTGTGTGGAATGAGCTGCCAGAGGACGTGGTGGAGGCTGGTACAATTACAACATTTAAAAAGCTTTTGGATGGGTATATGAATAGGAAGGGTTTGGAGGGATGTGGGCCAGGTGCTGGCAAATGGGACTAGATCAAGTTAGGATATCTGGTCGGCATGGATGGGTTGGGCCGATGGATCTGTATCCTTGTGATTTTATAAATCTCTGTAAGGGTACCCCTCAATCTCTTATGTTCCAGGGAAAAAAGTCCCAACCTACCCAACCGCTCCTTATAATTCAAACCCTTCAGTTCCAGTAAAATCCTTGGAAATCTTTTCTGAACCCTTTCAAGTTTAAAAACATGTTTCCTATAGCAGGGAGACCAGAACTGAGCTGGTCTAATTGTATTCCAAAAGTAGCCTCACTAATGTCTTGTACAGCTGCAACATGACCTCCCAACTCCTGTACTCAATACTCTGACCAATAAAGGAAAGCATACCAAACTCCTTCTTCACTATCCTATCTACCTGCGATTCTACTTTCAAGGAGCTATGAACCTGTACTCCAAGGTCTCTTTGTTCAGCAACACTCCCTGGGACCTTACCATTAAGTGTATAAGTCCTGCTAAGATTTGCTTTCCCAAAATGCAGCACCTCACATTTATCTGAATTAAACTCCATCTGCCACTTCTCAGCCCATTGGCCCATCTGGTCCAGATCCCGTTGTAACCTTAGGTAACTCTCTTGACAGTGACTCTCCTTCCAGTACCTTTTCAGGAAGACCGTTTCAAGGACTCATGACCCTCTGAGAGAAAAAGAATGACCCCATCCCTATCTCAAATGGGTGATCCTGATTTTTAAACAGTGATACCTTGTTCTACATTCTCCCACAACCTCTCCATATCTGCCCTGTCAAGACCCCCCCAGAATTTAAATGTCTCAATTAAGTACCTTTTACTCTTCTAAACTCCAGCAGATACAAGCTCAGCCTGTCCACTCTTTCCTAATAATGCAACACACCCACTCCAGATATTAGTCTAGCAAACCCTCTCGGAACGGCCTCCAAAGCATCTACATTCTTCCTTAATAATCCGAACAATAATGTCCCTAGTACTCCAGATGTGGTCACACCAATGACCTGTGTAACTGAAGTATAATCTCCCCAAATATGCACTCGATTCCTCTTACTTACATTTTACCACTCTGTTAGCTTTTGTAATTCATTGCAGTATCTGCACATTCACACTTTTTTCATTCATGCACTCAGATACCCAGATTCCTCTGCATCTCGGAGCTCTGCAATCTCTTACTGTTTCGATGATGGGCTTCTTTTTTACTCTTCCTACCTACACTGTGTCTTTGAGTTTCATAGAATCCCTACAGTGTGGAAGCAGGCCATTCGGCCCATCAGGTCCACACTGACCCTCCTGTTCCTTTGATGCTGCCTGACCTGCTGCGCTTTTCCAGCAACACATTTTTAAGCTACACACTGACCCTCCAAAAGAGCATCCCATCTGGACCCATCTTCTACCTTTCCCACAGTTAACCCAACTAACATACACAATTCTGGACACTATGGGCAATTTAGCAGGGTCAATCCACCTAACCTGCAATCTTTGGACTATGAGAGGAAACCTACGCAGACACGGGGAGAACATACAAACTCCACACAGACAGTCGCCCGAGGCTGGAATCAAACCCAGGTCCCTGGCGCTGTGAGGCAGCAGTGCTAACCCCTGAGCCACCATGCCACCCCTATATTGTTGAAATGAATTTCACCTCTTGTTACTGACTCCGTGCAAACAGACGTGTGCCAGATGGAATTGCCAAGTCAGTCAGCTGGTGTTACCTGGGTAAAAGCGGGAATGTTGGGCGGCACAGCTGTGAGACCAAGAGAACCACACTCGACTGTTGTACTGTAACAACGACATCCTTCTAGACAGCCCTGGGAGCACAGCACCTGAAGGCTGAGGATGAGAAGGGTGATAATGAACTCCATTGGGTCAGTGTGGATCATCTCTGTGTAAACAAAGGCAGAGAAATTAACTTCTCAGTACATTCTGTCCATCCTTAAAAGGACCCTGCTAACAATCTCATTGTAACCACTCTAAATTCTCAAGATCAGGTCTTGACTGTACATGTAGAGTCATACAGCACAGAAATAGACCCTTCGGTCCAACACATCCATGCCAACCAGGTTTCCCAAATTAAACCAGTCCTAGTTACCTGTGTTTGGCCCATATCCCTCTAAACCTTTCCTATTCATGTACCTGTCCAAACGTCTATTAAATGCTTAACTGTACCTGCATCTACCACTTCCCCTGGCAGCTCGGATGCTGTGGTGTAAAATTCCAAGCAGTGGAATGTGGTGAAACGGTTAAAAATTATGTCCCAATACATGTGTGAATCTAACCGGAATGGAGGTGTTGCTTAGTCCCGTGTGAATCTTCTTATCTGTATGTAACCAGAATGGAATGTGTTTTTTAGCCTTGCTCTGCTGTTCACATGAATGTTTATATCTGGAAAAGAATAAAAAGCTGGAAAAGTCTCCAGTTCGGTGAGTCTGCTCCGGGGTTACGTTTAACCGCCGAGCGTGGGTTGTTGGCAACCGCTCTACAAGAACTGACGGCTCCCAGTTTTTGTAACATGTAGAGTGAGCATAAACCAGACCCGTTGTGCGACACTGCGGGGAATAAAATGCCCATATTCTAGCAGTCTCGCCTCTTGGTCGTTTGTTCTGTGTCAGACTACTCTCCTACGAACCTGACCTTGAGAATTTTTTAAAACATTTGGCGTAGTCGAGCAGGGTCAATCGCAATTGAGGAGAGATTTTGATACAGAACAATGTTTTGGAAAACGACTAAGAAACCAGAAGAACAAACTGTGGAGGTCCCGACCGTCCCGGGATGGCATGGATGTGGGCATGTACGTGGCAGTTTGTTTGAGAAAGGATCCCAGTCCTGCCGAAGAACCCCTTGCCTGGGGTACAGCGGAGGATGTGGGCATGTCCAAAAGGCTGAAGCGGAGTTAACAGAATTGAATGGGATTGAACTGAACTGAACTGAGTGGAACTGAAGTGAATCAAATTGAACGGAACAAAATGGAACTGAGCTAAATTGAATTGAAATGGACGGAACTGAATTGAACACAATTGAATTGAACTGAACAGACCTGAACTGAGCTGAATTGAACTACACTGAATTGACTGAACTGAAATTAACTGAAACGAATTGCATAATGTAACACATGTATTGGGCCAAGCAGTGGAATGTGGTGTAAAATTCCAAGCAGTGGAATGTGGTGAAACGGTTAAAAATTATGTCCCAATACATGTGTGAATCTAACCGGAATGGAGGTGTTGCTTAGTCCCGTGTGAATCTTCTTATCTGTATGTAACCAGAATGGAATGTGTTTTTTAGCCTTGCTCTGCTGTTCACATGAATGTTTATATCTGGAAAAGAATAAAAAGCTGGAAAAGTCTCCAGTTCGGTGAGTCTGCTCCGGGGTTACGTTTAACCGCCGAGCGTGGGTTGTTGGCAACCGCTCTACAAGAACTGACGGCTCCCAGTTTTTGTAACATGTAGAGTGAGCATAAACCAGACCCGTTGTGCGACACTGCGGGGAATAAAATGCCCATATTCTAGCAGTCTCGCCTCTTGGTCGTTTGTTCTGTGTCAGACTACTCTCCTACGAACCTGACCTTGAGAATTTTTTAAAACAGATGCTGCCTGACCTGCTGTGCTTTTCCAGCATCACTCTACTGTAGACTCTGGTTTCCAGCATCTGCACTCCTTGTTTTTACCTAGCTCATTCCGTATACTCATCAACCTCTGTATGAAATATTTGCCCCTCAGGTCCCTTTTAATTCTTTCCCCTCTCACTTTTAACCTATGCCCTCTAGTTATGAAAGTCAAACAGCTGTCCACCTGCTGTGGGAAGACCCACAATACCATTAGGGAGGGAATTCCAGGATTTTGACCCAGCAACAGTGACGGAATGGTGATATATTTCCAAGTCAGGATGGTGAATGGCTTGAAGGGCCTGTGCAGGTGGTGGTGTTCCAGACCTTAGGCCCCTGGTGGTTAAAGTGCGGTCACTTTTGGAGAGGCCTCTATCCCGCCAACCTACATGGGAGTAGGGACAAGACTTTTGTCCCACCCAGACTCCCCCCTGGTGACTGACTGCCCTTGGATGAGGGGTCACTGTATGTACTCAACAGGTTGTAAGCTCCCATTAAAACACTGCAATCCCGAGTACGAGTAGGCCATTTGGCCCCTCAACCATTGAATTCGTTGTGAATATGGGGTGACCCAATTATAACCTCAGCTCCACGAGACTGGGCCCAGCTGTACAGGCAAGAAATTGCCAGTGGGGACACAGCACAGACAGAGCAACAAGGGATCTTAAAGAGGTCAAAGGCTCCCACTTCAAGAGCCTGAGGCCTTAGAAAACAAGGGCTTGGGGCCTACTGGATAGAGAGAGATCTCTCTACAAACTTGTGGGCAGGGATTACTGGGGAAACTCACCCTTTTGTGACTAATGGGTGCTGGAGGGCATCATCAGTTAGGATAATGATATTTGGATTCAGTAGTATAAGTTTCTGTTTGATTTTTTTTGTTTGTGTTTGCTCTCGGTTTTGTGCCTGGAAAGGGCTGTTTTATTTTTCTTTCACGTTGATTTTGGACCCCTTAGAAAGAGCCATGGTTTTTTTTAATTTCAGCCCTGTAGTGTCCCTGCCCCAGGCGTGCTTGATGGGGCTTTGACTGAGTCAGGGAAGGTGTATTTTACTTTTGGACCCCTTGGTGCCCCTACCCCGAGAGTGGCTGATGGGGACGGAGTCAGGGGAAAGCCATTTTTTGTTTATTTATTCATTATCCTTTTCCAGAATCGAAGGGACTTTATGCTTGTTTCAAAAATCAAGGAAACTTTCTATTTACATATAGAGTAGAAAAAAACCTTACGCTGTCGTTTATTCAGCGCTGTCCCTATCCCAAGGTATCTGATGGGGGTAGGGTTAGGAAGGTCTTGAACTTTTTGTTCGTAACTTTTCATCTAAAACACAAGAGAACACTCACCACTTCCTGGGGACTAACTTGCGCACAGTGGCTCAGTGGTTGGCACTGCTGCCTCCCAGTGCCAGGGACTCGGGTGCGATTCTAGCCTCGGGTAACTGGGGAGTTTGCACATCTCCCCGTGTCTGTATAGGTTTCCTCCGGGTGCTCCAGTTTCCTCCCACAATCCAAAGGTATGCAGGTCAGGTGGATTGGCCATGCTAAAGTACCCATATTGCCCAGGGATATGTAGGCTAGGTGGGTTAGCCCTGGGAAATACAGAAATAGGGTGAGTGAGATGCTCTTAGGAGGGTCAGTGTAGACTTGATGGGCCAAATGGCCTGATTCCATCCTGTAGCGATTCTATGATTCCACGTACTTTTGAAATCACTTTATAGTTGACCAGAGGTCTGCAGAAAGTGAGGTCTGCAGATGCTGGAGATCAGAGATGGAAATGTGTTGCTGGAAAAGCGCAGCAGGTCAGGCAGCATCTAGGGAACAGGAGAATCGACGTTTCGGGCATTAGCCCTTCTTCAGATTTAAAACTAATGTTTCACGGATGGCCCATATATTTCACTTGGAGATCTAACAGTTCTGGTGCAGTCAGCTCACAAACTCAAGCTCAACTTAAAACTTTCGCTCCCTCCATCACTGACGCTCAGTAGCAGCGGTGTATACTATTTACAAGCTGCACTGCAGCAATTCACCAAAGATCCACAGACAGCACCTTCCAAATCCATGACCACTTCTATCTAAACGGACAAGGGCAGCAGATACATGGGAACACCACCCCCTGCATGTACCACTCCGAGCCCCTCACCATCCTAACTTGGAAATATATTGCCATTCCTCCACTGTCCCTGGGTTAAAATCCTGGAATTCCCCTCCCTAAGGGCATTGTGGGTCAACCCACAGCAGGTGAACTGCAGTGGTCCAAGAAGACAGCTCACCCCCACCTTCTCAAGGGGCATCTAGGGACGGGCAATAAATGCTGGGGCCAGCCAGGAACACACACATTCAGGAGTGCGAACAGAGACCTGTATATCACTCAATAACATCCAAATCAAGGCAGATGATATATGCCCAGAAGCCAAAACATTGAGTGTATTCAAGAGGCGTTGAGATATAGCACTTGGGATGAATGGGATCAAAGGTTATGGGGAGAAAGCAGGGTTAGGTTATTGAGTTGGACGATCAGCCATGATGGTGATGAATGGTAGAGCAGGCTCAAAGGGCTGAATGGCCTCCTCCCGCTGATATTTCTATGATTCACACAGGACTGGGCCTACTTGTCTTTGCAAAGCACCTCCAGTCTGAGGCATACCTTTGGTTTCAGTAGAATGTGAAATGTTTCCACCCACCCGAGGCCACTGGAAGCTGCTTGTTTAACTGACCTCAGCCTTGCTGTTCCTAATGAGCCCAGAACTAGTAAGGACTGTGAATGCAGAGAGCCCCGCCCGTTCTGTCTGACACACCTGCCACCCTGATCTGATCTTCAATATTGGGCTGGACCTTATTGCTTCCTCAATGTGAGGATGTCGGAAATAGATGCCTTGCGCCCTGCACCGTAATATTGTCTTTGGGCCATACCTTCATTGAAAGGGTAATGCAGTGTATCAAACATAGACCCACAAGGACAGGAGAATTAATTGAAGCTTTCTCAGTACAATTCTTCGTTAGGCTTAACCATCAGGGGCAGACCCCGGACCCTGGTTAACACACCGGGGGGCTGCCCCCAGACCCTGGTTAACACACTGGGGGGCTGCCCCCGGACCCTGGTTAACACACCGAGGGGCAGACCCCAGACCCTGGTTAACATGCCGGGGGGGGCAGACCCCCAGACCCTGGTTAACATGCCAGGGGCTGGCCCCAGACCCTGGTTAACACACCGGGGATTGGCCCCGGACCCTGGTTAACACATCAGGGGCTGGCCCCGGACTCTGCAGATATTTGGGATGAAGAGCTTGAAAAGGCCTGGCAGAACCCTCTGATAAAGTTTATCTTTCTCCTTGTAAAGGACATTTTCTCTCCAATGCAGCATGTGGTCTCAGCTAAAAGTAGAGCTGATCTCTTTATATTGGACAGCAGATACTGTGAATAAACAGCAGGGAGGTAGCTGTATTACAGAGCAGCATGACCAGTACAGCAATGATAATGTGTTTGGGGTTGGGGGTGGTGGGGAACGAGTCAGGAGACGACAGTCTCTCATCAAACTCCATTGGTACTTGATTTTCAATGCAAGAAAATATTAATGGAATTTTTAAATCTGCTAACACCCCTCCCACGTTCAGTCTTTGGAAAGTGTGCAGACGTCCCAGGGAGCAAGGGTGGCACTTGTTCAAGGCAAGAGCTTGTGCATCAAGTTATTTCTTTAAACATGGGAAGTCTGGTGAGCCTCAGATGCCACACAATTGTGGCTGGACAGGAGACACTCCCATTCCTCCTGCCTGCTGTCAGTGCATCAGAAGGGTTTGGACTTGACCCTAGAACTTGACACTAAAGGGCATAGGTTTAAGGTGAGAGGGGAAAGATATAAAAGAGACCTAAGGGGCAACCTTTTCACACAGAGGGTGGTACATGTATGGAATGAGCTGCCAGAGGAAGTGGTGGAGGCTGGTACAATTACTGCATTTAAAAGGCATCTGGATGAGTATATAAATAGGAAGGGTTTAGAGGGATATGGGCAAATGGGACTAGATTGGGTTGGGATATCTTGTCAACATTGACGAGTTGGATCGAAAGGCTGTTTCTGTGCTGTACATCTCTATGACTCTAAGTGGATTCGAGAATCTCAGAGCGTTTCCCCTGGAGAAGAGAGAGTTGAGAGGATGTTTGGTACAATGATGTCACAAGATGAAGCCGGTTTCTATTGTCCATCGCTAAGTTACCCAGAGGGCAGTTAAGAGTCAAGCCCATTGCTGTGGGTCCGGAGTCTCATGTTGGCCAGACCAGGTAAGGATGGCAGTTTCCTTCCCTGAAGAACGTTAGTGAATCAGATGTTCAAAGTCAAGGGAGAAGCAGATTAGGAGAAACATCTCAAGGGGAGCAAGAAGGATGGTGTAGTGTTTCAAACTGTTTGACAGAAAAATCAATGACGAGTAGTATCCAGGTCCCCATACCAACAAATCAACAATGGAAAGTCTGTGAGATTGCACATGATCCCAAATGTTTGACAGAAGCAACACAAGTGCGGATAAGTAACTACATTGGGTTGTGTCAGCTATTTAAAGCACATTTTCCTTTCATAACACTCGGCTCTAATTTGGTTAATGCCAATTTTAATTAATTTGTAACAGTAAAAGTTTTAAGACCGTAACACATAGAAGAAGTAGGCCATTCAGCCCATCACATCTGCTGCATCATTCAGTGTGGTCTTGGCTGATCTGATCATCCTCAACTCCACTTTCCTGCCTTTCCCCCATAACCTTTCACTGATTAAAATCTGTCTGTCTCAGCCTTGAATATACTTAATTCTGGATCAATGGTGCCGGAAGAGCACAGCAGTTCAGGATTCCTGATGAAGGGCTTTTGCCCGAAACGTCGATTTTGCTGAAGCTCCTCGGATGCTGCCTGAACTGCTGTGCTCTTCCAGCACCATTGATCCAGAATCTGGTTTCCAGCATCTGCAGTCATTGTTTTTACCTTAAATATACTTAAGCCTAGCATCGACAGCCCTCTGAGGTAAAGAATTCCACAGATGCACACTGTCTCCCCTAACTCAGTCCAGTGATGTGGGATTGATCATTAGCATTCTATATTTGGAGATACAGTGGGCAATGTGCACTATGGGACTAGCTCTCCTAACCATGGGCTGAATTTTCCCCGGCTCTACCCCAGTGGGATTGGAGGCCAAGGGGTGGCAGATTCCAATACATTCCCACTGCCAGGGAGTTTTCCCAATGTAATGTTGGGAATCAGGATTGACTGCCTAGTCCAAGGAACAAGTGGAAGCATCCGGAGAACGATGACTGAGAAGCAACATTCTAACCAGCACAAGAGTCATCTCAACAGGCCTGAAGAAGGGTCACTGGTCTTGAAACTCTGCTTTCTCTCACAGATGCTGAGTTTTTTCAGTAATTTCTGCTTTTGCTTCTGATTTCCAGCATTTGCAGTTCTTTAGGTTTTCATCTCAGTACATCCTACGAATTGCTGTCTAGTGTTCCCTTCATTAACAACACATTTTATTCTCCTCTCTGTGTCTGCCCACATGTAAGGGGGATTATGTAAGGAGATTGGATCTTTAATTAGTTGAACTGTGTACTAACGATTCATAATTGTTTACCTTGTGGCTGACCACATCAACTCCCCCTCCCACTCTGACAAGGACATGCAAGTCCTGGGCCTCCTCCACCGCCACAAATCCAAGCCATCTGATACCTGGAGGAAAGACACCTCATCTTCTGCCTTTGGACCCTCCAACCACACAGCATCGATGTCGACTTCACCCATTTCCAAATCTCCCCCCTCCCCGACCTCATCCCAGATCCAACCCTCCAACTCGGCACTGCCCTCTTGACCTGTCCCACCTGTTCATCTTCGTTCCCACCTATGCACTCCACCCTCCCCACCGACCAATCACCATCACCCCTCAACCTGCATCTACCTATCGCCTTCTCAGCTACCTTCCCCCCTAGAACCACCCCCATCCCCCATTTATCTCTTAGCCCCCTTCCACCCCACATTCCTGATGAAAGGCTTATGCCCGAAATGTTGACTCTCCTGCTCCTTGGTTGCTGCCTGACCTGCTGCAATTTTCTAGCACTACACCTTTTGACTCTATCTGTAGCTAGAGTCTAATTGCTTGGAATAAGTAGTAATTTTCATTAAATCCATGCTTTCTACCAATGTGGCTCTGGAAGGTTGATAAATTGAGGAACGCTGTGTACTTTTCAAAAAAAATCTTTAACATTTATGATGACCCTCAGGGTTCTCCATTACACTCCCCTAGTGAGGAATGGTACAATGGTCCTCATTAAGGCCTCAGTTTGAGGTGGTTTTCAGAGCCTCAGCTCTCACTGTGATGGTCAAACCCAGTCCTATGATTCTGATATTCCAGAACAGTAAACTGAACAAGATAGAAGCAGAGGACCAGGCTCTCTTCACTCAGCAATCAGCTCACTCTGCCTGTCTCTCTCACACAGTGAAACATTCTTCATTATCATACATCCTCCATCGATATTTTCAGGCCCCCGCTGTTCCCCAGGGTCTGGAATGAGAACTCACCATCCTCTCCCCAACATGCCATTTCTCGGAATTCCAAACTACCCTGAGGTTTGCTTCCTATCTCCCGTGGATTTTCCAGACCCTTTGGGGCGTTCATCATTCATTCCCTGGGATTGATTACTGGAGCAAACGTTATCCGTTGTGTTTGGATTACCCCTTCCAACGGATCTGTTACAGGTCATTCTCCAAAACGTGCGTTTTGTCGACGCGAATTCGCTGTAACATGATTGACAAATTGGGGACGCCATTTCGAAAGCACAAACATTTAAAAAATGTGTTGGCTGTACCATGATTACATCGCCAACACTTTCAGCGCTGTTTCTAAACTTGTTACAACATAGTGTTGCACAAGAGCACAACCATCACATTACAGAAGAACTGATTGGATTTTATCACATATTCGCCAGGATCTATGCCTGGATTACAGATTCTCTTTAACCTATTTCTGGTTAACTAGGATCTGTTCATGGATTCCTTCATCCCTTCCTTTTCCCGTCCCTCCTTGGCCATCACCTTTGAACCACATGAGATTGAGCAGAACACAGAGAGAGCGATGGGAAAGGTGAGAGAGAAGCTGTGCCCTGATTTCAGGAGCGTGATGTGACTGGAGACGCTCCAAGCTCATTTTCCAGGGAACCTTTCGGTCTGTTGGCAATGTCATGCACATCAGGACCTGTCAATCTGAATTATTTCCACCCCACTGTAATCAGGTAATGAGATTTAATCAAAATTCCAGCAGCAAACACGAACTAGCATTGCATACAAATGGAGTGCTAGAAATCTTGGCAATGCTGCAATACACTGGACCAATGAAGTGGTTTTGTAATTTGACATAAAACATAGTCTGATAGTTAGATTTACTGTTGCCATGTGTACCAAAATACAGTGAAAAGTCTTGTTTTGCGTGCAACACAGGCAGATCCTACCAGAGAAGGTGTATCAGGGTAACAGAACAGAGTGCCGAATACAGTGTTACAACCGCAGAGAGAAAGAGAGAAAGAGGAATCAGCGTTAATATTTGAGAGGTCTGTTCAAAAGTCTGATAATAGTGGGGAAGAAGTTGATCTTGAACATGTTCACACCTGTATTAGATTCATAGAATCATAGAAATGTACAGCATGGAAACAGACCCTTCGGTCTAACCCGTCCATGCCGACCAGATATCCCAACCCAATCTAGTCCCACCTGCCAGCACCCGGCCCATATCCCTCCAAACCCTTCCTATTCATATACCCATCCAGATGCCTCTTAAATGTTGCAATTGTACCAGCCTCCACCACATCCTCTGGCAGCTCATTCCATACACGTACCACCCTCTGTGTGAAAAAGTTGTCCCTTAGGTCTCTTTTATATCTTTCCTCTCTCACCCTCAACCTATGCCCTCTAGTTCTGGACTCCCCGACCCCAGGGAAAATACTTTGTCTATTTACCATATCCATGCCTCTCATGATTTTATAAACCTTTATGAGGTCATTCTTCAGCCTCCGACGCTCCAGGGAAAACAGCCCCAGCCTATTCAACCTCTCCTAATAGCTCAAATCCTCCAACCCTGGCAACATCCTTGTAAATATTTTCTGAACCCTTTCAAGTTTCACAACATCTTTCCGATAGGAAGGAGACCAGAATTGCACGCAATATTCCAACAGTGGCCTAACCAATGTCCTGTACAGCCGCAACATGACCTCCCAACTCCTGGACTCAATACTCTGACCAATAAAGGAAAGAATACCATACGCCTCCTTCACTACCCTATCTACCTGTGACTCCACTTTCAAGGAGCTATGAACCTGCACTCCCAGGTCTCTTTGTTCAACAACACTCCCTAGGACCTTACCATTAAGTGTATACGTCCTGCTAAGATTTGCTTTCCCAAAATGCAGCACCTCGCATTTATCTGAATTAAACTCCATCTGCCACTTCTCAGCCCATTGGCCCATCTGGTGCAGATCCTGTTGTAATCTGATGTAACCTTCTTCGCTGTCCACTACACCTCCAATTTTGGTGTCATCTGCAAACTTACTAACTGTACCTCTTATGCTCGCATCCAAATCATTTATGTAAATGATAAAAAGGAGAGGACCCAGCACCGATCCTTGTGGCACTCCACTGGTCACAGGCCTCCAGTCTGAAAAACAACCCTCCACCACCACCCTCTGTCTTCTACCTTTGAGCCAGTTCTATATCAAAATGGCTAGTTCTCCCTGTATTCCATGAGATCTAACCTTGCTCACCAGCTGCCCATGGGGAACCTTGTCGAACATCTTACTGAATCCATATAGATCACATCTACTGCTTTGCTGTCATCAATCCTCTTTGTTACTTCTTCAAAAAACTCAATCAAGTTTGGGAAACATGATTTCCCATGCACAGCCATGTTGACTATCCCTAATCAGTCCTTGCCTTTCCAAATACATGTACATCCTGTCCCTCAGGATTCCCTCCAACAACTTACCCACCACTGATGTCAGGCTCATTGGTCTAGAATTCCCTGGCTTGTCTTTACCGCCCTTCTAAACAGTGGCACCATGTTTGCCAACCTCCAGTCTTCCAGCACCTCACCTGTGACTGTCGATGATACAAATATCTCAGCAAGAGGCCCAGCAATCACTTCTCTAGCTTCCCACAGAGTTCTCGGGTACACCTGATCAGGTCCTGGGGATTTATCTTTTATATCTTCTGCCCAATGGAAGAGGATGAAGGAGAGTATAATTGGGGTGGGAGGGATCTTTGATGATGTTGGCGTCAATGGATGGAAGGCTGGTTTGTGTGATGGACTGGCCTGTGTTCACAACTCTCTTTAGGTCTTGCAGTGATGCATTCAGTTGGGATGCTTTCTGTAGTGCATCTCTAACAATTGGTGAGAATCCTTGTGGAACATGCTAAATTTCCTTAGCTTCCCAAGGAAGTAGAGACATTGTTGTGTTTTCTTGACCATTGTGTCAAGGTGGGCGGACCAGGACAGAATGTTGGTGATCATCACTCCCAGGAACTTGATGCTCTCGACCCTCCCTACCTCAGCACCATTGATGCAGAGAGGAACATGCCCTCCACTCCACTTCCTGAAGTCGATGACCAGCTCCTTCGTTTTGCTGACCGTGATGGGGAGGTTGTTGTCTTTATACCGTGCTGTTAAGCACTCAATCTCCTTCCTGTACTCTATCTTGCCATTGCTTGAGATCTAACACCAACAGTGGCATCATCAGCAAACTTGTAAATGGAGTTGTTGTGGAATTTGACCACAGAGTTGTGAGTGTATAAGGAGTATTGTAAGGAGCTGGGTACACAGCCTCATGGAGCACTGGGTGTTGGGGATTACGGCGGACGAGGTCTATTCTGACTGATTGCATTCTGCGGGCCAGGAAGTCAAGGACCCAGTTACAGAAGATGTCGCAGAGTCTAGGTTGTGGAGTTTTGAGATGAGTTTATTTGGAATTACGGTGTTGAAGGCAGAACTGTTGTTAATAAGTAGGAGCCTGACGTAGGTATCCTTGATGAAGGGCTTTTGCCCGAAACATCGATTTTACTGCTCCTCAGATGCTGCGTGAACTGCTGTGCTCTTCCAGCACCACTAATCCAGGAGTAGGTGTCCTTGTTGTCCAGATGTTCCAGAGATGAGGGTAGGACCAGGGAGATGGCGTCTGCCATGGGCCTGTTGCACCGGTAGGCGAATTGCAAGGGATTGAGGCAGGCTGGAAGGCTGGAGCTGATGTGAGCCATGACTAATCTGATGAAGCTCTTTGTAATAATGGAGGTCAGAGCCACCAGGTGGCAGTCATTGAGGCACGCTGCATGATCTTTCTTAGGCACTGGGATGATGGTGATCTTGGAGCAGTTGGGGACTTCAGATTGTAGTAAGGAGAGGTTAAAGATGTCAGCGAATACTCCGACCAGCTGACCCCTGCAGGATCTGAGTGCATGGCCAGGGACTCCATCCGGGCTGGTCGCTTTCCATGGGTTTACTCTCCAGAAAGCTGATCTAATATCTGCGGCAGTGACCATGGGTACAGCTGTACCCGAGACTGTGAGGGCATCATTTCACTGACCTTGTGATCAAAACGAGCAGAGATTACATTGAGCTCGTCAGGGAGGGATGCCCTGTTACCCACAATTCAGTTCGACTTCCTTTGTAGTCCATTATGCCGTGTAAGCCTTGCCACAAGCAATGGGTGTCTGCGTGGTTAGTCTAGGTCTCAAGCTTAGTTTGGTATTGTCTCCTGCCATCTCTGATGGCCTTATGAAGGTTATACCTGGATTTCCTGTATAGGTCAGTGTTTGCCCGACTTGAACACCTCAGACCTGGACTTCAGCAGTGAGTGGATTTCCCATGGTTCCTCCATGGTTTGCGATTGGGAAATGTAAACATAAGTTTAAGTTGTTGTCTGGGTTCTCTCCTTATGGACTTGACACAAACTAAAGCATCCCACCCCGATAGAAACACAGACCTTAGTGTTCTCCCTATCTCCACAGCACTTTGATAAAACTAGCCACTTTAGAGGGAGAGAGGTTAATAGGCATGAAGGGAGGTTGTCACTTCGAGTTGAGCAACTCAAACTTTATCCTTGTTGGTTATGATTTAATCACTGAGCATAACAATCCATATTCAAAATTTAAAAAGCCCAAATCTCTCGATTAGATTCCAGTCTATAACTCACTCCAGGGTATCTGTTATATAAACCATCCCGAACCCCTCAATTCGATTCTAGTCTGTAGCTCACTCCCATTATTATAGATAGAGTAGAATCCCTACAGTGTGGAAATAGGCCCTTCGGCCCAACAAGTCCACACTGACCCTTTGAAGAGTAACCCACCCAGACCCATTCCCCTACTCTATTACTGTACATTTACCCCTGACTAATGCACCTAACCTACACATCCCTGAACACTATGGGCAATTTATCCTAACCTGCACATCTTTGGACTGTGGGAGGAAACCGGAGCACCCAGAGGAAACCCACGCAGACACGGGGAGAATGTGCAAACTCCACACAGACACCCGAGGTGTTTGACCATGAGACACAACTAAGAGATTATATCTCTCGCACACTAACAGCATTGGAATAGAACATACTTCCCCCACATTCCCCTCCTCCACTATATCAACACCCCCCCCCATTCCCCTCCCCACTCCCCTCACCCCCTGCATCAACACCCCCCCATTCCCCTCTCAATAGACAAGACAATAGACAATAGACAATAGACAATAGGTGCAGGAGTAGGCCATTCTGCCCTTCGAGCCTGCACCACCATTCAATATGATCATGGCTGATCATTCTTAATCAGTATCCTCTTCCTGCCTTATCTCCATAACCCTTGATTCCACTATCTTTGAGAGCTCTATCCAACTCTTTCTTAAATGAATCCAGAGACTGGGCCTCCACTGCCCTCTGGGCAGAGCATTCCACACAGCCACCACTCTCTGGATGAAGAGGTTTCTCCTGAGCTCTGTCCTAAATGGTCTACCCCGTATTTTTAAGCTGTGTCCTCTGGTTCGGCACTCACCCATCAGCGGAAACATGTTTCCTGCTGCCAGAGTGTCCAATCCTTCCATAATCTTATATGTCTTAATCATATCCCCTCTCAGTCTTCTAAACTCAAGGGTATAGAAGCCCAGTCGCTTCAGTCTTTCAGTGTAAGGTAATCCTGCCATTCCAGGAATTGACCTCGTGAACCTATGCTGCACTCCCTCAACAGCCAGAATGTCTTTCCTCAAATTTGGAGACCAGAACTGCACACAGTTCTCAATATATCAATATTTCATTTTCCCCTCCTAACTATATCCATATCCCCCATTCCCTTCCCCAACTATATCAACACCCCTGTCCCCTCCTACCATGCCCCCTCCTTCCAAACCACAGTATCGTCTCACCCCAATCCACTTCCCCACCACACCCCTGACCGTCTGCAGCCCCCTCAGCCCCTACCCCTCCATCACCCCCAATATTTCCCCGCCCTCTCCCCCTCCCTGCAATGTACTGACTGTCACCCACAGGTCTCCATGCCCCTTCTTGTCTGGTACCCACTGTCCCTCACATTCAGCCAATGGTGAGCTCTGAGGGACAGACTCTCAGACGTGAGAGTGACGGCGGGTGGGAAAGGTTTTGTTTCCGAGGTAACCTGAGCAGTTCTTGGGGTAGATCCAGCATTGATTTGATTTGATTTGATTTGATTTGATTTGATTTATTGTCACGTGAACCTAAGTACAGTGAAAAGCTTTGTTTTGTGAGCAGTACAGGCAGATCAGAGCAAACAAGGACACACAGATCACAGGGTACGGAAACAGAATGATGCCAACAGGTTACACTGCACATGAGGAGCACAAAACAAGATTAACCTTAACAAGATCAACATTATTTGAAATTAGAGTGGTCCATTCATCAGTCTAATAACAGTCGGGAAGAAGCTGTTCCTGAACCTGTTAGTGTGTGTGTGTTCAGGCTTCTGCATCTTCTGCCTTACGGATGAGGTTATAGGAGATCATTACTGGGGTGGGAAGGGTCTTTAATGATGTTGGCAGCCTTTCTGAGGCAGTGAGCTGGGTAAATGGAGAGCATGGATGAGAGGTTGGCTTCCGTGATGGTCTGGGCTGCACATACCACCCTCTGTAGTTTCTTACAGTCCTGGGCAGAGCAGTGTCCTATAGCAGGCAGTTATGCTCCTGGACAGTATGCTTTCAATGATGCATCTGTAAAAGTTGGTGAGGGTCCTTATGGACATGCTGAATTTCCTGAGCTGCCTGAGGAAGAAGAGGCGTTATTGTGCCTTCTTGACCATCACATCTCCATGGGAAGTCCAGGTCAGGTTGTCAGTTATCGTCACTCCGAGGAACCTGACACTCTCCACCCTCTCAACCTCACCTCCACTGATGTAGATAGGGGTGTGTACTCCTCCTTCCTTCCCGAAGTCAATGATCAGTTTCTTAGTTGAGAGAGAGGTTCTTCCCATTGCACCACATCACCAAGCCCTCTATCTCCCTTCTGTACTCTGAGTTGTTTGATATCCATCTTACCACAGTGGTATCATCAGCAAACAAGTAAATGGCGTTCATTTGGAATTTGGCCACACAGTTGTGGGTGTACAGGGAGTACAGTTGGGGGCTGAGAATGCATCCTTAAGGGGGGGTGTCGGGGGGGGTGGGGGGGGGGGTCCTCCAGTTCTGAGGGTTATTGTGGAGGAAGTGCAGTTGTTGATCTTCACTGATTGCGGTCTGTGGGTCAGGAAGCTGAGGATCCGGTTGTAGAGGGTGGAGCCGAAATGAAGGTCACGGAGTTTTGAGATCAATCTGGAGGAGGTAATGGTGTGGAAGGCAGCTCTTTAGTCAGCGAGCAGAATCTGATATCGGTGTCCTTGTAATCCAGATATGTCAGGGACTAGTGCAGGTCTAGGGATATGGTGTCCACTGTGGACCTGTTATGTCGATAAGCCAATTGTAGGGGATCAAGGCAGGCTGGGAGAGTGGAGCTGATGTGGGCCATGACCAACCTCTCGAAGCCCTTCAAGCTTATTGAGGTCACAGCCACTGGGTGACAGTTATGAAGGCATGTTGCATGTGCTTTCTTAGGGACAGGGGCAATGGTGGTCTTCTTGAAGCAGGTGGGGACTTTGGGTTGTAGGAGGGAGAGGCTGAAGATCTCAGTGAATACCTCCTACCAGCCGGTCTGCACTGGATCGGAGTGCTTGGCTGGGAACTCTGTCCGGGCCCGTCTCTTTCCTTGGGTTGACTCGCAGGAAGACTGATCTGATGTCTGCAGTGATGACCGAGGGAACAGGCGCATCCAGGACTGTGGGGCAGGTGGCTCCGCGCTGCTAGCAATCTGCTGAAACCCAGCATCGAAAGGACTGAGCACATCAGAGAGGGATGTGTCTTTGCCTGCTATCTTGCTCTCCCTCATTTTGTATCCCATTATGTTGTTTCGGCCTTGCCTTGGGCACATCAGGGGTCTATCTGGTTGGTTGGGGCCTCTAATTTGGTCAGGTACTGCCTCTTGGCATCCCTGATGGCTTTGCGGATATCATATCTGGATTTCCTGTATTGGTCTGGGTCGTCCAGTTTGAACGGTGCCCATCTGAACCCTCAGTAGGGGGTGGATATCCTGGTTCATCCAAGGTTTACGTTTGGGGAACACTCAGGTTGACTCCTTTGGTACGCAGTCCTCCACTCATTTGCCAATGACGGTGGTGGCACACTTGTCTTGGATTTCCACTGAGTACTTGAACACAGTCCAGTCCACAAATTCCAAACAGTCCCGGAGACGCTGTTCCACAGCCTCTGACCAACAATGTACTTCCCTTCATGAAGAATCCTCCCATTTCAGCTTCTGCTTGTAAGCTGAGAGGAGGAACACAGCGCTGTAATCTGATTTTTTTTAGTGAAGGCAGGGGATGGTGCGCCAAGTGTCTTTGAAGGTTGTGTGGCAGTGGTCCAGAATGTCGGGTCCTCTGGTGGGACGGGAGATGTGTTGCTGGTACTTTGGCAGCACCCTCGAGGTTGGCTTGGTTGAAGGGGCTGGCCACGATGGATAGGGCCTCAAGGATTTTCATCTCCTGAGTGTTTGCTACCCCTCAAACAGCAGCATGGCTCAGGCATCTCCCCGTGTGCCCTGTGATTGTATCATCCCTGCATTATAATAATGACGATGTCTTCAAGGACACTTTGTGAAATGGCAAGTCCCTCCTTTCTAATTTTATTTTGGAAAGATTACTGATGTCACTTCATTCTGACTTTGCAAGAAGACAGATGAGTGCAGTTCCAACAACACTCAGGAAACAATCTACCAAGACTCCTGGAATAGCTCTTTCATTAAAGTTATGAAATTCCTTCCCCAAGAACATTCCTAAACTTGATAAATTCATTCATGGGATGTGGGCATTGCTGCCTGCCCCTAGTTGCCCCCTTGAGAAGGTGGGGGTGAGCTGCCTTCTTGAACCGCTGCAGTCCACCTGCTGTGGGTTGACCCACAATGCCCTTAGGGAGGGAATTCCAGGAATTTGACCCAGCGACAATGAAGGAACGGCGACAATCAAGTCAGGATGATGTCTCACCAGCATCATCTCAGGGACAATTAAACATGGACAACAAAAGTTGTCACTATGTCACTGATCCCCAAACCCCCCCAAGAAAGAATAACCAGATTTCTGTCGGTAGTTTACTGTTAAGATGCTATTAGTAATTGCTTTAATCAATTTAAGCTGGACAAAGGTTAAACTCCTGACCTGTGTAATTTATCCACAATGATAGTATATAAAATGCATATTAATGCAATAAGCCAGCAGGGCGGGATTAATAGAATCCAACACAGAACACATTTCCAGGAAAGAGCTAATAGATTGGATAGAATCATCAAAATGCCTCAGCACAAAAGGAGGACATTCCACCCACTGTTTCTGTGCTAGCCCTCTGCAGGGCCCAGTGCCACTCCCTACATTCTGTCCTCAGCCCTGTACATTCTTCCTTTTGAGAAATATAGATATTTTGTAAACGACGTGTTCAGAGATGTTATGACTCACTTCTGGAGTTGGTGGAATGTGAAGCCAGGCCTCTTGGCTCCAAGGTAAGGTCACTACCACAACGCCACAAGAACTCTCCTCTTCAGATTATATTGCAAGCTTCTCCTGAATACCTCAATCATCGCTCTCTCCATCACTACACTCTTAAGACACTGCATTCCAGATCCGAGTTCCCCGATACTTGGAAAGGCTTTTCCTCATGTCTCCGTCAAGGCTTTTTGGCCTTTCCACCAACAGCAACAGTTTCTCCCCATCGACTCTGTCTAGACCCCTCGTGATTTTAAACGCCTCTGTCACAACTCCACACAACCGAATCTCCCCCCAGGAAAACAATCCAAACCTCTTCATTCTTTCAACATTAACGACAGTTGTGAACACAGCCCAGAACATCTCGGGAGCCAAACCTCCCGCCCACAGACTCCATCTACACTTCTCATTGCCTCAGAAAGGCAGCCAATTTCATCAAAGACCCCTCCCACCCCAGTTAGAATCTCTTCCATCAGGTGGAAGATACAGAAGCCTGAACATACACACACCAACAGGCTCAAGAACACCTTCTTCTCCGCTGTTATTAGACTTCTGAATGGATCTCTCAAATTTCAATTCTAATGTTGACCTCGCTCTTTGGGCTCCTTCTTTGCAGCCATAACATTGTATTCCTCGAGGTGTTAGTGTCACAGGGATGTACAGCAGGGGAAACAGATCCTTCGGTCCAACCCGTCCATGCCTTCCAGATATCCCAACCCAATCTAGTCCCACCTGCCAGCACCCGGCCCATATCCCTCCAAACCCTTCCTATTCACATCCCCATCCAAAATGCTTCTTAAATGTTGCAATTGTACCAGCCTCCACCACATCCTCTGGCAGCGCATTCCATACATGCACTACCCTCTGCGTGAAAATGTTACCCCTTAGGTCTCTTTTTTATCTTTCCCCTCTCACCCTAAACCTATGCCCTCTAGTTCTGGACACCCCAACACCAGGGATAAGACTTTGTCTCATGCCCTTCATGATTTTGTAAACCTCTATAAGGTCACCCCTCAGCCTCCGACGCTCCAGGGAAAACAGCCCCAGCCTGTCCAGCCTCTCCATATAGCTCAAATTCTCCAACCCTGGCAACATCCTTGTAAATCTTTTCTGAACTCTTTCGAGTTTCACAACATCTTTCTGATGGGAAGGAGACCAGAATTGCACGCAATATTCCAACAGTGGCCTAACCAATGTCCTGTACAGCCGCGACATGACCTCCCAACTCCTGTACTCAATACTCTGACCAGTAAAGAAAAGCATACCAATCGCCTTCTTCACGATCCTATCTACCTGCGACTCCACTTTCAAGGAGCTATGAGCCTGCACGCCAAGTTCTCTTTGTTTAGCAACATTCCCGAGGACCTTACCACTAAGTGTATAAGTCCTGCTAAGATTTGCTTTCCCAAAATGCCTATGAACTTTGTACAGTATGATCTGCTTGTACTGCACACAAAACAAACCTTTTCACAGTACCTAGGTACATGCAACCATAATAACTGAAATCAAATCAAGATCTTTACCAGTAAGACAATTGAGAACCTTCCGAACTCACGTGCACTGCTTTGGAACAGCAGGTTGGTTTGGAGTGGGGAATGTCAGTAGGGAAGTGATGAAAGATCAACTCAAAGCCCCTGCGAGGATGTTAGATTGTATGGCAGACTGTCAACAGCAGTATTTAAAATATCAGACTCATTCGAACAGCAGAGTGGTAATTCACGCTCAGAAATAATGAATCACCAGCTCTCTTTCTAGATGCACTACCCCCCCTACATTGTGCAGCGTCGAGGTGTGGAACACCTCTTTTCTCTCACCCTATGGAACACTGACACGTGTGAATCTCTTGACCTAGAACACGCAAACTGAAGAAGAGTTTGCGAAGATGCCAACCACTTGCAATGTTTCCGAATGGAGCAGCTGGAGGCCATGTGCAAGCAGCAGGAAGAGTGTCCCATCCCATCCCCTCGTAGACCCTGAGGCTCCAGCATTGGACCATTCAGCCCCCGCCGAACTCACTCCCCCTGCCCTGTAAACAAATGACCCCCGAACCTGACAGGCTCCTAGAGACGGAGGGGAAAGCAGCGTCAAAGAGCCAGAGCAAACTGAACTCAATGGCGATCAGAGAGAAGACTCCCCTCGATGGAGTCAGCATTAACGCAAAGGAAAAAGATCGCGAGAGGTATGGATAGGGTAAATAGGCAAGGTCTTTTCCGTGGGGTGAGGGAGTCCAGAAGTA
Source organism: Chiloscyllium plagiosum (assembly GCF_037043375.1). NCBI lineage: Eukaryota > Metazoa > Chordata > Chondrichthyes > Orectolobiformes > Hemiscylliidae > Chiloscyllium > Chiloscyllium plagiosum. The sequence goes on along the minus strand of NW_028270143.1, from coordinate 126,868,003 downwards.
GAGGGTGTAGATTTAAGGTGAGAGGGAAAAGATTGAAAAGGGATTTTTTCACGCAGAGGGTAGTGCGTGTATGGAATGAGCTGCCAGAGGAAGTGTGGAGGCTGGTCCAGTTACAACAGTTAAAAGGCATCTGGATGGGTATATGAATAGGAAGGGTTTGGAGAGATATGGGCCAAGTACTGACAATGGAACTCGATTTATTTAGGATATCTGGTCGGTATGGACGAGTTGGACTGAAGGGTCTGTTTCCGTGCTGTACATCTCTATGAGTCTATATTTTTTTAATTGCTGGAATCCCCTCATGCAGCAGAGGTACTGAGCTCAGAATCACTGCACCTACAACAGCACTGACAGTGGATTCCTGGGTCAGCTTGTGAAGCTCCGTCAGAAAATCTAATGCAATGTTGGCATTCACTTTGAGAGGGCTAGAATACAAGAGCAGGGATGTACTACTGATGCTGTATAAGGCTCTGGTCAGATCACATTTGGAATATTGGGAGCAGTTTTGCGCCCAGTATCTAGGGAAGGATATGCTGGGCTTGGAAGGGGGTCCAGAGGAGTTTACAAGAATGCTCCGGGGGATGAAAGTTTTGTCATGTGAGGAGCTGCTGAGGACTCTGAGTCTGTACTCAATGGAGTTCAGAAGGATGAGGAGGAGGGTTCTGATTGAGACTTATAGACTACTGAGAGGCCTGGATAGAGTGGATGTGGAGAAGGTGTTTCTATTGGTAGGAGAGACTAGGACCTGAGGGCACAGTCTCAGAGGGAAGGGACGACGCTTTAGAACTGAGATGAGGAGGATATTCTTCAGCCAGCGGGTGAATCTGTGGAACTCATCGTCCGGGGGGGGGGGGGTCTGTGGAGGCCAAGTCATTGAGTGTGTTAAAGACTGAGACAGATAGATTCTTGATTAGTAAGGGGATCAAAGGTTATGGGAGGAGCAGGAGAATGGGGTTGAGAAACACATCAGCCATGAACGAATGGTGGAGCAGACTCGATGGGCTGAATGGCCTGATTCTGTTCCTATATTTTATGGTCTTATGGTCTAAAGTGCAGGAAAAAACTCAACAAGTTTTGGCAGCAGCAGTGTAGAAGGAAACAGAGTTCATGATTTTTAAAAACCATTCATAGGATATGGGGGTCCCTGGCTGGGCCAGCATCTACTGCCCGTCCATAATTGCCCTTGGGAAGGTGGGGCTGAGCTGCCTTCTTGAACTAGGTGAAACTGAGGACTGCAGATGCTGGAGATTAGAGTCAAGATTAGAGAGGTGCTGGAAAAGCACAGGTCAGGCAGCATCCGAGGTGCAGTCCTGTTCCTTGGATGCTGCCTGACCTGCTGTGTATTTCCAGCACCACTCTAATCTTGAGCTGCCTTCTCGAACTGCTGCAGTCCACCTGCTGTGGGTTGACCCACAATGCCCTGAGGGAGGGAATTCCAGGATTTAACCCAGTGACAGTGAATGAATGGCAATACATCTGAATCCAAATGTAGCAAGACCTGGACAATATCCAGATTTGGGCTGAAAAGTGGCAAGTGATATTTTCCTCAAATACCAAGTAAAACCAAATAATAATCATTTCCAGTAAGAAAGAATCTAACCATTTGACATTCAATGGTATTAGCATTACTGAATTACCATTACTAACTGTCTTTGGTAGTGTAGTCAATTACAGCAGAGCACTTGGAAAACAGTGATCGGATTGGATAGAATTTGAATGAATTTAAGAAGGGAAATCATGCTTAACAAATCTACTGGAATGTTTTGAGGATGTAACTAGTGAAGATGATCGGGGGAGCTAGTGGATGTGGTTTATTTGAACTTCCAGAAGGCTATTGGTAAGGTCCTCACGTAAGAGATTCACTTGTAAAATTAAAATGAATGGGACTGGGGATAGTGCTGTGACTTGGATAAAGAACTGGTTTGGAGGAGTGGAAACAAACAGCACGAATAAACAGGTCACTTCCCAAATGGCAGGCCGTGAGTAATGAGGTACTGCAGGGATCCGTGATTGGACCCCAGCTATTCACTATACTGTATATATTAAATAATTTAGAGGAGGCAGCTAAATGTAACATCTCCAAATTTGCAGCTGGATGGGAGAGTGAGCTGAGGAGGATGCAGAAAATCTTCAGTGCAATTTGGACAAGTTGAGTGAGTGGGTAAATACACGATAGATGCAATGTAATTTGGAGAAATGTGAGGTTATGCATTTTGGTGACGAAAACACGAAGGGAGGTTATTATCTGAATGGCGATAAATTGGGAGAAGGTGAGGTGCAGTCAGACCTGCGTGTCCCTGTACACCAGTCACTGAAAGTGAATGTGTAGGTGCAGCAGTTAGGAGGCAAATGGTACGCAGATCTTCATAGTGAGTGGGTTCAAATACAGGAGCAGGGACGTCTTGCTGCAACTGTACAGGGGCCTTGATGAAACTTCACCTGGAGTGTTGAGTGCAATTCTGGTACCCTTAGCTGCAGAAGGATTTCCTGGCTAAGAGGAAAATGCAGCAAGGCTTTCCCAACGGATTGCTGGGACAGTGGGACTGACATATGAGGAGAGACTGGAACGGTTCGGATTATATTCACTGGAGTTTAGAAGAATGAGGGGGATCTCAGAGAAACCTATCTGATTCCAACAGGACTGGGGAGTTCAGATACACAGGTCACACTCCAAGGTTATGGAGTCAGAAACTTTACACCGCAATTAGGTGAAATTTCTTCACCCAGAGAGTGGTGAGCCTGTGGAATTCACTGCTACCTAAAGCGGTTGAGACCAAAACATTGAATAGCTTCAATGAGCAGTTAGATATTGTTCTTAGGGCTAAAGGGATTAAAGGGTATAGGGAGAAAGCAGGGGTTAAATGGTCAACCATGATCAAAGCTTGAAGGGTTGAATGGCCTATTCCTGTTCTTATTTATTATGTTTCTGCATTTCTATTAACACCCTGGGGAATACCATTGGCCGGAAACTCAACTAGGCTCACCATATAAACATAGAGACTACAAGAGCAGGTCAGAGGCTGGGAATACTGCGGTGAGTAACTCACCTCCTGACTCCCCAAAGTCTGTCCATCCACAAGGCACAAGTCAGGAATGTGATAGATTACTCCCTACTTGTCTAGGTGAGTGCAGCTCCAACAACTCTCAAGAAGCTTGACACATCCAGGATAAAGCAGCCCGCTTGATTGGCACCACATCCACCACGTTCAACGCTTGCTTCCCCCACTACCAATGCACAATGGCATCAATATACCATCTACAAGATGGTGGTGAAGGTTCACTGAAGGGACGGTGATATATTTCTAGGTCAGAATGCTGGTTGCCTTGGAGAGAAACGTGCGGGAGCTGGTTAGCTCAGTTGGCTGGATGGTTGGTTTGCAATGCAGAGTGACACCAAAGCCGTGAATTCAATCCCTGCACTAGCTGAGGTACTCATAAAGGACTCTCCTCTTAACCTCTCCCTTTGCCTGAGGCGTGGTGACTATCACCAATCACGTCTCTCTCTAATGAGCGAGTAATCTCATAGTTTGGTAGGGCTTCAGTGACTTTACCCACAAGATGCATCACAGTAAGTCAGCAAAGATCCTTAGACAGCACCTTCCAATCCCACAACCACTTCCATCTAGAAGGACAAGGACAGCAGATACATGGAATACCTACATGTTCCCCTCCAAGTCACTCACCATCCTGACTTGGAAATATATCGCTGTTCCTCAACCACCACCTACGCAAGGGCAACTAGGAACAGGCAATAAACGCTGGTTTAGTCAATTATGCCCTCATCGTATGAATATTCTGAATGAATACTCTGAATCCTTGTGTGTAACATATTCTCACTGCTGGTACATGCAGCATTCCCACTCCCTATCCACCGTACATTTCCACTTTTGACTGTGAAATATTCCCATTCTGTCTGCATGAAATATTCCCCTTTCCTGTACCTGTATATTTCCCATTCCCTGTTGCAGAATCTATCCCAGCCCCTGTTCCTGAAATAATCCAATTCTTTACACCTATTATGCTGTGATCTGCATTTCAGAGCAGAGTAAATATACTCTTGGCTTTAGTGACAGGATTCGAGTGAGTGGAGGATAATGTATTAACTGCGATGGGTTGTTTAAAATGCTGTGTGAGGCGAATAGTAAAGAAGGCTGACAAATAACTTAACACAGGCTGACTGCATGGGTAGTTGTGCTGAACACTGTTTGAATGAGATGTAAATTACTTCAATGGGATTATCGAAGCACACCAGTTCTGTCCATCATATAAAGTAGGAGGCTGTGTCCTTACCTGGATAGCAAGCTGACTCCTTGGGAGCTCCTCTCAATACCTGCAGACAAACGTAGACCACACATGGTATTGAAGCCGTGTGGCAGCACTGAGACCAGATCAACTGGCAATGAGCATGAATTCTTTCTCAGTCTGTCTGGCTCTCTGCCTCTCTCTCTCTTCCATCTCTCTCTCTCTCTCTCTCTCTGTCTCCACTCTACTAAAATCTCAAACAATCGCTAATCAAAGACTCGCCTGCCTCTCTCCGTGATTGGTGACCCTTGTTTACATCAGCTCAATAAAATGGCCAACCGCAGACTCAATGGGTGATGTCATCTGGCCCGTCTTCCCTTCCAGACATTAATTGTCATTTTTCACTCATTAATTTGTCATTTTACCAGACTTCATTTGTTATTTTTAACTCTGTATTTGTCATTTTTTCGGTCTCTAATTGTTGTTTTTTAACTGTTTATTTGTCATCTTTTCAGTTTATGTCATATTTTCAGTCTTTACGTGTCATCTTTTCAGTCTTTGTCATCTTTTCAGTTTTTATTTGTCATCTTTTTCAATTTTTACTTGTCATTTTTTTCAGTCTTTATTTGTCATTTTCTTCAATCTTTATTTGTGATTTTTAACTGTTTATGTGCCATATTTGCAGTCTTTGTTTGTTGTCTGTGACTAATTTCAGTCTTTATTTATTATCTGTAACTAACTGGGGCGGGAGTGAGGTGCCAGGATTGGAATAGGCCTATAGGTTGCCAGGCAACCAGCCGAGGTGAAGGAGGCTGCCTCTTGACAAACATGTTCCTGCTGCAGCCTTGGCTTTCTTCTTTCATTAATCATTTGAGTCCCTCCTCAGATTTTCAACACCTCACTGTGGTGGAGGCCTGTGGCAGCTCGAGAGTGAGGGGTGTGGTGAGGGGGAGGGAACAACATGTTTGAACAGGAAGATCCCAAACCTGGCAGTGTTGGCTATGCCCTCAGGGAGGGGGAGGGGGTCTCAGCAACTGTGGGGAGGGGTGTTCATTTATAAACTCACCCTGCCAATATCTCCTCAGCTCGAACATCTCCCAAGGACCACAAACCTGACTCACCTTTTCAAAACACAGCAAAATGTTCTTTTATGTATTCATTAGGGTGAAGATTATTGTAATTTTATTGAAAACCCTCCAACATGCACTTTTGTTTTCTCCAGACTGGAATGTTTCACCAGTTAGCACCTTCTGTCAACTCAAAATTATCCAAAACTACTTTCCAGACAGGAACTCCCAACTTTCTTCTGGATCAGTGGTGCTGGAAGAGCAAAGCAGTTCAGGCAGCATCCAACGAGCAGCGAAATTGACGTTTCGGGCAAAAGCCCTTCATCAGGAATAAAGGCAACTGCTCAGTCACCCATTACCCCTGTGCTTACTGATGAATACTGGCATTTGGACCCTCCTATCCTTTTTTCAAATCCTTCCATAGCTGTTCCAGCCCCCAACACCCCAATTACTGGAATCTCCACAACCCTACAAGCTCTTGGACATCTCTGGTGTTAACCGCTGCACCCTCAGGAGGCTGTTCTCTCAGCTGCCTGAAACTCAAAGTCTGGAATTCCCTCCCTAAATCCGTCTGCCTCACCTTCCTCCTTCAGTCACTCCTACTGCTCTGACAAAGATTCTACTCCCCGGCCTAACATTTTCTGACGTGGCCAGACCGCCTGGGTCAGAGGTAGGAACACTACCACAGTGCCACGAGAACCCTTTAATTGAGATCAAATTTCCCATCTGGGATTTGAACCCATCTCATCACAGAATGAGGCTGGTTCTCAGGATAATTGATTTGAAAAGTGTGGTGCTGGAGAAGCACAGCAGGTCTGGCAGCATCCGAGGAGCAGGAGAATCAATGTTTCAGGCAAAAACCCTTCATCAGTACTGGTCCAGTGACACTCGCCTGATGCCTCTAAGCTCCCCACCATCCATAACAAGACAAAAACCCAGTGAAAATTTGAACTCAGGACTCCCTCTTGACTAGGCAAGTATCTAACCCTCTCAGGCAAAAGTGAGGACTGCCGATGCTGGAGATTAGAGTCTAGATTAGAGTGGTGCTGGAAAAGCACAGTAGATCAGGCAGCATCCGAGGAGCAGGAAAATCGACAATTCGGGCAGGAGCCCTTCATCAGGATTCCTGATGATGGAGCTCCTGCCTGAAACGTCAGTTTTCCTGCTCCTCGGATGCTGCCTGACCTGCTGCGCTTTTCCAGCACCACTCTAATCTAACCCTCTCAGCCACACACAGAATAACTTGTCCCTAAAGCAGATGATACCAGATGGGAATGAAACAATTCTGAATGTACAGTTGTACAATAATGTGTTCAACTGGGGGCAAATGAAAATCAATTGCCGGCAGGTACGAAATATTACGGATACAGAGAAAAATAAACAGATGTCATAATTCCCGAACAGTGCTGACACAAGCAGACATCCAACAAAGTCAATCCAACTTTCCACATGTCAATCAGTGCAGAGCCAGTGATCAATTAAAAAGAGCAAACCATTCTAAAAACCAGGCTGAAGTGTAGAATATAACTCTAAGGAGGCTGTGACCAAACGGCACAGAGCTTTGGTTAGATTGCAACACAAACCTTGTATTCTTCTCTGACCATCAAGAAGCAAGTAGCAAAGGCTATAGCCTAGAATCAGATGTCACAAGACACCCGGTTATGGTCCAACAGGTTTATTTGAAATCACAAGCTTTTGGGGCGCTGCTCCTTTGTCAGGTTTTCAAATGAACCTGTTGGACTATAACCTGATGTTATGTGTCTTCTGACTTTGTCCACCCCAGTCCAACACCAGCACCTCCACATTACAGAATAGAGGCAGAGACAGGGTTAAGAACAGGGACAGACGTTGGTTAACGTGCAAAGACAGGGGAAGGCTAAAGAACAGGGACAGGAACAAAGACCGGGTAAAGGACAGGGATAGGGGTAGGAATCTCATTGATCCATGTAAGATTCTGATGGGACTGCATGATTGAATCCAGGGATAACGTTTTCCTTGTCTGTCCAGGGCCTTGTTGCTTGGTAACTGAATGAGTTGTTGCCGAGCAAATTCAGGTGGCAATCTCTTCAGAGCTGGCCCTGCCTCATCTGAGGTGATCAGTCTGTACTTTCTCGACTGCCTCAATGGGGTGCTCCTCAGTGACCAACAGGCTCCGTGCTCACTCCCAATTGCCTCTGGTAAATTACCGGATATTGGACAGCCACTCCTGATGAGTTCTCCCGCCATTTTCCCCATCCATGCTCTCTCCTTGCACCAACCTACCTCCAAAAGGCAACTCACAAATTCATCCCAATGTGTCCTGCAGCATGGCATATCCAGGGACTGGCTGCAATCCCAGCAATGCCCAGCCCTCCTCGGGGACACTTCTGAAACTAGAGTGCATAGCCTCGTAGGAAGTCATGAAAGTTTACAGCACTAAAAGAGGCCCTTTGGCCCATCCTGTCCTTACCAGTCATTGAGCATCTATCTATCCTAATCCCACTTTGGAGCACTCGGCCGAAATCCTTATAAGCTATGGCACTTCGGGAGATCATCCAAATAGCTAGCGTCATTGAATCTTGGAGATGTAGAACATGGAAACAGACCCTTCGGTCAAACTCATCCAATGCTGTCCAGATATCCTAAATTAATCTAATCCCACTAGCCAGCATTTGGCCCAAATCTCTCTATCCCATTCCTATTCATGTACCCATCAGTTCTTTAATGTCGTGACAGTTCTGCCTCTACCACCCTCTCAGGCAGTGAATTTCTGCCTCCGAGTTTTCTATAATTGTTCCAGATTTCCAGCATCTGCTGAATTTTGCTATTATTCAAGTGAGTTCTAGATACCTGCCACCCCCTGGGGGAAAATATTCTCTTTAAAAAGGTCATTAATCTGAAACATGAGCTCTGAATCTCTCTTATAATCCATCACATGATATTCATGAGTATTGCTCTGTGCAAATGGTCTGTCACATTTCCTACGTTACAACAATGACTACATTACATAGGCCGTAGGGCTGTTTGAGACAAGCCATTGTTGGTGCGGGTGTGTATTATAAAATACAAGTCTTCCCCTCTCAGAAAAATAGTGGTGTTTCTCGGGCAGTAATTAAAGGAGCAGATGAGAGCTCCCTTATGACAGTTATTAACCTGGGTCTTCAGAATGGAATAGAGGACTCTAAAGAAGATTAACGCTCATGGAAATAATGAGAAATTAATTGGCTGGATCTGAAACAGACATGGAAACTAATTTCAGGCTGAAATGGAAATCAAGCTGAGTACCAGGAGAGGCAGGCACTGATAAGTGACAATGTGTGACATGTGTCTTGGAAACCCTGCTTTTTACACAGCACATGAATGATAAAAGGTTTCTTACTAAGAATTGGAAAATGTGTTGCTGAAATCACAGCTGTACGCTCACCAGAACAGTATAATAGGATACGAAGATGTTTGGATTAATTAAGTATGTGAGGGTAAAGATGACAGATGGATTTTAATGCAGATAAATGTGAGCACCAGACACACTGAAAAAGACAATTGTGCAGTGAAGTGATCAGGCAAGGGAATTTTAGAGCTGATTGCAATTACTGAAGCCAGTTCCACTAGACACATCCCAAGTTTAAATCAGGGCCAATTTATTGGAACTAATTTATGAATTTTTGATGAGAACGCACTTGTGACATTAGCTCCAAGTTTAACGACACAGTTTTTAAAAAAAAAATTCTTTCATGAAATGTGCATATTGTCGGCAGGTCCAGTCATTATTGCCCGTCTCTCATTGACCTTGAAAGGAGTGGTTTGCTCTCCCGTTTCAGAGATACATGATGTGGAGGTGCTGGTGTTGGACTGCGGTGGGCAAAGTTAAAATGTACACATTATAGTCCCACAGATTTATTAGGAAGCACTAGCTTTCGGAGCGCCGCTCTCTCACAGGCATGTACTCTGTCATTTCAGAGGACCTGAGTGAAGCCGATGGGTTTTTACATTAGTTGATGATCACCATTCCTAAGAGTAGCTTTCCATTCCACATTATATGAATTGAGTTTAAATGTTCCCGGCTGCAGTAATGGGATTTGCTGTCCCTAGGGCAATAGTCCAGTGACATTATCACTTTGCCATCACTCTCCACCCCTCACCCCTTGCCCAGCTCCCTCTTCAGCAATTTTACTTAAACATGAGGAACAGGACCATTCAGCCCTCGAGCCTGCTCCACCATGCAATACGATCAGAGCTGATCTCACTTCAGCCTCATCTCCACTTTCCTGCTCACTCCCTATAACCCTTCAACCTGTTACTGATTAAAAATCTGTCTACCTCCTCCTTCGCATCCACCACACTCTGGGGGGGGAGCGAATTCCACCGATTCATGAACTTTTGAGAGAAGTAATTTCTGCTCATCTCTGTTTTAAATCTGCTCCTTTTTAACCTAAAACTATGATGTCTCATTGTAGGTTGTCCCACATGAGGACACATTCTCTCTACATCTCCTTCATCAGTCCCCTTCAGCATCTTATGTACCTCAATTAGATTTCTGTCATTTTCTGAAATTCCAGAGTGTATTGGCCTAACCTGCTCAATCATTCCTCATCAGACAAACCCATCAGCTCTGGGAGCAATCCAATGGACCTCCTCTGAACTGCCTTCAATACAATGCAATGATGTCCTTCGCTTTAACTTGTTAACAAGGCCACACTACATTTTGAAAATATTTCCTCAGCTTGTGAAGAGCTTTGAGAAATGCTGAGGTTTACGGAAAACAGTTGGGTTCTTAGCTCCTCTGACGGACAGATGCAACCAGGGGCAGCTCAGGAGCAAGGACAGGAATCTGCTGACCAATGGAGAACACCCAACTGAGGCTGTTGAGAAAGTGAGGGCTTAGCTTGGAATTTTACAGAAGGTGTACAGGTCATGGCGTAGAAGTAGACCATCCAGGATTAAAGGCTTTCTAGTGCTTGAGTCATAAAAACGTTAGTAAGAAGCACCAAGTAAGAAAGCTACTGTTTTGGTCTCCTGATTTAAGGAAGTGTGTAAATGTCCAAAAGATAGATCCCTGGAAAGAGCAGGTGGCTTCATGAGGACAGGCTTGTTCCCATTAGGGTTTTGAAGAGTAAGGGGTGATTTGATTGAAGTGTATCAGATCCTGAACGGTCTTGACAAGGTGGATGTGGAAATGATGGTTCCTCTTACGGGTGAGCCTGGAGTTGGGACTATTATTTAAAATTTTGCAGCTTCTTTTTAGGGAAAGAGATGAGGAGAAATCTTTTTCGCCAGAGTTTTGCGTGTCTTTTTTTAATTCACTCATGGGATGTGGGCATCACCGGCTGGGTCCAGCATTTATTGCCTGTCACTAGTTGCTCCTTGAGAAGGTGGGGGTGAGCTGCCTTCTTGACCCACTGTAGTCTATATGCTGTAGGTTGACCCACAATGCCCTTAGGAAGGGAATTCCAGGACTTTGACACTGCGATGGTGAAAGAACAGCGATATATTTCCAAGTCAGGATGGTGAGTGTCTTGGAGGGGAGCTTGCAGGTGGTGGTGTTCCCATGTCTCTGCTGCCCTTGTCCTTCTATGTGGAAGTGGTTGTGGGTTTGGAAAGTGCTGTCTAAAGAGCTTTGGTGTGTTTCTCCTGACTTGTGGGAATCTCCCATTATCAACATCAGGTTTTGGGGAGTCAGGAGGTGAGTTACTCGCTGCAAGATCCCTAGCCTCTGACCTGTTCTTGTAGCCATTGTATTCATATGGCTGGTCTAGTTCATTCATTGGTATCCCCCCAGGCTGTTGATTGTGGGGGAATAGTGATGGAAATGCCATTGGATGGCAAGGAGCAATGGTAAGATTCTCTCTTGATGGAGATGAGCATTGCCTGGCATTTGTGTAGCAGGAATGTTACTTTGGAATCCATGCCTCAGAAGAGAGTGCCATTAAATATTTCTAAGGTGAAGTTGGGTAGGTTCTTCTTAGACATGGGAATCAACGGTTATTTGGGGGAGGTGGGAATATGGAATTCCAACAACAATCAGATCAGGATCCAGAAGTTGAATGGCCTACTCGATTCTTAACTCATTTAGATTAGATTACTTACAGTGTGGAAACAGGCCCTTTGGCCCAACAAGTCCACACCGACCCTCCGAAGCGCAACCCCACCAGACCCATTCCCCTACATTTACCCCTGCCCCTAACACTATGGGCAATTTAGCATGGCCAATTCACCTAACCTGCACATTTTTGGAATGTAGGAGGAAACCGGAGCACCTGGAGGAAACCCACGCAGAGACGGGGAGAATGTGCAAACTCCACACAGTCAGTCACCTGAGGCGGGAATTGAACCCGGGTCTCTGGCGCTCTGAGGCAGCAGTGCTAACCACTGTGCCACCTGTATGGTTAGGTCAACCAGGGTCTGACAGAATCAGTCTGAAGGGTTGAATGGTCCAGTCTAGTTGGTATCCGAAGCACAGTAAATGAATCACACATGGTGTGTCTGAACACATCATTAGGTGACCTTCAAGTGAGAAAAACCTCACATTATAAATAACACTGGAAAATATTGTTCATGAAAGCCTCACCTGCACTGTCTTGTTATAGCTGAAATCATGAATCACAGAGGAACATTACAGGCGTGGATGATCAATCTCCAACCTGAAAATAACAGCTCAAATCTTCACATCAAACGTGTCAATCATTCACTCTCCTATTTCGGTTTCACCTTCTTTATTTTGACAGGCCTGTATATCACGTTGAGACCTTCAGTGACAGACAACTCCTTCCATTCTGAGCTAGTCTGTCCTCAACCCAACACCCTGAAATCCCCAAATAAAAGCTTGCTATTTCAACAGATCACTTTGCTCTCACAAAAACCTTTCTGACCTGGTCCTGCCGCAGTGTTGGAGTGAAGCACAGTACAAGCTCAAGGCACAATACCTGAGGATGCTGAGAGACCTGGATAGAGTGGACATGGAGAAGATGCTTCCACCAGTAGGAGAGACTAGGGCCCGAGGGCATAGCCTCAGAAGGAAGGGACAACCCTTTAGAACTGAGATGGGGAGGAATTTCGTCAGCCAGAGGGTGGGGAATCTATGGAACTCATTGCTGCAGAGGGCTGTGGAGGCCAAGTCATTGAGTGTATCTAAGACAGAGGTAGATAGGTTCCTGATTGGTAAGGGGATCAAGTGTTACAGGAGAATGGGTTTGAGAAATATATCAATCTCCCCTGCAATTCTGCAACCTGTCCTTGCAAACCAGTCCCACCCAACTCCAATCATCAACTTCTACATGGAAATTAATGAAAACCTACCAGGGTTCCAATGGAATGTTTGGGAGAGCAGGTTTTCCTAAACCTTGAACAAAAACAGAAATAGCTGGAAAAGCTCAGCAGGTCTGGTAGTATCTGTGGAGAGAAAGCAGAGTTAACGTTTCAGGTCGAGTGACCCTTCCTCAGTTGTGACTCTGAAATTCTCATTTCATGCTTCTGAGGAAGGGTCACTTGACTCGAAACTTTAACTCTGATTTCTCTCCACAGATGGCTGTCAGACCTGCTGAGCTTTTCTAGCAGTTTCTGTTTTTGTTTCTGATTTACAGCATCCGCAGTTCTTTCGGTTTTCCTAAATATTAGCCATCCCTTTGTGTAAGTGAGTACTCTCACCTCCCTGTCAGTGCACACTCGGATTAAATTAGTATGTGATGGGAAAGTTAGTCTTTCAACCTTAAAGTGCTTCATCTGAACTTTAACTCAAAGGTCTTAAACATATAATTCAGATGGAGTTGAAGTGCAGTGCTGAGGGAGTGCTGCACTGTTACAGCTGCTACCATTATTCCTATCCAGATTTATGCACATCTGGATAGGAATAATGTGATCAAGGATAGTCAGCATGGTTTTGTGAAGGGCAGGTCGTGCCTCACAAACCTTATTGAATTCTTTGAAAAGGTGACGAAGGAGGTTGATGAGGGGAAAGCGGTAGATGTGGTATATATGGATTTTAGTAAGGCGTTTGATAAGGTTCCCCATGGTAGGCTACTGCAGAAAATACGGAGATATGGCATTGAGGGTGAGTTGGAGGTTTGGATTAGGAATTGGCTGGATGGAAGAAGACAGAGGGTAGTAGTTAATGGCAAAGTTTCTTCATGGAGTGCCGTCACTAGCGGTGTTCCGCAAGGATCTGTTTTGGGACCATTGCTGTTTGTCATTTTTATAAATGACCTGGAAGAGGGGTTAGAAGGTTGGGTGAGCAAGTTTGCGGATGATACGAAAGTCGGAGGAGTTGTTGACAGTGAGGAAGGATGTGGCAGGTTACAGCAGGATATAGAGAAGCTGCAGAGCTGGGCAGAAAGGTGGCAAATGGAATTCAATGTAGCTAAGTGTGAGGTGATTCACTTTGGGAAGAATAACAAAAAGATGGGGTACTGGGCTAATGGTCGGATACTTGGTACTGTGGATGAGCAGAGGGATCTTGGTGTCCATGTACACAGATCTCTGAAAGTTGCCACCCAGGTAAATAGTGCGGTGAGGAAGGCATATGGCGTACTGGCTTTTATTGGTAGAGGAATTGAGTTCCGGAGTCCTGAGGTCATGATGCAGTTGTATAAGACTCTGGTGCAGCCGCATCTGGAATATTGTGTGCAGTTTTGGTCGCCATTCTATAGGAAGGATGTGGAGGCACTGGAACGGGTGCAGAGGAGGTTTACCAGGATGTTGCCTGGTATGGTAGGAAGATCGTATGAGGAAAGACTGAGACACTTGGGGCTGTTTTCATTAGAGAAAAGAAGGTTTAGGGGTGACTTGATTGAGGTGTACAAGATGATTAGGGGGTTAGATAGGGTTGACAGTGTGAACCTTTTCCCGCGTATGGAGTCGGGTATTACAAGGGGGCATAGCTTTAAATTAAGGGGGGGTAGATATAGGACTGAAGTTAGGGGTAGGTTCTTCACTCAGCGAGTCGTAAGTTCATGGAATGCCCTGCCAGTAGCAGTGGTGGACTCTCCCTCTTTATGGGCATTTAAGCGGGCATTGGATAGGTATATGGAGGATAGTGGGTTAGTATAGGTTAGGTGGGCTTGGATCGGCGCAACATCGAGAGCCAAAGGGCCTGTACTGCGCTGTATTCTTCTATGTCCTATGTTCTACCATATGGGTGATTCATGAAAACAAAGTGATATTTCCTTTCTCAGTAAATGTCGAGAGATCTCACAGAATTATTTTTAAATGATTAAGGGGTTTCCCGGTGTACTGTTTACCATCCCCAACCAACATCGGTCATTTACAAAATTATAAGAGGCATGATAGAATGGATAGTCAGAGTGTTTTTCCCAGGATAGGAATACCAATTCATAGGGAACACAGGTTTAAGGTTAAAGGGGAAACATTTAAAGGAGATGTGAGACGCAGATTTCTTTTACACAGAGGGTGGTAAGTATCTGGATGGGTATATGGATAGGAAGGGTTTGTAGGGATATGGGCCGGATGCTGGCAGGTGGGACTAGATTGGGTTGAGATATCTGGTCGGCATGGACGGGTTGGACCGAAGGGTCTGTTTCCGTGCTGTACATCTCTATGATTCTATGACTCTAAGCTTGGTGGGCTGAAGGACCTGTTGCTATGCTGTACTGTTCTTTGATTTTGTTGCTCGTTTAGGATATCAAGGGAAATGAGCAAGGGGTTGGTTTATGCAATAAAGATACAAATTAGTCTTGGTCTTCACCACTGACCAAATGAGGTTCAACAGCCTTCACCTGTTCCTGGTCTTTTATCTCATCGTTGTTTGTGAGACCTTGCTGTGTGACAATTAGCTGCATATTTGAACATTATACAGCATAAGTATTCTAACATTTCAAATTATTAATTTTATGATTCAGTCAGGAGCAGATAAACTGATTCCTTTCCTTGACCCCTCCCCCACTGGGTGCAACAAAATTTGGATTTAAATAAACTTTAAACTATTCTAAATACATAAACACACACCACAATCTCCCAGATGAGGGGGAAAGAATGAACCTTTGTAGAAGGTTGTAATGTATTTTAGGTAAGTAGCCATTCAAGTCAGGGAAGATCATTAATCAAAGATTATCCGAATGTTGGTCTGTAATGGGAGCCATCTTGCATGTAAGCTGTTGACACTCCTGGATTAGTTGCGGTTGGTCGAATTTGCTTTTCAGCAGATAATGACATATGTTTCAGGAACCCTTCACTTGTGGTGATGAGGCCTCTCAGTAGGTTTTCAGCTTTCACATTTTGATGGATGGGACTTCGGATAAAAGGGGAGAGAAAGAACAAAGACTGTTGCCCGAGGCAAGTTGTTTCTCTGACGGTCAAATCCAATAGCATTCTTAAATGAACAAACTGAGTCACATGACCTCTGTCTGAAAGTATTTTAGACTCAGTGACTCTAATCATGCAATTTGTATTCCTCACAGATGGTTCCCTCTTGTTGCCAGTCTCCTTTGCTTTGCAAAGTGTTTATTCCAAAAATGTCGAAGATATAGTTACATGTCCCATCAATGATGTTGGAGAGTCATAGAGCCATGCAGCATAGAAACAGACACTTTGGCCCAACCAATCCATGCCAACCATAATCCCAAATTAAACTGTTTCCACCTGCTTGCATTTGGCCCATATTCCTCCAAACATTTCTTTTTCATGTACCTATCTAAAGATCTTTTAAATGTTGTAATAGTTCCTGCATCTACCACTTCCTCTGGAAGTTCATTCCACATACGAACCACCCTCAGGTCTTTTTTTTTTAAATCTTTCTCCTCTTACCTTAAAATTATGCCTCCTCATTTTATAATCCTCCACCCGAGGGAAAAGACACCTGGTGTTCACCTTTTCTCTGATGCTCATGATTTTGTAAACCTCTACAATGTCATCCCTCAACCTCCCACACTCCAATGGGAAAAGTCCCAGCCTATTCAACTCTTCCTTATAACTCAAACCCTCCATTCCCGGCAACATCTTGGTAAATCTCTTCTGACCCCTCTCCAGCTTGATAGCATCCTTCCTATAACAGGGCAACCAGAACCAGACATGGTAATCCAGACGAGGCATCAACAACCTCAACATAACATACCAACTCCTGTACTCAAAGGTCTGAGTAATGAAGACAAGCAAACACTTTCCTAATCACCCTGTCTACATGTGACGCAAACTTCAAACAGTTATGTACCTGAACCCCTAGGTCTCTCTGTTCTCCAACACTACCCATGGCTTTACTTTTAATTGTGGAAGCCCTGATCTTGTTAAAAGCATGAAATCTAATGACATAGTTCTGCCAGTTAATGCAATACCTCATTCTAAATTAATATCAGAGGCAACCCATCTTCAACACACTGCTGTGTGAGCTGTGATGGGCTCTGGAACGTCTCAGAGTCAATACAAATCTTACTTTGCGTTGCCATTACTTAGTGAATGGTGTCATCCTGTTCTGATGGTTTTGTGGCAACCATCCCTTTTCCTTTTTCCGAATTCTCTCACCCTTACCCTCCTTCTTTCTAGTTATTTATTCACAGTGTTCGCTAACTGAAGCTGCCAGTTCAGGTTCGGGTTCCATGATGGACCAACAGCCGAAGGATTTGTTCCAGTGGAGGAAATCCACAGTGATCCTCACAGAACCTTGGGGCAGGGGGCAGACACTTGGAAAGAGCTGTACAGAAGCTGCAGTTACAATCAGGTTAAAAATGCAGGTTAAATATGTACAAAGGTGGGACATGCGATTTGAAGAGCCCACCGTTGTGAGGTCTTTCAAAAAAAGGTTGGAGATTGCTCTTCTGAATGCTATTGCTAGAAAATTTACACAGAACTCAGAACAGTACAGCAGAAGAACATGTCCGAATATGACGCCAAATTCAACAAATCCCTTCTGCCTGCCCTTGGTCCAAATCCCTCCATACCTTGTACCTCAAGGAATAGCAGGATGCCAAAGGAGAAATCAAAGTGCCTTTGAGGGGCTGTGGCTTGGGGTTGGTCCAAGGAGGAGTGAACGAACCTTCAGGATTTTGTCTAAGATAAAGGAACGTTTCAGGGAAGTAGAAAGTAAAATGGAGACTATAGCATCAGTTCCTGAAGCTATAGTGTCAAGTTAATAATACTTATTTTTAAAATTATTTTTGATCCACAATAAAGTTTGTTATTTTAGTTAAAAGCATGAAATCTGCCAGTTAACCACTGAATGTTCAAATTTCTTCCTTGAACATTAATGGTCCCTAACAGCATGATAACAATGATAGTAATGTTCTGCCTGAGGGCACTGCATTCTCCTGCTTTCCATTTCACTCGGTTACAATAGCATCTTACTTTCAGTGAGAAAGCAAAGCTGTACGACCGGGAGACAGAATATCTGAGCCAGGCCTCATTTCCTCCCTCATGGGTGCTTAAGGAAAGTGAAATAGGAAACAGGGTATGCTATTTGGCCTGTCAAATCTGCTCCACTATCCAGGTAGATCTTCTGATATCCTGCACTATTCTCATATAGAATCATAGAGATGTACAGCACGGAAACAGACCCTTTGGTCCAACTTGTCCATGCCGACCAGATATCCCAACCTTAATCTAGTCCCACCTGCCAGCACCTGGCCCATATCCCTCCAAACCCTTCCTATTCATATGCCCATCCAAATGCATTTTAAATGTTGCAATTGTACCAGCCTCCACCACATCCTCTGGCAGCTCATACACGTACCACCCTCTGCTTGAAAACGTTGCTCCTTAGGTCTCTTTTATATCTTTCCCCTCTCACCCTAAACCTATGCCCTCTAGTTCTGGACTCCCCCACCACAGGGAAAAGACCTTGTCTATTTATCCAATCCAAGCCCCTCATAATTTTATAAATCTCTATAAGGTCACCCCTCAGCCTCCAACGCTCCAGGGAAAACAGCCCCAGCCTGTTCAGCCTTTCCCTATAGCTCAATCCTCCAACCCTGGCAACGTCATCGTAAATCTTTTCTGAATCCTTTCAAGTTTCACAACATCTTTCCGATAGGAAGGAGATCAGAATTGCACGCAATATTCCAACAGTGGCCTAACCAATGTCCTGTACAGCCGCAACATGACCTCCCAACTCCTGTACTCAATACTCTGAATAAAGGAAACCTTACAAACGCCGTCTTCACTATCCTGTCTACCTGCAACTCTACTTTCAAGGAACTGTGAACCTTCACTCCAAGGTCTCTTTGTTCCTTTCAAATCTAGAAACTTATCAATCTCTGAAAAAAGCACAGGCCCTCTTCTAGAAGGATTCTTCCGCTGTCTGGAAGGACATGTTGCCCTTTGGGGTTTTAGATTTTCTGCCATCGCTGCCAAACCTTTTTTTTGCCTGTGGTCCATAACACTGAGTATGGGACCCCACCCTGAGACTGGCGAAAGTCGCCAATGGGTAAGATTGACCACCCTTTCTACAGCCTGCAGGTAAGACCGTCAAAAAAAAATCAAATCAGATTCTTAGAGTTGCAACTAGATTCAGAACTCAAAAGCAAAAGGAAGCGGTTTGATTTATACAAGATCGCGGTTAAGCTGCAAGCAGAGAATTGTGTCAATTGGACGATGTCCCACAATTGAGAGAATGTGAAGGTATCAGAAAGGGTGCGGTGTAGATTCATGAGGATGTTAACAG
Source organism: Chiloscyllium plagiosum (assembly GCF_037043375.1). Lineage (NCBI taxonomy): Eukaryota > Metazoa > Chordata > Chondrichthyes > Orectolobiformes > Hemiscylliidae > Chiloscyllium > Chiloscyllium plagiosum. Next base: position 126,849,118 of record NW_028270143.1, on the reverse strand, counting down.
GCATGAACAATTACAGTTATGAGGAGATCTTTGATGAATTACAAGCTTTTCCAACTAGAGCTAAGAAGATTAAGGAGGGGTCTTTAAGATTACAAATGATTACGTTGCAACAAATAATGATGGACCATCTCCTCCTGACCTGTGACGTAGAACTCATGTTTAAAATCATCCGATAAAATTAAGGGGATCAGCACAGGGAGTGTGCACGGAGACTGGTTGGAATACGGAATTCACTGTCATAGATCATTACTGAAACATCGACCATAAATTCCTTTGAAAATTAAATTACATGGTTGCTTGAAGAAGAGAAATATGAAAAGTTATGGGAGGTGAGCAGGAGAGCGAGTTCAGAAGAGGTGTCTCACTGGAGATATACAGTTGTCCAAAAATAAGGAGGAAGAATAGTCAATACTCAAAAGCAAAAGGAAGCAGTTTGATTTGTACAAGATCGTGGTTAAGCTGACTGGAACAGTCAGTGATTCAGTGTAGAATTTACAAGTATCCCGTACAAGTACATCATTGCATTCATGTCTGTCCTCACCTGATTGAGTGCTGTTCTCCAGATATCTACACTTGAGTCCCCATCTGTTACCCTTCCCGGACAGAGTTCAAACATCCCACTAGCATATAACCCTGTTAATGAATACAGTTATTCTCAGAATCAAAAACAGACATTGCTGGAAAAACTCAGCAGGTCTGGTAGCATCTGTGGAGAGAGAAACAGTGTTAATGTTTCAGGTCCAATAATCCTTCTTCAGTGCTCCCTCAACATATCTGCTCAGACAGTGTAGCATTCCCTCAGTAGGGCCCACGGATGGTGCAGCACTTGCTCAATACTGCCTTCTGACATTGCAATACCCCTCACCAAGGCCCCCTGACAATGCAGCACTCCCCCAGTTTGACAATGTTATATTCCCTCAGCACTGCCCTCTGACACTGCAGTATACCCTCAGTACTGGCCCCTGTCTGCAGTATACCCTCAGTACTGCCCCCTAACTGGATTATATCCTCAGTACTGTCCTCTAACTGCAGTACACCCTCAGTACTACCCCCTGCCTCCAGTATACCCTCAGTACTGCACCCAGCCTGGTGTATACCCTCAGTAATGCCCTCTGCCTGCAGTATACACTCAGTACTGCCCCCTGCCTGGTGTATTCCCTCAGCAATGCCCTCTGCCTCCAGTATACAATCAGTACTGCCTCCTGCCTGCAGTATACCCTCAGTACTGCCCCCTGACAGTGCAGTATACCCTCAGTACTGCCCCTGCCTGGTGTATACCCTCAGTACTGCCCCCTACCTGCAGTATACCCTCAGTACTGTCCCCTGTCTGCAGTATACCCTCAGTACTGCCCTCTGACAGTGCAGTATCCCCTCAGTACTGCCCCCTGACAGTGCAGTATCCCCTCAGTACTGCCCTCTGACAGTGCAGTATACCCTCAGTACTGCCCTCTGACAGTGCAGTATCCCCTCAGTACTGCCCTCTGACAGTGCAGTATCCCCTCAGTACTGCCCTCTGACAGTGCAGTATCCCCTCAGTACTGCCCCTGCCTGGTGTATACCGTCAGTACTGTCCTCTGACAGTGCAGTATCCCCTCAGTACTGCCCTCTGACAGTGCAGTATCCCCTCAATACTGCCCCGGCCTGCAGTATACCCTCAGTACTGCCCCTGCCTGGTGTATACCGTCAGTACGGCCCCCTGCCTGCAGTATACCCTCAGTACTGCCCCTGCCTGGTGTATACCGTCAGTACGGCCCCCTGCCTGCAGTATACCCTCAGTACTGTCCCCTGACAGTGCAGTAAACCCTCAATACTGCCCCGGCCTGCAGTATACCCTCAGTACTGCCCCTGCCTGGTGTATACCGTCAGTACGGCCCCCTGCCTGCAGTATACCCTCAGTACTGTCCCCTGACAGTGCAGTATCCCCTCAGTACCTGCCCCTGACAGAGCAGTATCCTCTCAGTACTGCCCCAGCCTGCAGTATACCCTCAGTATTGCCTCCTGCCTGCAGTATACCTTCAGTACTGCCCCCTGACAGTGCAGTATACCCTCAGTATTGCCCCCTTCCTGCAATATACCTTCAGTACTGCCCCCTGATACTGCAGTATACCCTCAGTACTGCCTCCTGCCAGCAGTATACCCTCAATACTGCCCCCTGTCTGCAGTATACCCTCAGTACTACCCCCGATACCTCAGTATACCCTCAGTACTGCCTCCCGCCTGCAGTATACCCTCAGTACTGCCTCCCGCCTGCAGTATACCCTCAGCACTGCCCCTGCCTGCAGTATACCCTCAGTACTGCCCCCAATACTGCATTCTGGGTTAGTGGTGCTGGAAAAGCACAGCAGTTCAGGCAGCATCTGAGGAGCAGTAAAATCGACATTTCGGGCAAAAGCCCTTCATCAGGAATACAGGCAGAGTGCCTGAAGGGTGGAGAAAGATCCTGATACTGCAGCATACCCTCAGTACTGCCCCGATACTGCAGTATACCCTCAGTACTGCCCCGATACTCAGTATACCCTCAGTACTGCCCCAGATACTGCAGTATACCCTCAGTACTGCCCCCTGTCTACAGTATACCCTCAATACTGCTCCTATCTGATGGTCAGTGTCTGTGTTGTGCTGAAGTCTCTCAAGTGGGACTTGATTCTGTAGAGAACCAGGATTGGGAGTGATAAATGCTGAGGAACAGCTCACACAGAAACAACACAGGAACAAGAACTCACGGTCATTTCGCCTTACTTCAGTGAATTTGAGGTTATTGTGTTTTGATCTTCAGAATCTTCAGCATGACTGATGTATAAATGCCTCTTTGATATTAATCACTTTGACATGTTCATCCTTAATGAGTGAATGGACCCTTGGATGTCAGTTCACATTCTCCTCCAACAGTACGACACATAATAAACACCCGTGTGAAAAACAGTACTCTGCAGGAGCGGCAGAAAGGATGAGACACACACAAACACATACACAAACACACACAAACACACACACACAAACACACATACGCACAAACACATACACGCACAAACACACACACACACAAACACACACACACACAACCACACGCACACACAAACACACACACACAAACACACGCACACACACACACACAAACACACACACACAAACACACACAAACACACACAAACACATACACACACACAAACACACACACACACAAACACACACACACAAACACACATACACACAAACACATACACGCACAAACACACACACACAAACACACACACACAAACACACACACACACATACACACACACACAACCACACACACACAAACACACGCACACACACACAAACACATACACACACACACACAAACACACAAACACATACACAAACACACACACAAACACACAAACACACACACACATACACACAAACACATACACACACACACACAAACACACGCACACACACACAAACACGCACACAAACACACATACACACAAACACATACACAAACACACACAAACACACACACAAACACACGCACACACACACAAACACACATACACACAAACACATACACAAACACACACACAAATGCACGCACACACAAACACACACACACAAACACACGCACACACAAACACACACACAAACACACGCACACACAAACACACACACAAACACACGCACACACAAACACACGCACACACACACAAACACACACACACACAAACACACGCACACACAAACACACACACACACAAACACACACACACACACACACACACACACACACATACAGCTGATCTTTGATCAGGCTGTGGCTCACTCCAACAGGAAAAGAGATGGTATAAACACACTCTCCATCGTACTGGCCTTACAGTTTCCTATGAATAGGCTGCAAACATTCATCAAGGACATGAGCTGAGCAGAAACACACTTCCTTTCAGATCACTACAGTGATTTTTATTCTCGGAATGAGGGCTGTGGGTGTAGCTGGCTGGGTCAGCACTTCTTGCCCGTCCCTAGTTGCCATTAGGAAGGTGGAGGTGAGCTGCCTTCTTGAACGTCTGTCATCCTGATGGTGTAGCTATGTGTACAAGGTGCTCTTTAAGGAAGGCACAGGTACTGGGGTAATGTCACTTGGTTAGTAATTAGATTAAATACAGTGTGAAACAGGCCCTTCGGCCCAACAAGTCCACACCGACCCGCCGAAGCGCAACCCACCCAGACCCATTCCCCTACATTTACCCCTTCACCTAACACTATTAGCATGGCCAATTTAGCATGGCCAATTCACCTGACCTGCACATCTTTGGACTGTGGGAGGAAACCGGAGCACCCGGAGGAAATCCACGCAGACACGGGGAGAATGTCCAAACTCCACACAGTCAGTTGCCTGAGGCAGGAATTGAACCCGGGTCTCTGGTGCTGTGAGGCAGCAGTGCTAACCACTGTGCCACTGTGCCACCCATAAAATCCAAGACTCATGCCAATGTTCTGAGGCCATGTGTTCAAATCCCACCAAGGCAGCCGGCGTCATTTAAATTCAGCCATAAATAATCATAAACCTGGAATCGGAAGCTAGTCTCCATCACTGTAACCATGAAACCGTGGCCATGTGAGTTCCAAACTCACACTGACTACCATCCGTGATAAAAGCACACCCCTGCAAGCTCCCCTCCGAGTGACTCACTGTCCTGACTTGGAAATATATCGGCCGTTCCTTCACTGTCACTGGGTCACAATCCTGGAATTCCCTCCCTCAGGGCATTGTGCGTCAACCCACAGCAAATGGACTGCAGCAGTTCAAGAAGGCATCTGGATGAGTATATGAATAAAAATGGTTTAGAGGGATATGGGCCAAATGCTGGCAAATAGAATTATATTAATATAGAATGTCTGGTTGGCATAGAGGAGTTGAATCAAAGGGTCTGTTTCTGTGCTGTATGATTCAATGACTCTATTACTACAGCTAAGGTCCTTCAGGTTCCTTCTAGAACACAAGTTATCAATTCTAGAAGGAGTGAAAGTAGACAAGTCCCCTGGGCCGGATGGGATTTATCTGAGGATTCTCTGGGAACCTAGGGAAGAGATAGCAGAGCCTTTGATATTTGAGTTGCCATTATCTACAGGTTTAGTACCAGAGGACTGGAGGATTGCAAATGTTGTGCCCTTATTCAAGAAGGACAGCAGAGATGACCCAGGTAATTATAGACCAGTGAGCCTTATGTCTGTTGTAGGAAAAGCTTTGGAAAGGATTATAAGAGATAAGATTTATAATCATCTAGCAAGCAACAATTTGATTGGAGATAGTCAACATGGTTTTGTCAAGGGCAGGTCGTGTCTCACAAACCCCATTGAGTTTTTTGAGAAGGTGACCAAGCATATAGATGAGGGTAAGGCAGCTGACGTGGTATACATGGACTTCAGTAAAGCCTTTGATAAGTTTCCACATGGTAGGCTGTTGGAGAAAATGCAGAGGCATGGGATTGAGGGTGACTGAGCAGTTTGGATTAGGAACTGGCTTTCTGAAAGAAGGCAGCGAGTGGTGGTTGATGGAAAATTTTCAGCCTGGAGTCCGGTTACTAGTGATGTGCCACAAGGATCTGTTTTGGGACCACTGCTGTTTGTCATTTTTATAAATGACTTAGATGCAGGCATAGGTGGATGGATTAGTAAATTTGCAGATGACTCTAAAGTCAGTGGAGTAGTGGACAGTGTGGAAGAATGTTATAGGTTGCAGGGGGACTTAGATAAACTGCAGAATTGGGCTGAGAGGTGGCAAATGGAGTTCAATGCAGCTAAAGTGAGGTGATGCACTTTGGGAAGAATAACAGGAAGGCAGAGTATTGGGTCAATGGAAAGATTCTTGGTAGTGTTTGGAGTCCATGTACATAGATCCCTGAAATCCAGGTTGATAGTGCTGTTAAGAAGGCATATGGTGTGTTAGGTCTCATTGTGAGAGGGATAGAGTTCCGGAGCCATAATATCATGCTGCAACTATACAAAACGCTGGTGCAGCCGCACTTGGAATATTGTGTACAGTTCTGGTCCCCATATTTCAGGAAGGATGTGGAAGCATTGGAAAAGGTGCAGAGGTGATTTATCAGGATGTTGCCTGGTCTGGAGGGAAGGTCTTGTGAGGAAAGGCTGAGAGACTTGGGTCTTTCTCATTGGCAGGAAGAAGGCTAAGAGGGGATTTGATAGAGATATACAAGATGATCAGAGGATTAGACAGGGTAGACAGTGAAAGTCTTTTTCCTAGGATGATGACATCAGCTTGTGCGAGGGGTCATAACTACAAATTGAGGGTTGATAGATTTAAGACAGATGTCAGAGGCAGGTTCTTTACTCAGGGAATGTGAAGGGCGTGGAATGCCTTGCCTGCCAATGTAGTTAAATCAGCCACATTAGGGAGATTTAAACAGTCCTTGGATAAGCACATAGATGATGATGGGATAGTGTAGGGGGATGAGCTGAGAATAGTTCACAGGTTGGCACAACATCGAGGGCCGAAGGGCCTGTTCTGCGCTGTATCGTTCCATGTTCAATGTTCTAAGAGATTATAGTTTTAGAATAAGGGGTAACAGATTTAAAACACAGATGAGGAGGAATTACTTCTCTCAAAGGGTCATGAATCTGTGGAAATCACTCCCCCACAGTATGGTGGGTGCTGGGACATTGAGTAAATTTAAAATAGATTTTTAATTAGTAATGGGTTGGAGCTTTAGCGGGAGCAAGCAGGAGAGTGGAGTTGAGGCTGAGTTGAGATCAGCCATGATCGTATTAAGCAGCATACTCGAGGGGCTGAATGGCCTCCTCCTGCTCCTAGCTTGAATGTTCTATTAGTTCCTCGCTTGGTACCTGGTCAATGTTACCGTTTCTTATCGGATCATTATTTCACAACAAGAGGTGAGTTTAAACCCCCACAGGATTGCACTGAAATTCCATAATCACAGTTTCCTAGGAACTGGGTGACAGTTTTGTTCTGGCAGTGAGGAGAAGGTGGGGTTATGCCCGAAATGTTGACTCTCCTGCTTCTCAGATGCTGCCTGACCTGCTGTGCTTTTCCCAGTGCCATACTTTATCGACTCTGACAGTGAGGAATCAACATTATTTCTTGCCAGAGTTTGATATCATATCCCATCTCTTTCAAACTGCCTTTCAGGCAACTTTTCTTTGACAGCGATTGGTAAAGGAAATCTTACAATCGTTAAAAATATCATGACAGAATCTGGAGAAAGACATGTTGGCTGTAAGTGAATTAATTATAATCTCACACTGCAGAAAATATCACTTCATTTCCCTTTATCGAAATTGCTCCATTAAATTGACCAGCTTCTGATTATTTATATTGTAGGATATGTGCTTCCAATTAAACCTGTTGGACTATAACCTGGTGTTGTGTGATTTTTAACTTGTCAACCCTAGTCCAACACCGGCATCTCCAAATCGTTCTTATTCGTGTTGCTTGTCCAAATGTCTTGAAAACATTGTAACTGTGCATGCATCCATAACTTCTTCAGGAAGTTCATTCCATGTACAAACCACATTTTGTGTGAAAACATTGCCCCTCAGGTCCCTTTTAAATCTTTCTCCTCTCACCTTCAAAGTATGTCCCCTAGTTTTGAACTCCCCTACCGTAGGGAAAAGACCTTGGCTATTCACTTTATCTATGTCCCAATGATTTTATAAACCTCTATAAGGTCACCCCTCAACCTTCTATGCTCCAGGGAATAATGTCCCAGCCTATTCAGCCTCTCCTTATAACTCAAACCTCCAGTCCTGGCAACATCCTTGTAAATCATTTCTGAACCCTCTCCAATTTAATAATATCTTTCCTATAGCATGGTGACCAGAACTGTACACAGTATTTCCAGAAGGTGCCTCACCAATGTCCTGTACAATCGCAACATGATGTCCCAACTCCCATACTCAATGGTCAGAGCAATGAAGGCAAGTATGCTAAACACCTCCTTAATTGGAACCAATGACATAGGAAGGTCAAAGGATGAGGTTCTGAGGGGAGAACTTAGAGAGTTAGGCAGATCCTCGAGACTAGTAATATCTCGACGCTACGAGCTAGTGAGGGTGGGGGTAGAAGGATAGAATAGATGAATGCATTGCTGAGGAGCTGGGGGTGGGGAGGTGGGGGGAACCCAGGGAGATAGTGAGGGAAGAGATCAGTCTGAGACTGGTACAGCTGAGAAAAGAAGTGAGTCAAACAGTCAGGGCAGGCAGGGACAAAGCAGAGAACAAGGTAGGACTGATAAATTAAACTGCATTTATTTCAATGCAAGGGGCCTAACAGGGAAGGCAGATGAACTCAGGGCATGGTTAGGGACATGGGACTGGGATATCATAGCAATTACAGAAACATGGATCAGGGATGGGCAGGACTGGCAGCTTCATGTTCCAGGATATAAATGCTACGGGAAGGACCGAAAGGGAGGCAAGAAAGAGGAGGGGGAGTGGTGTTTTTGATAAGGGATAGCATTACAGCTGTACTGAGGGAGGATAGTCCCAGAAATACATCCAGGGAAGTTATTTGGGTGGAACTGAGAAATAAGAAAGGGATGATCACCTTATTAGGATTGTATTATAGACCCCCTAACAGTCAGCGGGAAATTGAGAACAAATTTGTAAGGAGATTTCAGGTATCTGTAATAATAGGGTGATTATGGTAGGGATTTTAACTTTCCAAACCTACACTGGGAGTGCCATGGTGTGAAGGATTTAGATGGAGAGGAATTTGTTAAGCATGTACAAGAAAATTTTCTGATTCAGTATGTGGCTGTACCTACTACAGAAGGTGCAAAACTTGACCTACTTTTGGGAAATAAGGCAGGGGAGGTGACTGAGGTGTCAGTGGGGGAGCACTTTGAGGCCAGCGACCATAATTCTATTAGTTTTAAAATAGTGAAGGAAAAGGATAGACCAGATCTAAAAGTTGAAGTTCTAAATTGGAGAAAGGCCAATTTTAATGGTATTATGCAAGAACTTTCAAAAGCTGATTGGGGGCAGATGTTCACAGGTAACGGGACGGCTGGAAAATAGGAAGCCTTCAGAAATGAGATAATGAGAGTGCAGAGACAGTATATTCCTGTCAGGGTGAAAGGAAAGGCTGGTAAGTGTGGGGAATGCAGGATGACTACACATTAACAGCACAGAGGTGAAACGAGTGGAGAGTGTCAAGCTCCTGGGAGTGGTCATCCACAACAAGCTTTCTTGGACTCTTCATGTGGACGCACTGGTTACAAAGGCCCGACAACGTCTCTTCTTCCTCAGGCAGCTGAGGAAATTTGGCATGTCGGCAAAAATGCCAACTTTTATAGGTGCCCCATCGAGAGCATTCTGTCTGGATATATCACTGCCTGGTATGGCAACTGTACCATTCAAGATCGGAGACGGTTACAGAGAGTGGTGAACTCGGCTCGGACAATCACAAAGGCCAACCTCCCATCTACAGAATCCATCTACCAGGTCCGCTGTCAAGGAAAGGCCGCCAGCGTTCTCAAAGATCCATCCCACCCTGGCAATGTTTTTCTACAACCTCTACCATCAGGGAGCAGGTACAGAAGCCTGAACACACGCACCAGCCGGTTTTGAAACAGTTTCTACCCTACTGTTGTTAGAATACTGAACGGACTCACAAACGCTTAACAGTCACCTGTACCGGTGTTTTTGTTTTTGCTGCTGTTTACCTATTATTTACTTATCTATGCTCCTTAACTCTGTGATCAGCCTGTATTACTCGCAAGACAAAGCTTTTCACTGTGCCTCGGTACACGGGACAATAAATTCAATTCAATTCAATGACTAGAGAAATTGAGGGTTTGGTTAAGAAAAAGAAGGAAGCATATGTCAGGTATAGACAGGATAGATCAAGTGAATCCTTAGAAGAGTATAAAGGCAGTAGGAGTATACTTAAGAGGGAGATCAGGAGGGCAGAAAGGGGACAGAGATAGTTTGGCAAATGGACTTAAGGAGAATCCAAAAGGTTTTTACAAATACATTAAGGACAAAAGGGTAACTAGGGAGAGAATAGGACCCCTCAAAGATCAGCAAGATGACCTTTGCATGGAGCTGCAGGAGATGGGGGAGACACTAAACGAGTATTTTGCATCAGTGTTTACTGTGGAAAAGGATATGGAAAATATAGACTGTAGGGAAATAGATGGTGATATCATTAAAAATATCCATATTACACAGGAGGAAGTGCATGATGTCTTGAAATGCATAAAAGTGGATAAATCCCCAGGACCTGATCGAGGTGTACCCTAGAACTCTGTGGGAAACTAGGGAAGTGATTGCTGGGCCTCTTGCTGAGATATTTGTATCATCGATAGTCACAGGTGAGGTGCCAGAAGACTGGAGGTTGGCAAACGTGGTGCCACTGTTTAAGAAAGGTGGTAAAGACAAGCCAGGGAACTATAGGCCAGTGAGCCCGACATCGGTGGTGGGCAAGTTGTTAAAGGGACAGAATGTACATGTATTTGGAAAGGCAAGGACTGATTAGGGATAGTCAACATAGCTTTGTGCGTGGGAAATCATGTCTCATAAATTTGATTGACTTTTTTGAATAAATAACAAAGGATTGATGAGGGCAGAGCGGCAGACATGATCTGTATGGACTTCGGTAAGGCATTTGACAAGGTTCCCCATGGGAAACTGGTGAGCAAGGTTAGATCTCATGGAATACAGGGAGAACTAGCCATTTGGATACGGAACTGGCTCAAAGGTAGAAGACAGAGGATGGTGGTTGAGGATTGTTTTTCAGACTGGAAGCCTGTGACCAATGGAGTGCCACAAGGATCAGTGCTGGGTCCACAACTTTACATCATTTATATAAATGATTTGGATGTGAGCATAAGAGGTATAGTTAGTACGTTTGTAGATGACACCAAAATAGGAGATGTAGTGGACAGCGAAGAGGGTTACCTTAGATTACAACAGGATCTTGAATCAGATGGGCCAATGGGCTGAGAAGTGGCAGATGGAGTTTAATTTAGATATATGCGAGGTGCTTCATTTTGGGAAAGCAAATCTTAGCAGGACTTATACACTTAATGGTAAGGTCCTAGGGAGTGTTGCTGAACAAAGGGACCTTGGAGTGCAGGATTATAAGTCCTTGAAAATAGAGTCTCAGGTAGATATGATAGTGAAGAAGGCGTTTGGTATGCTTTCCTTTATTGGTCAGAGTATTGAGTACAGGAGTTGGGAGGTCATGTTGCGGTTGTACAGGACATTGGTGAGGCCACTGTTGGAATATTGTGTGCAATTCTGGTCTCCTTCCTATTGGAAGGATGTTGTGAAACTTGAAAAGGTTCAAAAAAGATTTATAAGGATGTTGCCAGGGTTGGAAGATTTGAGCTTGAGGGAGAGGTTGAATAGGCTAGGGCTATTTTCCCTGGAGCATCAGAGGCTGAGGGGTGACCTTATAGAGGTTTATAAAATCATGAGGGGCACGGATAGGATAAATAGGCAAAGTCTTTTCCCCTGGGGTCAGGGAGTCCAGAACTAGAGGGCATAGGTTTAGGGTGAGAGGGGAAAGATATAAAAGAGACCTAAGGGGCAACTTTTTCACGCAGAGAGTGGTACGTGTGTGGAATGAGCTGCCAGAGGAAGTGGTGGAGGCTGGTACAATTACAACATTTAAAAGGCATCTGGATAGGTATATGAATAGGAAGTGTTTGGTGGGATATGGGCCGGGTGCTGACAAGTGGGGCTAGATTGGGTTGGGATAGCTGGTCGGCATGGACGAGTTGGGCCGAAGGGTCTGTTTCCGTGCTGTACACCTCTATGACTCTATGACTCTCTAACCATCCTGTCTCCCGGTGACTGAACTTTTAAAGAGCTGTAAACCTGAACAGTACAACCCTACCCAGGGACTTATCATTAACCGTATAAGTCCTGCCCATGTTTGTTTTACCAAAATGCAACACCTCACATTTTTTTAAAATTTATTTTTATTGAAAAATAGATTTTTTTAATATTACAAATACAAAACAATGCAATTCAAAAGAATACAAAGAAAGAACATCAAAACATAGTTTTAAAAACCCAAACCACTATCATGTACAAATGTATAAATATATCTTTAAAAAAAACCCAACTAACTACTTAACAAAATAAATAATAACCAACAACAAACTAATAAATAGAAATAACTCAGCTCAGCCAAACAAATCATTTATACATTCGCAGTTCCCCTTCTCTGGATATTGGACTCAGAAAGCACATTCATTACAGCTATATAAAAGCCCTTGTTAGTGAGGCAGATAAATCTGTGTCCAGGTATTCCAAAAAGGGCTGCCATGTCTTATAGAAATTCTCAGTTTTGTGGTGTAAATCCAATAACAATCTTCCATCAATCCGACAGGCCAGGGGGTTGTCGGATACCCAACCTAGCAAGATATTCTTTCTTGCGCAGAAAGCGAGGATGTTGAAAAGTATTTTTTCTTATGCACATCTACAGGCCCAAAAGAAGAGAGATCGGGTCCTTTTCCACTCTTACACCCAAAATCCCCTCCATTGCACTCGTCATGGTGCTCCAGTATGCTTGAAGCCAACCATAGGACTGGAGACAATGGGTAAGAGTGCCTGTACCAACCTGCACTTAGGACATGTTGAAGATACCCCTGGTTTAAATTTTGATAAACGATCTGGAGCCAAGTGGACCCTGTGGAGAATCTTCAACAATAAAGCACGGGTCCTATTGCAAATTGACATCTTTCTTGTGTTTTCCCAAATATCTTCCCATGCCTCTGAGGAGACCTCAATGCCTAGCTCTCTCTCCCACACCCTGCAGAGTCGATCAAACTCATCTGAGGGGGCACCCCCCAACTGACGATATAAAGTGCTGACAGAAAGTGTACTCTTAGCACTGAGCACCCTCCTTTCTATGTCAGATTTGTAGGGATCAGTCAAAAGCGTAGTCTTTTTTTGAATAAAATCCCTAACTTGAAAAAAAACAAAAGAGGTCCCTTTTAGCTCATTTCCATGCTAACTGATCAAAGGACATCATTGTGTCTCCCTCAAATAAATTGTCCATGCAAGACACCCCACTAGCTGCCCAATATTTGAATCCTGAATCTATCATCCCCAACTGAAAACGTGGCATACCCACTATAGGTGTAAGGGAAGATATTTTGCCAATATTGCCTTTCCTCTGCTAAATTTCCCTCCATGCTTTAACAGTATTGATAACTATTGGGTTATAGCAATATTCCCTAACTGTCCTCATTTTGTCCAAAAACAGCAAGCTAGTAAGGGGGCACGCTACCTGAGATGTTTTGATATCTAACCATATTGAAAGAGGGTCCCCACAAGCCTAATCACTCATGTAAGATAAAAGCGAGCTTAGTTGACAGTTTCAATGCCCGGGAGTTCCACTCCCCCCACAATCTGTGAGGCAATTGCAGTTTAGTTAATTTAATGAGGGACCACTTATGATGCCAAACAAAAGAGCTGAACCAGCCGGTCAGTCTCCTGAATGTTTGCTTATTGAAAATCAGGGGTAGCATCCATATAGGGTACAACAAACAGGGGAGCATATTCATCTTAATAAGCGCTATCCGACCCAACCACGAGACTGGAAGCGCCTCCCATCATTGAAGGTCTTGTTTGATTTTGTCAAATAATTGAACAAATTTAGCTTTGAGAAACTGATCCAGAACTGGAGTAATGAATCTGCCCAAATACACAAAACCCCGCTGTGACCACTTAAATGGGAATCGATATTCGCCCTCAAGACCTAGCTCCTTCATAAGACCACCCATTGGCACAGCCTCTGATTTTGCAAGATTAATCTTGTACCCTGAAAAGGTGCCAAACGCACTAATGCATTGTATCAGGTGAGGCACCCCCGAAACTGCTGGGTTTGGCAAAACATTAAGGACATCATCCACGTACAATGAAATCTTATGGAATTTTGACCCCACTTCTGGAGCAGATATATTGGGATCCCTAAAAATGGCCTCCGCCAACTGTTCAATCACCAACGTAAAAAGCAGTGGTGAAAGGGGCCAGCCTTGCCGGCTGCTCCTGAAAATGTTAAAATTGCTGGATCACACCCCATTGGTGATGACCGCCGCGAAAGGGCTACTGTAGAGAACCTTTACCCATCTTATAAAGACTTCGCCCAAACCAAACTGCTCCAGAGTATAAAAAGGTACGGCCACTCAACTCAGTCAAATGCCTTCTCTGCGCTTAGAGAAATCACCAATCCCTGTATTTGTTGTTGACACGCTTGAATTACATTAAGCAGCCTCCTAACATTATTGGAGGATCTGCAGCTCTTTATGAAGCCCGTCTGATCCTCTTTAACAATATAAGGTAACAGAGTCTCCAGCCTTAATGCGAGAGTCTTAGAGAGGATTTTAAAGTCCACATTTAAGAATGATATGGGCCTGTATGAAGCACAGTCCTCCGAGACCTTCCCTTTTTAAGAATAAGTGAAATATTGGCCTCTCTCAGAGATGGCGGGAGACAATCATGGCTGTATGAGTCATTGAACATATTGAGTATCGGGCCTGACAATATGTTTATAAATTCCTTTTGAATTCACTGGGAAGTCTGTCAGAACTGGGCGTCTTTCCACTTAGAAGCTGCTTCACAGCCTCCTGCACCTCTTACTCTGATAAGGGAGCATTGAGAAAAGACTCTTGTTCGGGGGTCACACGTGGGAGCTCCAGATCCTTGAAAAAGGACTCCATTTTGGCCCACCCCTCCTCACAGCCCTCAGATTGGTATAACTTAGAGTAAAATCTCTGGAATGCCACATTAATCTTTTTGGAGTCACATGTTGGGTTCCAAGACCCTTCCCTAATCGCCCTGATGGCTTGAGGGGCACTCCTTTTCCTGGTGAGATACACTGAGTATTTGTCTGGCCTGTCACCATGCTCATATAACCTTTGCTTTGTAAAAATAAGCTCCTTCTTTGCTGTCTGCATGAGCACGGAATTTAGTGCAGACCACAGTGTCATAATCCTCTGTAGCTTGACCAATGAGGGCCTGTCAAAATAGGCCTTCTCGGCTGTCTTCAACCGTGCTTCAAGGAGATGTTGCTGCTCACCCTTCTGCCACTTCCTACTGGCAGAGTAAGAAGTAACTAACCCCCTGGCATAGGCTTTGGCAGTTTCCCAAAGGACTGATGGGCTACTAACCAAGCCTGAGTTAATGTTGAGGAACGCCCAAACTTCCCTAGAGAGGTACTCCACAAACTTATTATTCTTGAGGATAAAGGGATCCATTCGCTAGTGCCTCGGACCCACTGTAACGTCCTTAATCTAACCAACAGGTACACTGGAGCGTGGTTGGAGATGGATATTACCAATTGTACAAGATGCCACCAAGTCTAGGGTTGCCGCAGGGGTCAGAAAAAAAATCTGTGTAGATTGGAAAAAAACGTAAAACCCTGACCTGAAGGGTGGAGACACCTCCAGATGTCCACCAACCCTAACTCCACACACAGACCCACACACGAGTTGTTTAATTTGAACAGAGGGTATCGAGGAACCTTTGGGCAACCTGTCTACTGTGAGATCCGTGACACAGTTAAAATCTCCCCCTATAATATGCCTGGACTCGAGATTGATCAATTTAGAGAATGCATCTACCAGAAACATGAGGGGATGGGCTGGAGAGAAATGAACATTTAAAACACCATATTCTTCCCTGTTTATCAGGGCTTTGAGAATTACAAACCTCCCATGTGGGTCTTTAACACACTCTAATAACTTAAATGGCAGATTTCTCCTAACTAATGAAGCCACTCCCCTACTTTTAGTATTAAAAGATGAAAAGTAAATCTGATCAAAGCCATTCAAATGCTCCCGATCATCCAAGTGTGTCTCCTGTCACAAAGCAATATCCACCTTCTCCTTGCTAAGACTCGAAAGTAACTTCTTCCTCTTAATTGGTGAGTGATTCCCCTTGATGTTCCAGGTACAGCATTTAATCAAGTCATTAGCCATAACCTTCTGCAGTAACATTTAAATACCAGAGAGGAGGAACTCGAACCACAAATCTCCAAGCCTTAGTGTCGCAAGATCCATCGAACATTAAAAACTACATTAACTAAAACCACTTACAGCTAACAAACCTACAAAGCTATCAAAGACTATGTACAGCAAAAACCAAAAAACAAACCAACATATAAAGCGCCAATGGCGCTGAATAGGAAAACTCACCCCCTGCACAAAGGGGGCAACTACCCACCCCAAAACCTAATTTCCCATCCCGCTGCCAACAGTGCAGCCTGGGCATTTAAATACCTGAACAGGGTATAAACTGTCCATAAGTAGGCATCTAGCCATCCCAACCATTTTTCCTCCTCCTCGCTAGAGCTGCTCCACAAACACAAGCAGAAAAAAAAAGAAAATACACCATGGAATAGGAAAGCGAACAAAAAAATTTTGAAAAAAAGAGTGAATACCCCACCCATCCTTTGGTATAACTTAACTTAGAAATTGAAAGTACACAACAAGGATTCTGGGTAATCCAAGATGGAGGACAGGCTGTAACAGCTGCTCCTTTTTTTGAGGTATTTTAGGTGTTGGAGGTGATTTCCTCGAATTCCAATGCTGTTGCATTGTTTTGGAACTTTGGGAAAAAAAAGTCAAAACAACAGCAGTTTAAAAGGGAGAAGAGCAGACAAAGGAAGCACATGGTGAGGACAGTGCAGGAGATAGAGAGAGAGAGAGAGAGAAAACACCTGCACAGTTACCGCCTTTGCTGTTTGAATTTGTGTACATGTATGGAATGAGCTGCCAGAGGATGTGGTGGAGGCTGGTACAATTGCAACATTTAAGAGGCATTTGGGTGGGTATGTGAATAGGAAGGGTTTGGAGGGATATGGGTCGGGTGCTGGCAGGTGGGACTAGATTGGGTTGGGATATCTGGTTGGCATGGACGGGTTAGACCAAAGGGTCTGTTTCCATGCTGTACATCTCTATGACTCTATCTCAAATGCCGCCAAACATAATTTAAACCACAGTATTACCAATAAAAAAAGGAAAAGAAAGCCCCAACCAGACTTACGCTGTTTTTTTAAATAAAAAACAAAGACATATCCAAACAACACTACTATTTATACATACTAAATTGTTCAGATTAAGTTAATTTGTCCAAAAGGTCTCTTGCCTTCTCCGATGTGTCAAAGATATGTATGGATCCATTTAAGGTGAACCGTAGCACTACTGGATATCTCAGAGAGTACTGGATCCCGAGCACCCTGAGTCTTGACACCGTCATAGGATTTTCTTTTCTGGATCATCGCCACTGAGAAGTCCTCAGTAAGGGCATGGAATGCTTTGCCTGCAACGGTAGTAGATTTGCCAAGTTTAAGTACATTTAAGTCGTCATTGGACAAGCATATGGACGTACATGGAATAGTGTAGGTTAGATGGGCTTCAGATTGGTATGACAGGTCGGCGCAACATCGAGGGCCGAAGGGCCTGTACTGTGCTGTAATGTTCTATAACATGATCTTAGCGCCCTCGTAAATTAGGGCCTTCGGATCCTTCTCCTGGATTCTGGAAGCTTCCACGATTCTCTCTTTATCTATGAGGACCGAGAGAGGACAAGGACATTGACCCAGACCTGACCTCCGCACCATGACCCGGTGAGCCCTCTCAATCTTCAAGCCTCTCATTCCAGCCTCCATGTTGAAGAATTTCAGCAACCAGTCCTCAGTAGATTCCGTCGGCTGCTCACCTTCCTTACCCTCCAGCACACCGATGATCCGAATATTTTTACTCCTGTCCCTGTTCTCAAGGTCATCAACCTGGTCATGCAAATTATAGAACCTGAATCTCCAGGGCTTGGATCCTATCCTTGGAGGATCAGGTATCAGCTCCCACCACTGTGACTCTGTGTTCAACCTCATCTGTCCTTTTCTCCAGGTCTCCCAGCTATTGTTCATGCTTCTGCAGCATGATAGAGATCAGGGCCAGCTTCTCCTCTATCTGCTTACCCAACATCTCATGAGATTTCACGAGCTTCTTAACCAGGGCCTGGTAAGTAATTGAGTCCAAGGATCCTGCAGGCTGGGCTGCAATCCCAGCCTCGGACGCTCGTCCTCCCTTCTTCAGCATCCCTGGATGTCGAAATCCCAGGTAAATTGATATTCAGCAATTTCCTGGGACTCCATGACCTTTCTAGAGTCCCAGGATTTCGCAATGAGTGGGTTGAAAGTCCACCTCACTTGTGCTGCAGTGCGGAGCTCTGCAATGCGATCCTCCTAGATCGCCGCCATCTTGGATCCCCCCTCAACACCTCTCATTTATCCAAATTAAATTGCATCTGCCACTCCTAAACCCATTGACCCAATTGATCAAGATCCCTTTGTAATCTCAGATAACCTGCTTCACTCTACCACCAACTTTGGTGTGATCTTTAAATTCACTAACCATGCCTCCTAGATACTCGTCCAAATTGTTTATATAGATCACAAACAACAGTGGACCCAGCACTGATCCCTGTAGAACACCGCTGGTCACAGGTCTCCAGTCCAAAAAACAACCCTCCACTGGATAAGCTTGGGTAGTTTTGGTTGGAGGAGAGAGGGCTGAGGGGAGAACTGATAGATGTGTCAACGATTATGAGAGACATGGACAGGGTGGATAAAGAAAGCAGTTGTTCCCTTTATTTGAGGGGTCTGTAACAAGAAGGCATCATTTTAAGGTTAAGGCCAAGAGCTTTCAAGGGGATTTGAGGAAATTCTTTTCAGCCAGACGTTGATGGGAATCTGGAATGCACTGCCTGGGAGCATGGTAGAAGTGGGGAATCTCACAACCTTTAAACGGTACATGGACGAGAACTTGAAATGTCATAACATTCAAGGCTATGGGAAGTGCTGGAAAGTGGGATTAGTGTAGATAGGTTGGCATAGACTCAATGGGCTGAAGGGCCTCATCTGTGCTGTATGACTCTATGAGGAGGCTCATCTGATCTACTGGCAAGGGACTTCAGCTTGAAATGCTGAGTCAGTGATTCCTGAAGAAGGGCTTATGCCCAAAACGTCGATTCTCCTGCTCCTTGGATGCTGCCTGACCTGCTGCGCTTTTCCAGCAACACATTTTTCAGCTCTGATCTCCAGCATCTGCAGTCCTCACTTTCTCCTGAGTCAGTGATTTACCTTGGCTTCCTCCATCCATTGAGAGTGTGGTGCTGGAAAGCACAGCAGCTCAGCCAGCATCCGAGGAGCAGGAGAATTGATGTTGAAGGGCTTTTACAGGTCGGATGCTGCCTGGCTTGCTGTGCTTTTCCAGCACTACACTCTCGACTCTGATCTCCAGCATCTTCAGACCTCACTTACTCCTTCCTCTGGGGGGTTCCCAGCATCACAGATATCAGTCTTCAGCCAATTCATGTTACACGACATCAAGAAACTATCAAAGGCTATGGGCCCTGACAACATTCTGGCAACAGTAGAACACAGAATAGTACAGAACAGTACAGGCCCCTCAGCCCTCAATGTTGTGCTGGCCTTTTATCCTACTCTAAGATCAGACTAACCTACATGCCCTATCTTCCATGTGCGTAATCAAGAGTCGCTTAAATGTCCCTAATGTATCTGACTCTACTACCACTGCTGGCAGTGCATTCCATGCACCCATCACTCTCTGAGTAAAGAATCTACCTGTGACATCTCTCCTAAACCTTCCTCCAAAAATCTTAAAATTATGCCCCCTCGTGATAGACATTTCCACCATGGGAAAAAGTCTCTGTCAACCACTCTACCCGTGCCTCTCAACATTTTGTACAGCTCTATCAAGTCATCTGCCATCCTTCTTTGCTCCAATGAGAATAGTCCTCAGCTCCCTCAACCTTTCTTCATAAGACATGCCTTCCAGTCCAGGCAGCATCCTGGTAAATCTCTAAAGCTTCCACATCCTTCCTGTAATGAAGCGACCAGAACTGGACACAATATTCTAAGTGTGGTCTAACCAGGGCTCTATACAGTACTGAACACTGGGGCCCCAGAACTTTTCACCCACTTAGCCAAGCTGTTCCAGTATAATCACAACACTGACATCTACCCAACAATGTGGAAAATTGCCCAGGTATGTCCTGCACACAAAAAGCAGAACAATTCCGATCAGGCCAATTACCACCCCATCAGTCTACTCTCAAACATGAATCTGCTCAGCAATACCCTGCTCAGTGATGCCAGGGCCACTCAGCTCCTGACCTCATAACAACTTTGATTCAAAAATGGACAAAAGAGCTGAATTCTAGAGGTGAGAGTGACAGCCCTTGACATCAAGGACACATCTGACTGAGTATGGCATCAAGAAGCCCGAGCAAAACTAGAGTCAACACTTATTGGGGTAAAATATCTGCACGTTGGGGTCATACCTGACAGTGGAAGATGGTTGTAGTTGTTGGAGGTCAGTCATCTCATCACCAAGACATCTCTGCAGGAGATCCCTCAGGGTAGTGTCCTAAGCCCAACCATCTTCAGCTGCTTCATCAAAGACTTTCTCTCCATCACAAGGTCAGAAATGGGGTTGTTCGTTGATGGTTGCACAATGTTCAGCACAATTCACAATTCCGCAGACATTAAAGTAGTTCATGTTCAAATGTTGCAAAATCTGGTCAATATCCAGGCTTAGGCTGAAGAGTGGTAAGTAAATGCTGGACAATTACCACTTCTGGCAAGACAGAAGCTAACCATCATCCCTTGACATTCCATAGCATTACCATCACTGAATCCTCCACTATTAACATCCTGGGAGTTACCATTGATGAGAAACTGAATATGCTTGATCACAGTATTCTAATGCATGTGTCACAAAGAATTAGTACTCAGGTATAGTAAGTGACTAAGGCCAATGCAATGCTATCCTTTGTTACCTGAGGAATTGAACATGTTACATAATAGAATCCCTACAGTGTGGAAACAGGCCATTTGCCCGACAAATCCATACTGACCCTCTGAAGAGTATCCCACCCAGACCCATTCCTCTACATTTCCCCCTAACCAAAGCACCTAGCCTAAACATCCCTGAACATTGTGCACAATTTCCCATGGCCAATTCACCTGACCTGCACATCTTTGGACTGTGGGAGGAAACCGGAGCACCCGGAGGAAACCCACGCAGACACTGGGAGAATGTGCAAACTCCACACAGACAGTCACCCGAGGCTGGAATCAAACCCGGGTCCCTGGCGCTGTGAGGCAGCAGGGCTAACCACTGAGCCACCATGCCATCCCTAAACTGCACTTATGCAAAGATTAATGAGGCCACATCTCAAATACTGAGCACAGTTTTATTCTACTTGTTTAAGGAAATATATCATTGGAGGCAGCTCAGAAGAGAGTTACAAGGTTTGTACTAAAGTGACTGGCTTTATGATGAATGATTAGACAGGCTGATCTTGTTAGTACTGGAGTTTAGAAGATTGGGTAGTGGGTTCTTGTGCAGTGGTAGTTTCCCTATCTCTGAGCCAGGAGGCTGGGCTCAAGTCCTACCCACTCCAGTGGTGTGTAGTAACATCTCTGAACAAGTTGGTTAAAAATATCTAGAAGACTGGGCGGTGACATGATTGAAGAGTGTAAGATACTGAATGGTCACAATGAGATGGATGTGGAAAAGGTGTTCCATCTTGTGGGCCAGCCCTGAATTTGTGGGGGGTGGGGGTGGGGGGGGGGCACTGTTTTGAAACTACCAGTCACTCCTTTAAGGCCGAGATGTGAGGGATTATTTCACTCAGAGGGTTGTGTGACTTTAGAACTCTCAGAAGGCAGTTGATAAGATTCTCAACAGGCAAATGAATCGAAGGTTGTCATGAATAGGTGGGAAATGTGTATTTCAGAACACTAAAGATCAGCTTCGATATAGAGTCATAGAGATGTACAGCACGGAAACAGACCCTTCGGGCCAACCCGTCCATGCCGACCAGATATCCCAACCCAATCTAGTCCCACCTGCCAGCACCCGGCCCGTATCCCTCCAAACCCTTCCTATTCATATACCCATCCAAATGCCTCTTAAATGTTGCAATTGTACCAGCCGCCATCACATCCTCTGGCAGCTCATTCCATCCACGTACCACTCTCTGCGTGAAAACGTTGCCCCTTGGGTCTCTTTTATATCTTTCCCCTCTCACCCTAAACCTATGCCCTCTAGTTCTGGACTCCCCGATCCCAGGGAAAAGACTTTGTTGATTTATCCTATCTATGCCCCTCATAACTTTGTAAACCTCTATAAGGTCACCCCTCAGCCTCCGACGCTCCAGGGAAAACAGCCCCAGCCTGTTCAGCCTCTCCCTGCAGCTCAAATCCTCCAACTCTGGCAACATCCTGATAAATCTTTTCTGAATCCTTTCAAGTTTCACAACATCTTTCCGATAGGAGACCAGAATTGCATGCAATATTCCAACAGTGGCCTCACCAATGTCCTGTACAGGTGCAACATGACCTCCCAACTCCTGTACTCAATACTCTGACCAATAAAGGAAAGAATACCATACGCCTTCTTCACGATCCTATCTACCTGTGACTCCACTTTCAAGGAGCTATGAACCTGCACTCCAAGGTCTCTTTGTTCAGTAACACTCCCTAGGACCTTACCATTAAGTGTATAAGTCCTGCGAAGATTTGCTTTCCCAAAATGCAACACCTCGCATTTATCTGAATTAAACTCCATCTGCCACTTCTCAGCCCATTGGCCCATCTGTTCCAGATCCTATTGTAATCTGAGGTAACCCTCTTCGCTGTCCACTACACCTCCAATTTTGGTGTCATCTACAAACGTACTAACTGTACCTCTCGTGCTCGCATCCAAATCATTTATGTAAATGACAAAAAGTAGAGGGCCCAGCACCGATCCTTGTGGCACTCCACTGGTCACAGGCCTCCAGTCTGAAAAACCCTCCACCACCATCCTCTGTCTTCTACCTTTGAGCCAGTTCTGTATCCAAATGGCTAGCTCTCCCTGTATTCCATGAGATTTAACCTTGCTAATCAGTCTCCCATGGAGAACCTTGTCAAACGCCTTACTGAAGTCCATATGGATCACATCTACTGCTCTGCCCTTATCAATCTTCTTTGTTACTTCTTCAAAAAATTCAATCAAGTTTGTGAGACATGATTTCCCATGCTGAAAATGTGTTGCTGGAAAAGCGCAACAGGTCAGGCAGCATCCAAGGAGCAGGAGAATCGACGTTTCGGGTATGAGCCCTGTTGGCTATCCTGAATCAGTCCTTGCCTTTCCAAATATATGTACATCCTGTCCCTCAGGATTCCCTCCAACAACTTGCCCACCACCGATGTCAGGCTCACTGGTCTATAGTTCCCTGGCTTGTCTTTACTGCCCTTCTTAAACAGTGCCACCACGTTTGCCAACCTCCAGTCTTCCGGCACCTCACCTGTGACTATTGATGATACAAATATCTCAGCAAGAGGCCGAGCAATCACTTCTCTAGTTTCCCAAAGAGTTCTCGGGTACACCTGATCAGTTCCTGGGGATTTATCCACCTTTAACCGTTTCAAAACATCCAACACTTCCTCCTCTGTAATCTGGACATTTTGCAAGATGTCACCATCTATTTCCCTACAGTGTATATCTTCCATATCCTTTTCCACAGTAAATACTGATGCAAAATATTCATATAGTATCTCCCCAATTTTCTGAGGCTCCACACAAAGGCCGCCTTGCTGATCTTTGAGGGGCCCTATTCTCTCCCTAGTTACCCTTTTGTCCTTAATGTATTTGTAAAACCCCTTTGGATTCTTCTTAATTCTATTTGCCAACGCTATCTCATGTCCCCGTTTTGCCCTCCAGATTTCCCTCTTAAGTATACCCCTATTTTCTTAACACTCTTCTAAGGATTCACTCGATCTATCCTGTCTGTACCTGACATATATTATTGAATGGCAGAGCAGGCTTGAAGGGCCGAATGGCTACTCCTGCTCCTAACTTGTGTTCCTAAATCCCGTAATGTTAAGAACATTTCCTTGTCATTTTCACCAATAAATATTTTACAGAAAATGTGCTTCGTGCTTCACTGAGTAAATAGAATTAGTGCTGCATTCAATATTAAAACAATTTTCTTTATTGTACTGGTAGAATGAAGTATTCAAGAGTTCTGTTGAAATGAGCATTGTGATAAAGTACTTCCACCTGCTGACTGCTACATGCATGACCAGACATTTTCAGTGACTGATGTCAGTTGGCACTTAAACA
Organism: Chiloscyllium plagiosum; assembly: GCF_037043375.1. Classification (NCBI taxonomy): domain Eukaryota; kingdom Metazoa; phylum Chordata; class Chondrichthyes; order Orectolobiformes; family Hemiscylliidae; genus Chiloscyllium; species Chiloscyllium plagiosum. The sequence goes on along the minus strand of NW_028270143.1, from coordinate 126,824,942 downwards.
GACAGTAGCACGTGTGACTGGAAATGTGCAGTGACACTGAATTCTTTCTTCAGAATACACAAATCTGAGGCTTCCAACAGAAATGCATGTTGACAGTCTCAGTGAAACACACCCACGCCTGCAATGCTAAGCATTTTAATGGCTCCACAGTCAAACCCATAAGGAATGCTGAAGATATTTGGTGTTGAGATTCAGAAGGTCACATCATGCTGCAAACAGCAGCAGATCCCAGGTTCAATCCCTGCTCGGTACTTGTTAAGATTTTCAACCACAGCCCCGCTCCTTCTCTTCCCCCCACCTCAGGCTCTCAGTCAAATTGGAAATGTGCAGTGTTCACTGGAGGCTTTGCTCTGACATTCAGCCGTAGTGAGTACACTGCTGGGCATGTGCTCTCTCCCTCTCTCTGAGAGGATGGTGGAATGGCTGCAGATACAAACTGGATAGGGAGCATGGCATAGGGAGAGAAAATATTGTTGTACCAACGCTCTCGGAATAATGATTTCCAAGCCAATGCACATTTAGGATAAAAGGCCGGCACAACCTCAAGGGTGGAAGGGCCTGTACTGTTCTATGAAAAGAAGCAATGCTGCGTGGTACCTTACCTGGTCGATTATTGACAATTCAACTGTGAGAAGACAAGTAAATCACAGTCAGCTTGGATGGGGAGCTGAGCAGCAATTGTATTGCCCTCTACCTCCAGGTTGCAGAGATGTACAGTTTCCCTAGCAGCTGGCCAGTTACAGTTCCTTTCACATAGCCTTCAATGCAGTGGGTATGGGGAGGGTGGGGTTTATAATTACAATATTTCGTTTTTCCAACAGTCCACTGTGACCCTGATTAGATGTTATTGACAGCACACGACCCCATCATAAGCACGGAAAGCCAGGCTGCTGCTAGGCTGGTTTTCTACCTGTGATGATCGAGGAGAGTTCGTTGGTCAGTCTGTAACGCTGACCGTTCCAGTGGAAATGTGACGGTGGGCCACTGTCAGGTCCACCGTCACTGTACTCAAACTGGGGGCTGAGCTCAAAGGCCAGGGAGGATTTGACCAGCCCCACGCCACCTGACCTCTCCGGGGCCGGGTGATAGACGCGGCCATTCTCCGGCATGAACAACCGCTGGGGTTCAAAGGGCACAGCCAGCTTGTCCCCACCCCCGCAGTAGGACAGCAGCTCCTGCTCCGAGCCGTCTCCTTTGATCAGGTGGGTGAAGACGACAGGAAGGTCATCACAGCGCAGGAAGTTACGCTCACGGCCACACAGTGACACGTAGGGGAACTCCTGGTACCGGCCGGTGGAGTTTTTCCTGAGTTGCTTGAAGAAGAAAACGAGGAACTGTTTATCTGTTTGACAACAGAGAGAGAGAGAAAGAGAGAGAGAGAGAGAGAGAGAGAGAGAGAAAGAGTTTTAATGAAATGGGCCACACACAGCATTTCCACCAAGCACCGACTCCCCAAATTACCATAAAAATAACTCACCACTATTACCTTTACAATGGATTTCAGCAGAACATACAACTCACTACCTCATCCAGTGGCGGAGAAAAATAATAGATACAGTTTTGGAATTTTTTTTAAAAAATCATTCCCGGGATGAGGGTTTTGCTGGCTAGGCTAGGCCAACATTTACTGCCCATCCCTAACTATCTTTCTTTAGGACTGGGGGTGGGTGTGGGGGGACTGACTGAGTGCACGTCTGAATTTCTTCAGAGTGGGCATCCTTTGAAGAGACTTTGAGGTGAAACAAACTTAGTTACAGACAAAAAGAAACTGTAGATGCTGGAATCCAAAATAGACAAGCAGGAGGGTTATACCTTCTCCATCTCCTGATGCTGCCTGGCTTGCTGTGTTCCTCCAGCCTCCTGTTTATCTACTTGGATTCCAGCATCTGCAGTTTTTTGTCTCTAACCAAGTTTGTTCTACTGCAAAGTCTCTTCAAAGGATGCCCACTTTGATGATGTTCTCTGCCTCCCTCAGACGTGCACTCAGTGAGTCCCCCCACACCCAGCCCCAGTCCTGAACAAGGGTTACACCCAAAATGTCGACTTCTCCACCTCCTGATGCAGCCTGATTGCCGTGTCCTTCCAGCCTCCTGCCTGTCTATTTCGGATTGCAGCATCTGCTGTTTTTTTTCGTCTCCATCCCTAATGGCCTACCAGGCAGTTGAGAATCAACTGCATTGCTGTGGGTCTGGAGTCACATGTCGGCCAGACCAGGTAAGGATGGCAGTTGCCTTCCCTGAAGGGAATTAATGAACCAGATGGGGCTTTCTGACAATCAACAATGAATTCACAGATATCATTAAACTTAATTTCAGACTTTTAAAGAATATTTTTAGGAAAAACTTTTTCAAATCTTTTACAAAAACTGTATGTATAAAAAAAACAGAATACTAAAGGATAGAAGTAGTGTAACAGTGTCATATCACAATACTCTTAATAATTGCCTACTATTCTACCAGAACAAATGCATGTACTTAAACTAAACTACAATCAAATTAAATAAAGGTTAAATTAAGTTGAATTAAAGTTAAATTAAATTAAATTACATCACATTATCTTATTCTATTTTTCACTCAGCACACCTCCACTGAAGCTCCCATCCCTGGAAGCACCAGTCATTGTACCCATATTTTCCCAGCATTCCCCTGACAGGGCCCTACAGGCCACCCAATCCAACTCCTGCTGCTATACCACAGCCCTGGTTCATATTGCCTGTACGTCTGCGTCTATATAATTTAGAAAGGGCTGCCACGTCTTCTAAAACTGCTCCGTTTTGTGGTGCACCATATTTGTGAGGTAGTCTGGGGGGAGATGCTCCATCGCCAGCCTGCGCCATCTCATAAGACCTGGGGTTTTTCCGACGTCCTTCATTAAAATGTTCATCCTCTCACAGTGCGTAAGAAGGTTACACAACCTCTTCCCCCGTGCTCCCCCAGAGAGGGCAAGTTTGGCAACCCCAGGAAAAGAAATACCGATCCACCGTGACTTAAATTCCCAGAATTTCCTTCAGCTCCCTTACTATGGCACTCCAGTATCTTGTAACATGACCAGTAGCAGTGTGTAAGAAGCCTATGCTTATTTTACATTTGGGACACTCTGGAGATGTTCCTCTCTTGAACTTAGCCAGCCTCTCTGGCACCATATGAGCCCTGTGTAAAATTGCATGGCCTGTGCTTTGTTATATATTGAGATTTTCTTTACATTTTCCCATACATCTTCCCATGTTTCCAATGAAATATCCTCTCTTAGTTCTCAATTCCAACTCCGACAGAGCCCCTCCACATCTCCTAAGGTACGCCCTTTATGTAAATGATACAAAGTACTAACTGAAAGAGCACCCGTGCACTGGAGCACTCTTCTCTCTGTCTGACTTGTAAGGCTGAGCCAGGAGTGTGGTTCTCCTCTGGATATAATCCCTTACCTTGAAAAGTACTGGAAAAGGTCCCGATTAGGCAATCCATATTTCTGACTTAGCTGGGTAAACTACATTAACATCCCCCCCCTTCAAATAAATCTCGCAGACAAGAGATTCCCTTATCCTCCTATAGCTTAAAGCCAGAGTCCATTGCCCCAGGTTTAAATCCTGAGGATCCCACCAACGGGGTAAACGGTGAGGTCTTAAACCAATTGCCCTCGTCTTGCCTCATTATCCTCCAAGCTTTCACCGTATTTAAACTGATTGGGCTCTTACACTGCTCGATCACGGATTTCATCATATCCATGAATAATAGATTAACTAGGGGACATCTCAATTGAGAGGCTTCAACATCAAGCCAAACTGACCCCGAATTCCCCGAACCCAGTTACCCACATATGCTAACGGGGCGCTTATTTGATATCTCTTCAAGTCCGGAAGGTCCGCCCCCAGCCTGCGGGAGTTGAAATTTAGTAAATTTAATTGGGAAAGCCTACAGCACCAAAAAAAGGACCCAAGCCAACTATTGAGCCTCTATTACACTCGTCTGGGTAGCAACAACGGGAGCATTCTCATGGGATACCACAGGCGAGGAAGAACATTCATTTTAATCAGGGCTATCCGGCCTAACCGTGATAACGGTAATCCCTCCTCACTGCTGCAAATCCTGCTTTATCCTCTCCAGTAATTGTACTTAGTTAGCTTTATACAGCTGGTGGAAGACAGGGGTAACAAAAATTCCCAAAACCTTTGACGACCATCTAAACAGGAACTGCATTCCATCCTTCAGATCAGGCAACTCCACTAACCCCCACCCCCACCAGCACGGCTTCCAATTTTGTAAAGTTGATCCTGCACCCCTAAGAATTGCCAAATAAATTAATTTTTTGAATTAATCGGGGTATGGATTTCTCTAGATAGGCCAAAAACAGAAGAATGTCGTCAGCATATCGGGTGATCTTATGCTCCCCCATTCCTATCCTTGGCGCCGCTATTTCAGGATCTCTCTTGATAGCCTCAGCTATCGGCTCAATTACCAAGGTAAATAACAGCGGTGAAAGAGGACACCCCTGTCGCCTACCTCTCCCAATATTAAAGTTATCCGACTGAGTGCCGTTAGTGATGACTGCCACCTTAGGATAATTATACCTCTACCCATCTGGCAAAGGCTCCCCCCAAGACTAAAACGCTCGAGGACCCCAAACAGGGACGGCCATTCTACCCGGTCAAACACCTTTTCTGCGTCTAGGGAGACCACCAAACCCAGATTCAATCTTTGCTGGCATACCTGCACTATGTTCAGTACCAGCCTGATAATGTTGGAAAAGCTACAGCCCTTGATAAAACCTGCCTGTTCTTCTTTTATAATATCAGAAAATACGTTTCCCAAGCTCAAGGTCAGCACGTTTGACAGAATTTTAAAGTCCACATTCAGCAATGAAATGGGTCTGTATGAAACACATTCTTCGGGGTCTTTCCCCTTCTTTAAAATGAAGGAGGTATTAGCCTCCCTAACAGAAGGCAGAAGACAATCCTGTGTATACGAACAGCTATACATCCCCAAAAGTGGCACCACTGACACATTTATGAATTCTTTATAAAACTCACTCAGGAATCTATCTGGCCCCGGTGCTTTGCCACCCTGGAAATGCTTTATTGCTCCCTGCACCTCTTGTATTGTCGTAGGCACATTTAACAGGGAGGCCTGTTCCGCGTTTACACCGGGAAGTCCAGGTTCTCAAAAAAGGACTGCATTCTCCCTGCACTGTCTTCACCGCCCTCCGACCAGTACAACTCTGCAAAGTATTCCCAAAATCTAACATTGATCTTCTTCAACTCACGGGTTACTGCCAGCCCTCTCTCTGATAGATATAATGGCTTGCGAAGCACTTTTCTTTCTAGCCAGGTAAGCCAAATATCTGCCTGGCTTATCTCCAAATTCAAACAACCTTTGTTTAGCAAAGGAGACCTCTTTTCTTGCCACCTGTGTGTGCAATGAGAGCAGCCCAGAGAGCTGTGACCCACTGCAGCTTGACCAATAACGGCCTATTATAATATGCTTCATCAGATAGCTTCAGCCAGGCCTCCAGCATCCGTTGCTGCTCCCCGCTCTGCCTCTTTCTAGCCATTGAATATGAAATGGTCAGGCCTTATAAGTATGCCTTCGTGGTCTCCCAAAGTACCGATGGATTACTGGCCGTACCAGAGTCATCCCAGGGCCATCCCAGAAGGCCCTGAATTCTCTTGTAACGTACTCAACAAATTTGCTGTTCCTTAACAGGAGTGGGCCCAGGCGCCAGTGCCGTGCATCTGTTTCGCCACGTTTGATTTTAACATCTAAACACACTGGCACATGGTCAGGGACAGCTATATTCCTAATTTTGCATGCCAATGTTTTGTCCAAACAGATCGACAGCATAAAGAGCATGTCAATTCGCATGTGGCACTTGTGTGGGTTAGATTAAAAAGTAAAGTCTCTTTCATTAGGGTGGAGATACCTCCACACATCCACCAATCCCAACTCCTCACACATGTCAATCATGGGTGTGCCGACTGGGCCCCTTGGCATCCTGTCTACCCCAGGATCCATTAGGCGGTGAAAATCCTCTCCTATGATCATACGGTGCAGCTCAAGAATCATTAATTTAGCAACTGCATCAATTAGAAATTTAAGAGGGTGCGCCGAGGGACAATAAACATTCAGGACGCCATAGTCTTCTCCATGTATTAAAGCTTTAAGAATGATGAATCGTCCATGTTCGTCCTTAATTTGCTCCATTACCTGGAATGGGAGATTCTTTCTTCCCAGTATAGCCATTCCTCTACTCTTAGAGCTAAAGGAGGAGAAGAATACCCTGTCATAACCCCCCAGCTGTATTTTCAGATGTTCCTTATCAGTTAAATGTGTCTCCTGCAGCAGGGCAATGTCCACCCTTTCCTTTCTAAGGCTTGACAGCACCTTCTTTCCTTTAATGGGAGAATGGCTCCCTTTTACATTCCAGGTGCACCATCAAAACAGATCACGAGCCATGGTCATCCAGGTAAGTATGGCTTTTGCCCAAAACCCCAATTCTCCTGCTCCTCGGATGCTGCCTGACATGCTGTGCTTTTCCAGTATGACTCTAATCTAGACTCTGATTTCCAGCATCTGCAGTACCCACTTTTGCCTATGGTCATCCAGGGCAGGCCACTGATTTCCCAAGGGGAGGAAGCCGATCTGAGGTGCAGTGAGCGAAAAAACATTAACGCCATAAAAACTAAAAACTACTCCTATGAAAACCATGAAAACTAAAAAACTAACCATTACATTTAAATTAAAGAAACACCTAAGTTCACGAGAGATCTTCCCCCTTGCCCATTGGGGCAATCCTCCCTATCCTTGCAACCATCCTGGCTCCTTCCAGTTGAGGACATGCTCCAGTCCCAGGCAATTCACAGACAAAGAGAACATGTTGTTATTTACATTACTGAGACTTAACAATGGACACTCACCCTCACTTCTCCATACATCTTAACCACAGATATAGCCACCCCAATCCAGAAAGGAACAGCCAAAAAAAAAACCCAAACAATAACCAACCAATCGAAATGTTAAGTAAATCAGGTTTTACACCAAGGCAGTACAGAATCTATAAGGCCTCATGCTCCGGGATACCCACGAGCGAAGCTTTTCCTTCTGCTTTTATTTTCAAGGTCATCCACTTGTTCTTGGTGGATCCAAACCTGGTCTTCCAGCGTCCTGAGCCGTCCTACTGAGACCCCCACCGTGGTCTCCAAAGCTGCGGTCCTCTGTTCGACCACTTCCACTCATCAGTCCAGCATTTGGATCTCCTGCTCATGCTTCTTTAACATGGCAGAGATCGGCTCCAGCGCTGCCTTGATTTTTCTCGGAGTTTAGCCTCGGGTGTTTGAGCAATGGCTGCGGGTACCCCAACACAGTAGGGGAGCGGCCTGCCTGCTGTACTCTTTTCGCCCCTTTTCCTTTGGCCAACTTCATTTTGATCTTAGAGCTTTCAAATCACAGTTTTAGAAGCTCTAGACAACATTATCAATTTTCTCCTTGGGGTGGTGGTGGTGGTGGGGGGAGGGCACCTTGGCCGGGGTATGGCACAGAGCAGGGCACAGCAGACCTCTTGGACCACTGCCATCTTGGATCTCAGACTTTTTTTACTGAAAACAAATTCCACCATCTGCCACGGTGGGATTCAAACCCAGGTTCCCCATGATTAATAGTTCCAGTGATAATACCACTAGATCATCACCTCCCCGAAGGGAATCAAACTGCTGGTGTAGGCTTTTCTGTCTAACAGATGTGCTCCACCACTCTAGATAATCTATCTCATAGACCATCTACCTTCACACACACACACACTCCATATCCTTTGATGTCATTGATCGCAATGGTTAGATTCCTATCTGGAATATATTCAATTAATGCATCCAGGCGGAAGCTCTACATACATAGAACAATACAGCGCAGAACAGGCCCTTCGGTCCTCGATGTTGCGCAGACCTGTGAACTATTCTCAGCCCATCCCCCTACACTAGCCCATCGTCATTCATGTGCTTATCCAAGGATTGTTTAAATCTCCCGAATGTGGCTGAGTTAACTACATTGAAAGGCAGGGCATTCCACACCCTTACCACTCTCTGCATAAAGAACCTGCCTCTGACATCTGTCTTAAATCTATCACCCCTCAATTTGTAGTTATGCCCCCTCATACACGCTGACGTCACCATCCTATGAAAAATACTTTCACTGTCCAACCTGCAACCAAAACTGTACACAATATTCCAAGTGTGGCCCTACCAGCGTTTTGTATAGTTGCAGCATGATATTGCAGTTCCGGAACTCAATCCTTCTACCAATGAAACCTAACACACCGTATGCCTTCTTAACAGTACTATCAACCGGATGGCAACTTTCAGGAATCTATGTACATGGACTTTAAGATCCCTCTGCATATCCACACTACCAAGAATTTTTCCATTGACCCAGTACTCTGCCTTCCTGTTATTCTTCCCAAAGTGCATCACCTCACTTTAGCTGCATTGAACTCCATTGGCCACCTCTCAGCCCAATTCTGCAGTTTATCCAAGTCCCCCTGCAACCTGTAACATTCTTCCAAACTGTCCACTACCCACCGACTTTAGTGTTGTCTGCAAATTTACTAATCCATCCACCTATGCCTGCATCTAAGTCATTTATAAAAATGACAACAGCAGTGGTCCCAAAACAGATCCTTGTGGCACACCACTAGTAATCGGACTCCAGGCTGAATATTTTCCATCAACCACCACTCGCTGCCTTCTTTCAGAAAGCCAGTTCCTAATCCAAACTGCTAAGTCACTCTCAATTCCATGCCTTTGCATTTTCTCCAACAGCCTACCATGTGGAACCTTTTCAAAGGCTTTACTGAAGTCCATGTACACCACATCAACTCCCCTGCCCTCATCTACATGCTTGGTCACCTTCTCAAAAAAACTCAATGAGGTTTGTGAGACACGACCTGCCCCTGACGAAACTATGTTGACTATCTGAAATCAAATTGCGGAGTAAAGAACAGAAGCATCATCTGATGGCTGAAGTAAGGTGGTCAGAGATTCCTTTACCGCATAAAAACTGATATACACCTTCTGGACCAAATGGCCTGTTGCTGGCTGTAAATTCTCTGCAGCTTCCTTGCCCAGGGCTATTCATACCACAGCCTGAGTTTTGAGGTCATCTCGCAGCAATCCAGCCTTCGTAGCTCAGGAGACTGGGTCCTATTTATTCACTGCTGTTCTCCGATTGGAGGTTGAGTATGGTGGGTGTGTATTTAGCACTGCTGCTTCGTTGGTGGAACAAACCTAAATTATCCAATACTGAGATAATGCTTATATTAGCAACTTCAGCTGAAGGCCAACCCATGGGAAAGTGCTTTTGATTGTCACAGACCACACAAAGCTCTTGGGAATCTAAATAAAAAGAATCTCTCTCATCCCGCCACTGCACCACCCCGACACACACACACACACCCTTCTTCTTTTGGTGAAAACTGTGCACAACACAGCTTATTCTGAGATATGTCCATGAAAGAGCACTCATGTCCCCTCATGCTGCTGTGTACTGGTATCATCCAAGTCCAACCATGACACTGGAGTCTCCCTCCTATGGGCTGAACTGTCCGTTTGGTGAAGAGCGCTCTGGTGTGGTCACACATGGGGTCCAACTGACTGAAGAACACTCCCAGACTCAAGCACAGCACCTAGTGGCAAACTGGTCTGTCAGTGTTGGAGCTCGGATCAGTTTGGAGACAGGAGGGAGGACGTGCTTCTGAAAGTTTGACTTTATGGTGTTAAAAAAAAAACTCAAGCTCTCCTGGATGCTCTACACCTTCAGAAAACTCAACCCTCTCATCCTGAACTGAGCTTCCATTTGCATCAGGTTAACTGGCTGAAGGACACCATCAAAGATGAAGGTAAGTTGATAGAATCCCTACAGTGTGGAAACAGGCCCTTCGGCCCAACAAGTCCACACCGACCCTCCGAAGAGTAACCCACCCAGACCCATTCCCCTAACGTTTACCCCTGACTAATGCACCTAACCCAGGCATCCCTGAACACTATGGGCAATTTAGCATGGCCAGTTCACCTGACCTGCACATCTTTGGATTTTGGGGGTAAACCAGAGCACCCGGAGGAAACCCACGCAGACACGGGGAGAATGTGCAAACTCCACACAGTCACCCGAGGCTGGAATCAAACCTAAGTCCCTGGTGCTGTGAGGCAGCAGGGCTAACTACTGAGCCACTGTGCCGCTTAATTTAGTTAGGATTCTCACAGATCAGTCTCCTCACCCAGCTCTGGACTGTTCTAACACCAAATGTGAAGGGGATAGTATCGTGAGAAATGAAGATTCAATAGCTCTTGTAAGCCTACAGCAATTATTGTGGCAGGGTTAATATAGAGTTTTATTCCATATTCTAAATGGCAACAGCTAATGAAAGAGAGATGGATGAAACACCTAGGTACTAAAAGTGCAAACCTATCAGCTCCTAGAGTTGACAGTATTTATTATAAAGGAAACTCCATTTCACTAGAAGATCTTCATTCAATTGCTGATAAAAGAAAGACTTGGGATAATTTTCACTCTATATTCTGAGAGAGCAATAACTAAACACTTGTTATAATATGACTGAAAACAAAAAATGCTGGAAATCACAGCAGGTCAGGCAGCATTTATGAAGAGCCAGCATTTATTTCACATCTCTAACTGTTCAGAGGGCAATTAAGTGTCAATCACTTTGCAGTGGGGACACATGTAGGCCAGAACCGGTCAGGGTGATAACAGGAGTCTTGATCTGCTCATGAGAAACAATGTTTTTGTGAGCACATGAAGATTTTTCTAACTGGTCTGCCACATTACAGACTATTCTGCTATAACGCAGTAGGTGCATTTTCGTGTGACCGCGTGTTATAGAAAGTTGGGCAATAAAAATAACAGGGTCTGAGGGAGAAAACAGGGCTGGGGCAGACCACCAAAAATCAAAACAAAATTAGTAGTTAGCTTAACACAAACAATGGCACAGTCTAAGTAAATGTTAAAATCATATATTTTAATGAAATAACACAATAAATTTAACACTTTAAAGGGTTTCTGAGTTTGCTGGGTTACAGTACTGTATTAACACAGGGGCTGAGGGTCGTCATCATCATCACTTTGAGGCGCGGTTCTGCGCACAGGGTTCTTAGTAAGAAAATATTTAGTCCAGAAATTGATGGCTGTAGTTCATTGTCCTCAGACTGTTTATTGGGACTTGGCTTAAAAACGGCATCTACTTTTTGCTTCCTTGCTATCTTTCTTCTTCCATGAAGGAGCTGTTCATAGGGTAGGGTGCCAGATAAGACATTATGCCACAAACCGCCTTCCTGCTGCATTCTTCATTGTTGTCACTGTCTTCTAAGAGCTGCTCACTGCTTCTCAACTTCCCTCAGGACAAAACAGAAGTGGAAAGCTCTCGTTAGTGCTGCATCCTGGACTTCACCATCTTCGTCTCGAGCTTCAGGCTCCTCCACAGCAACAAGTTGTTGTCAATCAGTTCTGGAGAGTTCTTCACACTGGGACTCGAGCAGCTCCTCAACATTATCAGTCCCCACTTCTTCAAATCCAACGGCTTTGCAAGAACAACACAATATTCTTTGATTGCTGGAAGCTCCTCTGACGGTTCAACCCCTTTAAAACCATGAAAAAAATCTGGGAGAAGCTTCCACCAAACCGCATGTCAGCAGTTTTTACTGACATCACCCCAGGCCTCCACACTGATGTCAGTAGCATTCTTAATGTTAAAGCTCTTCCAAAATTCAAGAACACTGTCCTCATTAACCCCTTCAGTACCTGCAATCAGCTCATGAATATGTGCCTTAAATAATAAGCTTTAAAAGGTGCCATTCCACCCTGGTCCTTGGGTTGAATGAGAGAGGTTGCGTTTGGAGGTAGAAATAGCACTTTGATGTTTTTCAGAAAGCTCACCAATGGCAGGAGGATGGCTTGGTGCATTGTCCAGAACGAGAACAATCTTGCAATCCAAATCTTTTCTCCTGCAATAATTTCTAAAAACATCCTCAAAAATGCCAACAGTAAGGTTAGAAAAAATTTGCTCCATCATCCAACCTCCCTTGCTTGACCTGAACTAAACACCAAGAGTGGACTGAAGGTACCAGGGATGGAATCACATCATAGGCAAGGGAAGTTCATGTTTTACAAAAACTGTTCCCCAATTTACCAATCAATTGATAAACCGAGTTGGCAAAACGAGCACTATAGCAGAGTGACCTATATCTGATTCAGTGGGTGAGGTTTTAGTTGCGGAGTGTCAGATGTATTTATTTAACTTGAAGGTAGTCAGGGATAGAGCTACACTCACCTTTAAAGCAGGTGATGAAATTCTTCACTTTGGTGTCATCAAGGAACAACTGCAACAAAACACAAACAGCGTCAGTACCATATCGTACACCACAGGACAGTGTCGTATTGACATCGTATACCACAGGACAGTGTCGTATCCACATCGTACACCACAGGACAGTGTCGTATCCACATCGTACACCACAGGACAGTGTCGTATTGACATCGTATACCACAGGACAGTGTCGTATCCACATCGTACACCACAGGACAGTGTCGTATCCACATCGTACACCACAGGACAGTGTCGTATCCACATCGTACACCACAGGACAGTGTCGTATCCACATCGTACACCACAGGACAGTGTCGTATCCACATCGTACACCATAGGACAGTGTAATTACCTCATCATACACCACAGGACAGTGTCAGATCCACATCATACACCACAGGACAGTGTCATATCCACATCGTACACCACAGGACAGTGTCATATCCACATCATACACCACAGGACAGTGTCATATCCACATCATACACCACAGGACAGTGTCATATCCACATCATACACCACAGGACAGTGTCATTACCACATCGTACACCACAGGACAGTGTCATTACCACATCGTACACCACAGCACGGTGTCATTACCACATCGTACACCACAGCACGGTGTCATTACCACATCGTACACCACAGGACAGTATCATTACCACATCGTACACCACAGGACAGTGTCGCATCCACATCGTACACCACGGCACAGTGTCGCATCCACACCGTACACCACGGCACAGTGTCGCATCCACACCGTACACCACGGCACAGTGTCGCATCCACACCGTACACCACGGCACAGTGTCGCATCCACACCGTACACCACGGCACAGTGTCGCATCCACACCATACACCACAGGACAGTGTCGCATCCATACCGTACACCACGGCACAGTGTCGCATCCACACCGTACACCACGGCACAGTGTCGCATCCACACCGTACACCACAGGACAGTGTCGCATCCATACCGTACACCACGGCACAGTGTCGCATCCACACCGTACACCACGGCACAGTGTCGCATCCACACCGTACACCACGGCACAGTGTCGCATCCACACCGTACACCACGGCACAGTGTCGCATCCACACCGTACACCACGGCACAGTGTCGCATCCACACCGTACACCACGGCACAGTGTCGCATCCACACCGTACACCACGGCACAGTGTCGCATCCATACCGTACACCACGGCACAGTGTCGCATCCACACCGTACACCACAGGACAGTGTCGCATCCACACCGTACGTGGTAGAACAGCGTCATCGCCATATCTTACAGTATCTCATTTTTTGTTGTAATCACTGTAAAATTAAGTATTTTAATGACACTTGGAATGTCAAAAGGACTGTTCACAAGCTACAGCGGGAATTCTTCCATTGAATCTTTTCAGGGATTCTAGCCACCTAGGCCAGCAACTGTTATCCATTCCTAACTGCCCTTGGATTGAGTTGATTGTCAGAGCTGTTATGAACCAACAATAGCGTGCTGAGTCTGGAATCACTTGTAGACCAAACCAAGTAATGATCGCGGATTTTTATGAGCCTTGTCTTTTGGAATACTGTGTTCAATTCTGGTCTCCCTGTCATAGTGGAGATGTTGTGAAACTTGAAAGGGTTCAGTAAAGACTTATAAGGGATGGAGGATTTGAGCTATTGGGAGAGGCTGAACAGGCTGGGACTGTTTTCCTTGGAGCATCAGAGGCTGAGGGGTGACCTTATAGATGTTTATAAAATCATGAGGGGTATGTATAGGGTAAATAGGCAAGGTCTTTTACCTGGGTGGGTGAGTCCAGAAATGGAGAGCATAGGTTTAGGGCGAGAGGGGAAAGATTTAAAAGGGACTCAAGGTACAACATTTTCACACTGAGGGTGGTGTGTGTATGGAATGAGCTGCCAGAGAAAGAGGCGGAGGCTGGCACAATTACAACATTTAAAAGGCACCTGACTGGGTACATGACTAGGAAGGGTTCAGAGGGATATGGGCCAAGTGCTGGCAAATGGGACTAGATTAATTTAGGATATCTGGTAGGCATGGACGAGTTGGATTGAAGGGTCTGTCCCCGTCCTGTACATCTCTGAGGGGCATGGATAGGATGAATAAACTAGGCCTTTTCCCAGCACAGGGGAGTCTAAAACAAGAGGGCATAGGTTTAAGGTGAGAGGGGAAAAATTTAAAAGGGACCAAAGGGACATTTTCATGCGGAGGGTGGCGTGTGTATGGAATGAGCTGCCAGAGGAAGTGGCTAAGGCTGGTACAATTACTGCATACAAAAGGCATCTGAATGGGTACATGACTAGGAAGGGTTCAGAGGGATATGGGCCAAATGCTGGCAAATGGGACTAGATTAGATTAGGATATCTGATCAGATGCTGGAAAAGCCTCATAATCCGCCTTGGGACGCTGCAACCACACGGGCTAAACGTGAATTTCAACAGCTTCCTCATTTCCCCTCCCCCCACATTATCCCAGTCCCAAGCCTCCAACTCAGCACCACCCTCAGGACCTGTCCATCACCCCCGCCCGACCTATCACCTTCTTCCTCACCTTCATCCACCTATTGCTTTCTCAGCTACCTTCCCCCCAACCCCATCCCCCTCCCATTTATCTCTCAGCCCCCACCCACAAGCCTCATTCCTGAGGAAGGTCTTATGCCCGAAACATCGCTTCTCCTGCTCTTCGGATGCTGCCTGACCTGCTGTGCTTTTCCAGCAACACACTCTCGACTCGTTGATCACCAGTCCTTACTTATTCCTAGGATATCTGATCAGCATGGATGAGTTGGACCAAAAGACCTGTTTCGTGCTGTACCACTCTATGATTATTTCCTTCTCTAGAGGACATGATGAGTGACCCACAACAGCTTTATGGTCACCATTATTGAGACTGCTATCCATCCTGTTTTATTAATTACCTGAACTTAAATATTACACCAACTGCATGGTGGGATTTGGCCCCATAGCACCAAGGCATTTATCTGGACCTCTGGCTTCCCAGTCCAGTGATACAATGACTTGCACCACCATCAACCTGCTCCATAAACAAGGAAAGGACACATTTATACAGTGACCTCTGGTCATGCAGCACTGTCCTGGAGCAGGGCTTGGCCCCACATCCTTCTGATTCAGAGCCGAGTGAGCTCTCTATTGAGCTACAGCTGGCAATTCAGTGTGGGAGCTTTCCCAAGATATCATTTGCAATAATTCAGAGCACTTCTTGGTTTATAGGGACAGGAAGACGATATCATTATGCTGCAGCCATTTGTAAAGACATTCGAATGCATGCCTTCAGCAGCACACAGAGTAACTCAGACCCGCTGCTTAGATCAGTTCTAGCAGATACTAAGGTCAACAAGAGGCCAGGCATGACTACTGTATCCTCAAAGTTGAGAGTGTGGTGCTGGAAAAGCATAGCCGTTCAGGCAGCATCCACCTGACCTGCTGTGATTTTCCAGCACCACACTCTCGACTCTGATGTCCAACATCTGCAGTCCTCACTTTCTCCTATTATCTCCTCAAACACAACCCCTAAAGTTAAGTTTAAAAATCCACTGTGATAACATTTGGATAGAGGCCAGATTTAATTTTGTAAATACTTTGCTTTTGTTTCCTTATAAGTATATAAGAAAGGTGAAGAGTCATAGGTCTAGTCTTTCGGCATTTGTCCAGCTAAGAAACAGTTGTGAGAGAGTCTGAAGAAACCAGACACAAACCTTGGAAGGGTCATTGAGTGGAAACATTATGTCTCTCCCAGATGATGCTGCCAGAACTGTGGAGTATCTTTGGACAGAATAGGAACTCTTATTAAAGTTTGGTGCCAATAAGTTTCTGAAAAACTACTAAATCAATAAAACATATCATGTCTGTTAGAACATAAGATTAAAAACCATTGCAAACATATTGTTTGTTCACATATTATGTCTAAAAATAAGTCAGCCTACATTTATAAATAGCCTGTCCACACAGGACCAGACGGGAGGGAATCTCTTGTGCAGGATGACATATTCAATTTTTCATTGTTATAACTAAATTCACACCATCCTTTTCTTCTTTCAGGGGATGTGGGCATCACTGACAAGGTCAGGTACTAGCTATGTGGAGAGATTGGATAAACTTGGTTTGTTTTCATTTGAACTTTGGAGGCTGTGGGGCAAGCTGATAAAAGTTTACAAAATTATGAGAGGAAAGGGCAGGGTGAATAGTCAATGTTTTCTCCCAAGTTAGAAATCTACTTGGAGACGTAGGTAAACAATAAAAGGGGAAAGTTTACAGGAGAGGCAAGTTTTTATTTTTCCCACACAGAAGGTGTTGAGATCCTGGAATGTGTTGCCAGAGATGGTGGAGATAGATTCAAGAGCAAAGTTTAAGAGGCACCTTGACAGATGTATGAATAAGTCGGAATAGAGGTACCATGTGGAGGCAAAAGGTTTCGATATTAGAAAGGCATCATGTGTCAGTGCAGGCTTGGTGGGCCGAAGGGCCTGTTCCTGTACTGTACTGCTCTTTGATACCCATCCTTTGGACTATGTGGTTTGACAGGCTATTTCAGAGGGCAGTTAAGAGTTAACCACACTGGTCGGGTTCTGGAGTCACATGTAGGCCAGGCAGGGTAAGAATAACAGACTTCCTTATGTAAAAAGCAGAACTGATCCCTATTGAACCAGCTGGGATTATTACAACAATTATGGTTTCATTAGATATCTACAGATGCACCATAAAAAGCATCCTGTCTGGATGCAAGAAAGCTTGGTACAGCAACTGCGCTTCCCAAGCCCACAAGAAATTACGGAGAGTTGTGATTACAGCCCAGTCCATCACACAACACAGGCCATCCGTTGACTCCATCTACACTTCGCACTGTCTTGGGAAAGCAACCAACATCATCAAAGACCCCTCCCACCCTGGTTGTACTGTCTTCACCCTCTTCAATCGGGCAGAAGATATAAAAATTTGAAAACATGTAGCAACAGATTTAAGAACAACTTCTTCCCCTCTGTTATCATACTTATGAACAGACCTCTCATATATTAGAGTCGATCTTTCTCTGCAGCTGTAACATGATATTCTGCATGCTGTTCAATTACCCTGATGTACATATATATGGTATGATTTCTCTGGATAGCGTGCAAAACAATACTTTTCACTGTATCTTGGTGCATGCGACAATAACAAATCAAATCATGGTCACTGTTCATGAGACCAGCTTGCAATTCCAGATTTCATTAACTGAATGTAAATACCACCACCCGCAGCATGGTGGGATTTGAACAAAATACTCCAGATGCTGGAAATCTGAAGCAAATACAGAAGTTGGAGAAACTCTGTGAATAGAAAGCCGAGTTAATGTTTTGAGTCTGGTATGACTCTTCTTCAGAATTTGAACCTGGATCTTGACATCAAAAGCTTTTGCACCTGTATCTTATGGAATCAGTGTTCCCAGAACGTGACCCCAGGCTTTAAATTATTCATCTAGTAACATTACCACAACGTCATCATCACCCTGCAATCTACTCTTTCAGTCAGGACTGTAATGGACAGAGAGCTCAAAGGCACTGACTTATTGAAATACCCACCCAGATCAGAGTCTATAACATCAGTGTTCGCTTTCCTACAGATGACAATGAATACTCTTCAAAATTACTTCACTGGCTCAAAGTCCTTTGGGACATACTGAGATCTTGAAATGGCCAGCAGAAATATAGGTTAGTCTTCCGTTAACCCAGCATCATGTTTAATGATTAACAAATAAGAGTTAATTGAACTCAGTGCTGTTCTTCAATGGATGTGGCACTGTGGTCCTGTGGGGATTGGTTTAGCTGACAATTTGATTGTTTAGTATATTACTGTGAAGCACTACTATCTTCACTACAGTTTATCTAGATATTGCTAACTAAAGGAGAGTTGCTTCATGCATCCTCTTCAGAGCATCTATGGAGAGAGCAATGTTTCAGGCCTGCAGCCTCTCCTTAGAACAAGGGAAAGTTAGAAGTTCTAATAGGACTTGAGCAAGTGAAAGGAACATAGGAATAAAAACAGCAAGTGCTGGAGAAACTCCGCATCAGAGGACAGAGAAACACAGCTAACATTTCAAATCCTGTAACTCTAGTATGAAACCTTCAAGGAATTGAGGGTGGGAGGGAGAACAATAAAAATGAAGGTCTGTGTTAGGATGGAGGGCTGGGGAGATTAAGTACCAAAATACTTCATGGTACAATGGCAAAGGGGAAGTGGGTAAAATGGGTAAAGAAACAAAAACAAATAGTGTGTATTGAGGAGGTGTGAATGGGGGCGGGGGGTGATAGCTGCTGTCAGAATGCAAATGAATAAAAGAAAGAAACATGGAAAAAATATATACAGAACAAAAAGGGCAGGGATAATGGTCTAAAGTTGTTGTGCTCTCTTACACTTTCCATGGATTAGATTAGATTACAGTGTGGAAACAGGCCCTTCGGCCCAACAAGTCCACACCGCCCCGCCGAAGCGCAACCCACCCATACCCCTACATTTACCCCTTACCTAACACTACGGACAATTTAGCATGGCCAACTCACCTGACCTGCACATCTTTGGACTGTGGGAGGAAACCGGAGCACCCGGAGGAAACCCACGCAGACACGGAGAGAACGTGCAAACTCCACACAGACAGTCGCCTGAGGCTGTCATAAGAATCATGACACATTCTCAAGGGCAGCTTAAAATACAGGGCCAGACTGCCTCTAACCCACCATTCTAAACACCAAGCAAGACTGAGGGACAGCATGACAAACACATGTAGTGCTGAATTTGTGACAATTCAGTGACATACACTGCCCCTTTAATAAATAGAACATGACACACTAATAATGTTCTATTTCTGTCATGCTCTGTATATGTAGAGCTGCAGCAACCTCTACTGGCGAAACATATGAGATGTTAAAATTCATGCTTGGCACCTGTGTTAAACCACAAGGTGAGCTGGTACTGAGGAAGGGTCACCGGACCTGAAATGTTAACTCTGATTTCTCTTCACAGCTGCTGCCAGATTTGCTGAGGTGTTCTAGCAGTTTCAGTTTTTGTTTCTGATTTACAGCATCCGCAGATCTTTTGGTCTTTATTTAGTACTTAAAATAAATAGGTTATCGGGGGGAGGAGATGCATCGAAGGATACTGGAGGAATTGGAGAGATGTTGGCTATAATTTGCCAGTCTTCTTCAGACTTAGAGGTGGTGCATTGCTGCAATCTCGTCCAAGACAGGGCATGAAGATAAACCTGTTACCGCAGGTGTGTAATAACATCACTGAACAGGCACATTCCTGATGAAGAGCTTATGCTCGAAACATTGCCTCTCCTGCTCCTCGGATGCTGCCTCACTGGTTGTGCTTTTCCAGCGCCACACTTTTTGACCCTGATCACCAGTATCTGCAATCCTTACTTTCTCCCAGAAAATATCTACCGCGAGGAACTCCTGCAGAGATGCCCTGGAGCTGAGATGACAGATTTCCAACCAGGGGAGACATGACTCTCATTGATTTCAGGTTTGCTGGGGCTCCTTGATTCCACACACAGACAAATACAGCCTCGCCCACTCCCCTCTCCACTGGGTGTATCCCCCCATTCCCCCGAGCGTATCCCTCATTCCCCCGGATGTTTACCCCCACTCCCCTGGGTGTGTACCCCCTCTCCCCCCCACTCCTCCAAGGGTATTCCCCCACTCCCCTGGGTGTATCCCCCCACTCCCCTAGGTGTTTACCCCCACTCCCCCGGGTGTTTACCCATCTTACCCAGGTATTTACCCCTCTCCCCCGACATTTATCCCCACACCCTGGATATTTACCCATCATACCTGGGTATTTACCCCTCTCCCTGGGTATTTTACCCCCACTCACCGGGTGTTCACCCCCCTCCCCGGGTGTTTACCCCTTTCCCCTGGGTATTCACTCCCCCCAGGTATTTACCCCGCTCCCCTGGGTATTTACCCCCACGCCCTGGGTATTTACCCCCACGCTCTGGGTATTTACCCCCACTCACCGGGTATTTACCTCCACACCCCGTGAGTTTACCCCACTTCCCTGGGTATTTTACCCTCACTCTCCGGGTATTCACCCCACTCCCTGGGTGTTTACCCCTTTCCCCCGGGTATTTACCCCTCTCCCCTGGGTATTTACCCCCCCACTCCCCAAGTATTTACCCATCTTCCCCAGGTATTTACCCCCACTCCCCCAGGTATTTACCCCCACTCCCCCAGGTATTTACCCATCTTCCCTGGGTATTTACCTCCGCTCCCCCGGGTGTTTACCCCCACTCCCCTGGGTATTTACCCCTCACTCACCAGGTATTTACCCATCTTACTCGGGTATGTACCCTTCTCCCCCGGGTATTTACCCCCACTCCCCCGGGTATTTACCCTCCCCCCCACTTCCCAGGTATTTACCCATCTTCCCTGGGTATTTATCACCACTCCCTGGGTATTCAACCCCCTCCCCAGGTGTTTACCCCTTTCCTCTCGGTATTCACCCCCTCCCAGGTATTTACCCCTCTCCCCCAGGTATTTACACCTCGCCCCTGGGTATTTACCACCACTCACCTGGGTATTTAACCCCATTCCCCGGGTATTTAACCCCATTCCCCCAGGTATTTACCCCCTCTCCCCCCTGTATTTATCCCTCTCCCCCCTGTATTTATCCCTCTCCCCCCTGTATTTACCCCTCACCCCCAGGTATTTACCCCTCACACCGGGCATTCGCCCCCACTCCCCCAGGTAATTTTCCCACTCCCCAGGTATTTACCCCCTCTCCCCCTGGTTATTTACCCCCACTCCCCCCGGGTATTTACCCTCACTCCCCCGAGTGTTTACCCCCACTCCCCCGAGTGTTTATCCCCACTCCCTGGGTATTTACCCCCTCCCACAGGTATTTACCCCCTCCCACAGGTATTTACCCCCTCTCCCTGGGTATTTACCCCCTCTCCCTGGGTATTTACCCCCTCTCCCTGGGTATTTATCCCACTTCCAGGTAATTACCCGCCCCTGGGTATTTACCCCCTCCCCTGGGTGTTTATCCCCCTCCCCTGGGTGTTCACCCCACTCCCCCTAGGTGTGTACCCCCTCTCCCCCGAATGTTTACCCCCACTCCCCCGAGTGTTTACGCCTCTCCACCCCAGTATTTACTCCTCTCCCCCGGGTATTTACCCATCTTACCTGGGTATTTACCCCTCTCCCCACGGTATTTACCACCACACCCTGGATATTTACCCATCTTACTTGGGTATTTACCCCTCGTACCGGGTATTTTACCCCCACTCACCAGGTGTTCACCCCCCTCCCCGGGTGTTTACCCCTTTCCCCTGGGTATTCACTCCCCTCAGGTATTTACCCCTCTCCCCTGGGTATTTACCCCCACTCCCTGGGTATTTTACCCCCACTCCACAGGTATTCACCCCTTCCCCCCGGGTATTTACCCCCCCCCCACTCCCCAGGTATTTACCCATCTTCCCCGGGTATTTACCCCCACTCCCCAGGTATTTACCCATCTTCCCCGGATATTTACCCCCTCTCCCTGGGTGTTTACCCCCACTCCCCTGGATATTTACCCCCACTCCCCTGGATATTTACCCATCTGACCCGGGTATTTACCCCTCTCCCCCGGGTATTTACCCCCCCACTCCCCAGGTATTTACCCATCTTCACCAGGTATTTACCACCACTCCCTGGGTATTAATCCCCCTCCCCAGGTGTTTACCCCTTTCCTCCGGGTATTCACCCCCTCCCGGGTATTTACCCCTCTCCCTCATGTATTTACCCCTCGCCCCTGGGTATTTACCACCACCCCCCTGGGTATTTAACCCCATTCCCTGGGTATTTACCCCTCGCCCCCGGGTATTTACCACCACTCCCCTGGGTATTTAACTCCATTCCCCGGGTATTTAACCCAATTCCCTCAGGTATTTACCCCTCTCCCCGGGTATTTACCCCACTCCCCCGGATATTTACCCCTCTCCCCCGTACTTATCCCTCTCCCCCCCTGTATTTATCCCTCACCCCAGGTATTTACCCCTCTCACCGGGTATTTTCCCTCTCACCGGGCATTCCCCCCCCACTCCCCCGGGTATTTACCCCTCTCCCCCCAGGTATTTACCCTCTCCCCTGGATATTTACCCCCTCGCCGCCCGTGTATTTATCTCCTCTCCCCCCGTGTACTTACCCCCTCTCTCCCCAGGTATTTACCCTCTCTCCCCCGGGTGTTTACCCCCACTCCACTGAGTGTTTACCCCCATTCTCTCTGGTGTTTACCCCTTTCCCCGGGTATTCACCCCCTCCCATGGGCATTTACCCCTTCCCCCAGGTATTTACCCCTTCTCCCTGAGTATTTACCACACCCCTGGGTAATTACCCCTCCCCTGGGTATTTCCCCCCTCCCCGGGTGTTTACCTCCCTCCCCCAGGTGTTTACCCCTCTCCCCTGGGTGTTTACCCACCTCCCCCTGGGTGTTTACCCCTCCCCTGGTATTTACCCTCCCCCTGGGTATTTACCCCCTTCCCCCAGGTACTTACCCCCAGGTATATACCCAACTCCCCCGGGTATTTACCCCCCACCTCCGGGTATTTACCTTCATCCCGGGTATTTACCCCTCTCCTCCCTGGTATTTACCCCCTCCTCTGGGTATGTATCCCCTTCCCCTGGGTATTTACCCCCTCTCCCTTGGGTATTTACCCTCCTCCCGGTATTTACCCCCTCCCCGGGTATTTACCCCCTCCCCGGGTATTTACCCCCCGGGTATTTACCTCCTCCCCCGGGTATTTACCCCCTCCCCCGGGTATTTACACCCCCCCCTCCCCTAGGTATTTACCCCCTCCCCCGGGTATTTACCCCCTCCCCCGGGTATTTACCCCCCCCTCCCCGGGTATTTATTTATTTACCTGGCCCTGATGGTCGATGTAGTAGAAATACTCGCGGATCCTGGGCTCCGGGCTCTGGCCCTGCCTGTAGCTGTAGCGGTTGCTGGGGCCGCGGCGGACGGTGCCCCAGGCCCCGCGGGGGGGAAGCTGCTGCAGGAGGCGGCGGCCGGAGGCGGCAAGAGGCAACGCCATCGCGCAGGCCCACCTCTGACCTCTGACCCCCCGACCTATCACCGCCTCCATGGTGACCCCGTTTCCAGGGGCCGGGGGAGGACAAACACACGGAACCTGCCCCCCGCGGTTAAAGCGCTCCGGCTGGAGAGCCAGCGCCGCCCCAGTAGTTCCGGGATACAATGGTTCCCCCACCCCTCGCCTCCAGGGTAATTTGACTGGAACAGTTGGAGTTGGGTCTAGAGGCACTTGGAGAACTGAGAGGAGATCTGAGCACCAAACCTTAGGATGGCTGTGTTGGCCCTGTAGGCAGTACAATGTAGGCTTACAAGAATAATACCTGTTAAGTTAAGATATACCTGTTAAGTTAACTTGCAGAGATAATGCAAATTAGGTCAAGTTTCTCTAGAATTTAGAAGTTTAAGGAGTGATCTGATCAAAGCCAGAAAGATGTACACCACGGAAGCAGACCCTTCAGTCCAACTCATCCATGCCGGTCAGATATCTAAATTAATCTAGTCACATTTTCCAGCATTTGGCCCATATCGCCCTAAACCCTCCCTGTTCATATACCCATCCAGATGCCTTATTAACCGGAAAGGACAGGGTGGTTAAAGATAAAACTATTTCCACTGGTCAGGGATTCTAGAATTAGGGGTCATAGATATAGAATTAGGGCCAGAGCATTTGGAGAGATGTTAGGAAGCACTTCTACAAACAAAGAGTGGTAGAGGTTTGGAACTCTCTTCCACAATTGGAAGTTAATGCTGGATCAAATGCTAATTTTAAATCTGAGACTTTTCGTTTACTTAGGCAAAGGGATTAAAGGAAACAAGCTAAGGCAGAAGGTAAGCCACAGATCAGACATGATCGCATTGAATGGTGGAACAGACTCGACGGGCTGAATGGCCTACTCCGTTTCCATATATGACCTGGAGGGGAGAAGTCAGGCCATATAGCCTCACTCAAGTGTAGCTGTCATTATGTATATATTTCAGGTAAGACAACTAGAGTCATAGAGATGTTCAGCACAGAAACAGACCCTTCGGTCCTACTCGCCCATGCCGACCAGATATCCCAACCTAATCTAGTCCCAAGACATTACACAGTGGCTCAGTAGTTAGGACTACTTCAGAGGATCAGTGTGGACTCAATGGGCCAAACGTCCTGCTTCCATACTGTAGGGATTCCATGACTCTAAAACTTTCTTTTACTAGAAAATTTGGGCTGGGTTGCCGTTAACCCCGAGAGCATGCTGTGCCATTCACTCTGATCAATATTGCATGCAATTCTGGTCTCATTCCTATCAGAAGGATGTTGTGAAACTTAAAAGATTTAAAAGGATGTTGCCAGGGTTGGAGGATTTGAGCTATAGGGAGAGGCTGAATAGGCTGGGGCTGTTTTCCCTGGAGCATCAGAGGCTGAGAGGTGATCTTACAGAGGTTTATAGAATCATGAGGGGCACGGATAGGATAAATAGACAAGGTATTTTCCCTGGGGTAGAGGAGTCCTGAACTAGAGGGCATAGGTTTAGGGTGAGAAGAGAAAGGTTTAAAACGGACCTGAGGGGCAATTGTTTCATGCAGAGGGTGGTGAGTGTATGGAATGAGCTGCCAGAGGAAGTGGTGGAGGCTGGTCCAATTTCAACATCTGAAAGGCATTGTGGTGAGTATATGAGTAGGAAGGATTTAGAAGGGTATGGGCCAAGTGCTGACAAATGGGTATGGATTCATTTTGGATATCTGGTCAGCATGGACAAATTGGACTGACAGAACTGTTTCTGTGCTGTACATCTCTACGACTCTATGATACTCTATTTCAATACCATATTCCGACTTTCCCCTTTCCCACTTGATGCCTCTAATACCAAATAACTTTTCTATCTTTTTTGAAAATACTCCATGATCTGCCCTCCACAGCCTCCTGTGGTACTGAATGCAGCTATTTAGAAATATAATTTATTATAAAACTAGCAAGAACACTAACTTGCCTCACAATGCACTTCACAGGAGCAAGATTATTAAAAGCTTTTAAAAATAACTTTCACAAAGAGATAAACTAAGGTGAGGAGAATTGAAGGACAGAATTGCAGAACTTAGACTCCAGGCAACTAATGACATGGCCACCAATGGTGAACCAATGAACATCAGGGTGCTGGAGAGGGTGGAATTAGAGAAATGTTGATATCTGTGTAGGTTGTGAGGCTGGAGGAGATTGGCAGGGATGGGGAGTGCTCAGTCCATGCTATGATTTGAACATGGCAATGTGAATTTTCAATCTGAGGGATTGCTGGACAGGGAGAACAGGAACGATTGATAAATAGGATTTAATGTGAGTTGGGATAAGGATATGAGAGATTCAAACAACTGAAACTTAGAAGCAGGGAGAAGGGTTACCAGGTCAGTGTTGTTGTAAATCTGGCATCAAAGACATCTCACTGTTCAGCCCTAAGCGATGTTTCCTCTCATTCTGTCTCCTTCTGCATTGACCTCAGAGATCTGTGTTGCATTGATTTCCAAAACCATGGTCAATGCTGGGAATGGTGTCGGTACACGGGATCGCCATGCATGGATCCTGGGAGCGGCTGCATAGCTTAGAAAGAACATTGGCACTACGTGGTTGGCATCAATCAGTGTGGGCCGAAGGGCCTATCTCTTATGTGGGAGAGGCTGGGACCAGAGGGTATCATCTCAGAATTACAAAGAAATGAGGAGGAATTTCTTCTCTTAGAGAATGGCGAATCTGTGGAATTCTTTACCACAGAGAGATGTCGAGGCTGGATCATTAAATTTATTCAAGGCTGGGGTAAATTTTTAATCAAGAAGGGAATCCAGAGTTATAGTAAAAGGCAGGAAAATGGAATTGAGGGTTATCGGGATCAGCCAAGATCTCATTGAATAGTGCAGCATACTCATTGAGCAATTTCTGCTCCTGTATCTAATGGCACTTATCCATTGCATGGGGAGGGGATGGCCCAGTGGTATTATTGCTGGACTGTTAATCCAGAGACCCAGGCAATGTTCAGGGGACCCAGGTTCAAATCCCACCATGGCAAATGGTGGAATTTGAATTCAATAAAAAATATGGAATTAAGAATCTAATGATGACTGTTAATCCATTGTTGATTGTCAGGGGGAAAAAAAACCCTACTGGTTCACTAATCCCCTTTAGGGAAGGAAACTGCCGTCTACCTGGTCTGACAAACATGGGACTCCATACCCACAGCAATGTGGTTGATTCTCAACAGCCTTCTGGGCAATTTGGGATGGGCAATAAGTGTTGGTCTAGCCAGAAACGCCCTCATCCCGTGAATGAATAAAAAAAAATACATTTAAAAAAGCACAAAATGGTGCAACAAATTTAAGTATGAGGAGAGATATTAGGTGGTAGCTGTGGCTCAATCCCTCTGTTGGGTTCATTCCAGATTTAAATCTCAGTGCAGAGATTTGACCCCAATATCTTATATTCTGGCTTGCAATGCAGAGCTCCCTCAGAGTGAGCTATTAGAGGAGCTGTCTAATGGATGAAATGTTGAACTAATGCTCTATTTGCCCTCTCAGGTAAGTGTTAAAGATCCAGCAGTCAAAAGGAAGCTCTGTCCCAGCTCAATATTTAATCAACAACACTAACAACTGACTGCTTGGTCATTGGTTTAATCGCTCTCTGTGGGAGCAACCTTTGTGCTAAATTTAAACAAAGAACTGCAGATGCTGGAGATCTGAAACGAAAACAGAGCCTGCTGGAGAGACTGAGAGTCAGCATCAGAACTGTTATTACATATCTACAATTACTCACAAACTCAAGTTTTTTTTATTGAGTAGAGTAGCTTTTTTGGTCATTTCTACCATATACAACCGATACAGTAAAAACGAGACAGCGTTCCTCCGGGACTGAGGGTGCTACATTGACAGCACAAACTACACAATCATGCGTGGCCTAAAGTGTACAAGAAATGCAAAACACGCAAGTTACAGTGTAACAGAAGAATGATGAATGATAGACATTTTTTTAATAAAAATTTATTAGAAATTTAACATTTTTACAAGTTTACAAAAATAAACAAAACTCTCAAATATAAACATTGATATACAATTAAATCAAATATACAATAGCCAAAATTTAACAAAAGAAGAAAGAAAAAAAAATACCGAAAAAGAAAAGAAAACAAAATTCAACTATCTACTAATCTAACCTATAACTAACCAGAGTGTATATTTAAGTCTCTTACATGCTTGGAATGTGTTAACATCAGATGTAATAAAACCCGTATTCGTGCGGGATTCCTCTCCTAACGGGCCCCGGACCAGCAAGGTTTGTAATCTCAATTAAATAAAAGCCCTTGTTAGGATAGCCGAGATATCTGTATTTATGGAATTCAAAAAGGGCTGCCATATTTTATAAAATAATTCGGTCTTTCGGTGTACCATGTTTGTAAGGAAGTCAAGGGGAATACATTCCATAATTAGTCTGTGCCAGTTTGAAAGTCCAGGGGGGCCCTCAGCCACCCAGTTCACCAAAATATTTTTCCTTGCACAGAAAGAAAGAATAGAAAATAGTCCCTTCCCGTACATGTCCAGGGAGGGAAAGTTCGAAAAGCCCAAAAGGAGAGATACAGGGTCCACTTTAATTTCCGTTCCTAAAATTTCTGTCAGGGTACTTGCTACTTTAGTCCAATATCTATGGATCTTATGACAGGTCCATAGGCAATGTACAAGAGTGCCCACCTCTATTTTGCATTTGGGACACATTGGAGATGCTCCTGTCTTAAACTTTGCCAATCGAACCGGTGCTATATGGGCCCTATGAAGTATCTTCAGCTGGATAGCCTGGGTTCTGTTACAGATAGTAATTCTTCTAGCGTTTTCCCAAATATCATTCCACGATTCTATAGAGATTTCTAGTCCCAAATCCTGATCCCATGTTTTAAGCAGATTGTCCACATCTCCCGATACTTCATCATGTAGTAAATGATAAATAGTACTGACGGAAGATACCCCCACTGGTCGTAGGACACTACATTCTCTATCTGATTTATAAAGACTATCTAATAACGTAGTCTTCTTCTGTATATAATCTCAAATTTGGAAGTATCGAAAGAGGTCTCCATTAGGTAATCCGAATTTCTGACGCAGCTGTTCAAAAGACATCAGGACCCCATCCTTAAATAGGTCCCCTAGACATGAGATACGCCTGGATCTCCAGAGTTTAAAAGTGGCATCTGTAAACCCCGGTTGGAATCCCCATGCTCCCACTATCGGTGCATAGGGGGATGTTTTATGTGAATTGCCCTCATTTTGCCACATTATATTCCAAGCCTTAATTGTGTTTAGTATTATAGGGTTTTTACAGTGATCTGTAATGATTTTCCTCTTGTCTGAAAATAAAAGGTTAATAAGTGGGCATTTTACTTGAGAGGCCTCGATGTCCAACCAGATTGATTGTGGATCAGACAAGACCCAATCAGCTATGTAACTTAATAGGGAACTTAACTGATATTTCCTAAAGTCTGGGAAGTCCAATCCTCCCCTTGTCTGTGGAGGCTGTAGCTTCTTCAGCTTAATGAGGGGCCGTCTATGATTCCAGATAAAGGAACCCAGCCAGCCATATAATTTACGTAGAGCCGTCCTCGGCAGCATCACCAGAAGCATTCTCATAGGATATAGGAGACAGGGCAGGACATTCATTTTGATTAGTGCTATTCTACCCAACCAGGAAATTGGAAGGTCTCCCCATCACTGGAGGTCCTGCCTTATCCTTTCCAGTAAATGCACAAAATTAGCCTTGTACAACTGACCAAATACTAGAGTAATAAAAATGCCTAAATACAAGAAGCCCTCCAGGGGACCAACGAAAGGGAAAAAAGGATCCGTCCACTAAGTGGGATATCATAGCAAGGCCACCCATTGGCATAGCCTCCGATTTTGAAAAATTAATTTTATAGCCTGAGAATGCGCTGAATGTATTAATAACTTGGATTAGGCGAGGTACGGACATCAGAGGATTACTGAGGAATAGAAGAACATCATCTGCATAAAGGGTAATTTTATGTTTACCTGTACCAATCCTCGGGGCCGTTATATTAGGATCAGCTCGTATAGCTTCTGCTAGTGGTTCAATTATTAGCATAAATAACAATGGCGAGAGGGGACATCCCTGACAGCAGCCCCTACCCACACTGAAGCTATCCGAACCTAATCCATTGGTAACCACAACTGCTTTGGATCACTATACAATGTTGAGACCCATTTGGTAAACACCTTTCCAACGCCAAACCTTTCCAATGTGTAAAACAAATATGACCATTCAACCCTATCGAATGCCTTTTCAGTGTCTAATGAAACTACTACTCCTGGTATCTTTCCCTGATGGCAGGCTTGAATCATATTCAAAACCCTTCTAATATTATTGGATGATCTACGGCCCTTAATAAACCCCGTCTGATCCTCCTTTATAATATGTGGCAGTACCCTTTCTAGTCTCAGTGCTAACGTTTTAGAAAGGATTTTAAAATCTACATTTAGCAAGGATATTGGTCTATATGATGTACAATCTTCTGGATCCTTTCCTTTTTTAAGGATAAGAGAGATATTTGCCTCTTTCAGCGAAGGCGGGAGATAGCCCTGACTATATGCATAGTTAAGTGGACCAGCCAATATTTCTGTAAATTCTTTATAGAATTCAGCTTGAAAACCATCTGGGCCGGGTGCCTTACCGCTCTGAAGTTGCCTAATTGCATCAAGTATTTTTTGGACTGTAAGAGGAGCATTTAGGACCGATACCTGTTCCGGAGTTAGGCCTGGAAAGGTCAATTTTTTAAAAAATGACTGCATTCTCCTCGTCCTATCTTCACAATCCTGCAATTTGTATAACTGAGAATAAAATTTTCTAAAGATCGCATTAATCTTTTTATGAGCATGAGTCAGAATACCTGTACTTTCCTTGATAGACGTAATAATCTGAGGGGCCTTTTTTTTCTTTGCAAGAAATGCTAAGTATCTACCCGGTTTGTCGCCATATTCATATAACCTTTGTTTTGCAAATAATATTTCTCTCTTAGCCGTTTGAGTAAGCGTAGTGTTTAGAGCTGTCCTAAGAGCCGTAATCCTTTGCAATTTAATAATAGAAGGTCTATCAGTGTATGCTGTTTCAGCTGCTTTTAAGCGAGCTTCAAGCAGACGCTGTTGTTCTCCCTTCAATTTCTTCTGGGTCGCTGAGTAGGAGATGATCAAACCTCGCGTGTAAGCTTTGATGGTCTCCCACATCATTGATGGGTTGCTAGCTGTACCTGAATTAATTTCTAAAAAAGTTTTAAATTCTTGAGAGAAGTACTTTACAAATTTACTATCTTTCATTAGGAAGGGGTCCATCTGCCAATGCCGAGGGGATGCCCCATTGCTCCTCGCCTTAGTTTCCATATATACAGCAGCGTGGTCGGAAATTGCTATACGACCTATTTTACAGGATGATATAGAATTTTAAAAAATCGATGGGGCAAAAAAACATATCAATTCTAGTATGACATTTATGTGGATTGGAGTAGAAAGAAAAATCTCTGCCCTGTGGATGAAGACATCTCCATACATCTACTAATCCTAATTCTTTGTTCAGATCCATCAAATTGTCTAGATCTGGGAGATACTCCTGCAGTACTCTTGGGAATCCTATCTATTTCCGGATCCATAATACAATTAAAGTCTCCCCCTATAATTGTATGACGGGCACCAAAAGCCATCAATTTTGAAAAGGCTTCCGTTATAAATTTAAAGGGGTGTGCCGGGGGGGGGGGGGGCAGTACAAATTTAAAATCCCATATTCCTCTCCATTTATGAGGGCTTTAATCAAAATATATCGTCCAGATTCGTCTTTTATCTGCTTTAGGATTTTGAAAGGGAAATTCTTCCGAACAAGAATAACAACTCCCCTGCTTTTTGAGCTAAAAGAAGAAAAAAAGGCCTGATCAAATCCACCCTGTCATAATTTCAAGTGTTCTTTATCCGACAGGTGTGTCTCCTGTAGGAGAGCTATATCAACTCTTTCTTTCTTAAGATTTGATAATATTTTCTTCCTTTTGACTGGCGAATTACTCCCCTTGACATTCCA
Organism: Chiloscyllium plagiosum; assembly: GCF_037043375.1. Lineage (NCBI taxonomy): Eukaryota > Metazoa > Chordata > Chondrichthyes > Orectolobiformes > Hemiscylliidae > Chiloscyllium > Chiloscyllium plagiosum. The sequence goes on along the minus strand of NW_028270143.1, from coordinate 126,793,429 downwards.
GGTGCACCACTTAACCGACTGATCAACCATAATCATCTGGGCAAATCCGAGACCCCTCGGGAGGGGAAACCCTATCCAGAACATCTCGAGCGTAGAGCATATAAAATTCACAAAAATAAAGCCTCTCTAATACACTCACACCAATACAATAAAAAACTATTTCTAAATAAAAAAATATAAAACGTATCTAAGTGGAGATTTTCCCCCTTGTTCCCAGGGGGTGTCACTTCCTCTCCAAAAGTCCATCATATCCTCTCCCAACCAATGCCCCACCCTTGACCAGGCACTCCTCAATAAAATGAGAATTCAGATATAATACAAAGCTAGAGTTAACAGTGAGCACCCTACCCCCACCCATACCAACACCTGGATATATTTGGTAATGTTAATACCATATATAAACATTTTAACTATAAAATTACAACCTCAACAAATAATAATTAAATATACTAATACAAAATAACAAGGGAGAAACAACCCCGCTCCTAAAGACAGAGGTAAAATTGAATAAGGTAACCACCTCCCCCCACCAACATTAACCAAAGCCCCCAGCTTATATATATATACATATATATATATATTATACACATATATACACACACACATATACATACATCCCACATATATACATAAAATAATAAAAGAAAACAACCCCAAGGGGGGGGGGGGGGAGAAAATCAAATCCCTCTCCCCCCCCATGATAATATTAATCAGTAAAGTAAGAAAAAAAAAGGGGGGGATATAAACCAAAGTGGGGGAAAGGCAAACCAACATCCATTATGTCTTACAGTTTATCTAAGAGAGTCCAAGAATTCCTTAGCCTTTTCCGGCGATCCGAAGTTATACACGGATCCTTCATGGTTAAAGCGTAGCGTCGCTGGGTAGCGTAAGGAGTACTGAATATTTAAGTCCCTTAAACGCTTCCTCGCCTCGTCGAATGCCTTCCTCTTTCGGACCAGAGCTGGGGAAAAGTCCTGAAATATCATGATCTTGGATCCTTTATAGGTCATAGCTTAGGGGTCTTTTCCGAGATTTCTAGAGGCTTCTAGGAGTATCTGCCTCTCCCTGTAGCTCTGCAGCCGGAACAGGACCGGGCGTGGGTGCTGGTTCGAGCCGGGCCCGCGTATTGCGACCCGGTAGGCCCATTCCACCCTTACCTGGCCTGATCCAGCCTCCAGATTTAAAAGCTGTGGCAGCCACTGCTCCAGGAATGCTGTAAGCTGGCCTTCCTCTTCCCATTCGGGAAGGCCCAGCAAACGAATATTTCTTCAGCGACCTCTATTATCGAGGTCGTCAATGTAATTCTCTAAGGTCCGGACTCGCTGTTCGAGAGTCCGGACCCGATCCATGGCCGATTGCGCTGTAGTTTCGGAGGTCGCGGCCTTTAGCTCCGCCCCTCCGACTCGGCGCTCGATTTCCTGGATGTCTCGGTCGTGCTTCTGCAGCGCGGCCGAGAGTGAGTCCCATCGGTTTCGGGACTCCTCGATAAAAGCGTCGATCTTCGCGTCCAGCTTGGAGATCATCTCCACAAGGCTTGTTACTGTAGGTAAGTCCCCGGGGCGGCTGTGGACGCCTCTGCTGTAGCTGGAGAGGGTGGGGAAGGGGTTCCTGCTTGCTGAGAGCTGCGGGCTCCCTTCCCTTTGGTCATTTTTACTAAATATTAGATTGTTTAAATGTAACACTAAGCAACTAATTAAATTAAACAGCTATTCTAAATGATTTAGTGAGTGTGATGGGGGTGGGTGACCCACTTTACCCAAGTCTTGGGAAGAGCACTGTAGACTCAGACTTGCTGGGTCGCCGCCATCTTGGATCCCCCTGATAGACATTTTTATAGCAGCAATAGGAAAGAATTTCAGATGATCACACTGGGTTAAGGAGCCTGATGGCTTGGGGGAAGAAACTGTTGCACAGTCTGGCCGTGAGAGACTGAATGCTCCGGTATCTTCTGCCAGATGGCAGGAGGGAGAAGAGTTTGAGTGAGGAGTGTGTGGGGTCGTCCACAATGCTCTTAGCATGTGGTGTAAATGTCTGTAATGGAGGGAAGAGAGACCCCGATTTAAACAGTTTCTGTGTTCTGATGAAGACTCACCGGGACGCGAAACGTTAACTCTGCTTTCTTCTCACAGATGCTGCCAGACCTGCCGGGTTTCGGCAGCGGTTTCTGTTTGAATTTTTGTGCTAGTTGAATACCGCGTTTCTGACATTATACTTCGTGATCACACTTGTGTGACAAGGTACTGTGCAGGATGAACTGAAGGCAAGATAGTTTGGGAGGGCCCAATATGTAAACCACAAGGGGGCACCATGAGACTATTAAACAGACTGAATTAAACTGGTTTACAGGGCAGGTGGTCATTCTACCTGTCACCTTGATACTATCAACAAATCAGCTTGACCCACTCTGCTACCTTTCATCTTGGTGCTGTAAACTCCCACTTGGAAGCCAAAATTGACGTACCTCCAGCTTACTCCCAGCCGGTCTCTGGCGACCGATTCAACACGGACAACTACTTCAAACCCACCGACCCCCACAGCTACCTGGACGACACCTCCTCCCACCCTTCTTCCTGTAAAAATGCTATCCCTTATTCCCAATTCCTCTGCCTCCACCATATCAGCTCCCAGGAGGAGCAATTCCACTCCAGGACATCTCAGATGGCCTGTTATTTCAAGAACCGCAATTTCCTGTCCCATTTGATCAACAATGCCCTTCAGCGCGTCTCTTCCACTTCCTGCACCTCCGCCCTTGAACCGCACGCCTCCAACCGCAACAAGGATATCCCCTCACCGGTCCTCACCTTCCACCCCACTAATCTCCAGATACAAAGCATTATCCTCTGTCATTTCTGCCACCTACAACCAGACCCCACCACCAGAGATAAAAGTTTTCCCTCCCCATCCCTATCAGCATTCCAAAGAGGCCATTCCCTCTGTGACTCCCTCGTTAGGTTCATGCCTCCCACTAACCCACCCTCCACATCTGACACCTTCCCTTGCCACCGCAACAGGTGTAAAACCTGCGGCCACATCTCCCTCTTCCCTCACCTCCGTCCAAGGCACCAAAGAATCCTTCCACATCTGACATCGAGAGCAGAAGAATTGATGTTTCGGGCATAAGCCCTTCGATTCTCTTGCTCCTCGGATGCTGCCTGACCTGCTGTACTTTCCCAGCACCACACTCTCTACTCTGATCTCCAGCATCTGCAGTCCTGACTTTCTCCTGGGCTGGTATGCACTAGGGTTTAGAATGATGAGCGGAAGATCTGATTGAATTGTACACATTTCTGACAGGGCTGGACAGACTTGCTGCAGGGAGGACGTTTCCCCTGGGTGGGGGAGTCTAGAATCGGGAGGGTCACAGGATACAGGGTCTGAGGACTCAGTTTAGGACTGAGATGAGGAAAGATTTCAACCTTTGGAACTCACTTCATAGAAGTATAGAAAATAGGAGCGGAGGTAGGCCATTCAGCCCTATGAGCCTGCTCAGCCATTCCGTATGATGAAGACTGATTATCCAACTCAGTCCCCTGGTCCTTCCTTTCACCCCCGTACATTTTGGTCCCTTTGCCCTGAAAACGATAGCAAACTCCTTCTTGGAAACAAAATCTCCCATACAAGACTGTGTCACTGAGTGTGTTCAAGGAAGAGATTGACAAAGTTTTTAGATTCCAAAAGCATCAAAGGACATGGGGAGAATGCAGGAAGTATAGCGTTGAGATAAAGGATTGGCCTGGATCAAGTTGAATGAGGGAGCAGGCTTGAGGTGCTCCCAATGGTTTCTACGTTTTGATGAGCCGTTCATCTCTTACCTTAGGGAGTGTGGCTTTTGTCCTTTAACGGAGTACCCATATTGATCAGATGTTCATGTCTCAGGACCGGGTTGTGAAGTGAGGGCTTGCTGACAGAGGGATGGGTGGATCGATGAATAAATGATTTTATATTGTCACATGTATCCTGAAGATACCGTGAGAAGTGTTTTGTCACCACAATCCCGCACTGTTTTGAGTTACAATAAGGATAAGAAGAAATTACTTAAATACGAGTTCATTTTCCATTCAAATCAGGGTCTCAGGAACTGCTCAGAGATTCTGCAAGGTCTCTGCGAGGTGTTCCTGTCCTCACGAAGTCCCACTTCAGAAACAGCAATGACAATGCTGATGTCCCTGGAGCCCCCGGCTCTGCTGCTGCAGAGGACACCGTCAGGAGAGTCCTCCCAACACCATGTGAATCTTTCAAATCTGCCCAGACCATGTCATAGAGTCATAGAGATGTACAGCATGTTGGCCTCGCTCTTTGTGCTCCTTCTGCGCAGCCGTGACATTGTATTCCTCGAGGTGTTAGTGTCATAGAGATGTACAGCATGGAAACAGACCCCTCGGTCCAACCCGTCCATGCCGACCAGATATCCCAACCCAATCTAGTCCCACCAGCCAGCACCCGGCCCATATCCCTCCAAACCCTTCCTATTCATATACCCATCCAAATGCCTTTTAAATGCCTCCACTGCTTCCTCTGGCAGCTCATTCCATACACGTACCACTCTCTGCGTGAAAAAGTTGTCCCGTAAGTCTCTTTTATATCTTTCCCCTTTCACCCTAAACCTATGCCCTCTAGTTCTGGACTCCCCGACCCCAGGGAAAAGACTTTACCTATTTATCCTATCCATGCCCCTCATAATTTTGTAAACATCTATAAGGTCACCCCTCAGCCTCCGACGCTCCAGGGAAAACAGCCCCAGCCTTTTCAGCCTCTCCCTATAGGTCAAATCCTCCAACCCTGGCAACATCCTCGTAAATCTTTTCTGAACCCTTTCAAGTTTCACAACATCTTTCCGATAGGAAGGAGACCAGAATTGCGCGCAATATTCCAAAAGTGGCCTAACCAATGTCCTGTATAGCCGCAACGTGACCCCCAACTCCTGTACTCAATACTCTGACCAATAAAGGAAAGCATACCAAACGCCTTCTTCACTATCCTATCTACCTGTGACTCCACTTTCAAGGAGCTATGAACCTGCACTCCAAGGTCTCTTTGTTCAGCAACACTCCCTAGGACCTTACCATTAAGTGTATACGTCCTGCTAAGATTTGCTTTCCCAAAATGCAGCACCTCGCATTTATCCAAATTAACCTCCATCTGCCACTTCTCAGCCCATTGGCCCATCTGGTCAAGATCCTGTTGTAATCTGAGGTAACCCTCTTCGTTGTCCAATACACCTCCAATTTTGGTGTCATCTGCAAACTTACTAACTGTACCTCTTATGTTCACATCCAAATCATTTATGTAAATGACAAAAAGTAGAGGACCCAGCACCGACCCTTGTGGCACTCCACTGGTCACAGGCCTCCAGTCTGAAAAACAACCCTCCACCACCACCCTCTGTCTTCTACCTTTGAGCCAGTTCTGTATCCAAATGGCTAGTTCTCCCTGTATTCCATGAGATCTAACCTTGCTAATCAGTCTCCCACGGGGAACCTTGGCGAACGCCTTACTGAAGTCCATATAGATCACATCTACCTCTCTGCCCTCATCAATCCTATTTGTTACTTCCTCAAAAAACTCAATCAAGTTTGTGAAACATTGTCCCCAAACTAAACTAGTCCCACTTGCCTGCATTTGGCCTATATCCTTCCAAACATTTCCTATTCATGTGCTTGTCCAAATGTTGTCACTGTGCCTGTATCCACCACCTCCTCTGGCAGTTCATTCCACACAGGAAACATTCTCTGTGTGAAATAGTTGCCCCTCAGATCCTTTTCAAAACTTTCTCATCTCACCTTAAAAGTTTGCCCCATAGTTTTGAACTCCCCTACCTCAGATCCTTGTCATTCACCCTATCTATGCTCCTCATGCCTCTAATCATAGAATGCCTACAGTGTGGAAACAGGCCATTTGGCCCAAAAAGTCCACACTGACCCTCTGAAGAGTATCCCACCCAGACCTATTCTCCTATACTCTACATATACCCCTGACCCATGCACCTAACCTATACATCCCTGAACACTATGGGCAATTTAGCACAGCCAATTCGCCTAACCTGCACACCTTTAGACTGTGGGAGGAAACTGGAGCACCTGGAGGAAAACCACACAAACACGGGGAGAATGTGCAAACTCCACACAGACAGTCATCCGAGGCAGGAATCGAACCCGGGCCCCTGGCACTCTGAGGCAGGAGTGTGAACCACTGAGCACCTGTTGATGGCAGAAGAGTCCAGACCCAGGGGTCACAATTTACAGATAAGGGGTGAACCATTCAAGACTGGGATGAGAAGAGATGTCTTCACCCAGACAGTGGTGAGCCTGTGGAATTCTCTGCTACAGAAAGCAGTTAAGGCCAAAAGCACATGGTTATAACAATGGGATCAACAGATCTGGGGGAAAGTGAGGGCAGGCTATTGAGTTGGATAATCAGCCCTGGTCATAATCACTGGTGGAGCAGGCTTGAGGGGCAAATAGGCCACTCTTGCTCTTAATTTCTACGTTTGTAAAGAAGGTTTACTCCACTGATACCTGGAGGATGTTATATTGTGGCGAAAGGGTGGACAGACTGTGCTTGTATAAGCTGGAGTTGAGAAGAGTAAGGGGTGACTTGATTGAAACAAAGAAGGTCCTGAGGGATCTAAACAAGGTAGAGTTGGAGAGGAAGTTTCCTCTTATGGCAGAATCTAGAACTAGGAGCCACTGCTTAAAAATCAGGGATCACCAAGTTTTAACAATTTTTTTTCTCTGAGGGTGGTGAATCAAGGGGACTATCTTCCTGAAAAGATTTTGGAAGCAGAGTCCTTGAATGTTTTTAAGGCAGAGATAAATTGATTCTTGTTAAGTATTGGGGCGGGGGGGGAGGTGAAAGATTTTTGTGGGTTTGGTGGAAATGCAGATTTAAGGCTACAATTGAATCAGGCATGATGTTACTGAATGGTGGAGCAGGCTGAAGGGGCTGAATGGGCTTCTCCTGTTACCGATTCACATGTTCATTCTTCATGAGACTTCACGGGGTCCCAAGGTGATGGGGAGGATTCTCATGGTGACCGGATACCAAATGGTTTTGGTGGATCTGTCCCGCCTGTGGGACCATGGCATCATACCCAGGCGTGATGTCTCTGACATTGTCTCTAAGGTGTACGTCTGTGAAAAGTCCTTCTAGTTTTGCACCGTGCCCAGCTGTGGGTGAGGAGGACTTTGCAGCATCAGGTTTGAGGGATATGGGCCAGGTGCTGGCAGGTGGGACTAGATTGGGTTGGGATATCTGGTCGGCATGGACGGGTTGGACCGAAGAGTCTGTTTCCGAGCTGTACATCTCTATGACTCAACATGGCTGCGTGTTTCATTGGTGTTTCTGGCAGTTTGGCTGATGCCAGACAGGGTCTGTTTGCTTTCATTCTGTTTTTGGAGTCACCTGTCGGTCAGACCAGGTAAGGATGGCAGATTTCCGTCCTTATGGGGAGGAACGTCAATGACCAAGATGGATTTTTAATGACAATCGATGAGATTTCAATTCCAAACTTTATTAGAGTCATAGAGATGTACAGCACAGAAACAGACTTTTCATTCCAACTCATCCAGATATCCTAAACTAACCTAGTCCCATTTGTCAGCATTTGGCCCATATCCCTCCAAACCCTTCCTATTCATGTACCTATCCAGGTGCCTTTCAAATGCTGTAATTGTACCAGCCTCCACCACTTCCTCTGGCAGCTCATTCCATACACGTACCACCCTCTGTGTGAAAAAGTTGTTCCTTTGGACCCTTTTATATCTTGCCCCTCTCACCTTAAACCTATGCCCTCTAGCTCTGGATTCCCCCTACCACAGGGAAAAGACATGTCTATTTACCCTATCTATGCCCCTCATGATTTTATAAACCACTAAGCGGTCACCCCTCAGCCTCTGACGCTCCAGGGAAAACAGCCCCAGGCTGTTCAGCCTCTCCCGATAGCTCAAACCCTCCAACCCTGGCAACATCTATTTGATTAAATTTAAATTCCACCAGCTGCTGGGGTGGGATTCAAAGCTGTTGACTCAGTGTTTGTCTCTCCGGTGACATGAACAGAACATGACCATCTCCCTTTGTAAAGAAATATCTCTAAAAGCTCCACAGCATCAACAGGAAAAATAGGGATTGTGTGACAAATCTCATTCTTGGTGCCTGTTGGTATGGGATGTGGGACCTGGATTGTGTGTGCCTCATATAATGAGCTTTGGCTTTCATCTAAATGGGTGAGCTATTTAATTGCCTTTGACAGTCTGGCTGAAATTATCTTTGCAAAAGCTCACACATTTAATATTTCAGTGTGAACTCCTATTAAGCCAATCGGCAGGATATGAATACAATTTACATGCAAATGAGTGCTCAGGTGCAGCTGCATGCTACTTGTCATAGAGTGGTTTCTGTGTCTGTGTATACGTGTGAGTGTGTGTGTGTGTCTGTATCTGTATATGTATACATGTGTGAGTGTGTGTGTCCGTGTGTGTGTGGGTGAGTCTGTTTGTCTGTGTGAATGTGTGTGTCTGTGTGTGTGCGTGTGGGTGGGTCTGTGTAAATGTTTGTGTCTGCGTGTGGGTGGATCTGTGTAAATGTTTGTGTGTGTCTGTGTGTGTGCGTGTGGGTGGGTCTGTGTAAGTGTGTGTCTGTGTGAATATTTGTATGTGTCTGTGTGTGCGTGTGGGTGGATCTGTGTAAGTGTGTGTCTGTGAATGTCTGTGTGTGTGGGTGAGTCTGTGTGAATGTGTGTCTGTGTGAATGTTGGTGTGTGTGTGTGGGTGAGTCTGTGTGAATGTGTGCCTGTGTGAATGTTTGTATGTGTGTCTGTGTGCGTTTGTGTGTCTGGATGTGTGTGTGTGGGAGGTGAGTCTCTGTGTGTCACTGTGCCTGTGCCTGTGTGAATGTATTTTTGTGAATGTGTGTGTGTGTGAGTTTGTGTGTCTGGATGTGTGTGTGTGTGTGTGTGTGGGGGGTGGGGGGGGGGGTGGGGTGAGTCTGTGTGTGTCTATGTGCCTGTGCCTGTGTGAATGTGTGTTTGTGAATGTCTGTGAGTGTGTGTGGGTTGGTGTGTGTGTCTGTATGAGTGAGTATTTGTGGCAGTGGGTATATCCGTGAATGTGTGTCTGTGGGTGTATGTGTATGAGTGTGTTTGTCTACTGGTGTGTTTGTGGCTGGTGTGGGTGGGTGCAGGTGTGTGTGCGTGCGTACGTCAGAGTATGTGTGGGTGTGAGTCTATGCGTGAGAATGTGTGTGGGTGGGTATGAGAGTGTATGTGAGGGGGTGTGTATGTATGTGTATGTGTGTTTGTGACTGTGTATGGGGACTGGTTCTGTGGGTGTGGCTGTGTGCATGAGGGTGTGTGTAGGTGGGTATGAGTATGTGTTTGAGGGCTTGTGTGAGTGACTGTGTGGGGGTTGGTTGTGTGTATGCGTGTCAGGGTATGTGTGGGTGTGCGTGAGGGTATGTGTGGGTGGGTATGAGTGAGGGTGTGTGTGTGACTGACTGTGTGTGGGGGTTGGTTATGTATGTGCGCGTCAGGGTATGTGTGGGTGTGGCTGTGGCTGTGTGCGTGAGAGTGTGCCTGAGGGTAGTCTGTGTGTGTGCGTCGATGTGTGTGAGGTTGTGTGTGTGTATGAGGGAGTGTGTATGTATGTGTGTGAGGCTGTGTGTGTGTATGTGTGTGTGTGGGTGGTGTAGAGCGGTGTGTGTGTGTGGGTGGTGTAGAGGGTTGTGTGTGTGTGGGTGGTGGGGAGCGTTTTGTGTATGTGGATGTGTGTGGGTGGTGGGGAGCGTTTTGTGTATGTGGATGTGTGTGGTTGGTGGGGAGCGTTGTGTGTGTATGTGTGCGTGTGGATGGTGGGGAGTGTTGTGGGTGGTGGGGAGCGTTTGTGTGTGTGTGTGTGGGTGGTGGGGAGCGTTCTGTGTGTGTGTGTGTGGGTGGTGGGGAGTGTTTTTTGTGTGTGTGTGGGTGGTGGGGAGCGTTTTGTGTGTGTGTGTATGGGTGGTGGGGAGCGTTTTGTGTGTGTGTGTGTGTGTGGGTGGTGGGGAGCGTTTTGTGTGTGTGTGTGTGTGTGGGTGGTGGGGAGCGTTTTGTGTGTGTGTGGGTGGTGGGGAGCGTTGTGTGTGTGTGGGTGGGTGGTGAGGAGCGTTGTGTGTGTGTTTGGGTGGTCGGGAGCGTTGTGTATGTGTGTGTGTGTGGGTGGTGGGGAGCATTGTGTGTGTGTGGTGGGGACTGTTTTGTGTATGTGTGTGTGGGTGGTGGGGAGCGTTGTGTGTGTGTGTGTATGTGTGTGTGGGTGGTGGGGAGCATTGTGTGTGTGTGTGTGTATGTGTGTGTGGGTGGTGGGGAGCGTTGTATGTGTGTGTGTGTGTGTGTGTGTGATGGGGAGCGTTGTGTGTGGGTGGTGGGGAGATGTGTGTGAGTGGGTGATGGGGAGCGTTGTGTGTGTGTGGGTGGTGGGGAGCATTATGTGTGTGTGTGTGGTGGGGAGCGTTGTGTGTGTGTGTGGGTGGGTGGTGGGGAGCATACTGTGTAAATGTGTGGGTGGTGGGGAGCGTTGTGTATCTGTGTGTGGTGGGGAGCATTGTGTATGTGTGTGTGGGTGTGTGTGGGTGGTGGGGGGGCATTGTGTGTGTGTGTGTATATGGCTGGTGGGGAGCGTTTGTGTGTATATGGGTGGTGGGGAGCGTTGTGTGTGTATGTGGGTGGTGGGAGAATTGTGTATGTGTGGTGGGGAGCGTTGTGTGTGTGGGTGTGTGTATGTGTGAGTGTGTGGGTGGTGTGGAGCATTTTTGTGTGTGTGGGTGGTGGGGAGTGTTGTGTGTGTATGTGGGTGGTGGGAGAATTGTGTATGTGTGGTGGGGAGCGTTGTGTGTGTGGGTATGTTTATGTGTGGGTGGTGGGGAGCTTTGTGTGTGTGTGTGTGGGTGGTGGGGAGCTTTGTGTGTGCGTGGGTGTGTGTGTGGGTGGTGGGGAGTATTATGTGTGTGTGTGTATGTGTGTGGGTGATGGGGAGCGTTGTATATATGTGGTGGGGAGCTTTGTGTGTGGGTGGTGGGGAGCGTTGTGTGTGTGTGTGGGTGGTGGGGAGCGTGTGTGTGGGTGATGGGGAGAATTGTGTGTGTGTGTGTGTTGGGGAGCGTTGTGTGTGAGGGTGTGTGTGTGAGTGGCCGGGGAGCGTTATGTGTGTGTATGTGTGTGGATGGTGGGGAGCGTTGTGTATATGTGGTGGGGAGCGTTGTGTGTGTGTGTGGGTGGTGGGGAGCGTTGTTTGTGTGTGGGTGGTGGGGAGCATGAGTGTGTGTGTGTGTGTGTGGTGGGGAGAATTATGTATGTGTGGTGGGGAGCGTTGTGTGTGTGGGTGTGTGGGTGGTGGGGAGCGTTGTGTGTGTGTGTGGTGGGGAGCGTTATGTGTGTGTGTGGGTGGGGGGGAGCGTGTGTGTGTGTGTGTGGTGGAGAGCGTAGTATGTGTGGGTGCGTGTGTATGTGTGTGTGGGTGGTGGGGATCGTTTTGTGTGTGTGTGTGTGGGTGGTGGGGAGTGTTTTGTGTATGTGTGTGTGTGTGGGTGGTGGGGAACATTGTGTGTGTGTGGTGGGGAGCGTTGTGTGTGTGTATGTGTGTGGGTGGGTGTGTGTGTATGTGTGTATGGGTGGTGGGGAGCATTGTGTATGTGTGTGTGCGTGGTGGGGAGCGTTGTGTATGCGTGTGTGTGTGTGGGTGGTGGGGAGCGATGTGTGTGTGGGTGGTGGGGAGCGTTGTGTATGTCTGTGTGTGGGTGTGTGAATGTGTGAGTGATGGGGAGTGTTGTGTGTGTGGGTGGTGTGGAGCATTTGTGTGTGTGTGGGTGGTGGGGAGTGTTGTGTGTGTGTGTGCGTGTGTGGTGGGGAGCATGTGTGTGTGGTGAGGAGAATTGTGTATGTGTGGTGGGGAGCATTTTGTGTGTGTGTGTGTGTGTGTGTGGGTGCTGGGGAGCGTTGTGTGTTGTGTGGGTGTGTATGTGGGTGATGGGGAGCGTCATGTTTGTGTGTATGTGTGTGGGTGGTGGGGAGCGTTGTGTATGTGTAGTGGGGAGCATTGTGTGTGTGGGTGGTGGGGAGAGTTATGTGTGTGTGTGGGTGGTGGGGAGCGTGTGTGTGGGTGGTGGTGAGCATTGTGTGTGTGTGTTGTGGGGAGCGTTGTGTGTGTGGGTGTGGGTGTATGTGTGTGGGTGATGGGGTGCGTTGTGTGTGTGTGGGTGGTGGGGAGCGTTTTGTGTGTGTGGGTAGTGGGGCGCGTTGTGTGTGTGGATGTGTGTGTGTGTGGATGTGTGTGTGGGTGGTGGGGAGCGTTATGTGTGGGTATGTGTGTATGTGTATGTGTGGATGGTGGGGAGCGTTTTGTGTGTGTGCGTGGGTGGTGGGGAGCTTTTTGTGTGTGAGTGTGGGTGGTGGGGAGCGTTGTGTGTGTGTGGGTATATGTGTATGTGTGTGTGGGTGGTGGGGAGTGTTGTGTGTGTGTGGGTGGCGGGGAGCGTTGTGTATGTGTGTGTGTGGGTGGTGGGGAGAGTTGTGTGTGTGTGGGTGGTGGGGACTGCTGTGTGTGTGTGGGTGGTGGGGAGCTTTTTGTGTGTGGGTGGTGGGGAGCGTTGTGTGTGGGTGTGGGTGTGTGTTGATGTGTGTGTGTGTGGTTGGTGGTGAGCATTGTGTGTGTATGTGTGTGTGGGTGGTGTGGAGCGTTGTGTGGGTGTGTGTGGGTGGTGGGGAGCATTGTGTGTGTGGGTGTGTGGGTGGTGGGGAGTGTTATGTGTGTGTGTGGGTGGTGGGGACCGTTTTGTGTATGTGTGTGTGGGTGGTGGGGAGCGTTGTATGTGTGTGTATGTATGTGTGTGTGTGGGTGGTGGGGAGTGGAGTGTGTGTGTAGGTGGTGGGGAGGGTTGTGTGTGTGTGTGTGTGTGGGTGGTGGGGAGGGTTGTGTGTGTGTATGTGTGTGTGTGTGTCGGTGGTGGGGAGCGTTGTGTGTGTGTGGGTGGTGGGGAATGTTGTGTGCGTGTGTGGGTGGTGGGGAGCGTTGTGTGTGTGTGTGTGGGTGGTGGGGAGCGTTTTGTGTATGTGTGTGGGTGGTGGTGAACATTGTGTGTGTGTGTGTGTGTGTGTGGTGGGGAGCGTTGTGTATGTGTGTGTGTGGGTGGTGGGGAGCATTGTGTGTGTGTGTGTGTGGGTGGTGTGGGGCGTTGTGTGGGTGTGTGTGTATGTGTTTGAGGGCGTGTGTGAGTGACTGTGGGGGTTGGTTGTGTGTATGCGTGTCAGGGTATGTTTGGGTGTGGCTGTGTGCGTGAGGGTATGTGTGGGTGGGTATGAGCGAGGGTGTGTGAGTGACGGACTGTGTGTGGGGGTTGGTTATGTATGTGCGCGTCAGGGTATGTGTGGGTGTGGCTGTGGCTGTGTGCGTGAGAGTGTGCCTGAGGGTAGTTTGTGTGTGTGCGTCGATGTGTGTGAGGTTGTGTGTGTGTGTATGAGGGAGTGTGTATGTATGTGTATGAGGCTGTGTGTGTGTGTATGTGTGTGTGTGGGTGGTGTAGAGGGTTGTGTGTGTGGGTGGTGGGGAGCGTGCGTGTGTGTGTGGATGGTGGGGAGCGTTGTGTGGGTGTGTGTGTGGGTGATGGGGAGCGTTTTGTGTATGTGGATGTGTGTGGGTGGTGGGGAGCGTTGTGTGTGTATGTGTGTGTGTGGGTGGTGGGGAGCGTTTTGTGTGTGTGTGTGTGGGTGGTGGGGAGCGTTCTGTGTGTGTGGGTGGTGGGGAGTGTTTTGTGTGTGTGTGTGTGGGTGGTGAGGAGTGTTTTGTGTGTGTGGGTGGTGGGGAGCGTTGTGTGTGTGGGTGGTGGGGAGCGTTTGTGTGTGGGTGGTGGGGAGCGTTTTGTGTGTGTGTGTGGGTGGTGGGGAGCGTTTTATGTGTGTGTGGGTGGGTGGTGGGGAGCGTTGTGTGTGTGTGTGTGTGGTGGGGAACGTGTGTGTGTGTGGGTGGTGGGGAACATTGGGTGTGTGTGTGTGGGTGGTGGGGAGCGTTGTGTATGTGTGTGTGTGGGTGGTGGGGAGCGTTGTGTGTGTGTGTGGGTGGTGGGGGGTGATGTGTGTGTGTGTATGTGTGTATGGGTGGTGGGGAGCGTTTTGTGTCTGTGTGTGGGTGGTGGGGAACATTGTGTGTGTGTATGTGTGGGTGGTGGGGAGCGTTGTGTATGTGTGTGTGTGGGTGGTGGGGAGCGTTGTGTGTGTGTGTGTGGGTGGTGGGGGGCGTTGTGTGTGTGTGTGTATGTGTGTATGGGTGGTGGGGAGCATTTTGTGTGTGTGTGTGGGTGGTGGGGAGCGTTGTGTGTGTGTGTGTGTGTGGTGGGGAGCGTTGTGTATGCATGTGTGTGTGTGGGTGGTGGGGAGCGTTGTGTATGTCTGTGTGTGGGTGTGTGTATGTGTGAGTGGTGGGGAGCATTGTGTGTGTGGGTGGTGTGGAGCATTTGTGTGTGTGTGGGTGATGGGGAGCGTTGTGTGTGTGCGTGTGTGGTGGGGAGCATATGTGTGTGGTGAGGAGAAATGTGTATGTGTGGTGGGGAGCATTTTGTGTGTATGTGTATGTGGGTGCTGGGGAGCGTTGTGTGTGTGTGGGTGTGTGTGTGGGTGATGGGGAGCGTTATGTGTGTGTGTATGTTTGTGTGTGGGTGGTGGGGAGCGTTGTGTATGTGTAGTGGGGGGCATTGTGTGTGTGGGTGGTGGGGAGCGTTATGTGTGTGTGGGTGCTGGGGAGCATTGTGTGTGTGTGGGTGTGTGTGTGGGTGATGGGGAACGTTATGTGTGTGTGTGTGTGTATGTGTGTGGGTGGTGGGGAGCGTTGTGTAGGTGTAGTGGGGAGCATTATGTGTGTGTGGGTGGTGGGGAGTGTTATGTGTGTGTGTGAGTGGTGGGGAGCGTGTGTGTGGGTGGTGGTGAGCATTGTGTGTGTGTGTTGTGGGGAGCGTTGTGTGTGGGTGTGGGTGTATGTGTGTGGGTGATGGGGTGCGTTGTGTGTGTGTGGGTGGTGAGGAGCGTTTTGTGTGTGTGGGTAGTGGGGCGCGTTGTGTGTGTGGATGTGTGTGTGTGTGTGGATGTGTGTGTGGGTGGTGGGGAGCGTTGTGTGTGGGTATGTGTGTATGTGTATGTGTGGGTGGTGGGGAGCGTTTTGTGTGTGTGCGTGGGTGGTGGGGAGCTTTTTGTGTGTGAGTGTGGGTGGTGGGGAGCGTTGTGTGTGTGTGGGTATATGTGTATGTGTGTGTGGGTGGTGGGGAGCGTTGTGTGTGTGTGGGTGGCGGGGAGCGTTGTGTATGTGTGTGTGTGGGTGGTGGGGAGAGTTGTGTGTGTGTGGGTGGTGGGGACCGTTTTGCGTATGTGTGTGTGGGTGGTGGGGAGCGTTGTATGTGTGTGTATGTATGTGTGTGTGTGGGTGGTGGGGAGTGGAGTGTGTGTGTAGGGGGTGGGGAGGGTTGTGTGTGTATGTACGTGTGTGTGTGTGTGTGTGGGTGGTGGGGAGGGTTGTGTGTGTGTATGTGTGTGTTTGTGTAGGTGGTGGGGAGTGTTGTGTGTGTGTGGGTGGTGGGGAATGTTGTGTGCGTGTGTGGGTGGTGGGGAGCGTTGTGTGTGTGTGTGTGGGTGGTGGGGAGCGTTTTGTGTATGTGTGTGGGTGGTGGTGAACATTGTGTCTGTGTGTGTGTGGTGGGGGGCGTTGTGTGTGTGTGGGTGGTGGGGAGCATTGTGTGTGTGTGTGTGTGTGGTGGGGAGCGTTGTGTGTGTGTGTGGGTGGTGGGGAGCATTGTGTGTGTGTGTGTGGGTGGTGTGGGGCGTTGTGTGGGTGTGTGTGTATGTGTTTGAGGGCGTGTGTGAGTGACTGTGTGGGGGTTGGTTGTGTGTATGCGTGTCAGGGTATGTGTGGGTGTGGCTGTGTGCGTGAGGGTATGTGTGGGTGGGTATGAGCGAGGGTGTGTGAGTGACGGACTGTGTGTGGGGGTTGGTTATGTATGTGCGCGTCAGGGTATGTGTGGGTGTGGCTGTGGCTGTGTGCGTGAGAGTGTGCCTGAGGGTAGTCTGTGTGTGTGCGTCGATGTGTGTGAGGTTGTGTGTGTGTATGAGGGAGTGTGTATGTATGTGTATGAGGCTGTGTGTGTGTGTATGTGTGTGTGTGGGTGGTGTAGAGCGGTGTGTGTGTGGGTGGTGTAGAGGGTTGTGTGTGTGGGTGGTGGGGAGCGTGCGTGTGTGTGTGGATGGTGGGGAGCGTTGTGTAGGTGTGTGTGTGTGTGTGGGTGATGGGGAGCGTTTTGTGTGTGTGTGTGTGGGTGGTGGGGAGCGTTTTGTGTGTGTGTGTGTGGGTGGTGGGGAGCGTTCTGTGTGTGTGGGTGGTGGGGAGTGTTTTGTGTGTGTGTGTGTGGGTGGTGAGGAGTGTTTTGTGTGTGTGGGTGGTGGGGAGCGTTGTGTGTGTGGGTGGTGGGGAGCGTTTTGTGTGTGTGTGTGGGTGGTGGGGAGCGTTTTGTGTGTGTGTGGGTGGGTGGTGGGGAGCGTTGTGTGTGTGTGTGTGTGTGTGTGGTGGGGAACGTGTGTGTGTGTGTGTGTGGTGGGGAACATTGGGTGTGTGTGTGTGGGTGGTGGGGAGCGTTGTGTATGTGTGTGTGGGTGGTGGGGAGCGTTGTGTGTGTGTGTGGGTGGTGGGGGGCGATGTGTGTGTGTGAATGTGTGTATGGGTGGTGGGGAGCGTTTTGTGTGTGTGTGTGGGTGGTGGGGAGCGTTGTGTGTGTGTGTGTGTGGGTGGTGGGGAACATTGTGTGTGTGTATGTGTGGGTGGTGGGGAGCGTTGTGTATGTGTGTGTGTGGGTGGTGGGGAGCGTTGTGTGTGTGTGTGGGTGGTGGGGGGCGTTGTGTGTGTGTGTGTGTGTGTATGTGTGTATGGGTGGTGGGGAGCGTTTTGTGTGGGTGTGTGGGTGGTGGGGAGCATTGTGTGTGTGTGTGTGTGTGTGGTGGGGAGCGTTGTGTATGCATGTGTGTGTGTGGGTGGTGGGGTGCGATGTGTGTGTGGGTGGTGGGGAGCGTTGTGTATGTCTGTGTGTGGGTGTGTGTATGTGTGAGTGGTGGGGAGCATTGTGTGTGTGGGTGGTGTGGAGCATTTGTGTGTGTGTGGGTGGTGGGGAGCGTTGTGTGTGTGCGTGTGTGGTGGGGAGCATATGTGTGTGGTGAGGAGAAATGTGTATGTGTGGTGGGGAGCATTTTGTGTGTGTGTGTATGTGGGTGCTGGGGAGCGTTGTGTGTGTGTGGGTGTGTGTGTGGGTGATGGGGAGCGTTATGTGTGTGTGTATGTGTGTGTGTGGGTGGTGGGGAGCGTTGTGTATGTGTAGTGGGGGGCATTGTGTGTGTGTGGGTGGTGGGGAGCGTTATGTGTGTGTGTGGGTGCTGGGGAGCATTGTGTGTGTGTGGGTGTGTGTGTGGGTGATGGGGAACGTTATGT